>NW_026892612.1:1205000-2405000 GCF_033815535.1 Pezoporus flaviventris | reverse complement strand
GGTACGATCAATTTTCAAGATGGAGATCACACTTACCATGCTAAGGTAACAGATTCGGTTTATACATTGGTTTTCTTTTTATCACTTCAGCACAGGAAAGGCAAAAAGTGGTTTTGGGTGACTATCAGATTTTTTGCATTAAGAGAGCAGGGGGGATCTAAAAGTAAGTCAGGTTAGAGTGTTTGTATGATATTTTTGTATTGAACTTCACTGCAATTAAGCATAGTCTGTCTTGCTGTCTGTATTTCTCACTGATGTATTTTTATGCTGTCACATTAGTGGTATTGTGAAAGTGCTAATCCTGTACAAAATCTTTAATAAATTAATGCTGGGAACTTTGTAAGATGTAAGATACTGCAGTTTCTTCTTTTGGGGTATTTAAAGGATGGTTATTTTACCCATTATTATTTATTCAGTACATTAGGCTCTCTTATGACAGCAATTTGGAACAGCTGATGCATCTGATGGTTAAGGAATGGCAGATGGAGTTGCCAAAGCTAGTAATCTCTGTTCATGGAGGCATTCAAAATTTCAAGCTTCCCTCAAAGATCAAGCAGGTTTTTTGCAAAGGATTGGTGAAGGCTGCTGAGACTACAGGAGCTTGGATAATTACAGAAGGCATCAACAGCGGTAGTGCAATTACTTTTCTTTGTTTCAGTCTTTCTCTGGTGTTTTTTCTCTGCATATGAGCATATGATTTTAGAGTGAATGTAATTAAATTGTTTGATAATTTGTGATATTTTAGCACAAAATTAAGAGCTTAAGAGCAATGTATAGTTCAAAGAGTAACAAAATGTTCATCTGCTGTTGACAGGCATTCTATTTTAAATAGTTCATTATTTTTATAGTTTTATTATTTTTATTTTCAGGTTTTAGAATTTTTTATTGTAGAGCATATTGTGCATGTAACATGAAACATTGATCGTAGATAACCAGAACTTATTTGCAGTTAATTTAATCTGCTTCATTGAAATATTTAGGCTCTGAGGACTGCGATTGGTGTTTTTGAAACAGTTTTCAAATCTAAATTTAGCTCAAGTTTTATAATTAATAAAGTTTTGAATTAGGATAATTCATTCATTAGCTTATTCATCTGTGAAACTCCCTATAAGCTACTATCAAAATTTGTGGGGGTCTGTAAGTCATGGAAATGAAACACTTTTGCTTCTTTAGCAACCTGGTGACCTTACAGGAGAAATGCCCTCTGAATTTGTGTTAATAATAAAGTTTTATGGAGGTATAAAGCACCATTAGCAACATATGTGAGTATTACTAATTAGAAATATGCGTTGAGTTTGAAGCAGTGATGCATTACATCTGAGCCTTACAATTCTTGCAGTGCACATCAAATATACAAGTTGGGTGGGATGGTTAGTTTCTGATTAAAGCATAACCATAGAATAAATTACATTGTGGGAAACCCTTTGATTGGTGTCCTGTAGCAGGTGTCCAGATGTAGAAGAAAAATGATGATTTAGTTATCTGTTTAGGAGTGTCCAAGCATGTGGGGGATGCTTTGAAAGGCCGTGCTTCACCCCACCTGAGAAAGATCTTTGCTGTTGGAATTCCTCCATGGGGTATCATTGAGAACCAGAGTGATCTCATTGGAAAAGATGTGAGTTGGACACATTTCCTTAATAAAAACCTTCCTGTTCAGAGAATGTTACAGCTTTTTTGCAGACTTTATTTTCTGCCGGCTTCATTTCAGTAGTTTGATATTTTTCGTCAGTAACAGGTTTAAATTTTAGACTAGGTTTACATTTTGCTCAACAGTAAGTTCTGTGGCATGTTGAAGCACTGTATTTTGCCCTTTGTATGTAAATGAATAGTTTTAAAGTATTTCTCTTCTTATAGGAAATTTCCAGTCCTTTTTGAGATTTTGTAATTAATTAGGCAATTCTCTTGTGGTTGCAAGTGATGTATTTTGTATATTCATGTAATTCAGGATGAGCAATGGTATACACAAATAGGCTATTAATATGCATGATTTTTATTCATAAACTAGAACTTTATGTGACTGCCAATGTGAAGGCACAATCTACATGACTTTCTAAAAACCCTTGATGAGTATGGTGAAAACATTTTAAATAAATGATAGCTCACGTTTTTAATGGGAATACATTCACTAAAAATATGACACTGTATTTCAGCTGTTGCAAAGAAGGGCATGCAGTGACTCTGACTAAGGACTGCAAGCCTATTTAGAAATGCTTTTTGTAGTACTAATTGTGGTTTTGTAGTACTAATTGTAGTAATAAATGTGGAAAACCCATGTTTGAGGAGAACTGCAAAAAGTATGGTAGAGGCTTTCAGAAGATCACAGTATGATGAAGAAATACAATACATAGGTTGTGAATGCTCCATCCCTGGCGGTGTTCAAGGCCAGGTTGGACGAAGCCTTGAGTGGCACGGTTTAGTGTGAGGTGTCCCTGCCCATGGCAGGGGGGTTGGAACTAGATGATCTTAAGGTCCTTTCCAACCCTAACTATTCTATGATTCTGTGAATCTATAAAATGGTGATATTTTGTTGCTTTTTTTGAAGATCTTTTTATTTTGGTTTTCTTAGGTAGTTTGCCTGTACCAGACACTTGGTAATCCACTCAGCAAGCTAAGTACCCTCAACAGCATGCACTCTCATTTTTTAATGGCAGATGATGGGACTGTAGGGAAGTATGGGAATGAAATGATGCTCAGGAGGAATTTGGAGAAGTACATATCACATCAAAAAATACACACAAGTGAGTACTGCTGATTACTTTTCTATGTGTATTGGTAAATAAATGGATATTGACCACATTTCAAACACTGTCAATGTCCTTGCATGTAAGAGCTATTGGAAAGAACAGATTGATATTTTGAAGGATGTTTCTTCTTTCTAGTGCTAAGGATACTTACAATTTATCAGGAGGTTTTAATGGTCTTTTTGATGTGGTTGCAGAAGTTCTGTGAAAATCTTAAAAAGTGTAAGTCAAATTAGAGATGGTGAAGGCATGATTTCCTCTCCATTGAGCCATATGTGAGACTCCTTCATAAGTATTTATTTACCAGATATTCTGATTTTTTTGTGTGTGACTTAGACCTGTTTGTAACTGATTAGGTGTGTTTTGAAACAGGAATGGGCCAAGGTGTACCTGTAGTTGGATTGGTGGTGGAAGGAGGCCCCAGTGTGATCCTAATGGTGTGGGAGTACGTGAGGGCCAGCCCAACTGTCCCTGTGGTGGTCTATGAGGGCACTGGCAGAGCTGCAGATATCCTGGCTTTTACCCACAAATACACAGGTGATACAGGGTGAGTAGTGGCATAATGCTCCTCCTCCTTGGATCTCTGAGATAATATCTTATGGTTTTAGTAATGAGCCTGCCATGGTCTTTTGCTGTTCTTTACTTCTGTGAAGTGAGAGCAGTTTCTTCCTTCCCTGTCTCAAACTCTCAAACTAATGCTGAAAGAATTATTCTGCCCAATTTAAGATGGTGCCTTTTTCTTTTTTTTCTTTTTTTTTTTTTAAGAGGGAAAAGAAACTACATCTAGCCATTTTGAGTTGTTATGTTTTCACCCTTGGTAAGGGGTACTATTGGGTTGTCCCAGAGGGTCTGCTTGGGTTTCAATTCAATCTTTTCTCCTGCCATCAATATTGTATAAGTAGACTTGGATTTGGGTTGCACAAAACTTTTGGGGCTAGGGCTGAGGTTAGTTGCTGTAGGACCCTCAGGCTGGGGAAGGAAAAGGAATAAGGTTCCTTGTCTTTGACTTTGGTTTACTTAGTCAGTGGTAACCCTGGTTTGTCATACTCATCTAGCTGTTATGCTTTATGCAGCCTCAGCTGCACTCTGTTACACCCACCTTGATGAAAATTTTGCATCCAGACTGGAAACAAATACACATATATTTGCATAGCAAATTAATATTTTGGGAAAAATTTTTCAAGGACTGTTAAAATAAAGAACCAATTTTAAAAAGATGGTCTGGGTTTGTTCAAATAAAAAAAAAAGAACAATTTAAACTTTATATCCTAATTATTTATTTATTATCTTTTATAAACACTCTTTTGGGGGGGTTTGCATTTCTCTAGTGTGTTCTTTTGAGAAGTTTTTCTTCTCTTGCTTTTTCTTTGACATTTTTGACCTTTAAAAAAAATTCCCGCCATTTCAAAAAGAAATGTAAATGTGTATGAAAAGGTTAACAGGAATATAAATGAGGGGAAAAAAGATGAGAGAAGTATGAAACCTAATGAACAATGAGGAATTTAATGTTATCCCTATATGTTTATTGAAAAAAATAACAAGTTTGCTAAACTTCTGGTGATTTTTAGCTCTGTATTCACAGACAATCCTGTGAGAATTGTATCTTTTTAATTTGTTCTGTTTCCAGTAGCCTATATATATATATCTGGTCAGAAGTAATGCCTGATTAACACAAGTTTTGTCTTTTGCTGAGGTATCGTTTGGGCTGATAAGAATTAGCCAGAAATACACTTTTTCTTGGTTGTATATCTGTTTTTCAGGGAGCTGCGCCCTCAAGTGAAGAAGGAAGTCTTAGTGATGATCCAAAACACATTTAGCTTGGGACAGAAACAATGCAGTCATCTATTTCACATTTTGATGGAATGCATGGAGCACAGAGACTCTGTGAGTAGGGTTCGTGCTCTGAATTTAGGATGTCTTCATTTGCAGTTACCCTTTTGACTTTTTGCTCTTTCTGCATTGGGTTGGCATGGACACAGCATTGTAAAAGTAATGATGTTATCTCTAAAATAAGATTACATGAATGTGTCTGGGCTTATTTATATATTAAGTAGCTCTACATAGCCTGTTTAGTTAACCTTTCAAATCTCAGTGCTTGTTTATGAAATGACAGCCTTTCTAACTTTACTAAAAAGTCAGACATCTTTGTATTCACAGGAAAGATCAAGTAATTCCTACTTTTTTCCCTTCTTTATTAGTGTCTTATTTGTAAGTTTAAAATGTTTCTGTCTATTTTTCTACTTATAACAGAATTGTACTAAAATTTGTCGCTGAGTATTAAAGTGTACCTTTGAAATGTGCTGGCATGTTTAGTAGCTCAAGTGCTTATTTGCAAGTAGAATTATACAATGGTTTGGATTGGAAGAGACCTTAAAGATCACCTAGTTCTAATCCCTCTGCCACGGACAGGGATAACTTCCACTAGACCAGGTTGCTCAAAGCTCCCCCAACCTGGCCTTGAACACTGCCAAGGATGAAGCATCCACAGCTTCTCTGGGCAACCTGTGCCAGTGCCTCACCACCCTCACAGCAAAGAATTTATTTCTAGTATCTGATCTAAATCTACCCTCCTTCAGTTAAAACCGTTACCCTTCTGGGGTGGTTTAAACCCAGTGGTAACTTGCAACCATGCAGCTGCTCATTCACTCCTTTCTTCTTCCCTCCCACCTTCATCCTATCACTACACTCTCTGATAAAGAGACCCTCCCAATCTTTGCTGTACCACAAGTAATAAAAGGCTGCTAGAAGGCATCCCTGGAGTCCTCTCTTCTCCAGGCTGAACAAAAACCCAACTCTCTCAGCCTGTCCTTACAGGAGAGGTGCTCCCGCCTTCTGGTCATCCTTGTGGCCCTACTCTGGACTTGCTCAAAAAGGTCCATATCCTTTTTATGTTGGGGGCCTGAGAACCAAACATATAAAGGTCTCACGAGAGTGGATTAAAGGGGGAAAATCACCTCTGTCTACCTGCTGGCCATCCTTCTTTTGATGCAGTCCAGGATGTGACTGGGTTTCTGGGCTGCAAGCACATTTTGCTAGTCATGTCCAGTTTTAAACCCACCAGTAACCCCAAGTGCTTCTCCACAGGACTGTTCTCAGTCCACTCATCACCCAGCCTGTATCCCTGTTTGGACGGCCCCATGTGCAGGACCTTGCACCTGGACTTGTTGAACTTGACAAGGTTCACACAAGGCCACCTCTCGAGCATGTCAACGTCCCTCTGAGTAGCATCCCTTCCCTCCAGTGTATTGAGTGCACCACACATCTTGGTGTCATTGGCAAACTTACTGAGGGCACACTCAATCCCACTGTCCATGTCGCCAACAAAGGTGTTAAAAAATCCTGGTCCCAATACCAGCCAATGAGGGACACTTGTCACTGGTCTTCACCCAGACATTGAGCCTGCATTGACTGCAACTCTTTGAGTGTGACTATCTAGCCAGTTCCTTATCCACCTGCTAAATCCATGTTTCTCCATTTACAGACAAAGGTTTTGTGTGGGACAGTATCAAATGCTTTGTATAAACCCAGGTAGATGATGTCAGTTGCTCTTCCTTTATCCACCAAAGCCATGGGACCATCGTAGAAAGCCACTGAATCTGTCAGGCAAAATTTGCCCTTCATGATGATGTGTTGGCTGCCACCAATCACCTTCTTATTGTCCATGTACCTTATCACATTTTCCAGGAGGATCTGCTCCATGATCTTGCTGGACACAGAGATGATACTGTCTGGCCTGTAGTTCCCTGGTCTTCCTTTTTAGCCTTTTTAAAACAGGGGGTCATGTTTTCCCTTTTCCATTCACTGGGAATTTCACTAGTCCATTATGACTTTTCAAATGTGATGGAGGACCAAGTATTTGCTATGGGAGTAATGACAATTGTAACAGTAATCACTAAAATATGTATGTTTTTATTCTTGTTTGTTTGATTTTTTGTTTCACTTTGAGTGGCTGTTGAGTTTAATACTGAGTAGATATCAGCCATACTGCATTTTTACATTTCTCAGATTTAAAGGCTAGTCAAAAGCAAGTAGACTCAATTTGTTATGGAGTAGGTTGATTCCAATTTGCCTGGGATGCCATTGCATTAAAAAGCAAAATGGTACATTTTCTGGGTGAAACAAAGGAAAATCATGTCTGGGACTTTGCCATTGTTTGTGTTGAAATGTGTATGATTTAATCTATCCCAGCCCTTACAAAGAAGAAATAACTGCAGACTTCTCTGCCTCACCTCAAATAGTATACTTCTGCAATTCTAACAGATAACCATATTTGATGCGCTGTCAGAAGATCAGCAGGACATTGATTTGGCGATTCTGACTGCACTCTTGAAAGGTACCTATCTAAAAATACATGTTTTCCAAAGCAAAGGAGTAACACCAATGTGTGAAAACTTCTTGTTCCTTTACTTGTTTCCTAGGTACAAATATGCCTGCTTCGGATCAGCTAGATTTGGCATTGGCCTGGAACCAGATAGATGTTGCCAAGAAACACATACTGGTTTATGGACAACGCTGGAAGGTACTACTACCTTTTATTTTTAATAGCAGCTTTGCACTTTATTATGATGACTGCTTTTCCATGATTTGATGCTTGGAGTCTGTCTTCTGGAGTAATCATTTTTTATTTTGGAGAGGTGTTACTCTTGAAGTTGCAAAGTGTTCAACTGCGGAGTGCATCAGATGAAAAATCAAATACATTTGTTTCCCCAGAGACAAGGTGATTCCTGTAGTTTCACTGCTAGCTCTTCCAAATAGTTTCAGTGGTCCTTCTGGATATGTATTCATCAAGCCAGTGTTGACAGTTGGTGGTGGTCAAGGATATTTCATTGTAGCCCAGAGTACTGATTCGGAGAAAACTCCAGGCACAAACTTGCCAACAAAGTTTTCAAGCTGACAAGCAGGTATTCTTTATTGCGGTGCTGGGAGACGCGGGGGATAGCTCCTCCTAATGTGTGTCTCTCAATTGCCACACAAGACATCCTTTTATAGCCACTGGGCATACATACATATTCATGAGGCTACGTATGGATTACATAATTTTCCAGAAAGTTCCCTGCATGAGTACAGAATTGTGGTGCTGGTCTCTGAGGGTTGTTTACTTCTTCCAACAATCTTCATCACTTCTGGCAGCCTTTGAAGCATGCACAGTCATACCAGTTTAATTGGTTCATTAGCACCAGAGACATAATAATCCTCCTATCCTCCTACTTATCAGTTAGTTTAACTGTAGCCCATCCTGGACACCTGCGGTTCCCAGATACTCCTTATCCCTGTGTCCTGTTCTTCTAGACTGTTTTTCTTAAACTACATCACAACTATAACGATTTATCTTGTGAGGATTCTCAGTATGTTCTCTAGCTGTACTCTATTTTTTTCTCTATGTATCATGCACCTCAGTAATTTTGTTGCTACTGTTACAAAGCCATCAAACTTAACATTACTTAAAACTAATTCTAAAGGTTTCTATATTCCATTTTGTGATTTTGTGCCCCCTTGTCTCAGTACTCCAAAGGTGTAAACTCCAAAGAAACGTTGCCTCTGTTTTCCTAGCCTTAGACAGAAATACAGAAATCACAGCCCTTTATGGTGTTACCAGGTAGAAAAAAAAAAGGTAGAATTAATTGTGATAACACGGCACCAAGACATTCTTATGAATAGCTGAAATCAAGGCAAGCCGTGATTTAGTCCTACATTAACTTTTATGCATGTGGAAGAACGCACAGACCTATAAAAAGCACAGACCTGTGCTTTTCAAGTTTTCAGATGTAGTCCAGTATTTAAGTATAACCCTCCCTAAGTGAATTTTTATATACATAACGTGCTTTTTATAGATGATAAATATAAAACGGTATGTACCTCAACACATACTATTCCCATTTGTTGTAAGAGTAAATGTTTTCTTCCAGAAATTATATCTGATGTGCCCAGAAGTACATTAGAAGTTTTCCATTGCAAGAATTACAATTTTTCCAGTCCTGATTGCCTTTTCTTCTTTACAATGTAAATTTTAGAAAATGGGCAGTGGCTGTAATTTTTTTTTTCAGTGACTGTAGCTGATTGTCTGACACAACAAGAGAATTGAGTTTATTGATCATCAGTCCATGTTTTCCTGTGGTGTATAAGGTTGAATACATGGAGGACTGTGCCTGAGATGCCTACAGTTGAACAACGATGAATTATAGGATTTTTTTGTTGCTGTTGTTACCTTTTTGGGCTCAGTTCACTACCTGTAAAGTTGAGATGATCATGTCATGTTCTTGCACAAAACCTGGTAAAAATGAATGGTTTCTGGTCCCCGCTGAAAAGTAAGGAAGGAAATTGCTGGTTTCATTTTCAGGATTTAAACAGTGTGTGAATAATGAGGGATTTGCCAAACCTGGAGCATAAAGTCAGAACAAAATGTTGAATACCTTCCTGCTAAGGGATTCTCATTCACTCTGTGAATTGAATAAAACTAAGCCCTTTGGGGAAAAATACAAATAAGCAATGAATTCCATTATTCATGGTGATGAATTATCTGATAACTTTTGAGTGTTCAACTGCATAACCTTAACAGTATTCCTGTCCAGCAGGATGTTTGTTGTTATGGAATGTGGAAAAGATTTGTCTTTACACAATGCGTGCATATATTTGCCTTTATGATTTTTTTTTAAATACCCTGTTATGTTTTGATACTTTGAAAAAAACTCATTTTTCACAATGTCTTCTTGCATTGTTTTACAGCATGTACATTTTTTTAAGTGATACAGAATCATAGAATTGTTTAGATTGGAAGACACCTTTGACCTTTTAAGATCATTGAGTTGAACTGTAAACTTAACACTGCCAAGTCCACCACTAAACCATGTCCCTGAGTGCCACATTTACTCATCTTTTAAATATATCCAGGAATAGTGATTCAAATAATTTCTTGAGCAGCCAATTCCAATGTTTGACAAACTTTCTGGGGGGGAAAAAAATATCCTAATATTCAATCTAAATGTCCCTTTGAGCAACTTGAGGCCACTTTCTCTTGTACTGTCACTTGTTACTTGGGAGAAGAGACTGAAACCCACGTTGGTACAACCCCTTTTTGGGTGTTTTTTGTAGACTTCTTCAGGCTAAGCAACTTAATTCCCCTAGCCACTCTTCATTAAGACTTATTCTCTAGACCCTTCACCAGCTTCATTGGCCTCCTTTGGTTGAGCTACAGCACCTATATGTCTTCATTGTAGCACAGAGCCCAAAACTGCCTGCAGTATTGGAGGTGTGGTCTCACCAGTACATAGTACAAAGGGACAATAACTTCCCTGGCCCTGCTGACCGTCCTATTTCAGATACAGACCATGATGCCATTGGCCTTCTTGACTGCCTGGGCACAAGCTGGCTCATGTTCAGCTCTGCTGTCAGCAGCTCCAGGTCCTTTTCCACTGAGCAGTTTTCCAGCTGCTCTTCCCCAGGCCTGTATTGTTGCATGGGGCTGTTGTGACCAAGTGCAGGACCCGGCACTTTGCCTTGTTGAACCTCATATGACTGTCCTTAGTCCACTGGTGCAGTCTTTCCAGATCCCTCTGTAGAACCTCCCTTCCCTCAAGCAGATCAGGGCTCCCACCCAACATGGTGTCATCTGCAACCTTACTAGGGTGCATTTGATTGCTTTGTCCAGATCATTGATAAAGATATTAAACAGAACCAACCTCAATAGTGAACGCTGGGTAACACCATTTTTGAGCATCTGCCAACTGGATTTAATTCCGTTCACCACAGTCTTTGAGCTGGACCACCCAGGCAGTTTTTTGCACCGTGAAGAGTATGCCTTTCCAAGCCATGAGCAGCCGGTTTCTCCAAGAGAATGCTGTGGGAAATAGTGTTAAAGACTTTACCAGGTAGATAGATCTTAAACTGAGAGGGTTAAATTTTGGTGGCTGTATTTTAATTTGATGCCTTCCCTTCCTTGGTGGAGGCTCAGGGGAAACCTTGCGACTCTCTACAAATACTTGAAAGTAGTTTGTAGTGAGGTGGGTATCGGTTTCTTCTCCCAGATGATAGGACAAGAGGAAATGACTGCACCAGGAGAGGTTCAGATTGGATATTAGGAAAAATTTCTTCACTGAAAGAGTGATCAAGCATTAGAACAGGCTGCCCTGGGAAGTGGTTGAGTTGGCGTTCCTGAGGGTATTTAAAAGATGTGTAGATGTGGCACTTGTGTATGGAAAATAACAAATAATAGTTTCCTAGTCCCAACATCTTTAACACGGTAGATTTTAGAGAACTATTGCGTAGTTGTTGTCTTCCCACTTCTCCTGGCTTTTCCAAGGTGATTATCTGTTTAGTGTTCAGTTTTTCCATATTCCTGACAGCCTTCTTTATTCTTCTGTGTACTTTTTTTAAGGTCTTAAAGAAATATTTTGGGATAGGCAAGCCAGCACTCTAGTCAGTATTCAAGACAAAGGGCTTTTCACAGAGATATTTAGTGAAATACTAATATTTTATAGATTATTCTATATTCATCTAAGTATAGAACCTAATAGTCTGTGTGACTTTTTTACTTGTTTCCCGTGTACAGTCAACTTGTATTTACGCTTTTGGAAGATACTGTCAATATACACTGCTTATATGTACTATATACCATATATACTTATATATACTACATATACTATATATATGATAGTGTATATATAATATATAGTATATATACTTATATATATCATATGCTATATGTACTTATGCTTTTGGAAGATACTGTCAGATACACTGACATTTTTTCTGAGTTTCAAGACTGACATGCAGGTAGGGTTGTTTCCCAAATACATGTTATTTCACATTTACCTGTCTTGAATATCACCTGCTTTTTTGGCTGGTTAGCCCATATTATGAGTTTTTTCTGCACTTCAAGATCAGTTTTGTTATGATGAGTATTTTTGTATCATCAGCAAATATTGTTGAATCATTAGACAATATGTGTGATTTTCCTGGTCTCTCACTACTATTAATAATCTCCTTCCCTATAATTTTATCCGTTATTAAACAGCTGGGAGACCTTTGCCTTATGACAGCTTAATTTGCTTGGAAGTCTGTCAAGAAAACCATCACCAAAAGCTTTTGTGGGAATGCAAACTTACTGTATCAGTTGGACAGCTTTATCATTGTCCCTGCCAAAATTCTGGTAGAGTTCTGATTTCATTCTACAAAGTAATGGCCTTGCTTCCTCTTACTCTACTGTATTTACCCATGTTGCTATTATTGCTATTCTATATTACAGTTTTATTATATTTGCCCAAAGTTCTAATTGTATTGATGTGCCATACTTTAACAACTTGTACACTTCTTTCCCCTTTTTACAATTGGCATGTTTTCCACCATCTTGCATTCTGCTGTTAGAGGGGCAGATTTCAGCTATCCTTCAGTTCCCTAGGAACATTTAGGGGAATACCACCTGGTTTTGACAACTTGCTACTGCTTTACAGATGGATTCTATTATCTTTTCTACTACACCTTAATTTGACACAGTTCCTCAGATTTGTCTGCCATAAAGAACAGCTTTCATGTAGGACCTTTCCTAACATGTTCTGTAGTGAGTGGTGAGGCAATGAGTTAGTTTACAATTTCTGCAATACCCTTATCTTCGTGTGTGTTTCTTTTATAACTTGATCATCCTCTGGCCTTACAGATTCACTGGGAATCCCCATACTCCCAAGCTCCTGTGCTTTCTGATAAGTTTGAAAATGATATATGTACCTGAAAAAGATATATGTTCACATCTATTTCAGTGCCATAGTTCAGCACCATTTTGAGTGAAAAGTTATTGTCAAGTAATGAATATGTTCTCTCCTTCAAGTAACACATAAAGAGCTTGTAATAAACAGGTTTTATATCACTTGGTGCTTCTCCAAGCAAAAATTAGAATGTCACATATTCCTGAAAGTTTTTCTTTTCACTAAACAGGAGAAAAGGTCTTAATAACAGTGTTTTCTTCATACATTGTAAAGAAGAGCTAAAAAAAAATAAGGAAGAGCACAGTTTTAAAATTTGCTTTTGGCTTAGTTGCCTTCTTGAAAAGAGGAGTAGCCATCTGACTGGGAGAATCTGCCAGACCTGCAATTATCAGGGTCTGAAGTTTGTGTGTAGTTATTTTGGTTTTGTGTTTAGATTTTGAGTTAAATATTTAAGCACCAATTTTTTAGGTGTTGTTCATGCAGTATTAGTCTTCTTCTAAGTGTTTTAAGGAAACATGTACATTTATGTACAGTTTGTGGGCATTTCTTTTTAGAACTCTGGTCCTAAATGTTCAGAAGGTAAAGATTGTAAGCAGCTGTAGCCATGTTTCTGCGTAAATGTCAACTCAGTCTCAAATGGACTTTATAATGAATAATGTCACCCTAGTAGTTACCAGATGGCTGTTTAAACCTCTTTAGACACATTGCCAGTGCAAGGAATGACTGCTGGAGGAAATTTAATACAAGAGTGGTCACTTTGAAATATTTCTGGAAGAAACACTGATAATTCAGGAGCAGTGCACAAGTTTTCACATGTGACAATTCTGTAACATTTATTGGTCATTTTTTAGCATTATTTCCACCAAATATAAAGATATATGTGGAATGGACTTCCTTCAGGTGCCAGGTTAGCACTAGCACCTGCTCCGTACCTGCCCCATTTGTATGCCAGCATCCTCATTCTGCTTACCCCACTGCATTTTCTGTTCATATGTGTTCTGTAAAAATTCCTTCTGTGGATTTAGATGAACCTCCTATGTCCAATTCCTTTGCTATTTTGCATGTAGAAATCCTGCTGAGCTCTGTGGAAGTGCCATGCTTTCACTGTTTGGACACTGTTGTAGGTAGAACTCTGCTTTGTGGTGTCTTTGAGAGAGTTTATCCTAATGCAGATTCTCTGTCAGATTTGAAAAGAAGTCTGCTTTAAAGAACTTGAAGTTCTACAGGGAGATCTTGAAATACAGCACCTTGAATTGGCTTTTGTCATATATCAAAAAAGAAAAGCTTCCCTCCACCTCCTGCATTATCATACATTAGCTTCTGAAGTGAATGAAAGAGTAGGGAATGTGTTATCAGAGTCTGGTTGTAAAGTTAGATTTGTAGAAGTCTCTGCAGATGTTGAGTTTATGAAGACTCAGTTTTACTCCCACTCTGTTGGATTTTTTTACACAGATGATTCCTCAAGCATGTTTTCCTTTTGTACTGTGCACTTTAAGTATATGTAAAGACAAATCAGACTGTTCAGGAATGTTTTATTCATTTCCAAAAGAAGATAATTTTCTAAGCTTCTCCTTCATCTCCATCCTTGTGGAGGTTGGTGCCTTGGAACAGGCAATGCTGAATGCTTTAGTGATGGACCATGTGGATTTTGTGAAGTTGTTAATAGAGCATGGAGTGAACATGCACCGTTTTCTTACCATATCTCGTTTGGAGGAACTCTACAATACAGTGAGTATTTGAAAACCACATACAACTTTCGGTAAGAATGGCTAGAAAGTATGCTGTTTTTTACTTAGGAGACTTGATATTTAGGCCACATTTTGGAGAAAAAAAAAAAGGGTTTTGAAAATTTCTTATTATAATGTTGGATTTTTGGATTGGTGTCACAGCTTCTTATTTTAAATTCTTTGACATGAACCAGACTGAGTACTCACCTGAGGCTCATGAGAAATATGATTTTAGTCTGGTAAGTGATACATGCTTATCTTGCTGAAAATGATTTGTCATTTAAGCAAAGTGATACCAGCTTTTCTGTAGAATATGTCAAGATTTAAGATAGTAGAGGTGTTGCAGATTAGTCTTGAAAAGTTTTTGAAGAGGTTTGTGGGCGGAGTTTGAATCACAGGAACTTTGACGATCTTTTAGCTGCTTTATTTTACTGTATTGATATTCTAATGTACAATGATGTTTGTTTACTGTCTTTTCACACCACAGAAGCAAGGACCATCAAACCTACTTTTGCATCACCTAGTTCAAGATGTGAAACAGGTAATAGACTCAGGAAATTCTGGGGAGCAAAAATGATAGCTTAGAATGTCACTGTCCATAGGCACACTATTACTAAGTAATACAGGGGAATTTTAGAAGTGATGGGTTCGTTACTACACTTCTGTATCTACTAAATGGTTTTATTTTCATCCCACTGATCCCCCTAAGCAATTAACTAGCATACTACTACTGAATGCTCCAAAGGGTTCTTCCTATACCTTAATTTGAAAGCTAGGCAGTTTGTGTAGATCAGATTATAAAGTTACTAAAATGACATTATGAATTGATTGTACAAAACACATAGTGAATTAGTGCAGTAATTATGCTCATGCCTTTAAGCTTTTCTTTTTTTTTCCCCAAAGCTAAAAATGTGTTTCCTTGTTGAGCAGTAACAAAAAGATACTGTGACAAAATACTGCATTATTTTAATACGCGGCATTGCCTAGGAGAACAGAAGGTGGCAGTGGATGACTGTGGCATGGAGCACTGCCTCCATTAGTAATTTAGTAGCAGCTTTGTTACTTAGCTACACAGTGAATTTATTTTGTGTTTCTGTAATCTACCTCACAGCACTGATTAGAAAGGGATGAGCTGTTCCTTTTGCATCCAGTCTCCACTGCACGAGATGCCTAAATCCAAAACTAGATTAATTGGCTAATTCTTTCCTGGGTATAAATGTTAAGATAAAACACAGTTATAAATCTGACTGTTGGCAGGCTGTGGTTTCAAGTAGTGGGGTTTCTAGTACTGCTTTTCTTATTGTGGGTGACTTTCATGTCAGTCTCATTGGTGGCTTGGTAGATAGGTGTAGGGTATTCTGGTCTCCGTAGTAAGCTATTTTCTGTATTTTCTCAGACCGATGAGCATATCTGAGGCCTTATGTGATAGATCTGGAAGATGTCAGTGTTGAAAATGCATTGAACTTTCCCAGGCTGAGAAATACGTCTTTCTCACTGATACTGAAGTGATTTGCTCCTTGATATGACCCCTCTCCTAAACCCCATGGCCTGGTTGCATCTCAGGACACTATAGGAAAACTCAGGTTGTGATCTAAAAAGGGAAGCTTTTGGCACTTGAATTGGAATAGTGGAATTTACATAGAAAATGGGTGCACAATTTCAAAACTTACTTTGCTGTTGGGTAAGCTAAACTCACTTGGGACCTGCAAAGAGGCTGAAAAGCCTTTTTCACCTGAGCCACTGGAAGTATGAGTAAGTGTTCTGTGGATGGGTTGTGCAGTTGCAATCTTATTAAATATGGTAACACAGTAGCCAGGACAGTCAGCAAAGTGTTGTGACCATGGATTTCAGAAAATTTTCTCCATTAGTGTCACCAGCTTTGCTGCTGCTAGATTTGAGTGGAGATACATGGCGGTTTGCCCTGATAGCATAAAAAAAATGCTTCCTAGTGAAGACAAGTATCTACAAGTATAGGTTGTCAGAAATACTTCCCTAATTCTCAATGACAGAGCTGACAAGCTCTGTCCTGTGAGACTTGCTTTTGCCCCAGTGTGCTCAGCCTGTTGGTGCCTTCTGTTCCCAGGACTGGGTGGCCTTAGCTGGCTGTACTGAGGCTTGCTACTAGTGTACTGAAGAAAACCTCAGTCTAATGAAGAAAATTACTTTTCACAGTCTGAAAGACGTACCCTGTTAAGAATGCATATCCCCTCTGATCGCATCTATATACAGGCCCATTTTTCAGTTCCAAGAGTTGTGGTTTAAGGTTTTACCAATGATCATTAAAATCTGCATGGAAGATAATCTGTTTTTCAGAGAATTTGTTACAAACCTTGTGTCTTGCAAGAACAGTGACCTAAACTGAGAAATGGTGCTTTAAACAGAAGCAAGAGACTCAGAAGGTATAACTAATACACATGCAGCTGCTGTCCTAGTTGTTATGACAGTCTTGAGCCTCTTCAAGAGATTACCAGTCTCTGGGAATTATTCTACAACATCAAATACATGCTTCAGCCACTTCTTAATTTTTAATTATGGAACTAGTTTAATGAGGAAATCATACCATGATAGTTTTCTCTTGTTATAAGAAGATTTTTATCAGTCTCTCTGGCTGTTGGTAATTAACCTGAAGAACGATTACCTGTTGAACACAGCTGATCTTATGAACACTGCAGTATACATCCCTATGCTATGGGGGTACAGTGGGCTATAGATGTCACACTTTTCAGGCTGAAAATGTGGACGTGCCTGTGTTCTCTCTCCTAGGGGAGTTTCATATGCCTAATGAATGTGTACACTTCCCTGACAGAGGCAGAAGCTCTCAGTTGCATCTTTTTCCAGACTCCCCTCATAGTAGTAGGGCTTTGACATGGTTGAATGATGTATGTAATAACATCATGAAATGTGTGTGACATTTGGTGTTTCAGAATACTCTTTCTTTGGATTACAAGATATCACTGATTGATATTGGGCTGGTGATAGAATACCTCCTTGGTGGAGCTTACCGGAGCAGCTACACAAGGAAGCATTTCCGAATTCTCTACAATGACCTCTGCAGAAAACACAAGGTAAATTCTGTGAAATGGCTACCAATGTTGACCAAGAAAAGTCAAAAGCTAGCTCAGGTTGTCATTATGGTTCATGTCTTCAGATGATGCTTCTCTGTCTCATAAATCTCTTTGCCAGCTGTGGAGAGGTTGCAAATAAAACAGGCAGTCACTCCCCAAGCTACTCCCTGTCCCCCAAGACCACTGGTGATTGTTAGATTAACTAGTAGGTCAGTAAATTTACCTTTGTGACTGGTAGCCAGGTTGTGTTCTTGGTCTGTCATCCATCAATAAATATCAGCAGGGCTGAACCAACCACCGTTTTCCCTTTTACAAAGCAGTTGCATGTTTCGGCCTTGCAGCTTGAATCATGTCACAAAAATAGTGAATTCAACAGGCATTGAGCTAGACTTAGAGCATGCCAGCATAGCATAGTGAAGAGCAACATGGAGAATCCTGACCCTACTTTTGAGCAAAGCTCTTACCTTTTAGAAGCAGCTCAGTGCTTGTGCTGCATCTTCCTGCCTGGGCCAGTGAGCTTTGTTTGCCTGGCAGAGATTTTTCTGTTATACACTGATCATCACAGGGGAAGCCTCATACTGGGTGTGCCAGGCTGCATCCATGATGCAATGGCTTTGTGCAGGCAGAGGGATTGTGCTTGGACATGTGTGCCATTCTGCACCTTCTAGATGCTTAAGTGTTTCACATTATGGCATAGCATTGTCCCATGCCTGCATATCAGCAGCATCACCTCTACAAACAAACAAACAAACTGCTTCAGAACAACAGTGTGCAAACATACTAGCACTTAACTTTCCCCCATCAACTTTCCAAAACCAGTAACTTGAAAACAGCTTAAATTTCTCTATAAATTAGCTGAGTAACATTGCCAACATCACAGAGGGAGCTGATTTACTGCATAAGAATTCTCTTCAGTTGCCAAAGCAGAGCTGAGCTTTGATTGAAGTACTTCCATATGTTGAAAAACAAACAACAAAACCCTCTTATCGCCATGTACTGCTTTCATGACTAATAGAAGAACTTCAGGGGGATCTGAGAAAATGAGAAGAAATAATGAAAACTGTTCCTTGAAGTGAATAGAAACAGAGACAGAGCTTTCTATGTGTCACTGGCTTAATGCAATGCTTAAAAAGAGATATTTGAGAAGTTACAAAGTTCTTCACTGTATCCTCATGAAGTAAGACCTTAACAGGTATGGGTTAAGGGTTAAGGTCATATGACATGATCATATAACTAGGAACCACAGGGAAGAGTATTAGTGATTTAGCTCTTAAAATCCTTCCCTCTGAATCAACACTGAACAAAATGCCCAGGGATGGTAGACATGCTGTTCTTCAGAGGAAATGGTCAGCAAAAAATTCAGAGAACTTCTGTCTTTAGAGGACTTATGGCACCTTTTATGGTACACGTTTGAAGACCTTCCAGGTTGGAGATTCCAATCTGGTGCAAGCCGTGTTGTTGTAATTGGTAGATGCTACTGGGGAAATCAGTATTTTGAATTCAAGAGATTCAGAAAAATATATATTTTTAAAATTAGATATGAAACAGGGTATTTTTTCCTCAGTGGTGTAATCTGCGGTGGTAGTTACAGCAATTGCTGACTCACTAGTCTTTGAATAACATCAGTTCCTACAGACACCATTGCAGTCAGAGGTAAGTACAGGCAAACTTAATCTCTAATTTGCATTTCTTTCCTTGTGTTTTATGGTATGCCTTCGGATCTAGAGAGTGCTTTCCAGCTTTTCCCAAAGCCTGTCTCATTCTCTTCATCAGAGTAATCAGTCGGCTAGCAGAATGGGATCTGCTGAAAGTACTTTGCATTCTCAGTTCTTCAGAACAGCACAGCCTTACAAATACAAGGTAATATAATTGCTTATTCTAGACTTTGCTTGTTATGTATTAGACTGCTAATAATTTTATTGAGAGATTTTAGACTTATGCTGGTCAGGCTGTTAGTTATCATAATTCTACTTAAATTCAAGCAGAAACAACTTTTTACTGTTCACTATTCATGAAGTACGTCCTGCAATTTTATTGCGGATATCAAGCTCAGGTGCCCCTTGTGATTCTGTTTAACTTCCATCCATTTGTTTCTAAGAGCTTTTGTTCACTGAAATATAGTATTACCTTATTTCTGAACATCAAGCATGTGTGAAAACTCTTCTTATTTGGAAGCAATGGTAGGAATTCTGTGACTTTCCTGATGTTTTCTCATGGTTGCTTATTAAAGTGTTACAGTAAGCTTGTTGCGCCAGGGAAGGTTTAGATTGGATATTGGGAAAAATTTCTTCACAGAAAGCATGATCAGGCTTCCCAGGGGAGTGGTGGAATCACTGTACCTGGAAGTGTTCAGAAACCATGTAGATGAGGCCCTCAGTGACATGGTTTAGTGGTGGTCTTGGCAGTGCTGGGGTAAGTGGCTGGACTTGATGATCTTAAAGGTCTCTTCCAACCTAGGTGATTCTGTATCTGGAAAATCATGACAGAATATTTTCTTTCAGAGAAATAATGATAAAAGAGCAAAGATGGCCACATAAAATATCTGACAGACAAAACAAAGTAGAATGAATTGAAATGGCTGCATTGGAATTAGTGTGAACCAAATGAACCCCTTATAGCACTGAGGTATCTCACTTGTATCAATAGGATTTATTTTTTGCCTTTAATGGAGAAATATCCAGACATGAATATATAGCAAGTCTACATTGCAAATACGGATACAGTAAAAATCGTCTCTAAGTATGACAAGTTATAGAATCATGGGATGGTTGGGGTTGGGAAGGACCTTAAGATCATCTAGTTCGACCCCCAATGCCATGGGCAGGGGTGCCTCACTCAAGACCATGTCGCCCAAGGCTCTGTCCAGCCTGACCTTAAACACCGCCAGGGATGGAGCATTCACAACTTCCCTGGGCAGCCCATTCCAGTGCCTCACCACCCTCACAGTAAGGAGCTTCCTTATACCTAACCTGAACTTCCCCTGTTTAAGTTTAAACCCATTACCCCTTGTCCTGTCACTGCAGTGCCTGGTGAAGGGTCCTTCTCCAGCATCCTTGTAGGCCTCATTCAGCTATGGCTGAAGGTCTGCTTCACAGAGGTCACTACACAGCCTTCATGGTCCATTGTGTATATTTCAACCTACCAAGTGAATCTTGGTATCATGGGGTTTGGAGACTCCCCAACACTGTGGAAGGTAAGGCTATATATGACAGGGGTACAGAGGAAGGAGTGTTTTCTCTCCGCTAATGTTACCAGCTTCTTAGCATTGGTAATCTGAATGTCATCACAGCTGTGGTTTGTAACTTAAACATATATAATGATCAAATGGTTTGCTCCTTGTAATTCAGACTTGCATGCGTTTTTATTTTCTTGAATCTGAAGTTCATCCATTCACTGAGATTCTCTTTTTTTGAAAAACAAATTTATAGGAAAGAACCACTGCTTTCCATAAGTGTAAGAAGAAATCAAAAGAGGGTATAAGCTTTGCAGAGAACTATGAGTCATCTGGCTTTATATACCCCTATAATGACCTCCTGGTTTGGGCAGTATTAATGAAAAGGCAGAAGATGGCAATGTTCTTCTGGCAGCATGGAGAGGAAGCCATGGTCAAAGCCGTTGTGGCTTGTAAACTCTACAGGGCAATGGCACATGAAGCTAAACAGAGCAACATGGTGGATGACACTTCAGAAGAACTGAAGAAGTATTCAAAGTATGACTTCTCCCTTTGCTTCAGTTAATTATCTGCAGTGCTTAGAATGGTTAGATATTTTTGTAATCCACTAAGAGTCTGTAGGGTTAGTGGTACCATGTACTATCGAGTGTGAAAGAAATACTTTCAGATGCATGCTAGTCATATTATATAATGTATCAGTCTGGTCAAGAGTTAAAGGAAAGCTATTAGCTTGTTACCTAGTTGTTTATCTGAAAGCTAAAATATGTGAGTAATGCATGCTTTACTGTCTGGTAAATTCTCAGGTCGAAGACTGAGATTTCCCTTATAGCTTCCCTTCCAGTTCAACTTGCTAAAAGGCCATATGGCACATATGCATTGGACTTTTCAAACCTGTACCATGTGGTAATAAACAAACTAAAATTAGTGCTTAAATCCTGCTCAGTGTAAGACCTAAAGAAAAACATAAGCTGAAATAACTGAGTGCATAAAACAAGTAGACCAAGAATTTTCTTCCAGTTTTTAGTTTCACTTTGTGTTTTCTGCTAGTTTTTCTTCTTAATGATGTACTTTTTTGCTGTGTAGCCATCCTGCCTCAGAGTACAATGAGATGTGCTGTCTTGCTTTGTATGTAGCTACAATGCTTAATTTGAAGGAAAGTGTATCTTCCTTGAGGAGTCTTCCCTACAAAGATGTTTAAAAAGTGTCAAAGAAGAGACTTTTGCAACTGCATGCAATGTTTGCCCACAGTGGTGATGAATCTGATGTTGAATGAAATACACAGAACTTTGTAGGGTCTGTTTTGATCACTGAATAGGATCATGAACAGAATAAATAAAACCCCATAAAACAGGATGACCCTAAATCTTGTGAATAGGGCTAAATATTTAGGTTTACTCCTGAAATTACTTTTCACTAGATATATTGATAAAATAATGGGAAAAATGGGAGAAAGCATACTTATTGAGGTTGTTAGCTGAATTTTAATTAATGGACTTCTCAAACCAGCCTCTTTGTGGCAATGATTCTGAGTTTCAATGGATCCTTGTTTTATGAACTGTTTTCTTCTGCCCCTTTCTTCTCTAGGGAATTTGGGCAACTTGCCTTAGATGTGCTGGAGAAAGCATTCAAACAAAATGAGCAGATGGCCATGAAGTTGCTGACCTATGAACTAAAAAACTGGAGCAACTCAACTTGCTTAAAACTAGCAGTGTCTGTGGGGCTGAGGCCTTTCGTGTCGCATACGTGCACACAGATGTTGCTGACTGATATGTGGATGGGACGCCTGAAGATGCGGAAGAACTCCTGGTTTAAGGTAGCGTCAATCTAGCTGTTCAGATGCTTCATACATGTCTTGTGGTTATGAACAGGTAATGCAGCATCAGAGAGATGTGGTTAAGCATGGTTTGGAATGTGCAGAGAAAAGAAAAAGAGAAAAGAGAAAAGAAAGGCAGGGAGGGAAAACAAAAATACTTCTGGTTTACTTCTTTGCAAAAGTAACTGCGGGATGACATTAGGAGAATGTATTTTGTGAGGGTATTTTTGCTGTTCCCATTCTCTCAGCACCCTTCAGTCACTTTCCACCTGCTCTCACTGCCCTGCTTTGCTGGTTCTCTGGCAAAGCTGCTGATGGGAGGAATGTTCTGTGGATATAGGGACCAGTATCTAAAGTATCCCCAGATACGATGGCACTATTCAAAGCCACAAAATAGTCAAGAGCAGCACATTAGTTTGAAAGCCGTAGGGGTGTGATACAGAGATTCCTTAGATCAGGGCTCCTTCCTAGGCTAGAATTTTACTAGGTTTGTGCTGACTGTGGTATCAGGTCTATAGTATCATGCTGAATTGTTTTCCTGAAACTCGTGTATTTCTTTTAGGTCATTATGAGTATTCTCCTGCCTCCCACCATCTTGATGCTGGAGTTTAAAAGCAAGGCAGAAATGTCTCATGTGCCTCAGTCTCAAGACTTCCATCAGTTCACATGGTATCATGGGGATCAGAGCCCAGTCAGCTCTAAAGATGCCTCATGTCTGGTTAGTCTGCATTTCTGTGTCAGGAGCTGTCTGTTTACCATCATATAATCTTGAGAGGTGACGACAGGGTGACCAGCTGGAAGTGTCAGGAACCAGCTCTCAGGAACTGTTTAATCCCTAGCTGGGGAGACTGAAGTGACCTTGGACAAGTTACTTATCTCCTGGGTGTCACTTCTGTACTGGTCATAATGCGAAAATCCTTCCCAGCCTTAAAGAAATATAATGAGATTATAATTATCTGTCATTTACGCAGGTATTTTAGAGCACAGTCTATTCAAGCTGCGGATAAATACCTATGTAATCTTGTATATCAAATAATCAAAGAATGGTTCTATATCATACAAAAAAAAATCACATCCATGAAATTCAATTCATATTGCTCAGTCAAGCTGTCCAAAGCAGGGAAACAGCAGAAGTGAGGCAGTTCAGGTCCTGACAGAAGTGAGGCAGTTCAGGTCCTGAACTCTCAATGCAGAATTTCCTGTCCTTTCTTTTTCTCATTCTCCACAAAACATTCCTTGAACATAAAATTTCCAAAAGTTTTCAGCCTGAGGTAGACAGCAGGCATGGAGAATTGACATCCAAAAGGATAAATTTTGGTGAGGTGCTAACCAGTGAAAGCAGGATTGTCAAGTGGTGAGAGGTGTCAGGCTCTTTGCTCTGCTGTGCTTACCTTACAGCAGATAAGCATGGGACCTTCTCAGTTAACTTTGAATTTGTGTAAAATTAAAAGCCGATTGTTGTTGGGGCTTTCAGAGCAGCATGGTAGGCCTGCCAATGCCATACTTGTGCTTTTTTTTCCCTGATGCAGAAAAATGCTGGAAGCCGTTATCTCCTCCTGTGCCTTTCTAAGATAGCTCAAAAATGCTATTTATGGGGTTAGGTAGAAGCTGTGATACAGAGGACAAGACAGTTGTAATTTGCAGCACCCCTGTGGTTTGATAGAAGGCAACACAGCAATGTGTGTAAGCATTTTTCTGTCCTGCCACAGGCAGGGCTGCTTCCTTCCTGGGCTAGCAATAAGCTTAATTTATGATTTTGTCTATTATAGATCATTGTTCAAGATGAAAGGCCAAGCTGTGGCTTTTTCTTAAATACTCTGATATGAAATGTAATAGAAAAATTAACAGACAATTTCAACAGTGTTCATGTGCCATATAGAGCATCATTCACATACAGTCATGAGTTCCAGTGACCTTCTGCAACTGGAAATTGCACTCTTTCATGGGACAATTCTCTCCTTCACTTTGAAGGATCTGATGTTAACAGATTAGGATGATTCTGTTTATCATATTCTCCAGTTTAGCACTTTTCTGAGTCTAGTGTGATGAAAAAAAAAACAGTTTTCCCCTGATAAACCAAGAAAATGTTATGTAGTATGGGTAACTATGTCACGTAAAAAATGAGGTACTACAGATGTCTAGTAGCAGTAAGTTTTAGCATTGATAATAGTCAAGGAATTTGGCCAGCATGAAAACAAAACTGAACAAGGCAGTTTGGTTCCCTCAGCCTTGCCCCGCTACTAGCTTTTTATAGCTTCCCCAGGCCTCTCTCCTTTGTCTCTGAAAACTCCTTTTAGCATCTTACAGTTTTATCAGTTGCCCACTTCTGTGTGTCTTTGCGGTTCTTAGGCTTCAGCAGCAATCAGATATTTGTACTTTCACAGTGGTACTCAGACAAGTGTCAAATTCTGAATACAGAATCAAGTGTATTTGCCTTTTTTTTTATATATATATTTTATTTTACTGAGGGTATTAAAGAAGTTAACTGTATTTTTGTAGGCAGATCTTTGTAAGAGAGTACTTATTTCATCCTCATCTTCTAATCAGGTATACACTGTGTCAAAAATAGCAATTAGATTCTGTATTTAGAATTTCACTATCTTGACATTTTCTGTGCAACTGTATACATGAGTGGAAACGTGGTGCTCATTCCCTTATTTTAAAATGTCTCACAGTTGTCAGTGGAGTTCTAGCTAATGCAGTTATGTCATATTGGGAGCTGTTATTTATCTGTATTTCACAGCTGGGGAAAGTGAGACATAGGGTGATTGACTTTGCTTAAAGACTGAAAGAAATGTGTGTCAGAAACTTGAGTTGATTCAGGTCTGCTGACACCCAGTCTGCTGCCTGTAGTCATAAAGCAAACTCTAAATGAGTATTTATAGTGGAAAAGTGTGCATGTTGATTATTGCAGATGAAATGGTTGTAACCAGACAAAATCAAGTTACAGTAATGGTTTGTATTTTCAGAACAAAGCTTAAGCATCTGTGCCTGTCTTCTCTTTAACATGACACAACCTTTGCAATCGTAGACCATGATTTCTTACTTTAAAAACATTGTTTCCTTTTAAAGAAGGATTATGATGTGGAGAAGGTTGCTCAGAAGTCTGATGAAAGCCAAGTAGATGGTGGACAAGGAAACCTGCCTGGGACCAGAAAATTCTATGAGTTCTACAATGCACCAATTGTCAAGTTCTGGTTTCACACGGTTGGTCATCATGCTGAAACTTGGAATGCCAAGACCCTCCTTTGATCTTTCAAACACCACTTAATGTGACTTTTACTTTGCCTAGCATGGATTTTCAGCCACTTAGTGGTGGGAGTGGATGGGAAGATACTTGAATATTTCTCTCACTATTGAGTGAAACGTTTTTCTGCCAAAATCATGCAGCTGCATTAAAAACACAACCAAAAATAGAAAAAAGAAAGAAAAGAAAAAAAGAAATAAATTTAAACAGAGCACAGCTTTTTACAGTGGTTAATTGCACATGCTAAGATAGATTTGAAGCTGTCCTTAAATACCTTAAGTATCTCACAGATACTCATTTCCCTTTCTTTAGGATCTGTTTCTGAAGAAGTGAATATTATTCTATAGGAGACCATTTGCTATAGCGAAACATGCATTTATTAAATCAAATTTAGTAATTAACCCTGTGTCAGTAGATTTTAGGATGTTTAAGATTAGGCTGCCTGTTGGGTCAGACCACTATGTCCATAAACTGTTACTCCTTTTACAGGGTGTGGCTAACTGCTTTATAACCTGTTAATCTGTTGTCTCAGATACATTTATAGCATGTTCTGGTACCTTTAAAATATGTGCTGATATTGTTCTTCCTCTGTTTTGGAAGGCACTGGTTAACCAGCAGTGAATCAAGTAGAATGATTACTTGCTCCTATAGAAGGTTAAGATAAAAGCATAACGCTGCCTTTACATTCAAGTGGTGTGTGCAGACAATAGAGTGTGTCTCATATATGCATTTGGAGCCTACGTGAACATATGCTGCAATAGTACAACTTTTGCTCCCATTTTTCAGCACTAAAGCACCAATTTCTAAGCGATGTTTAAAGATATTCCCATAAACATACTTTGGAGAACTGGAGGAAAGATTTTGACCTCAAAAATTTGACAATGACCCACTAGTTTGAATACATATGGTCAGGCTAATTACCTGTTAGTACATTTGTAGAAATTTGTTGGAGGTTTTTTGTGCATATGGTTTGTATATGGTGTGTTTTGCAGATGGCGTACATGGTTTTTCTCATGCTCTTCACTTACACTGTACTGGTGAAGATGGAACCAAGACCAAGTGTGCAAGAGTGGCTTGTTATCATTTATATTTTCAGCACTGCCATTGAAAAAGTCAGGGAGGTAAGCTTTTTCATTCACACTTCTCACCTATAGAGAATATATTGTAAACCAGAGAATAAAAATAAACTGAAGAATGCCAAATCCTCCATTCTTTTTGTAGAGAATTTAGCAGAGGAAAGAATTATACAGGACATTTATGTCTGAGAAGTCTTCTACTTGAAGACTTAGGTTTTGAAAATGAATCCTAAAATCTGTCCTTAAATCTCTTGTTCAGTGAAAAGCCAGTGGAAAGCTGCAGGTTACTTGAGAGTGATAATGGTGAACTGAGATTTGGAGCCCTTAGGCACTTGTTTCATTTATTTTTTGCAAGTGGACCATTAGACTTCTTATAACAAATGTGGAATTTGTCTGTAGATATTTGAGTGCTGACATTGTTGCCAATTAAGAGGTGTTATGTGTTGAATAATCTATGTCTCTCTATCAAGTCTAACTGACCCTCTTAAAATGAAACTGGAAAAAAACCCACTCACCATCAACTTTTAATGCTGGGCTCATTGAGCATGGAAAAATGACATTCCAAACAAAATTAACTGCAATTAATTTCAGTTGATTAAGTCTTAGCTTCTGAACACAATTTGCTCTCAAAACCTGAGGATGGAGGCGAATGCAGCTGTGTATTTCCCAAATTATTGTATGTTATTGAACATATCTTCATTGAATCAGCACCTAGTAAACCACAGTAGTATGAATCATCTTCTTTATGACATTTGAAATGCTATACTTTTAGAAGAATAAAATGTAAAAAAGCAGTCAGTTCTGAATGAAGGATGCTGTTATACCAGATCATTCAGAAGACTGTGACATCAGTATGAGAGAGGTGAAGAATTTCAAGGGACAGCAGAAATGCTGGGAATATAGTGAAGTTTGGATAAACATTCAAACTCTGTGTCTGCAAGGCATAAAATTTAAAAAACCAACATGAGAATTGTCTAATTGAGTTAAAAATTAAATGTGAAGTAGCAAGCACTTTAGAAATCACTGTTGTGCTGTTGCATCATGTTGATGGTGGGGCAGTGGAAACATCAGCTGTTCTATACATTGAAATTTGTTGGAGACTTTGAAATTAATGTCTTTTACTTGATTTTCTTTGTACATGTACTAGTTCTGGTCTGCTGGCAAAGACTTTATAGGACACTGTGCCTTACACATGCAGCTAAGTAACTGCTGAGGGCCTTGTTATATGTAACTGCAAGCCTCTATTTCTCTAGATTGTATCAACTAATTGTTAAAGCCTTAGGCCCTGATCCTGCAACTAGTTCCTCATGTGAGTTAGTCCAGCTGAACTGAGTAGGTTCCCTTATTTATGTTAATGTCTTCATATGCGTAAATTCTTTCAGGAGCAGGGCGTAACATTTCAAAATCTCACCGCTTGGAACTTATCAGTATGATCTTACATAGCACTGTGTAATTGGCTTCTCTTGTGTAATGTGCAGAGGTTTTATTTATGGTCTCTCAAAGATTCCACTTCACACATTTGTGCAGTGAAGCTTAAAATCCCTTTGGGGCACCTCACAGTTCAAGAGGTGAACATTTCATTCTTTACCTTGCTACTTGCCAGCACTCCTTTTTTTAGCATGTCCTTGGTGGAATACAAGGATCTTTCTTTATATTTTCAGTCTGAAATAAAAGCATTAGTTATTTTTCCGTCAGCAAGGTTAGGCTGGTACTTTCCATGACTTAGAGGCTTACAAAAGGGCTACTGCAGGTCATGACCATCCCTCTAGAAAATGCTCGTTAAATTTATAATAGTACATATGCATAACAAGTCTATACTGCCTGCTTTTTTCTGCTGAGGAGCACGCTCTTTACTGAATAGGTTCAGGCTCAGAATTGTTCCTTAGGTGTGGCATACTTGAGCAATTAAAAACTTCAGTTGTCAGTGAATGGCAATATGCAGTACACAGGACTGTGAAAATTTAAGAAAAAAGGAAAAAAATTGCACATTCTCAAATATCATAAAACTGTTTAGACAAAAAAAAGGTGTCTGTGATTTTAATGGAGTTTTGTTTTGTTCCTCCCTTCTTCCTCATTCTACTCAGGTATTTATCTCGGAACCTGGAAAATTCCTCCAAAAAGTGAAGGTGTGGATTTATGAATACTGGAATTTTACTGATTCTATAGCTATCATCCTATTTATGATTGGTTTTGGCTTGCGCTGGTCCAAACCCCCTGTTCAAACTGCAGGGAGGCTACTTTACTGCTTGGATATAATATTTTGGTATGCTCGGCTCCTTGATCTTTTTGCTGTGAATCAGCATGCTGGCCTATACCTGACAATGATTGGGAAAATGGTAAGTATCATGCCTTGGAGAAATAGTTCTGTAGTTAAGGCATCTATACAGTAATGTGTAAAGGTCAGAAGCGACAGAAAAGAATGGTGGTCAAAGGAGAGGTCACCTAATTCATAGTGAACGTATTACCTGAAAATACCATGTCTTTTTCTATTTGTAAGTTGACCATAATTAGATTTCAGTTCTCTCTAATTTTTTCATTATTTGAATTTATTCACAAAAGCCATTTTTGCTTCGATCCTAAGAGAATGTTTGCATTGGAGTTGAGTTTCTGATCCAGCTTGATAATAGGAGAAAGAAAAATCACTGTCTCTTGCAGACAGGCTCACTACTGTAGATAATTCCCCTAGCTCCTGGAAACTGTCTCATTAGTATTTTGCATTTTGATTCAAATAATTATATCCCATTTTAGCTGGCAAAATTTCTCTGAGATCAAAGTTAATCTTTTCTTCTCTTTTGGTATAAGAACTACTGCTGAACTGCAGCCTAGTCTTGAGGGATATCTGCAGATTCCCTCAGTAACTTCCCTCAGTTATTGGGAACTATGTTGTTAATACTTTTATATTCTGTCTTGCGTAGTAATTCCAATGCAGTGTTAGAAGGCAAAATAATTTTCACTGCTATTTCTTGCTCTTAGTTTGGAGGAAATTCCACTGAGGAAAAAGCACCATCATAAGGTCTTTATATTTTTCAAATCTTGCTTAAGATCTTAAGAGGTACTTGAGAGGCAAGCAGAAATTTTACCCTTCTTGGTCCAGGGTGACTCTAGCCTCTACAAAACACGTGGATAATCCAGGTCATAGAAATGTTATTTTTACTTCCTTTAGCGCACTAAGATTATTAGCCCTGTTTCTCTGTTGTGGTTTGGAAAAGCAGTGATTGATACTCATCCTTAAAATGTATTTCCTTTACATATAATCAGCACAGCTAATTCTTTCATGCACACATATCTTCCAGACAGCAAACATGTTCTATATTGTAGTCATGATGGCCATAGTCCTGTTGAGTTTTGGAGTGTCACGAAAGGCAATCCTTTCACCAGAAGAACCTCCTTCTTGGACTCTGGCACGAGACATTGTGTTTCAGCCTTACTGGATGATGTTTGGTGAGGTCTATGCTGGAGAAATAGATGGTAGGTAGTTTTCATAGTACAGCTCAACACCTTAAATTTAATATATGCAGAAACATATCTGCTTTGGGTTACTAGAGTTTAGACTACATACGGAGTTTATTCTTTCTCAGACAATTTTGATTCCAGTATATATATGTCCTTAGTGAGTAATACTGCATGAATAAAGGTAAGAATATTACTTTCTTTGTTAAAAAATAAAGATTAAGCTTTAAAACCTTCAACATTAGCTTGTCAAATTAAGTATATTGCAAAGCTCAGAGCAAAGCACATAGGAACTAATACTAAGCTAGTTCGTGGTCAGGGGATCTTGGCAGTGAAATGGATTTCTAATTAGGCAAATCCAAAGCTGCTGATCTCTTGGAGGAAGGACTACAAAGTTTCCTTAAAGGAAGAAAACATAAAATGATAACCACAAAAAGGAAAAATAAAGAAAAAAATATTTTTCATCGGTGTAAGAGTTATCTGGCATCATTAAAAAAAACCAGATAAACCAGTTGAACACAATGATTATGGTTTTGACCTTGTCTCAGTACCAGAGAAGAATCAGGCACTCCAGGAACTATTTCAGCATTACAGATGGAAGGCACTCTCATGCTGCTAAGTGATGGGTACAAGTAAAACTGTCCCTAAAATAGAAAAGTGGGTATGCAAGTAGATATATATATTTAGCACACATAGTTCAGCATAGACCTAATTCATTAACATAATTTTAGGTATTACATCTATTACTATTTCTGAAACAGTCACATGATGGCTATGTATTTTGGTTATATGTCATAATTCTTTTAATGAAAGCACACTATTAAGTTTCACAATTTAATCCATTTAATCACTTATTAATGCTAAACATTTGAAACTTCCCAAATAAAGCTATAATTTTTCTAGTGACTCTTTATGCTGTGGAATATGTCATCAATTTAGGGCTGCTGCCTTATAAATGCGTTTTAAAATTTCATCAAAGATCTAAAATTTAATTAAAAATCATAAAGAGTGAAAAGTATTTTGACAATTTAAAAACATTAAGAAGGATCCCTTAATTTCTATGATTTGTTGCTTCATCTTATGAATATTAGTAGCCATATATGCTTTTGCACATGAGTACCTGTGATCTTACTGAAATTCTGAAGGAATAACACTCCAATACTGATAAAGTATCCTTTGCACTGTGTCCTTTCCACAGTGGAGTCAGTGAAATCTTTGCCACTTGCTTTAAGGATCAAAGATTTGGATTTCAGTTCACTTGAATATGTGCCATCTCCCAGATACGTTTCAGCTGCATAATTTTCCCGTTAACAGAAAGTCAGGGTGACTGGCATAAGAACTTGTATCCATGAAATGGCGTCTATAGCTTCTGAACTGCAATGGAAACTACGGAGCAGCAGTATCACAAAGAAGTCTTAGATCTCCTTTAAGTGGAGTAGACTTTTTAGTTGGGAATTTAATAATGTATCTCTGTGAAAGTAATAAGGACCATTCTGTTTCTTGTGGCAAAAGAGGAGCACATGCCATTGCTGTGCTTTGCTCTGATTTCCATTCTAATCATGCTCTGTATACTCTTCACTTTCAGTCTGTGAAACCAATGAAGACTGTCCTCCCGGTTCCTTCCTCACGCCGTTCCTCCAGGCTGTCTACCTCTTTGTGCAGTATATCATCATGGTCAACTTGCTGATTGCTTTCTTTAAGTAGGTGCCGTGGTAAATTGATGCCAAAGCAAAAGCAACTAAGAGATGTTCTGTCAACACTTCCACAAAAACTTTTCGCCAAAAGTACCCCAGCAGGGGGCATATTGGTGGTGGTTCTTACCCATCTTCCATGGGGGTAAGCTGAATAAAAAAAGCACAGTGGAAGCAAGAGGGTGGGAGGAAGGAGACAGTAAGCAGACACCTAAACTGTTTTGCCATTTAAACAAAATCTAATTCTCTGAAAGTGGACAACAAGCTGGCAAGCAAACAGGTTTATTTGTCCTTTGTTCCTAAAAGTTGTATTTGCTGTGCTGAGAGCATCTTGGGCTGCCCATTTCATCATAGTGTAGCCTAAGACTTAAATTGGCAGGCAGATGGAGAAGGTATTCAAAGGAAGAGAATAATGACTTTGTAGAAGCATGCTCTTCCCTTAGGAAATAATTTGAAAAGTCATGTTGTTTGGTGCAAGTTGGTGTGTTCTAGACTGAAACCTAAATGTAGTGGTTTTATGTCTTTTTAAATATCTGCTATCAGAGTAGGAGAGGTCTTTATAGTAATTTTATAGTAATTTGTATTACACTATAGTCAGTGTCTTCATAGTAATTCAAATCTTTCAAGTTTTAACACGAAAATCCTTGTAGTGGATCAATTTATTTAAAATTCTAGTAAAGAGTGGTCTAACCCAAGCAGTTAATTATTTTTTCCTGGAGTCCTATTTCTGGTGAAGAAAACTGTTGGAAGTCAGCTGTAGGTTAAAAAAAAAGAAAAATCAAATGGAGAAATGTAGTGATTAATATTCAAGAAAAGTGAATGACCAAAACTCATTCTATTCCCACTTCCAATTAGAAATCCCTTTCCTGAAATTGTGGTAAGGCGTAATTTTTTATTTTTTTTCTTAATATGCAGCTGTGAAATTATAATTTGACTTATTTCTAGATTTAAACCTTCAGCAATGATGATATTAAATCTTCTGCTTAGTGATTTGATTGTTCCAGAAGTGGGACCAAAAATGGGTATGAGCAATACATTTAATTATGCTCCCAGAAGCAAAGCTCATGTTTTTGTGATTATATATTAGGTGTGTAGCATAACGGTGCAACTGAAGTCCCCTCCAGTGCAACTGGAAGAATCCAACACTCCTGTGCTTGGGTTTATGATAGTAGATACGGAAAGTTATTCAGTGCAACAACAGGCATGTTTAATAATATCATGGCTCCAAAGAGTACCCTGTAGAAGAATTGTTTGTGAAGCTGCCTGTTGGAGCAAATATTTTGTTTAGGGGATTGCACAGAACTGTTTTATTAATACTCTTCCCTTAGCTTGACTTCTACCTTTAATCTAGTCCAAAGAGGCAGACAATGTTGAATTCTCAGTTAAGCTATGTATTAATGTTTAAATAATCTGGCTGAGATTTCAAAGCCACTTCAGGGATATTTTTTGCCCAGTTCCCATTAATGTGAATGGGAATTGGATCTCCAAATCCTTTAGGCAGCTTTGAAGATCTCATTCTCAGTACAGTAGCTGCAGGCACATGCTACTGCTATGTTAAATGAAAGTTGCTAAGCTGATTTACCTCACTGGAGGGATGGGACTTTTCTTCAGTGTCATATTAGATCTGTAGACAAGTCTCTTGTGCTGTCTTGGGAGTATTCCTCACAGGAGTGTTTTACACTCCTTCCCTCTCTGTCTTCTCAGCAATGTTTATTTTGATTTGAAATCCATATCAAACAAGCTCTGGAAGTACAACAGGTACCGCTACATTATGACTTACCATGAGAAGCCATGGCTGCCTCCACCATTCATCCTTCTGAGCCACATTGGACTTCTGATAAACTGCATTTTCCACCATCAACCTCCAGATGAGCTGGATCAAGAGGAAGGCGATGTTGGACTAAGTAAGCAGAGCTAAGCTGGGGACCAAACAAAATAGCTAATGAGAAATGTTTTGCCAGCCTCCCATCACTTTGTAGCTTGGTTTGTCAAAGAAAAAAAAAAAGAGAGTAGAGTAGCTCTCTGGGTAGGAGGCTGTTTTTATTAGCAAAACTGAATTTAACCTGCCTGCCTAAGAACTCTTGTAAGAAAAAAATTGACTAGGGGAATGCTTTTCTTTGTATTTGGCTTTTGCTGCACTGCATATTGTGCTTCAGTCAAGACACATCACAACTCTGAGCTGAAATAAAGTGGCAGTAACTTCTTCTGTAGGATGAATAGCCTTATTTTGAAAGAAAGTAAACAATACTGCAGGTATATATTCTGTGCATTTGTCCTGAAAAGACCAAAAATTCCTTTTTAATTCCCAAGAGAAAGTAGCCACAGAGCCCAAAGACAAAGGAGAGCCAGTGATGGCAGATGCAGAAAGAGGACAGGGACCTCTGACTTCCTCACTGCTTCCATCCCTTTCTGCAGTGGCTCATCACTGCACCTGAAGCACACCTCCTTCACTTTTCCCAACTGGACTTCTCCATCCCAGGGTCCTTCATAATGCCCTTTAAGGTGATGCCAGTTTCTTGTCCAACTGTTGCCAGCTAGGAGCAGCCCTAGCTATTTTAGTATAGATCAAGCACAAATCCAGGTGGAGTGAAGACTGTATTGAGAGCAGTCCTGAGGCGAACTTGGGGGTGTTGACTGATGGGAAGCTCAGCATGAGCCAGCAGTGTGCACTTGCAGCCCAGAAAGCCAGCTGTGTGCTGGGCTGCATCAAAAGGATTGTGGCCAGGAGGTTGAGGGAGGTGATTCCCCCCTCTACTCTGCTCTCATGAGACCCCACCTGCAGTACAGCATTCAGCTTTGGGGCCCCTAGCACAGGAGGGACATGGGCCTGCACGGGCAAGTGCAGAACAGGGCTATGAAGATGGTCAGAGGGCTACAGCAACTCTCCTGTGAAGACAGGCTGAGAGAGTTGGGTGCTTCGGGGAGACCTCAGAGCAGCTTCCAGTACCTAAAAGGGGCCTAGAAGAAATATAAGAGGGACTTTTTACAAGGGCATGTAGTGACAGGGCAACATGTAATAGCTTTAAACAGAGGGTAGATTTAGACAAGATATTGGGAGTAAATTCTTCACTATGAGGTGGTGAGACACTGGAACAGGTTTCCCAGAGAAGCTGTGGATACTCCATCCCTGAAGTGTTCAAGGCCAGGTTGGATGGTCCTTTGAGCAACCTGGTATAGTTCAAGGTGTCCATGCCCATGGCAGGGGGTTTGGAACTGGATGATCTTTAAGGTCCCTTCAAACCCAAATTATACTGTGATTCTATGATTCTGTTGCAGGGAGGGGACAGCAAGATTTTGGGATAGGAATGAATACTCAGTCATGGAGCTTGATGGTTGGTGTGGTGAGGCAGGAGAATGGGGAGGAGAAGCGGCTGGTGGCTGTAACCTTATCCAAAAAAACACTGGAAAAGGCTGGCCCATAGCATTATATAGCTTCATCCTTCCTGCTGCAGTGTACATCATTGATGTCTAAGAACAGGTGAGCATACCCTGCTGGGTTATGCTTCACTCTGCTGACCATGAATCCCTGAAGATATCCGGCACGCTCACAGGTGGTTACGGATTTTGAAAAATGGGCTTAACTAATCAATGCTGAACTACTTTACTGCTGCTCTTAGGCTCTGCTCCTCCATCATGACTGGATACATCAGACTGCCTTTGAAGTTATAACTGCTTATTTTATATGCATGCATAGTGTAAGTCACTGACATAGCATAGAGGGTATCTTTCTTCTATGGTACAGTAGGCACAAGAAAAACTGAAACACTGCTTTGCACATATAAAAGTCCTTCTAGCAGAGAGAGACATTTTTCCTGTTCAGGTACCTTTTCTAAATACCTTTTCTATATGCCTATTATTACCTCGTACATTTCTTCTACTTAAATTGTGATGTGATTATAATTAACTGGGTTTAGTAGTGGGTATCCAGTGCCACCCTGTGGAAAATCAATGAAAATACAGAGATACAGAGAGTAAAATCTTGGAGGCAAGAATACAGATGGATTAGGGGGGAAAAGAGTCTAGAAGGTGATCAAGTCTTATTTGGAGTTAGAGGGGTACCCCAGAACACTGCAGTGGGCTTCCCTCCTGAGCTGTGTTTTGCAGGCTGGTACTATATAGTTGTGATAAACTGGCATGTTGCTTGGCACTGATACACCTCTGGCAAGTACAGTGAGGACTCTGGCATGTAAAAAAGGAAAGAAAAAAGAAACTTGGAAGATACAGATTTCAGATCAGAGAAGCAGCTTGCCACTGCATGCATTTCTACGTACTGACTTATAATCAATCTGTTCTCTCAGAAGTCTTGGTGTGCTAGAAGAATAGCATCATGAGCAGCCCAAGCTGTGGAGTTTGAAACTTTTGAATGAGTTCTTCTTTCGTCACCCAGTAATCTTGCTTAATGTTTTATACATATGAACATGGGAAGATATTAGGTGAAAAAAAAGCTCTGTAGCTTTGAGTACCTGAAAGGACTAATTGTTATAGGTGACTAGATCTAAATGAATGCCTGAACCAAATTACAGTGAAACCTTTGTAAGTTACATCTGACTCATTCTTCTCAAGGGAGGGGGAGGAAAGCAGGTCCAACAGTTTTCTATTTTTATCATGGGTGCTTATAAACAGTTACATTTATCGGCATGCTTCATATGGGCTCCTATTGCTTTTGTTCAGAGCTGTACCTGAGTGATGAGGAGTTAAAGAAGCTCCATGACTTTGAGGAACAGTGTGTGGAAAAATATTTTCATGAGAAGAATGAAAGCCTGAGTTCCAGTGACAGTGAAAGGATTCGTCTGACAACAGAAAGGTGTGTTTTGCTGCAAATTTGTGCTCTTTATATACATTTGTCATATAAAAAAACTTTGATAAGCTAATGCTTTTGGAGCAGGTATGGCCACTGTGAACAGGAGGATCAATAGCATGCATAGGCCTTGCTAATTTGATGGAAATGTAATGTATCTGTTTGAATGGCATGACTGCTGGGATGCCTTGCTGACAGAATTGCAGCCCAGCTGTGTACAGTGCACAGGTGGTTAAATGGTACAGTACAGTGTTGGTCAGTTTCACTTTTGCAGAGTAGGTGGCACCACAAAATCCAGAGTATGATATACAGTACATATTATTATTTAAAGGCTTAGCAGTGTAAGAACACTTCAGGAGTATTGCTTGTGATTAAGTATAAGTGCTATTTACAGAAATAACCATATAGCCATTGTAGCATTAACTGCAGTATAGTCTTTGCAGAATATCAATACCCAACTGTCAAAGGGGTTTCAAAAGTCTCAGTATTGACTTAATTTAGCTTTCTATTGAAATCGGTGGCAGACCCGCCATTATATTTAATGTGATGAGTTAAAGAAAGTGAGTGCTATAAGAAGTCTTAAAGAATGCCAGTACTGATCTCATCAATAAATTTGTTTTGCCTAAAGAAAGATAGCTTCTTAATCTTTGCATATTCATAATCTTATTTTCTGCATACTAAAATAAAACATGCAAGCAAAATGAATGTTCCCTGCAAAAGCAATGAAATAAGTAGCTTTGTTCATACATTGAATAGATTAGAGCAAAAAGATTTCATTTAGTGGATAAATATAGACCTGGAGAGGATTTTTTCCTTAGTGCAAAAGTTAAACACACTTCACAGCATTGCATAACATTAATACAAGAAATAAATTTAGATGAATAAAATATTTTGGAATACTGGTCTTTGATTTTATTCAGCTACTGGTTAAATACTATGTCTTTTAGTTACTCGGTGAGAAAGGAAATGAACAACTTTTGCATATTGCCTGCAGGTAGTTTATCATTGTCTTAGTGTTAAAGGGACCAGAGAGTGTATCTTCAGAAAGCTTGAAGGTATTTATTTGATTAAAATGATGTAATTCCAGGCACTGGGGATTTGAAGACCAGAAAAAAACGGTTTGCTTTTTGGGCTTTTGAATTTTACCTGAAGGTGACTGATGAAGAGACTGTTCCCAGAGTTCAGACAGGTTCTTGGGAAGACCCTTTTCCCACCAGTCTTCAGTATTTGAGAAATGTAAAAATATCTGAAGGTTTGTGTGAGCCATGTTCTTAGGCTTACACAAGAAATGTAGAAATACGACATGACTGAGTGACAAGAAGCATACTTTACAGAAGTGACAGCAGGAAGCAGCCTTGGAGGTTCATTATGATGCATTACAGCTGTAAATGCAATAGTCGGTGCAGCATTTCCTAAGCTGTGTTTTGCTGTCCATGTTTAGTAGTTCTATGGAAATGAATGGACATTAATAGGAAAATAGCAGTTTTTTGGAACAGATACTCCTTGAGGAAAAAGCTTGTTTCCTTAAAAGTCACTGTCTGTTTGCCGAGTAATTTGATTGACGTTTTGTAAGTTTGGATTTCTTTCTTCAAATATAGGTATTCATGTGAATGGAAGTCACCATTAAAAAAAAAAAAAAAAAAAAAAGGCTCTTTGAAATGTGAACTGACTTTTTAAAATGTATTAATGGCTTCCTTCATCATCTGGCAAACAGAAGTGAAAATCTATGTTTTGGTATTTTCATGATATTTTCTTTTTCTATTTAGAGTGGAGGAGATGTTTCTGCAGCTTAAAGAAGTGCATGAGAAAGTATTTTGTATCAAGGAGTCTTTACTTTCCCTGGACAGCCAGCTAGGACATTTACAAGACCTGTCTGCCTTGACAGTGGACATCCTGAAAGTGCTTTCAGCTGTAGACACCTTGCAGGTGGAAGAAGCCTTACTGGCTGACACAAAGCTTCAAAGCTGTAGGAAGCTGCCCCATAGCTGGAGCAATGCGCTCTATTCCAAGACCTTGAGCAGCCTGGAGTGTTTGTATGACAAGAAATACCACTACTACAGCATGCCATCCTCCCTTTTACGGAGCTTGGTAAGGAGTCAGTGGCCATCAGAGTGCAAAGACCATGTATTTAGGATGGAGAGTAACAAGGTAGAAGACAGCTCTCAAAAGATAGAGATAGAAAGTGACACACTCACTTCAGGAGTATCTTCTGAGACTAAATCAACCCCTAGATATGGACAATTTTTGCTGGTGCCCCCTGACCATCAGGGAGGGTCTTTCTCTGAGGATGTCACCTTAAATTTGTCTTTCTTGAGCACTCCTGACAAGTACAAGGACCATGCATTCAGAGGTGAACTGAGTAGCATTGTTGTGCAGCAGAATTTGCAGAGTGTCAGCCTCGTTGGAAAAAAGCCAGAAGATTATGAATGGAACCAGAGAGACTTTGTTATTCATTTGCTGTCAGAAAAGACTAATGCCATAGAGGCTGATCATTCTCTTGGTCTTCACCCATCACTGGATATCGAAAAGAATGCAGCACCCTTCTGTGATGACAGGTTAAAAACTAAAGGTGGTTATGTGAACTGGGGATTTTCTGAAGGTGATGAAAAAGGGGTTTTTAGCTCAGAAACAAAGAAGAAGGCCCTGTGCATACATTCTACCTATAACAGTGACTGCAGTTGCACTGATAGTCCTCCCGGGCATGTCCAGATAAGAGAATCAAAGCCCTTCTGCAACTCAGAGAGGTCACATCGCAGCAGCTTCATCTCTCACAACAAGCTGAAACGCAGCACCTCCTTCTGGATCAGCCCACTCTGGAGGGACTGGAGTTTCTGCAGGAGCAACAGCTTACAGTCCACTAAGAAAGTGAAAAGAGGGAAATCCTGCAAGGCCGTTGGTGGTAATTATAAAACGCTACAGCTATAGAGTGTCTTTTACTGGAGACCCCAAGACATGATAAAAATGTTTCCATTACATCTAGGTATTAGTTGCAGTTGAGGGTAGTAGCAGAGTCTGGATTTTCTTTGTGCTGGGTCTGACTGCTGTGGGGAATTGCTGAGTGTGCCTGCTATCCAAGCAGCACCATGCTTATTCTCCCCATGGATCCCTGTGGCTGTGGCTACACAGCCAGTGTGAAAGAGGTACTGTGCTTGCTCTGAGAGAGTCTCCTGCCCTGGGGGTTCAATGCATGAATTGCAGGAACTAAAATTAGTTACACAATCCCTAAGAGGTATATTAGCAGATCATAAGTCAGATGTGTGCATGGAGAATGAAGCAGTATACATTTTTATAGCCAGTTTAAAACCATCCCTGTCAACCACCAAGTTTGCTTACCAACAGCTAAAATATAGCAGAATCCAGTTCTAAGTATGAATAGTATGAGATGATGGATAACATTTGTTGTTTTATATCTTGTGATGGTGCATATCTTTGCACTGAAATGCATGACTATTAGCTTTGGGTGTTGCAAGTCTTTCTCAGCTTGCTTTGAAGAAGTGCCAACTGTCAGTCTTATCAGATCTTCTCTTAGTAAATAAAAGCATGGTAGCATAATGGTGTTTTCTGACTTTCCCACAGAGTCTTTACAATCCAGTGAGCTACACCACAGTGAGGCAACAAAAGCACAACAACAAAACAGAGACAGAAAGTCTGGGAGAGAAAAGAAGAATCAAGAAACTCTTCAGGTGCCGGTATGCGCAGATGCAGGAGAATCACATACCCAATAGCTCTCTTTTTCATTCACTAAGATTAGTTTACTTGAAATGTATACATTTAAAATGCTGCACACAAACTGGGGCATCTTTTTGTCAGGCTTTGGTTTAATTTCCTGTTTGTTTGAATGTGTAGGATTTCGTTTTGGAATGTGTTGAAGTCTGTGGACTTTGTTAGATAGTATACCAGAGGTGTTACTGATTTTACATGGAAAGGAGTCAGTCCCTGCACTTTAGCTGGCAAGAGGACTTGGGAAGGCTTCGTATGCTCTAGGATAGACTAAAATAGTGGTTAGAGATATCCATGTGGTGTGCAACAATAAACAAGCAAGCCAGGCCTTGTAATGTTGTCTGCTGCCTACAAGAGTCCCACAGTCTTTTCTCTGAATCCATCAAACATTTAGCACATTGCAGACAGCATATTGATTATGTCATACCTATGGGGCAACTTTTATAACTGTATATGTCTGCATATACATATAAATCTATTTATAAAGTTATAAAGGGATTCCTAAAATGTTTGTCAGCTGGAAAGATTTATCTCCGTTTAATAAGATAGAAGCTGAAGACTGATATATTTACATAAGATGCTGAGGTCAACAACAACAGATCTTAGACTTGAACATTGAGACCTAGTTAATACCTCTGAAGGTATTCAGGGAGACTTCAGACTTTGTTTTCAAAAGCTAAAGTGCTACATCATTCATCAGTAGTGTTTGCTTGACAAAAGCAATTTGTCTTCTGCAACTTGTAACAACAAAAATAGGAAAATTTTTTTCTCAGCTGGGAGTGATTTCAGACATTGGCATTTCAGTGGTGCTCTGAAAGGCCATGTCATAAGCTGTCAGAGGAACTGTAGAGGTGCTAGTCATCCTGTAAATCAAGTGTCACCTTGTTTGTGTCTTGCCAGGTGATTAGAGTGGATGGTTGTCCCCAGAACACCCAAGTGAGCTCAGAGCCTGCAGAGATCAATGTCTGGGATGAGCAAGAGAAGCACAGCAAGAACTGGCTCACCGTGTCTAATTTCAGTCAGCTAAGTATGTGATATTTTGGAGATGATGAAATCCAGAACAGCTTTTAAAAAGCAACAATAAATAAAAATCCACAAATTCAAAGTCTCATCCACTACTTCCACCTCATGGTATATTTTTTACAGAATTAGGCTTAGGTTGCAGGCACATGTGACTTGGTTATTTACTGCATCATTGCAGAGGCAAAAGGGACGTAGATTGGATGGAAGGTCAGTTAAATCTTTCTGGGAGTGCTGCCTGTCTGGTATGGAAGATACTAGAGTACTATCCTCAGGAATAAGTGGGAAGCAAAGAGGATGGTATCCTTGCCTCCTCTCCTGAAGTGTCTTATGCCTTCTAAAGTGGCATCCTTCCTAATTGAAAAAGATAAACTCTTGGAAGTTTCACTCATTTTTGATGAATTTACACTCACAGGCAGTGCTGCAATACTGTATCTGCTGGCAGACCCTCTGCATGCATTATTCATTACTCACTGCTCTGAAACACATCCTCCAAAGTGAAGAAATGAATTCTGTAGTATCTCTGTTGTAATGAAAAGGGAATGGCATTCTTACTCTTCTTTTAGTAATTCTTCAGCTCTTTCAGTCTCAGAAATCCTTTCCATAGTTCATATTATCTTTCAGCTTTGCTGTTACATGGCTTACTGGTTGTATCCTGCGAGCTGCTGGGAGAAGCACCAGGGAATGCTGTGACTCAGCACAACATGGTCTGAGAAGGACTGCACTCCTCTGAAATCTGCTGTCAAAATGGAAACAGTCCGTTTTAACACTATGCAATTCTGTTGTTGCTTTTATAGCCCATACACATTTCCTGGAGGAATATTGTATATAGGTGTTTATTTTATAATACTACATAGATGTTTAGTTTGTAGCAGTAAAGATGTTCATTTGCACTCTGGAAATAGCTGACACCTACTTTTTTGGGTAGGTTTGGAACGTCTCAGTTGTGTGCACCAGAAAATGAAAAATCAAGACATTGTTAGGCATACCATACCATTCTGTGATTACCTGAGGCATTCTCAAGAGGTAAGACCCAGGATTGCACATCCTAGTCCATAGTTTCAGCTGGGATGAGGTCTGAGTAGCTCTGTTGAGTCCCTGGACTTCCACTGTAGGTTGTTTGTCATGAAATACCTCTATAGAGATGGGAAACTCTGTTGTCTGCAAGCACAGTGCATATGTGCAAGTAAATGAGTAATTTAATGGCTGTTAACACTCTATTAAGATTATTTAAATGGGATATTAAATTATTAAATCACAGATTTGATTTATGAGTCTGAAGAAGTGGGTCAGAAATGACACAAGGGTTGATGTTTCATTAAGTAATGAGCAAGAACACAGGTTGGGTTTGAACCAGTGGGTAGAAATGATGAGCAAAGTGAAGTAAATTTTGGAAAGTTAGCTACATAGCTCTTAATCTGTCCCATAGAGATGTTATTTCTTGCAAAGTGGGAGTTAAATATTGATAATTGCAAAATTTAGATTTCTTAACCACTGTCTTAAAACCAACATATCTTATAATTTATCAGAATTAATTTGCAGCTCCATAATGCAAAGGCTCTTTGCCTATGTAAATCAACATGGGCTCATTGACTTTGCTGGAGCTAGACCAGTTTATATTTCCTGAAGACTGGGGGTAGGAATCAGGATTATAGAAATTTCTGTTTTAAAATGGTGTAGCTAATGGAAGAAAATGTATCTTTCACCAGAAGTATGAAAGAAAATTAGCAAAGAATAAATTCAGAGAAGTAACTGTGAAATAATCCTTTCCTCTTTGCAACAGCACCCTTCCTTCCCTTTTTTTACTTATAGCACTCTTGGTTATTAAATGGCGATCTTTGTAAGTCTGGCTTATTTTTCATTGTAAATTCTATGAATTGCCTTTTTTCTTTTCTAGGGAATAAAAATAAGTTAGATTGTTTCAGATCTGCTGTTCTAAGTGCTGTAGAATTTGAATCCCAAATACCAGGGAAGAGAACTTGAATCTAAATTTTTAAAATGGCAGGGTTTTGAATGAAAGAGTGGGGAGAGGGAAAGAGAAATAGATGTACTGATTTTGTATTCTGTAAAACTGAGCTTGGAATCTGAATCAATAAATCTTTGAAATGTGAAAACCAGGGTCAGACAAGCAAAATAAAGGTACAGCCAGGAGCACTGTGTGAAAGGACCAAGTAATTTGGTTCTTCAAAACTCATATTAAGGTATCTTGCATAAAAATCAAGGGTCGGATTTTTAAAGTCCTCAGAAAAATTTCAATGATTAAAGCAGAATTGGGGTTAGTCTGGAACTAGTTAATTCTAGAACACCAGCTTCAAATTATTTCTTCTTTCAAGATACAGCTTCCAATACCCACCGAGTTGCTGTGCCTCTACTTAAGTCATAAAGGGTTATGAGAGTTTAAATGTATCACTGAGATGTAAATTGTTGCTGTTCCATTTGGAGTCTGATATAGTTTAAAGAATATGTATTTCCTAAAGAGGTGCTTTTCAGATTTACCGATTAAATACCAGTGGTTCAGAAATCCCTCCTAATGTGTAGGAGGGAGCAAAGCAAGGGTGTATGTAGGAAGGTTTGGGCTTTGTTAAAGATCTTTTTTTTTTTTCGTCTGCAAAGCAAGCAACAAGGTAAAAATATGAGTGAAATTAAAAAATAGTCAGTTACGTTTCAGATAATATTTAAAGCTGAATTTTAGTTAATTTATCTTTAACCTTTGATGTTTTCAAATATTTTTAGGGAGCTCTTTTTCTGAGGATTGAAATCTACTAGTACTAGTCAGAAGAATAATACCATTTCTGACTAGTATATTAGGAGGACCTGGCTGGCCCAATTTTCCCTGATACATCTGGAAGCAAAATAAAAGACTATTTGAGTACTTTTTTTTAACTATAAAACCTGGAAAATATCTGATCTAAATATCACTGGAAAGATGCTCAATGTGTTACCTTCTTCTGAGATTTAGGTGCATTTTATTTTCAACAACTGTAAAGCCTATCCCTAAATTGGAATTTTCTAATATAAAGAGAGTTCTCTAATACTGTCCATATTAGACAACCTTTAACATGCTTTTGTGCATGTTTTGAGATACAGATGGGTATCTGACTATTTAATTCAAATGTATGAAGACATCATGGAAAACAGTAATGTGAACAAATCAGTTCCATTTTAGTTTAGGTATAGCAATATTGTGATTCACCTGCCTGCATTGTCATTATTCATGCAAACAGTAAGTATATCAATAAGTGTTTTAAGGATTGTACCTTTGAGAGTTGTGCAGTGTGTATATGACAGTCATGTGCAGATTTTACCAGTGAAAGTGTCTCTCTTCATTACAGGATTTGGGTAATAGCATATTTGGAACCACCAAGAAAAGTAATCAGAACAGGAGCTCATCGTATGTATTATTAGTATATTAAGATGCTCATTACATGCTTTTAGAAAGAGACTTCTGTACTTTCTGCAAGTTACCAGTTCAGTTCTGCAGTATACTTCAGATGAGAAATTTATGTAAAATTAAGAGTTACGGCAATTCAGCCTAAGTTTCTTTAAATGAAGCCTGATTAATGGAGACAAGGGAGATCCGTATAAACAAAGTATATAATTCTGGGTGGAATGCAGACTCCTTTTTATTGTAAAAATATTCTAATCTTCTCATTCAATCAGTAGGATCACCTTAGCATCTTTAACTAGCCATTATTCCAATCTAGTGAGCATGAAAAGTTATATTTGCTTTTGCTGTGCAAATTGCATGTTTCCTTTTTTGATAATTAAAATGCTAGCAGCTAGCTACTGGAAGTGTCATTCTTTGATTAATCTCTTTTGTACTGAGTCTGCACATATACAAAATATTTAGCTTGGATTTCTTAATGGGTTTTCAATAGTTATTAAGCTTTGATTATATTTAGTGAAAGTGTACTGATTTCAAAAGTGGTTTCAATCTTACTGTGGGGTTTTGGATTTTTTTCCCCAGGTTGATCAATCATTAGTTTAGCATTGGAGGTATTTTTTCACATGCAGTGCTGTCTATGTTCCTTTTTCTTTTCTTTCTTACTTTCATAGATTTCCTTTATGTTTCTCTTACTTAGTAACACTATGGATGTAATAAATGAAAAACACTAGGAAGCTGCCATATCCCATGTGATATCACTGTGGAAAGAGGAGAAAAAGATACTTTGGTTTTTTAACCATACTGTGGGTTTTGGTTTTTGGGTTGAGTTTGTGGGGTTTTTTGTTTTGTTGTTTTTTTGTTGTTTTGTTGTGTTGTGGTTTTTTTTTTTTTTTGGTTTGGTTGGTGGTGGTGGTGGTGTTTTGGTGGTGGGTATTTTGTCTGTTTGTTTTACCCAGTCGTTTATAGGCAGTAGGAAAACCTCATGCTTACTAGCAGGACATACAGGCTGTTGAGTGGCCTGATTCTGTCACTTAGCCCATTGTCTTCAGTGGGATCTCTCTGGCCTGTGAGGTGAATCATATCTGCTGTCTTCTGTAACAAAGCCTGCTTTAATGTTAATACTGATGCTCTCATCTTTCTGCAGCCTTGCTAATCCAAAGGACCATCAGTTTAAAAAGTCTGGTTTTGTGCAAGCAATGGTAATAGCATATGTAGCTCTGAATACATCTCAGCATTGATTGAAAAATGAACAATTGTGTACGAGATTGAAGTGGTCTTTGAAACTCTTATTGCAGTGTAAATGATATGAACAGTGGTGCAGGATTGTAAAAGCAGCTCAATATGAGGCAGAAAAAGAAGCATGCTGTAAAATGTATCTGTTGTTCAGTAAGATTGCTGATTGGTGCAATGAACAAAGTTGCGCTGTTATTTTGTTTTATGTTTGCTGGTAAAACCTTTGTGAGTTTTGCTTTCACATAGGTTAAATCTCTTTATAAATGTTAGCTTAATGATAGAATTTTGGAGTAAAATAGCAAATGTTTGTTTTAAAACAGGTTGAGAACTTCAGAGGAAGCTGACAGTAAGTTTTTGGTTGCTTGTTATTCATTTTAATTTTTCTCTGCAAATCTCACTCTGTCAATTATGAAGTAAAAAGTCCAAATAAGAGTCAATTTAATATAGTTGGAGGGTTATAGGAAAATGTTCAACTATTATCTCATAGTATCATAGGATGGTTAGGGATGGAAAGGACCTTAAAATCATCCAGTTCCAGCCCCCTTGCCGTGTCACCCAAGGCTCTGTCCAACCTTGCCATTTCCAGGGGTGGAGCGTTCAGTACTTTGGACAATACATTCCAGTGCCTCACAGTGAAGAACTTCTTCCTTAAATCCAACCTGAACTTCCCCTGTTTAAGTTTGAAGCCATTACCCCTTTTCTTATCAGATATAGGATATATGTTAGTTACTAATTTGTGTTTTAAAATGAAAGATGTTTTATGAGTGTATGTTTTCCTTATGGTAACTGCAAAATCTTAAAAAAAAAATATCTATTTTTTACTCTAGTCTGCCCAGTAATGTTGTCCTTTTCAGCAGGAAGAAACTGTTTAAAATGATGGTGTTGCATTCATCCCTGGCAGTCTAAGAGACCTCCTAGGTTAAAGCAGGCGGTATACCTGAGGATAGATTGAGATATAAAATTTTAAATATATGCATGATTTTTGAAGTTGAAGTTTGCTGTAATTCCTCTGTTTGTGTGTTTTCCCTGAAATCATGCAATCAGTGAAGGACTGAATTTATTATGAAATGGCCAATAAAGAAATTCAAGGTTATAGTGAAAAATAACTTTGTTCTGCAACAGTAGAGTGTTAGTTAACTTTACTTCTATTTGTTGCCTTTTAGTCTATCTTCCAGTTTTCCTGAAATGCCACTTAGCTGTATGAGGCTGAGCAGCTGGGCATCAACCTCTTTTTGAGGCTAGCTGTGGTGCAGAAATGAGTCGCTCTTAGACTATCTCTCCTTCAAGTACTGCTCTGTCTGGGTCCGGCTGTGCACGAAACGCTGCTGTACAGAAGCACACTGCTGCAGGCCTATTGAGTTGTGGGGCTAGTCTCTAGAGTGCACCATTACTTTGATTAAAATCCAGTTTTGCCATCCTCAAAAGGAATGGCTTAATGGCAGTTCCCTGCTTCATGTTTTTTGTTTTACAACATACAAACTGCAATAAAACTAGTTGGATCCAGCAAGAAAGAGAGCAAAAGGGACTTTGAATCACCAATGATGCTTAGTGGAAATGCTGGCTCTTTCCCCAAAATCCATTTATGTTTTTTTTATTTAAGATTTCTTTTGCTAGAAAATGGAATATAAACAAATAAAATACACCAAGAAAAACAGTGTAATATTCAAATATTTTAATGCAGATTCAGTTTTGATTATCTCCTTTTTCAGAATTGCAAGTAGTACGGTATACATATTTTCTGAAATCTGGCATTTTGAAGGACTGTTTTCCAATAGAACGTAGTGATTTTTTCTAATTGATTGAAACATGCTCATAAATCTTGGTTTTATTAAAAAGACTTTATAAAACCAAGATTTTTGGGCCAAGTTTGATCTGTCTGTGCCTGTTAAATATGTAACCACAGAAATTGTTTGTCTATTTAAGTGAATTTTTAATGCTATGGGTTAATGGGATAGTATTAGTATAACTTTGGTGTGTTAGTATAGTTAATGGAACATTTAATATCTGAGGATGAAGTTGGAAAAATCATGCCTTTGGAAGGCTGTGAAGCATGATAGACAGCAAAGAGCTTTAAATATCCCAGAGGTGTAATTGGCTTAGAGAAGCTACTTGTCCTTGAGGTTAATTGCACAAGTTTCCCACCATTTCCCTGCATAAATAAGTCATCTGGCTGTATTACACTGATGTCTGAAATCTGCCAATATACTGTACATTATAACATAGTTAAAGCCTATTAGTAATTCTTCTCTTTAGAATGTTGAGACAGTAATTCTGATTAATCTGTTTCATGACAAACTCTGGGATGGAAGGAAATTAAAAATCATGCATTTATATCTGCTGTAATAATTAATGTAATGATCCTTTAAACATTATTTCAGATATGTTTGCCTGCTTGAAAACATCTCAAGATCTGCATCATCACTACTCAGGTAAGCAGGAGACACCAGAATGATAGCTAAGTAATTTGAGAAATTAAAAAGAACATTAGATCTTCCCTTGTCATCTTCCATGGTTTTCATTGTGAAGAGTTGCACAATTGCCCACTGCTAAGAAGGTTCTTTATTAATTCATGCCTAACACTCCAGTGAGGAAATTATGAATTATTTTCTTGCTGCTAATTGCTCAATTCCAGCATTTCTGGTAAATCCTGAGGAGAATGTAGATAATCTCATTCAAACTACCAGTAGAAACAATGAATAATGCTCCGATTCCTGGGAGGGCAGAAGAGCCACTCATTTGTTTATGGCTGTCACCCTGACACCTCCCACATCCTCCTTTGTACTTTCTGGAATTGGTTTCTTCAGTTAATTGGTCCTGTACTACTTAATCTGTGTTTATATACCTATGAAGTCCAGCAAATTTGGCAGGGAATAAATCATTTGAATGCTAATTGCCTGCAGTCCTGTCTTTTCCTGAGCTGAGTGTGCACAGATTTTCCCACAAGGTTTGGATTTTTCCCGGAGGAGAGCTCAGCAGAGCTTGCCAGTAGATGTCTCTATTGCCCACAGGACTTGGCCGCCTTTAAACGGAAGCTTGGGATAATCCAGAAGCATTATCAACCTCCTAAAGTTCAAAAACCCGCGATTTTCACTGGGAATAACACCTCCTGGTTCGTAATCAGTGTACAGGAGTAATTTCTCTGACATCATGGCATTGTTGCAGTGATTATTTTGGCTCATGCCAGGCATGCTATTTGAGATTAGGTAGGACTTTTTAGCACAGAGAGTGGTTACCATTATGAGTTGACAAATGACTTCAGAGGTTTTCAGTGAAGGTTTTCTTTCTTCAGGAAGATTGTGGTAGAATTTAGCCAACTAAGGGTAAAAGCTTGATACTGAAATCCGGCACCATATACTGTTATGCATTATTTTTGCTATCATGTGCAGGCAAGTACAGTTCTGCCTCTCTGCACACCCCAAAAAACTTGAGTTTTGACCCAAGTTCAGCATCAGGTGCATGTCCATGTCACATTGTTTCTAAGGCCTCTAGAATGAGTGCTAGCAGGGTCTGACAGCACAGGTCTGTCAGCTCCCCTTTTCACATCCTTGTTCATGCTATGCACTAATTTTGTGACTAGAGCTTGTTCCTAGTGAGGCATCAAAGGAGGACCATGCTCCAGAACTACTCAGGCATGTTAACCAATGCCTGTCACATTTGACATATGTAAACAAGCCTTGAAGTGAAGTCTGCAGATCTTCTCAAATGAGGACCTTAATTCATGGGTTGTCATAGTGTGGGTTTCCTTTGCTTTCTCTTCTGGGCTAAATAATCTCCAATTAATTTCTGCTCAGAGAGTTAATCTTAAGAAGGACAGATGATGTCTAGGCTCTGGAAGAGTCTCCCATCAAGGCTTTTTGGTTGTTCTGCAGAGAAACACAGGTTTGTTGTGGTTGACTGTCTGCTTTGGATGCTAGTTTTGTCTTCAGCCATCAAATAGGGAAATGAGGCAGTCAGCACTGTAGCATCTGAGTTGCCTTCTTATTCTAGTCTTACCCTCTTTGTGGCTTACTTCACAGCTTTCTTCCCCTTCCTGATAACTGAAGCTATGATGAGGACAAATCCATAAATATTTAGATAGCTGTATGAAGTTTTGGAGGTGTTTGCCTGAGAAATAAGCTGCCAGTTAGGGAGACATAACGTTAGGGATGTTGTTTGGTGAGGAGCCCAGATGAAGAGACAGTGCTCTTTTCAAGGGAAGCTTGGATTTTCCTTTGATGCCTTGTTAAATCCCCAGGTAGTTTTGAGCTTGATGAGACAGGCAGTGAGGGCAGCTGGGGCCAGTGCATCTTATTGGCAGTGTGAATGTTTCTGCACTGGAGCTGACAGGAGGAGGAAGTGGTGACAGGCCTTGGTGAAAGGAGGAGGATGGAGAATTAGCTGAAGCAGTTCTTCCAGCCAGTGTGTAGGGGGCTTGTCCTGGAAAGCCTGTTTCCTTGGAAGAAGGGAATCAATGAATGGGGGAAAGAGTGGCAGCTAGTGCATGTGACATACCATGAGTATGCAAAAGGAATTTGCTGTCTGGGTAGAATGGTGATCAGATCTGACATAGGATCACACTGCACCCTCTTAGGCTTTCTGCACTAAAGTGCCACCAGATGCTTCTGAAACTCAGCCAGCTTGTTGTTTATTCATATAGTAGTGAAATCCATGTTTTTTTGCAGCTGTTGAAAGGAACAACTTAATGAGACTTGCTCAGACGATACCATTTACACCAGTTCAGCTCTTTGGTGAGTACCAACTTCCTGGTTATGTTATTTATAAATGTTATAAATAGTTAGTGCATTATCTTTTAAATATGTTGAATAATTTCCTTGGATTAATTTCAGCAATTCTTTTTTCTAAAAGAGGTGAACCAAGATAGAATTGTAGTCATGTAATAGTTTAGAGACTTTTGGAAGTCATCTGGTCCGACTCCCTTTGTGGCCAGTTGAGATCAGGTTGCTGAGGTCCTGTCCATTTCCATTTTGAAAATTTCTTTAAATGGTGATTCCTTAGCTTCTCTGAGCAACCTTTTCCAGTGTTTGACTGACTTCAGTGTGAACCTAGTACTTTTCTCAGTATTTGTTGGTGTTTCTCTTGTTGTAGCTTGTTACCTGTTGGCGTTCATGTGACTGCTGTCAACTTCAGAGGTGAATCTAACTCCATCTTCTCTATAGCTATCATTAGGATAGCTGAAGACAGCAAAAAGATTCCCTTTAACCTTAATACCTGCTCCGTCTCTCTCTACCCCCCTCTCTCTCACAGTCATACTCTCTCTCATGTAGCTATAGGTATAGACTATCCCATAAAGAACGTAGTGGTTGAGAGGGCACTACTCCTATATCTGGCATGGACGACTTGTAGTATACCAAGGAAAAAAGAACCGTGCTGTAACTGAAGAGTGGTAGAGAATGCTATATGAATTGTTTGGAAGAGTTCTGAAATTAGTGTGCAGTACTAGCTTACATCAGGAGAAACTCTGCCTCTAGATACTTGAGAGCTAGGTGCCTTCTTTTCAATGGGTAGAATATTTTGTCTCACAGCAACTAATTGCTCATAGGATTTCCTGGGACTAGATTGCTGCAGATAATAATATAGCTATGAGCACAGTGAACATTTTAAACTTTGAAGCTCTCAGGAAGCACCTTTCTAGGTATAAAATTGTCAAACGATAATAAAACGGAGAATAAATGTAAGATTAAAAAGGGTGTCTAGTTATAGTATCTTTATTCAAGCATCTGTCTTTTATATAAGACACTGGCTCTCTGTTGCTCTATTTTAAATTAAAACATGTACAAACAGTGGTGTTTGACAGCATTGACACTTGTGCTAACTAGTGAAGGCAGGCTTGGGAGCAGGGAGGAAATCTACTTGTCTCAACCCTGTTTGTCCTTCCATATACCATTCTTTGCCATTCTGTGGATGTAGTTACATCACTCTTGCTGGTGAAAGCCTTTCTTACAAATTAGCATTGAAAATAGTGTGAGTTGTAAGAAGGAAATCCAAGTTTAAAAAATCAGTTAACTTTTCTATATAGTTTACAAATGATGGCAACAGAAAGGTGTCTCACTTATGCTGCAGGAGAACAATGCTACTACAAGTACATAGGGAAACAGTGTGACTGAGTTAAAGCTCACCAGGTTTATTCTGCTTTTAGAAAGATGTTATCAGCAGGGGCAGATCATCTGAAATTTTTCACAGTATAAATAACATTGGAATTTATAGGAAAAAAAGAAATCTTAGTTTAAAACACCAGAACTGTAAATGTCCAATCAGTTTGCTTTAGCTTGTTCTCCTAGGATTCCTTGCTCCAAGGAAAGTCATGTTCTTTTCAGTGTAATTTCCTTGGCTCATTGTGGCCAAGTCACCGTTTTTGAAACAACTCAGCTGTCCGTTTGTGTTGAAAGGTGGCATTCTCCAGCCCTTTATTTTTGTAATCAGTAACTGTTAGAAGCAGTTTGTGTTTGTTTGATTTGTTTTGGTTTTTTTGTTGGGTTTTTTTTGTGTTGTTTTTTTTTTTTTAAATTGGCTGAGCACAGTTATGAGGAAAATACTGTGAGTGTTGCATGTATCTTGATAAACAGTCTGTTCCACTGCATAAACAGAGGGAGCCACACTCAGGATATTTAAGATTCATACACTGAAGATAGAATGGTAACCCTTTAAAAGTAGGTACTTTCAAAGCTCAACCTCTCTTGAGTACTCAAAAAAGTGTGGCAGATGAGATTGATATTCTTGTCTATATAAATCTATGAGTTCTGTTTGTGCGGATGTGTCCAGGAAGTCTTAAATTCATCTCTTTTTAGAGATTTAGTACAAACTCTTTGGACCACTTATGCAATCACAATAGATCTTCAGCAGAATGTGTAAGTAGTGTAAGTTTAGGCTGGCAAAGTTTTCACACAGTAATGATAAAAAAGCTCTTTTATAGTGTGGTTTACAAAGGTGTGTAAAGTGGTCATGTTATTTTAAGACAACAAATCAAAATGCATTTCTCTCCTGGGGCTGCTAACAAAACTTCCATTTATTTAAGATGGAGAGGAAGTGACCGTCTATCGGCTAGAAGAAAGTTCACCTATGAGCCTTGATAAAAGCATGTCTTCCTGGTCCCAGCATGGTGTGGCTGCAATGATCCAAGTCTTGTCAAGGGAGGAAATGGATGGGGGTCTGCGGAGGGCCATGAAGGTCATCTGTACTTGGTCTGAAAATGACGTATTAAAGCTGGGACAAGTATTTATTGTGAAGTCTTTTCTGCCAGAGGTGGTTCAGACTTGGCAAAAGATCTTTCATGATGGCACAGTGTTGCATCTCTGCCTCAGGGTGAGTTCCGACCTAAAGGCACACTGACTGGTGTAGCCTGATGTGCCTTAAATACTATACTCTTACATGAGAATGTCTTCAGCGTGGTTGACATGGTTTGATATTATCTTTTGGAAAGGAAAAAGCTTTTGAGGAAGATATATCTCCCATTTGTAAACTGTATACAATTGTGTCCATGTGTGTGCTTGTGTGTGTTTTGACAAATTCATGTCATCTTTCTCTTTGAAAATGAAAATTATGTTTACAACATTATTTTCTCCAGGAGATCCAACAGCAAAGGGCTGCCCAGAAGTTAATCTATACCTTCAATCAAGTGAAGCCTCATACTATTCCTTATACTCCAAGGTAAAGTCACTGTCTTTAAGTATTAGGTGTCAAAGGTTTTCTTTTCAGCTGTGTCCTGGTCTAGTGTAGCCTTCTTTTCCAGTGGGTTGGAATATAAGAAGAAAGATAGGCAGCTTTGAACTTTGTCTTTATAGCTACATGTGATGGCAAAATAAGCTTCTTCATGCTGTTACTTAGATTTAAGTAAGAAGTATCTTTTATACAATAAACATAAACAGTTTGGTATAGTTCATTTACAAGGTCCTACACCTGGGTTGGAGCAATCCCAGGCACAGCTACATGTTGGGCAGAGAAGAGATTCAGAGCAGCCCTGCAATGAAGGACTCGGGGGTGTTGGTTGATGAGAAAATGAACATGGGCTGGCTTCAGTGTGCGCTTGCAGCCCAGAAAGCCAACCGTATCCTGGGCTGCATCAAAAGGAGCGGAACCAGCAGGTGGAAGGAGGTGATCCTGCCCCTCTACTCTGCTCTTGTGAGACCTCACTTGCAGTATTGTGTCCAGTTCTGGGGTCCTCAACATAAAAATACATGGAACTGTTGGAACAAGTCCATAGGAGGGCCACGAGAATGATCAGAGGACTGGAGCACCTCCTGTATGAAGACAGGCTGAGGAAGTTGGGGCTGTTCAGCCTGGAGAAGAGAAGGCTGCGTGGAGACCTCATAGCAGCCTTCCAGTATCTGAAGGGGGGCTATAAGGATGCTGGGGAGGGACTCTTCATTAGGGACTGTAGTGATAGGACAATGGGTAATGAGTTAAAACTCAAACGGGAAGTTTAGACTGGATATAAGGAAGAAGGTCTTTACTATGAGGGTGGTGAGGCACTGGAATTGGTTGCCTGGGGAGGTTGTGAATGCACCATCCCTGGCGGTGTTCAAGGCCAGGTTGGACAAAGCCTTGGGTGAGATGGTTTAGTGTGAGGTGTCCCTGCCCACAGCAGAGGGGTTGGAACTAGATGATCTTAAGGTCCTTTCCAACCCTAACTATTCTATGATTCTATGATATGGTAGGATAGAGTAAACCAGGTTTTGTTGTTTGTGCATGAACTATATTTTCTGATAAAAGTACTTTGTTTTGAGAGTTACCAAACTGAAAAAGCCTTTGTGCTGCCCACCATTTGTTATCTCCTGTTGTTCAAATGCTCCAATTAGGGAAGATGTGTCCTTCTTTATGGTATATTTGCTTTACATCATGCTGTGTGATGATTGTGAGAATATTCATTATCCTGCCAGGCCCTGATAGACAGCATTTGTACCTACAGGTTCCTGGAAGTTTTCCTCATCTACTGCCATTCAGCGAACCAGTGGCTGACCATTGAGAAGTACATGACTGGCGAGTTTCGGAAGTACAACAACAATAATGGGGATGAGATTACCCCCAGCAGCTTGCTGGAAGAGCTGATGCTGGCTTTCTCTCACTGGACCTACGTGTACACCCGTGGGGAGCTCCTTGTCCTGGATTTGCAAGGTGACTTGTAGCAGAGATCACTATTTGACACCCAATGTAAAGCAATTACCTAAAGAAACAATGTAATACTGTGGAATGGTCCAAATTCTGTTCTTATTGACATACTGGCAAAGCTCAAGAACCCCCTGGGTATCTGTTGTGTGGCACTGGTAAATGGGTATCCACAGACACTCTAGATTAATGTAGATGTAAAGGGAAAATAATTTGACTTCAAATACATCTAGGTTCAATGGGCAAAAGAGCAAGTAGATAAAGTGTGAAGGAACATTTCAGCCAGCAGAAAAAAACCTCACTCCACAGTTAAGATATTTTTATTAACATATATAAATAATCCAGAGATTCAAGCGTACCCACATGTTTATGCACATGATATGTGTATATCTGTCAGAAGTGTGAAGTGCTATCTGTATATTTTACTGTTCATATTAATAAATCTGTAAGCAGTTTGCATAAGCTACAAACCTGAGTGCTATTCACAAAGTCTTGCGACTCCTTCAAAGAGCATGTGATCACTTTACTGTACATGTGTAAGTGGGAACATGGCATATTTTAAAGAGATAAAACAGTTGACAATGTTCAGAAGATGAACATCACCCATCAAACAGTACAAACACTATTGTTTGTCATTTCTGTCACGAAAAATGTGTATGGATAGACAACGACTTAGCTTCTGGATGCCAAAAAATGTAAATATGTTGTGAATTACAAGAAAGACATGCTTATTATGCAAAATAAACTTATAATGCCATCCTTGCCTTCATTTGGTTTTATCTGCATATGAAAAAAAATACAGGAAGATTGTGCCTTCACCATAGCATACTAGAATTTGTCTGAAGTTTGCTTAAGTTTATTATGCAACTCTTGACAGTTCCAGACCAACTGTGTTGGCTCAGACATGGAGAATTTAAACATCTATGTAAATCTCATCAAGACTGGAGCTTCAATTCCCATCTCAAACAAACTGAAATCTGCTCTAGTTTTTGCCTTGTGTTTATCTTCTAGTTCCCTAATCTGGAGTTTAGGAAAAGTGCAAGGGCTGATCCTGTTGGAGTTCTAATAGGATTAGTCTATATCACGATTTCCTATATATTGCCTGGGCCATCTCCACATACATACACACCACATTTTGTCTAATTTACATCAACTGAAATGACCTTCATTGAAAAGTGTTGCAATCTGAGGATATTTCATTCACAGCAAAATAATTTACTTGGATTCAAGAAAAAAGCTTTTTGGTAAAACGGTAGTATGTCATCAATTTGGGGAAAAATGTAACATAGATATTAGCATTCAGGTATCATAATGAAATAATTTATTTAATAAGCCTCCGTGGCCACCCAGAAGAAAAAAAGAGATAACAGATCCAAGCATCTGCAAATAACAGAGTTGTGGCTTATGTTTGTTACCTTGAAAAGAACATGTATCCGAGAGTAGATATTTTCATATCCATAAGATCCACATCTGATTAATACCTTTACTCCAATTTAAGTAGCAGTCTTAGAGTTGTTCACATTTTGCTTAGTTGAGTTTCAGCATAATATTTAGTGCATTTGCATAAGCCTGCCATCTACATATAAATAAACCTCAAAGCAACTGAAGTCAGGACTGTAATAAGAACTCTATGTTTGCCACTACCTAACAGATTTTTATACTCATTGCATTTTCTTTTTAACTCATGATCACTTTAATTATGAGACAGTATGAACACGGATATTTACATTTTTGGAAGTGCCAGATTATGAAATTGTGATTACCTTCCTTTGTAACACACAGGTGTTGATTTTATTGTAGGTGTTGGGGAAAACCTTACGGATCCATCTGTAATTAAACCTGAAGACAAAAAGTAGGTTTATTTCTGATGAAATTATCATTTGCTTCACACGTTCTGCTAACAGTCTGTAGTTAGGGTGTTTTTTATGATCTGTGAGAGACATAGTTATTTTTCACACTGTGTTTGAGTTAAATGAAAGTATTGATGACAGTGGAGAGAAACCATACTCTGCTGTGCTTAGAAGGACTGCAGGTGTTCCAGCTCCCAATGTGTGGTGAGTGGTGTATGAAAGGTGGGAAGAGCCTGTGTTGCTGTGCTAAGGGCACAGGAGTTTTCCAGAGCTGTGAAGGGAGAGCAGGAACAAGAGACAGAAGACCCTGTAAGTCTCTTCACAAATTTGTACTGAAGGTGGTCATCAGTAACTTAAATGTTAAACCCAACTGGTTTCCCCTGGCCACTGTTCCATGGACTATATGGGGCCACAGTGGTTTTAGAGGAAAGGGCTTCTGGATCTCTTATCTTTTTGATAGGTTCTAGTGGTACATTTAAGCTTGCTACACATTAACAATCTCAAAGCCATGATATGCAGATGATAAATCATGTGTGAAAACTTACAAAAACTGGAGAGACTACAGAAATAGCAGTCTGCCTTCATGCATCAGATTTCAGAATCAGAACCATGGTCATTCTCCCATCCTGTAACCTTGCTCCTAACTAGTATTTGCTGTAGTGAAAGGAGAAGCAGTAGTGTTGATAGTTGCTGTCCTGCAGGGTCCTTTTTTATGGAAATTCTCCCTAAGCCCATACATATCTCCAGCCTGTGCCTTGGCACTTCTGCTCCTCCACTGTCTTGTGTTCAGCTTGGCTCCCTCTTGGTCAGTTCATGTCATCTGGCTGAAGAGGTTTCTAATGTTTGGAAGGAAGATTTAAGTATGAATAGTCTGATTTAATACAAAGCTCAATTAACTATAGAAATATCAGATGACTTGCCTAGAACTCATAGCAAGTTAATTTTGAAAGCAGGCTGTTAATTCTGAGACCATTATTAATATCTAATTAATAAGATTAGTAATAAATGACTGTATTAATGTTTTATGATTTTTAAATTATAAATGTAGGTGTATCAGCCACATAATATTTATTTTGGAAGCAACATCAAAAATACGCCGAACACCTCACAATGACTAAGTTTTTGCCCTAAGTGGGTCATAGGACAGAAGAATAGCTTAAGATAGAGAGGCAGAGAGGTTGGTCATGCAGCTGTTCATCAATTTTCAGCAAACATTTTAAAGTATTGCTACAGATGTATGGAAATCTGGTTTGCTACCATTCAAGTGGATTTTTTTATATCAGTGGTAGGATAAACTGTAATAGCTGTTACTGAAGACTGTGGCCACTCACCTGGCAACTCAGCTTATCCTCTTTAAAATAGAAATGATATTTATCTATATGCTCTTGAAGTGCATGTTTATTAGTGTTCTGGATTATTTTTGTTATTAAATAATTTTGTCATGCTTACTAAAATTTGATCACACAGATCTTATTTTCAGAATTTTTTATTGCTTTGTTTTTACCATCTTCAAAACAGGTAAGTCCTAGTTCAAGAGAAGTGTTGATTAATTAATCAAGACCAGTTTTGATGTAAGTTTGGGGAAATCTTCAGAACAGCAAGTTGTGAAACTATATTGTTTTGATACAGTTATCTAAAGGAGTAAGACAGTGAAATGATGGATGGTTTCTGTAAGCAGCGAGCAGATACCCAGCTCTAAGAAACACTTTCTAAAATAGTCATAACAATAACAATGTAAAAGCACTGTCTTTGCTCTGACCTTCCTTTGCTCACAAGATAAATATTTCTGGCAGTACCAAGATCTGTTTGAAGTTTTCATTTGTAGGTAAGATATTTAATCAAATCATGCATGCTGCCTCAAAAGTTGCTTTGAGCTCACGCTGTCTTAGAAGCCTGAGAGAAAATAGATGGTATCTGTCTGATGGGAGTGATTCAAACTTTAGGACTACTTATGTTTAAATTATTTAAGTTTTGCTTCTGTAATTCCATTGATTTAGGGGCTCATGTATTTACCTTGTAATGAGTCCTTTCTTTCATACATACTGCGTGCCTGGAATTGGACTTTGTAATGGCAAATGATGAACTCTAATTCTGTGGTAGTGTGTTCTGGCTTGGTTTTATATATAGCACCAAGACAAAAATAACAGATTTCTTTGGAAAGTATGTCAGATACTGTGATGTCTCAACAGATCCCGAGCTGATGTAAATTGGTGTAAATTCATGGATATTTAACATTGGTTGAAGATCTGGCCATGTGCACTTCATAAAATGTATGTGTGATCAAACAAGGCAGGTGTAATGTTAACGAAAGGATTTCCTTAAAAACCAGAAGTAATAGAGGCACAGCAGCAAGGTTATGACAGTGCAGTCCCTGCAAACTCCTGTACTGCCTGGCTGTTGGGAAGAATTGCCTCATAAGCAGTATTCTGGATGCCTTTTTTAGTGTGTACTACTCACCAAATCCACAACAAAGTCCATGTTGGTAAAGCTTTCATGGATACTGTGCAGATTGTCTGTCGAGCAGCTTTGGAGATGAGAAAAATAGTGGGCTGAGTTTAAATTGGATAGAACTAATGCATTAAGCCTGCTGAGAGGGGTGAGAAAAGGGATGCTGGTAGTCAAAAATCCCATTACAAATATGTGAAAAGGAGTCAGAGGTGCTAGGTCTCTTACTCTCCCTTTTGAAAGCACTCAAGCAGATAGTGATGGGCTGCAGGTTTTAGTAATGAGCAGAGACCATGTTCGCTGAAGCTACTTATTAGCATTTGTTTTGATGAACAAATCTATTGAATTTTAGCAAGCTGTGTGCTTCCAGCCAAACAATTTATGGTTGAATTGCTGCCAGTAGACAAAACATCTGCATGAACTGAACCTCTGCTGTAGAAATGTGCACAACTGAAACAGGTGGGCTGGAAGCTACCTCTACAAAAACATACTGAATAAATGATTTGGGCACCTCCCTGGGGAGATGCTACTTGCCATGAAGCCCCCCACAGTCCTTTACCTTCCATCAGTAAGCCCTGTTAAATATCTTATCGTCTGCTTTGAGTATTTGCAGCTCTAGACTATAAGAAGCACTCTGCTTTAGCACTATGTTAACCTGCCTGCTGGCCAGCACCAACCTGGTGCAATCTGACATGCATTAATGGAGCATAACTAGTAAGTAAGGTTCTGTACAAAAGGAGGAGCATGTTTTGTTTTTTTAAGCCCATTAGCTCACATTAATGCAACTGCTTGGGAAACAGGAAAGCTGGGCTCAGTATTTTTCTCTCCTTGGAGATAAAATCAGAACTTGAATAACCAGGGGAGTGACCTTGTTTGTAACATATTTGTAGGATTAGAAGGGACCTGAAATGTTCAGCTGGTTCTTCTGCATCGGGTCATTCCTGGCTTTATAGGTCTTGTACAGACAAATCTTCAAGTTTTCCAAGGATGACCTTAAAATCTTCACAGACCTATCATTACTGTCTGAAAGATTTTTCTTGATTTCCATCTTGAAATATTTCTTTCTGGTCCTGCTTACTGTCAACAGGTAAAAAAAAATATTGCAGAAAGCTCAGTCACTATCTTCTTCCTCAATGTATTTTTGTTTGGTTTTTTTTGTTTGTTTGTTTTTGTTTTATTGTATTTTTTGTTGTTGTTGGGGTTTTTTGTTTGCTTGTTTGTTTCTTTTTTGTTTGTTTTCTTTTGTTTTGTATTTTGTTTTCCTTTTTAGGCTACTCCCTAATCTTTTCATGTGTGCCATGATTTCTAGACTGCTGCTCATTCTTGTTATTTTTACCAATTTACCCTCATATTTCTTGAAATAATTTTCCAAATTTAAATGCAGTATTCCTCTTGAACCATTGCCAGTGCTAGACAGAGAGGGAAGATTGCTTCATGTATGTTGCAGACAGTATTCCTGTTCACCTCACGAAAGCATGAGAAAATTATCAGTCCGTCTTGTGCTATTTTCTGCACTTTGCATGGAATAAAAGATCGGACGAAGTACCAGAGTGGGTTTGTAGCCTTGGAGTTAGTGAAGTCCTCTCAATTTCCTATGCCTGCCCAAGCAAATAATTATGTTCTATTCTTTTTGGCATTTTACCAGATTATACCAAGGGATAGAAATGACTATGTAGCATCATGTCATTTAAAGTGTATATATGGCACTTAAATAATATTTCACTTCTTGCTTCATTTGATGTACTAATTTGCAGTAAAGGCTGATTGGACCTTCAGATGATCCAGGAGACAGTCTTTAGCATCTACCAGAACTTGGAGACTAAGCTTTCTATAGTAGTTTTGGCTAATCATCGCTTTTTTCCTGTGTGAAAGTGGATGGTGTTATATTTCAAAACGGCTTTATTTAGAGCGAATATATTTTGTTAGTGTGGATTAGATAGATTTGCAAGAGTTAAAATCTTTTTCTGTAGCTTTTCAGAGCTGTAATTGATTTCACATTTAAAATGTGTTGTTTACACTCTGTATATCATTAAAATAAAATACTAGCATTCATAAAGTTTCTTTGGAAATGTTTCTTGTGTGCTGTGTTCTGTGATGTCTAGAATGTCAATTAAATTCTTGAGAATAATGGTTGAGCAGTATTAAAATTAATGAACACTTATCTTTCAAGAATCTGTTGTAACAAGAATCTGTTATAATTATGTGGTACTTCTAATACATGTGTGTGCATAGCTTGCTTCTGTTTGTGATTGTGGCAGCTGCATTCAGAATATGCAATATACTTCCACAAATGGATCTTCTAGTAATGTTGCTGAATTGGCCAGAGTGCAGACACATGGAAATGAGTATAGGAAGAAGCCAATAAATTTTAAAGCTTTGCTTGTCAGCAACATACTGTGTTTTTTTCTGTAGTGCATCTTAATGTGACTAGGGCTCTGCTTGCTTTTGGCTTTCTGTTCTTAAATAAGGTACTAGTAAGTCACTGCAAGCTCTGGTTTGTTCCCAGGTGCTGACCATCAAAACTGGGACCAAACCATTTGCTTGATGAGACTCGGCAACAGTCAGATTCTAGCATATGTTGTCTAAATGTTTCTGTGCCCAAATTTTCTTTGAGCATTTTTGTAGGAATTGCTCAGTCTGTTCTGTCTCCCTTTAGAGCCTATCTCAGATGCAGCAGGAGGAAAAAGTGGTTTGGGGTATATGTAGGCTAATACCTTACCAGAACTGGCAGTTTTCTTGTGCTGGAACTAAGAAACTTGTGATGTGCATGTACTAAGCTTTGATTGTCTATATGCAAAGAGCTAATGTATCTCTGATTTACAAAATAGAAAACATTATTATCTCTCTCCCCTATAGTTGCTTTATTTTGAGTTCATTGATTATTTAATAATTTTTCTTTTAGATCTGGAAAGATGGTATTTGGACCAGCAAACCTAGGAGAAGGTGCAATAAGAAACTTCATCACAAAGCACCGTTGTAACTCTTGCTGCAGGAGGCTGAAACTTCCTGGTATGCAAAGTAAAGATTTTGAATCTATCTATAACTTTTTAAGTGCAAGGAAGTAAAGGCCTAAGCATGCTATAAGCACAAGGACCAAAATTCTATTGAGCTGAAAGATTATAGCAGGCACACTATCTGTTTGCAAGGGTGGATATGAGCATATTGCTCTTCTGCCCAGCAGCTGTATAAGGGTCGGAGCTGATCAATCTGATGTTAGCATTGAGCCTGAAAACTTCCCACTGAATTGTTTCCTTTGCTTTGCAAAATGATAGCTCATTTTTTCAGTCATCACTACAGGTAACATCAGCAATAATTTTAGAGTCAGAAAGAGTAACAATCTGAAAATTGGCAATGGATTAGGTGAGGGAAAACTCACTGAAGGTTTCCTGGCCATAGGGTAGGATCCTATACAATGCAGCCTTTCCTTCTGCTTAGTTGGAGAATTGTGTTGCCTATTTGTGTTAGATTTGGTAGAATATGCTTATTTTTGATATAGGGCAGATTTTAAAAGACACAAAACCAAAACAGATTGCCATGCTGGATGAATTTCCACCCACCTCACAGTATGCTAGAGATTGGAAGGGACCTCGAAAGATCGTCTAGTCCAATCCCCCTGCCGGAGCAGGAACACCTAGATAATGTTACACAGGAATGTGTCCAGGCGGGTTTTGAATGTCTCCAGGGAAGGAGACTCCACAACCTCCCTGGGCAGCCTGTTCCAGTGTTCCGTCACCCTCACTGAGAAGAAGTTTCTTCTCAAGTTTAAGTGGAACCTCTTGTGTCCACCTGTTTTTTCCTAGGGGCAAGTGATTTCTCTTTAGTACCTACATGGAGGAGTAATTGCTGTTTTATTCTGAAACAGAAACTGTAGTGTTAATGGTTTTTATTATTTGCGTCTATGGCAGCTAGAGGTAATAGGCGGAAAGATCAGCTGAATTAATACAGTCAGAACAGGTTCTTTCATACCAGCTCACACCATTTTTGGGTCCCCCAGGGGTCTTATTCCCCTGTCTCTTCTAGAGACAGCTAGCAGACTACCTTTTTTATCAGGTTGGATGCTGCCTGGGTTGTACATGCTTTTCAAACATTTATTTTGCTGCATCATTTTATTTATTTTCTTGCCATAGATTTGAGAAGTGACTGCACACTGGAAAGGGTCAGTCCAGCCTTGGAAACAGAAATGGAGACAAGCACCAGAGAAGCTGATGATGCAGATGAGCCTTTGGAGTATGATACGCGGCTGTGAAGCAGTGGTTGTGAGCAGAGCCCATGTGCTTCCATGTTCCTGCTTATCACTGTCATGGGTCAGTCCAGAAGAACAGAAATGCAGGTGTCTGAGTGCAGCATCTGTCAGTGGTTTTTTGTTTGTTTGTTTGTGGATTTTTAAGTGTGAATTAGGGTTCCAAGTGGTGCTTTCTTAGGAAAATGACTGTGACAAGCATATTTCCAAGGAGGAGTGACTTGATGTTTCTCTTTCTCCTCTTTAGTAAATAACTGAATGTATACACATGTACAAATCATTACTTTTCAGAGGCAGACCCCACTCCGCCCCATGTTCACTCTTCTTGGGCATAGGAGGCTCTCCAGGAAATTGCAGAATACCTGCTCTATATTGTTGATTTTGATGCAGAGACAAACCAAGAATATACGAGTAATGGATTAGTGTTTTAAACAGTAGTCATTGATATAGCAAGTAGACTGAAAAGTTTTGTGGGAGCTTCAGTTTGAATTCTTTTCACATAACAAGAAAGTTGAACAATAAAGGATTAGGTAATTAGACCCACAAGCATAATTGACCTTCCTCATTTTGAGTTCACGAAATTGATAAATCTATGCTCTTTAACAAACATGAAAAATAACCTTGAATGTGATTCGACTTTTAACCAGGATCAGCCTTTCTTTATAATATTTTAGCTTCAGCATGTTTTGAAGTTGTAATTTGCAACAAAGATTTTAGAAGTCACAAAGAATAATATATTCTACTTGGTATGTAACTTCTTGTTGTCAGTGTCTGGCTGTATGTAGTACCTTCATTTAACAGTGGTGCAGTTATATCTATGCTTTTGCAGCATCTGCATCTGTTTCTGTTGATATTATCTGATTTCAGTAGAAGTTCACAAAACACAAAAATCAACTGTGGAATATGATTTTTTAAAGATTGAAATGAAGTGCTCAGGAGAAATATCTCTAATACAACCAGTGTTGTATTACAGTTAACATCTATCATTAAAGCAACTTTGCACTTTCGTATTGAGTAGAAATACCTAATGTTGAAATGTAAGTCAACAGAAAACTTTATACTTGAATAAGAAACAAAATCATATATCCACTACAGCTATAGTAAATTTTAATGCCTAAGGGAGCTATTTGTTATGATCTGTCATTCATTTTTTATAGTTAGAAAATGTCTATCTATACATAGGTATTGAAAGTTATATGTTCCCAGTTTTCATATTGATTATGGTATTGAAGATGGCATAGAAATAATCACTCAGACTATGTTCAGCTGAGATGCTAGTTCCCGTGAGCATCCTGGAAAGATTTTTCTTATTTTTTATCTTTTTAAAAATAGTTTAAAAGAAACATATTTTAACAGAAAACCCCGTTAGAATATACTGTTTGTTTTGCAAAAAATGTACTCCTTTTTGGCTTTTTTGGAAGTAATTCAATGTATCTGAATGTTTAGGTTGACTGTGAAATAGATTGTTTAACTGTATCTCTACAGAATGATGGTGGATTTTGATCCCTTTGCTGGTAAGGTAGTAGTTCTGCTTGCAGTGATTATCGTCTTAAAATTTGGCTTTATGGAGATATGGACTTACATGCATACTTATATACTTTAAAGGCAGAATTTTCACTACAGGATCTCTAATTGTTAGTATGACTTCAAATTCAGTGAAGTTAAATAACACATAAATATATCTTTAAAGCCAAGGACAATTTAAGCTCTGTCCTGATAGTGTTGTTTTCCTCAATCATTTCCATAAATTCTGAACACATATATATAACACTAAAAATAAACTCCACAGAAGGCTGGGGCTGAGCACCTTTTGTTTCTCTTAAAGTTTTGAAGATATACACAAGTTATACTTCTGGTGATCTTTTCTTGACAACCCTCCTTGTTGCCTTCAGGAGTGAGTGGATTCTGCGTTAATAGCGATACTTGTAAGAATTCTTACGGTATATAGCTCAGTGTAGATTCATCTTCTTCAATCATGTTAATTCCCATGAAGTTACCTACTACCCACAATTTGCCTTGAATTGGGCATCCTTGCAAGACACTAATCTGTGTTAAAATATAGTTGATAGAAACTTGCTTGATACTTTATTTCACTCAGTATGAAATATTAATGTGATGAAACAGGAAAAGGAGGCATTTGGAATTGTTCCATTATATACTGGTATGCTAGCACTAAGTTTCCCGTTCATGGAGACACTAAGCTGAAAAATTCCAGTGATCCTGCGGGTGATTAATTTTGCCTCACCTTTCTTTTTTTGCATTTTATTGGGGAGGTATAATTCCAGTTGCACTAAACTGTAGATTTGAATATTTGGTTAAAGACCCCCTCCCAGCTTTGTCACAGTTCAGTAATAAGTTATAATTAAAATAATTTGTAAAGTTGGTTTTATTTCTTTTGAGTCCTTGATGTATTCCATACTACAAATTCTATGCATTCTTTAGATTGTCTTTTGATGCCTACATACTGGCCTCAGATTGAATGAAGCCCATGCCACTGAAAACAGGAAAAAATCCCATCAGCCTTTAACAGACAAGCCCCACACTAAAATTATGGTGCATGTGGAATGAAGGATGTGCGGGACAGGGTTCTTTCTCTAGCTGTTTGACAGCTAGTGTGGAAGAGGAAATATTGCATGTCAAACTGCAGGATTTTCTGATTATTAATTTCAAAGTTTGTTTTTGCTTAAAAGCACATATAGGATTTTATTTTATACTTCTGGTAGGTTCAGGAAAAGAAGTCCTGCTAACTTTGCTCAAATAAGTTAGGCAGTAAAGTTTTGGGGAAAAAAAAATTGAAACCAAAGTATTTATAAACTCACACTGTAATATAAGCTTAAAATAATCTTACTTAGGAATTCAGTTGAGATTACTCAAAGCAAAATGTGTTTGTGGCAGCTGTTGCATTGGAGATGTAGTTTAAACATGAAGAATATTCAGAAATTGCAAACCTCATTCTCAGGAAGGCTTTTTTCATTTTATTCATAGTTGTGGCATATTCAGGGTTATTCATTTATTGTTAGTGTAATAAAGACAAAAGGGATATTGCATCTGTATTTTCTAGAAATGGATTTATATCTGCTGTGGTTTTGTCAGTCTATTTCATATCGTTTCAAAAGAATAAAAACACATTTTCAAAATGTTTGTTCTTGACAGGTGTAGAATGAAATAATATGTTTCCAAGCACTAAGGGAAATAGGTGAAAGTAACATACAGAAAATAATACAGTTATTTTTATTTTTAATCTCAAAATAATAAACAGGAATTAATTTCTCATGTGGTTGCCAGCGCTTCTTTTGTTTTAATGATGTAGTAGCATTAGTTTCTAATCTTGTAGTCAATATGCTTACAGCAAGAATATTTCTACACTGTCCCATAAGTAAAAATCTCTTTTTACAGAAGCAGAGAGTAGATATTTTATGAGATGTTTTCATTATTTATTAGATCATAATTTAATAGATGTTCAATAGACTCTAGATTTTTTCTAAGTTGCATGCTAAATTCTTACAAAACTTCTTTACTGACCAAATCACTGTTACAGATTTACGAAAAATAAACATCATCCCTTTAACATGGCTGTTTTATTTTTTAGTCTAATTCTATATCTGTGATGTAAAAAGCGTGTACAGCCAGTAGTATAAACGAGCTGATGTAAGTGGTGTTTCACTGATTTAATTGTCAAAAGTTTTATTTTTTGTCAGCTACCTTTTGTATCTGTCCTCCATTCTTAGGATGTTGATGCCAGTCACTTCTTGCTTGAAAAAGTCATCTCAGAAATAAAGAAAAGTCTGTCTTGAATGACCCAGGCATTTACATCAACTGTGATCACAGCAGAGTTGTCACCCCTTGACCTGTTGCTAGACCTTTTGCAAGATCTGTTACTGCTTTTCAGCTTTTCTTTACTGTACTTGTTAGATCTTGAATTATTCTGGGAAACAGTTTGATCCCCAAATTTATGGCAACTGTTGCTGGGCAAGAAAAATTTCAAACTAAAACCAAACAAAAGCTATTTTCGTTTTTGATACAGAAGCGTGTGTAAACAGCTGCAATGTTCTGTTCATTTGCCTGCTTGGCTTCATCAGTTCTGTTTGTAGGGCAGAACAAATAAACAGGACAGAGCAAATACTAGTGTTTTAAATAACCTCTCTCCATTCAGATGTTGGTTTTCAGTTGTGACGAAGTGGTAAACATAAAAGAAGAAAAATGGGTGAAAAGTCCTGCAGTAAAACAGTGACTTTCTTGCCTTAGAAAGTCTGTCTGTGTTCTTTGTGTCAAGGATTTAGGCAGATGGCTAAAACCTTCCATTTCTCAGGTTTTTATTGAACAAATACGATTTAGGTGTAGACATTGTGCAAGCAGTCTAGTATATCCATGGCTGGGAGAATGGAGAAGGTGAAAAAGGATGAGGAGAAGGGAGAGGAAGAAGTAGATGGGGTTTGAGGTACAAAGAACAATCTCTGGCTTCTGAGCTTTTCTCCTGCTGTTTTACCCAGCTGAACTCTAATCTCATGGAGATACTGCTAACGTCATCTTGTTTCTGTGGTCTGTAGCATGTGACAGGCTTTCCCAAAGCAGATCATTTGTGTGTATCCGGATGGCCTGGTGTCAGCAGGAGTGTCTCACTTCATGATGAAAAAAGTGGTGCTTCTCCTCAGTTCATCCCTGCTATGAAATTTGAAGCATTACATGACCTCTGAAAATGAGCAGCAAACTGTCGTGTCACATGAACCAGAACAAAGTACTCCATTAAATCAGCACTGACCCTTAACCTCACAATACACTGGAGAGTGAAACTTGGTCAGGCTGTAAGATTGTGCCCAAGAAATGAGAAGAATATTCAATTTCAGATAACCTCTGCGGAGCAACTTGGATTAGTAGGTAGCATTGTGTAACCATCTTCCACAATACAAAGTACGGCTTTCAGCTGAGGTGACCACTAAACACAATTTAAATGTTGAGATTAAAATCAAGCTATGTAGGTTGCCTTTAATCAAACCAGTAGCTGACCTCCCCTGAACCTGCAGCAGAGTGTTGGACTCAACTGAGCTCAACTTACTGTTGACAAATTAAGAGTAGATGACTACAGATTATCCCAGCCTGCACCCACCTGGCGAAGTATTTGAACTCTTGTGGCAACCCCCTCATATTAGGCCTAAACTGAGATTAAATAGCCATAATGAACAGAAGAGCTATGACCACTCTCAATCTTTGAGAAGCACAAAAGGACTGGGGTTGACCTGTGAGGAACGCTAGCAGAATATAGCAGCAGAATATGGCCACAAAATAGCGAAGCGAGAAGAGGCCTAACATGGACCTTAAGTATCTTCTGTGCATCAAATTAAGGGACTGGGGAGCATAAATTTAGAGGTCCCTATTGCACGGTAACTGATGAAGGAGAGCAAGGGAGGCCCAAAATGGTCTTCAGAGACTCCATAACAACAAATGAAAGCTAGAGATGGCCACAAATTACCCTGTGCTATTAACCAGATTTAAGGTTGGCCTCAAGTGACCCTAAGGAAATGTGGTGTGGATTAACTCCAAGTAAACTCTGGGCACCAAAGGAGGGCAGACTGATCTCAAATGGTAATTTTGGGTAACTAACTGGAATTAAGGTTGATCTCAGATGCTCACATGCAAGTTAGTCAGTTCTGAATTTGACTTCACATAGCTTGTGGAATGAAAACAAGGCTAGGATGTTCTGGGGCAATTTATTGGGTGTAAAGCTGATCTTAGATGAGCCCTGGGCTCAAACAAGGAGCAGTTGTGCCTCAAGTGACCCCTGTAAGTAATCAGAACTCATGTTTACCTGAATTTATCTAGGCAACAACCATCCAGGTGACCTCAGATGACCTTGCAGTGAGAATTGCATTTCAGATTGAACTCAGATGACCTCAGAGAGGAAACAAAGGCTATGATTGACCTCTAATGACTCCTACAAACCAAATGATGTCCAGGTTGATCTCAAATGACAAACTAAGCAATTAACTGGGTCTCAGGTTACCTTATATGACCTCTGTCACTAAGGCCTGGCTGCGCTGACCTCACATGAACCCTAACAAGCTATGTGGTTGACATCAAGTGAACCTTCGCTGTTTAATTCTCAGCTGACCTTAAATGATTGCTCTTCCTTCAATTGAGAACAGTGTTGACCTTAAAGGACTTCTGTGAAGGTAACTGGATGTCATATGGACCTCAGATGATCCTGGGTTCTAAACAAGAGCCTAGTTGACCTTAGACAACACCTTGCATATACCTGATTCTCATGGTGATGTCAGCTAAACCCCACCCCAGACAGGTTAATTTGCCCTCAAGTTGACCTCAGATGACCTTCCTGAATAGCTATAGTGACCTCCAGTGGTCACAGGCAGATTAATTGACTCTCATTTAACCTCAAATTACCCCAAGCAGGTACTCGGGTTTCATGTTCGCCTCAGATGAGAGCCTCTAAATGTATTTTAAGGTAATTTCAAATGACCCGTAAGGAGGAAATGGCAGCTGATGATTGGCCTTGAGTGATCCCCAAATAGGTAAGTGGCTCTTATGCTGATGTCAAATGACCCCAGACTCTTGGCCTGAAATGATCTGTAGGGAACTAAACAGATCTCAGGTTTGTTTCAAGTGACTCCTAGGAAGCACACAAGGACTTTGCTGATCTCAAATATCCCACTGTCAACTGGTTGCATCTCAAGTTAACCAGATGGTTCCTGGACAAAAGATGAGGTCTGTTTTCACCTGGAATTGATATCAAGGTAGACCTCATACTATACCCATGAAATTCACTGGGTCTAAGTTAAGACTTTAAATGACCTACTAGGCAGAAAATAAGGGTTGTGATTGACCTTATGTGACTACCTTGCATAGGTAATTGGCTCTGAAATTGACCTGGTCATGCGGTAAGAGCTGGCTGACACTGAATGACCTCTGTGCAGCTAATTGCATCTCACATTGACCTTGATCTCTGTAGAGCAAATGACAGCCAAGACTGTCCTCAACTCAAACACAGATTAGCTCAGTCTGTAATTGTCCTCTGAAGTTCATCTAGTCCATCTCTCTTCACAAGTCAGTTACAATTAGATCGTGTTGGTCACACCCTTTACCAGGTAAATTTTGCTTTTTTTCCAGCAAAGGTGATTTCACAACTTTTCTTGGCAATCTGTTCTTGCTTTTTTCCTTTAAAAAAGGTTTCCATGCATTCAACTGTTAATTTCCTTCATTTCAACCTGTGTCCATTGCAGCTCTTGATGGCTACATTTTCTGCTGACTTCATTCCTGCCTGTTCATGTGCTGCTTGCTGCCACTAGCTCTGATTGCCAGGCACTGCTGCAATGATGGGGCAGCTCTGGTGTCGAGGCACAAAGAGGAGGCCGCAGGTCATTGTCTAGCTAGGCATGGAGCAGGTGCAGGTAGAAAGCAAGCTTGAGGGCCTTGGCTCTTAGGGGAGGAGACAGTGTCCTCCAAAGGCCCATTGTCACATAGCTCTTTTCATAGCAATCTTATCCCAGATCACTGTACCAGAGCAAATGCAGTTTAGCTATAAGTGAAGGGAAGAGATTACAGAGCCTGCTAGCACCCTAAGACCCTGACATACTTTTTGCCACAAGTCACTCTGTTAACTCTTGTTAGCTTTTTAGTTCACTAAAAATGTAGAATCATAGACCTTTTATTTGTTTCACTGAAAACATCAGGTCCTTTTCTGCAAAGAACTCCTAACCCAGCTGGCCTCCAGCCTGTACAGCTACATGGAGCTAGTCCATCCCATGTGCAAGCCTTTACATTTGCTTTTGTCACACTTTACAATGTTCCTGCTCGCCCTCTTGTCAGAGAGACACAGACAATCTGTCTGTCTGTCAAATATTTGATGTATCAAGCGCTTAACTTGTTATCCTACGTTAACTTGCTAAGAGCACACGCTGTCCAGTCATGCTGGTTGTATATCTGTAATTTTACATAATTTTTGGCAGACATCCTAACAACTCTTGATCCTGGCTTGCCTGTTTGAGATGATGCCCTGTGGTTGGTACTTGGACCTGTGAACCAGAAGCAAACTGGACCTACGGCTGACTTCAAACAACTGCAGAGTTGCAAAAAAGATTTGTTTTCTGCATGGGACCACAGTGCATCAAAATGAGGGCAGTGGTTTACTTCAAATGATCTCTGATCAATAAAATATGGTTAGCACTTAAACTGAAAGAATCTCTGCCTAACAAATTGGTGTCATATCTGAGCTCCTTCCTCTGTGTAGTGTATTTAAGAAGAGTGCAATGAGAGAGAGCTGGCTATGAATCCCAGGCTGCACTCAATCTCAGGTCACAGCTTCACACAAAAAAGATAAAGTCCTTCTATTTCCATGGTCTTTTTACAAGACAGCGCAGTTGTGCCTGACTGCAGCTAACTGCTCTGTATACAGATGTGGCAGGAACTGATCTCTGTTAACCCCAAACAGCAAACTGTATCTCACAGTAGCTGCTCTTTACTGGTTGCTGGTGCAGATAACTGTACCACTATGTTGCTTGAGACAACCTCAAATCACAAAATTTGTCAGTGTTTGATCTCCACTGATCTCAGCAGAAGACTAATACAGTATTTGAACTGAGTATGTATGAACGTTTTTGTTCGTTTAACTTAATTTACCTTCTTTAGGCAACTGTGGCTCAATAGCTGACCTCAGATAATCTCTGTGTAGTGTATGCAGAAGGTTTTTTTACCTGTTTGATACCTCTTTTGATACTTGTTGCTTCTGACCATCAGTCTGGAGCAATAGTTAAATTGTTCTGACCTAATCATAAATTTTTCAGCAGGTAGGTTTGCCAGTATATCTAGATTTGAAAATAGGGCATAAGTGTCCCTTTTTAGGCTCTACACATATTTTTGGGTATTATTAATATTTGGATGTCCTGGTTCAGTGAACTGGGTCAGTAATTGATATTCATTGACCTTTGATCTGTGAACTAGGGCTGGCATTGACTTCCAGCTATTCAGCGCTGGCTGCATATGACCTTTGAAGGTATATCCAGCGCAGAAAGTCTGTGGGACTTTATGTGATCACTGTGAAGATGGTTGGTGATAATTCATTTCAGCTAAATGGAATGTAACTATTAAGTTTTACCAGTATTTCCTGAGTAGCAAAATGGAATAGTAATTGAGCTTTGGGCTCATGATCCCTGAGCCCAGATGTGGGACCTAGAATATTATTTAATTTCACATTCTCCCTCAATAATTAACTGAGGGAGTAATTGACCTCATATGAGTCCTTTAAATTGGAGAAGTAAATGACCCTGTTGTGTCCTAAGCAGCAGAATGGTGCAGTGACCTGACTGTAGTCTGCATCCATTGTTAACCTCACTTGACTCCATTACAAAAGTTGGTGTCAGGATATGATCTCCATTAATACCTGCTCTCTCACATCTGAATTTTGAGATTTAAATTAAATCAACACATTGAAGATTAATGACACCTGAATAGCAAACAGAGGCTGGCAGCTACCACCAGGCAGCCTGAGCACCAAAGCATGTTGGAGCTTGTGCTGGGTTCCACTGTAACAGTTGTTTTTGTCCTTCCTAGTAGCTGGTGCAGTGCTGTGTTTCAGTTTCATTCTGAGAACAATGCTGATAACACCGATGTTTTAGTTGTTGCTAAGTAATGTTTACCCTGACCAAGGACTTTCTCATGCTCTGCCAGGGAGGAGGGAAAGCCACGAGGAAGCAGAGACAGGACACCTGACCCAAACTAGCCAAAGGGGTATTCCATACCACAGCACATCATGCCCAGTATATAAACTCAGGGGAGTTACCTGGAAGGCTGGATCACTGCTCAGGTCAGGCTGAGCATCACTTGACACGTAGTGAGGAATTGTATTGTGCATCACTTGTGTTTGTTGTTTTCTTCCTTTTTCCTTCCCTTTTTAGTTTTATATTCTCTCCCCTTGTTATTTCCATTATTATTATTAGTAGTAGTAGTAGTAGTAGGATTTTACTTTAGTTACTGGGAGTTTACATTCTTCTGTTTCTTCTCCCCATCGCACCCAGAAGGGGAGAAGAAAAGGTTGAGTGTGAGCAAACGGCTGCGTGGTGCTGAGTTATTGGCTGGGCTTAAACCATGACAAGCTCAACCTCTGATTTCTACTGACTAGGACAAATAGTCTGCAGGTGGCTTCCTATGCACATGAATAGGAGTCTGGGCCAGGCAGCAGCAATTCCTGAGGTTCTGCTACCAGCTCTGTGATGGGCTGTCTGATGGCTGATATGTGGTTTCTCTATTATAGTCTCACTGCAGCTACAAACTCAACTGAGGACTCAAAACGTCATTCATAGTTTGCATTAGCCATCGAAGACATCACTTTCACAAAATTCTCAGTAAAAAGCAGGACTAAAGGAAGCCCACAACTTTGCCATTGACTTCAGTGGAGCCAGGATTTAAACCAAAACTTCAGTTTCTAAATGAATGTCTATTAGCCATGTATTAGCCATCTAACCCTCTCTCTGAACCTCTCATGTTTTCCTCTCCCCTAAGATCCACTTGGATTCATATTTTTCGAGTACTATCAGAACTTCCAAAATGCAAAATGCCATTCATTCTGAAGAAAGAACCTTGAGTGAAGCCACAAAAATATCTAAACCAGCATATCTTATTCTGTCTGTCCTACAATGTAAGAGTATCAGAATTATCTAGGTATTTAAAACCCTCTGTTTGTGTCTAATCTTTCAGAATCCAGATTAATCTAGTAGGCTTCCTGCCAAGGCACACATGAAATTAACTTTGTATTTGAATTATGGAAGCATTTGCTGTGAAATTCTGTGCTTTCTGCTTAGGGTGCTGAACAACTTTCCATCAGGTAAATTCCTCAGAGGTATTCCTGATGAGTATTTCTGGTAGGATAACTTAGGTTAGGTTGTCTACTAAATCACAGAGCAGAACTGGTCTCTGTGATCCAGCCTGCATAGGTAACAGTGGTCATCTTTTGTCAGCTGAAACTGACCCTCTTGGCCCTTTGTGGAGCTATATGATTCTCTGGATTGTTTTAAGATTAACCATCCTAACAAAACTTTTCTGATGACTGCATATTCTTCAAGAGTAAAAATAGCCTTACAATAATAAACCTGAGCCACAAAAAATCTCAGATAGCATCAGGTAAATATATTGTTCTTCGCTGCTCCTTCATCATTGTCTAAAGAAACTACACATTCCAGCTACAAATATGACAGGTGATTCCAGCTACAAATATGACAGGTGATACCAGCCAGAAGGGACATGAACAGTACAATCACAATATACAAAATGATAAAGTATTCAACACCAGCCCTAACTTCATGCTAATTCATATTTGTTACCTTGCTTCATTTCAGAAATGGAAATGCTTTTGTTTCCTACATTCAACAACATATCAAATCCTTTGCAAGATGTCTTGCATTGTGTGATATGCTTTCACACAGAAAGAAAGGTTTCTACATCAGTCCTGTTAGGAACTCAAACTCTCATATGTATTACTCCCTATAGCTAATGTCTCTTTGAATGTTTCATGTTTTCTTTGCTGTAATAAACTTTGAACTTATGGAACACTGATCGTGTTTCTTAGGTGATTCAAGTGTGTTCTGATAAAATATAAATGTGTAGCCACTGGAAAAGACTGAAGGTCAAAACTGAAAAAATGTCTCTCCCCAAGTTAGACAACTCCCCTCACACACTTCATCAACTACTGCAGTCACTTTATTCCAACAAGAATATTACAATCATAGGGTGTAGATCAAATTACTGCCACTGCAAATGTGTCTGTGCAGAAAGGCCTACTGCTGTGCACTAGTGTGCATGGCAGTGTATGGAGGGGAGAGTTTGGTAAGGGTTAGGATAGAAGACTGGTATTGCTTTGTGGGGCAGAAGTAAGGTGATAGAATTTGACTGGAAGTACACCAGATTTGCATTCTTCATTTAGTGAAATTCTAACATTCAATAGATATCGAGCTAAAATTAATAGACTTTCGAGAGCCTTACATAAAGCTGTGATGTTCAAATTAAATTTCTGTAGACACATCTATATTACTATCCTTTAAGTACATAATAGATCATTATGAAACAAATTGAAGAGGCTAAATATCAGCACAGAATGGATTTGCTGTCTTTTTCCTCTGCACGAATGTGTACACTAATTGGAAACCTTGGAGAATCCCAAGAGAGAAGTCAGACAGCTGCTTACCCTCTGTGTGGCAGCAAATTTCAGATAATTGCTTTCACCTATCTACATGCTTGTTTCCACTTAATTACTATAACACAGTTATTTATGTGAATAAGGATGAAGTTGTGCTTTTTGTGGCCTTTAAATGTAACAATGTTGGTTCAGATTCACTGAAGCACCAAAGAAAATAACAAGAGTAGTTTTCAGTTTTGTACTTTTCTCCATCAACTGTGTTTGATTGCTAGGAGGAAGAACTGGAAACCAGCACATCAATGATGCACAATTTAGAATACTGGATAGACACTAAAGATTTCCATTTACCACCACTGACTGCCATTAGGCAGGCATCAGGCCTTACTTTTCTTAGGGCATGGCACCTCCGTAACAAAAGGCTTACTTTTGCATTACTGCGCAGTTAATTTGGTGTATTTTTCAAGCCTCTCCTAGTTTCTAATCCTATAGCCTCCCTTAGCAAGCACAGAAATTCAACACCTGTTTCCTTCACTTTAGACTATTGCTCTTACCCACGTTCATTATTTTAGGTGGTCCATATTACTGTTCCTCACCTTCTCCTCTATTGTGCAATCTTCTCTCTGTCTCCATGCCTGGAGAATGATCTCCTCCATATAACAATCTCTGACATACCTCCCTCTGCTTCTACATACTTCATCAATTGTGGCCTTACTCTTCTACCTCTGCCCATAACCTTTCACTGCCTTATCCATTGTACTACCTCCCTGCCTTGGGATCCAGTCCTGGATCCTATCTGAACATCTGAGTCTTGGCCTCAGTCATGATACTTTGGTCTGACCACAAAGGAAGGCAACAGTGCAAAATTTCAGCCTCACCCTGGGGACATGTACTCAAAACAACAAACAGATAAGCAAGCTGCTACTGTGTTTGCTGCTTTGTGATTTTTGTTTGAATGCAAATGCAAATTTTTTTGCTCTTCCTTCATAGAAGTCTGAACTACTGCTCTTTTATCCATGGGCTGAAACCTCTATGGTTCTGTTGAGAAACAAGCTGTTTCTCTGTAATCACTGTTATCACTGTAATAGACATTTTAGCTCTTTTCTCAACAGCCTGTTTTTCTAGAAAGCCAGATGAAATGTTTTGTAGCCAGAAATGGGCCACTGTGTTGTAAAAGACTGAAAAAAAGAAATCGAAATCTTTGCAGGCAGCATGATTTCTTTTGTCTCTTCAGGGTCCCCCCTTGACATTTATTTTCTCAGCTGTTTCATTGGGATTGCTATCTTCCAGTCAATACTTGCTGTAAGTGCTATAACTCTCATTACAACAAGCTTATTACTATTTTCTCAAGCAAACTGAACCTTAACTCTCTCTCAGAGGTGGTGGCAGAATGACACACTGGCTCCTGTGAAACAAAGAGTCATTTAATATAGGAACCCCAGCCCTCTATTCAATGTTCCAACTGTGACCAAAATATTAAACAAGGCACGTATGCATTAGTTTGGCAGATACTGAGCATCTCCTCTGTGTCCTTCATAGAATGGTGTGTCTTGAACAGAATCCTTACCACAGGTAGGTCTGCTTTCATGAGCTTCACTGTGTTGAACCCCATAAACCTAAAAGAAGCAGCACACACAGTTCAGGGCATGAGGGTAAACTTCACTCCCAAGGAAATCTGCTTTAACTAGTTAAGCCAAACAGCCAATAATACGCAGTGGAGCACACATACATCAATCTTTTCATGAACCTCCCATGTGCTTGTTTGCTGCATCTCATTCATTGCTTCTTTCTTTATTGTCTTTCTTAGTCAAAAATTGTAGTTAATAAGACTTAAGGACTAAGCTGGGCTCTTCATGCATGTGAAGCAGTAGTACACAGTGTTCTTTGTTTTCTCCTGAAAACTAATAAAAATCTGATGTGCTTTTCACCACAGATTGCATTTCAGTGCTGGTGGAGGCAATTCTTACACTCAGACATTTAATATAATATAAAGTGCATAAATTGTCTTCTGTTGGTATCTGTGCTCTTTACGGGTAGGCAAACTAAACAGCCAACAGTTTGTTGAAATAATACAGAGGGCAACAAAGCACATTTTCAAACAGAAACATCTATTATTATCTGGCAATGATTAACCTTATTTGCTCTGTGTTTGTTTGGGTGCTAAAACCTTTCATCCTGTTTTTCAGGGCCAGGCACACAATTTGCACAGCAAAATTTGCACAATTTGCACTCTTGGCTCCCCAGTACTGCTGCTTATGTGAGATTGGACTTGAACGGTGAGAAACCTGCATTACTTTTTTTTGCAAGGCTCATACCCAGTAGTTTTTGGCACCACATCTATCCTGCACTGTTTACACAACCAACTACTCCAATAGCATGAGTTCAGACTTTTGCTTTTATAAAAAAGTAGACTTTATGGTGCACACATTCACACACACACACACACACACGCGCGCCCCAGAACCACCAACAAAAAAATCCTGTAAAGGGTTTTTGTAGACTGTCATGTCTGCTGTTAGGAAATCACACTATGTCGTGGTTTAAACCCAGTCAGACAGCTTGTTCACTCACTTCCCCCCCCTTCTCGCCCTCCCCCTACTCCCGGAGGGATGGAGAGGAGAGTCAAAAAGAATGCAACTCCCACGGGTTGAGATAAGAACAGTTTAGTAACTAAGGTATAACACAAATCACTACTGCTACCACCAATAATAACAATGATAAAGGAAATAACAAAGGAAGAGAATACAACACCTCACCACCACCCGACCGATAACTCGCCCCCCCCAGCCTGACCAAGCACCGACCCATACCTCCTCCAACCCTGCAGTCCCCAGCCCTTCCAGCTAACTCCCTGTTACATCCTGGGCATGATGTGCTGTGGTATGGAATACCTCTTTGGCTAGCTTGGGTCAGGTGTCCTGTCTCTGCTTCCTCCCGGCTTCCCCTCCTCCTTGGCAGAGCATGAGGCTCACAAAGTCCTTGGTCAGGGTAAACATGACTTAGCAACAACTGAAAACATCGGTATCACCAGCACTGTTCCCAGGCTGGAAGTCAAAACACAGCACTGCACCAGCTACCACAAAGGAGAAACATGACTGCTACTGCTGAACCCAGGACATTATCCACCCCTTATTCCATACCATTCATGCCATGCTCAGATCCCACATTTTCAATATACCATCACTCTTATCTTAGTGTGCTCTTATCTTAGTGCATGGACCAGTCCCTATAAAGCTGCTGAATCCATCTGGTCCACGATGCCAGGCTCCATCTCTTGTAACAGTCTTTCAGAACAGGAGAGACTGTGTGCAGTGTTCACACTCGTGAATAACCTGGGCAATAGTGTCCATTGCTAAGTTCACCCCTCGATCTTGAGTCCATCTCTATGTTGCATCTCTGCCCTGATGGCCTGAAGTGCCATGGGCCCACCAGGCTTAAAATAATTCACAGTATCACAGTTTCACAGTATTCTAGAGATTGGAAGGGACCTCAAAAGACCATCTAGTCCAATCCCCCTGCCGGAGCAGGAACACCTAGATAATGTTACACAGGAATGTGTCCAGGCGGGTTTTGAATGTCTCCAGGGAAGGAGACTCCACAACCTCCCTGGGCAGCCTGTTCCAGTGTTCCGTCACCCTCACTGAGAAGAAGTTTCTTCTCAAGTTTAAGTGGAACCTATTGTGTTCCAGTTTGTACCCATTACCCTTGTCCTATCATTGTTTGCCACTGAGTAGAGCCTGGCTCCATCCTCGTGACACTTCCCCTTTATATATTTATATACACTAATAAGGTCACCCCTCAGTCTCCTCTTCTCTAAACTACAGAGACCCAGCTCCCTCAGTCTTTCCTCATAAGGGAGATGCTCCACTCCCTTAATCATCTTAGTTGCCCTGCGCTGGACTTTCTCCAGCAGGTCCCTGCCCTTCTTGAACTGAGGGGCCCAGAACTGCACACAGTATTCCAGATGCGGTCTCACCAGGGCAGAGTAGAGGGGAAGGAGGACCTCTCTCGATCTACTAACCACCCCCCTTCTAATACACCCCAGGATGCCATTGGCTTTCTTGGCCACAAGGGCACAGTGTTGGCTCATGGTCATCCTGTTGTCCACTAGGACCCCCAGGTCCCTCTCCCCTACACTGCTCTCTAACAGGTCGTTCCCCAACCTATACTGGAACCTGGGGTTGTTCCTGCCCAGATGCAGGACTCTACACTTTCCCTTGTTATATTTCATCAAGTTATTCCCTGCCCAACTCTCCAGCCTGTCCAGGTCTCGCTGGATGGCAGCACAGCCTTCTGGCGTGTCAGCCACTCCTCCCAGCTTAGTGTCATCAGCAAACTTGCTGATAGTACACTCAATTCCCTCATCTAAATCATTGATGAATATATTAAATAATAGTGGTCCCAGTACTGACCCTTGAGGCACTCCACTAGTTACAGGCCTCCAACTAGACTCCGCCCCATAGACTACAACTCTCTGGCTTCTCTCCTTCAGCCAGTTCACAGTCCACCTCACTACCTGATCATCCAGACCACACTTCCTCAATTTAGCTGTGAGGATGCTGTGGGAGACTGTGTCAAAAGCTTTGCTGAAGTCAAGGTAGACCACATCCACCGCTCTGCCATCATCCATCCACCGTGTTATTTCCTCATAAAAGGCTAAGAGATTGGTCAAGCATGATTTCCCCTTGGTGAAGCCATGTTGACTGCCCCTCATAACCCTCTTATCCTTGATATGCCTTAAGATGGCACCAAGGATAAGGTGTTCCATCACTTTCCCAGGGATGGAGGTGAGGCTGACCGGTCTGTAGTTACCCGGGTCCTCCTTCTTGCCCTTTTTGAAGACTGGAGTGACATTTGCTTTCCTCCAGTCCTCAGGCACCTCTCCTGTTTCCCAAGACTTGGTAAAGATGATGGAGAGTGGTCTAGCAATGACTTCCGCCAGTTCCCTCAGCACCCGCGGGTGCATCCCATCTGGACCCATGGATTTATGGATGTCCAGATTGCTCAACTGGTCTCTAACCCATTCCTCATCGACTAAGGCAAACCGCTCCGTCGACCTGACTTCATCTGAGGTCTCAGGGGTACAGGGCTCTTCAGGACTGCCTGCAGCAGAGTAGACAGAGACAAAGAAGGCATTCAGTAACTCTGCCATCTCTGTATCTTCTGTCACCAGGGCACCCATCCCGTTCATCAGTGGGCCTACATTGCCTCTGGTGTTAGTTTTATCTGCCATGTATTTGAAAAAGCTCTTTTTGCTGTCCTTGACCCTTCTCGCCAGGTTTAATTCTAAGGAGGCCTTAGTCATCCTAGCTGCCTTCCTACATCCTCTAGCAGCAGCCTTATATTCCTCCCAAGTGGCCAGCCCCTCCTTCCATGACCTGTAAACTCTCCTCTTCCACTTGAGCATACCCAGCAATTCCCTATTTAGCCATGCAGGTCTTCTGGCCCTCTTCCTTGACTTCCTACATGTCGGGATGCTCTGATCTTGAGCTCGGAAAAAAGCAATCCTTGAATGCCAACCAACTATCTTGGGCCGCTTTACCTTCAAACAGCCTTGCCCATGGGATTTCCCCTAGCAATTGCTTGAAAAGGCCAGTTTGCCCTGCTAAAGTCCAGGGTTGCAATTCTACTTGCTATTCTACTAGTCCTACCACACAAGATCCTGAACTCCACCATCTCGTGGTCGCTGCAACCAAGGCAGCCCTCAACCCTTACTGCTTCGACCAGACCCTCCTTGTTAGTGAGGATGAGATCCAGCAGCGCTCCTCTCCTGGTTGGCTCGTCCACCATTTGCAGGAGGAAGTTATCATCCATACACTGGAGGAACCTCCTGGACTGTGGCTGGGTTGCTGAGTGGTCCTTCCAGCAAACATCAGGGAAGTTAAAATCCCCCACGACGACCACGGCCTGTGACTGTGAGGCTGCTCTCAGCTGCCTGTAGAAGGCCTCATCAACTTCCTCACCCTGATCTGGTGGTCTGTAACAGACACCTACAACAGTATTCCCCCTGCCAGCCTGCCCCCTAATTCTCACCCACAGACTCTCAACTCGCTTGTCATCTGTCCCTGGACAGAACTCGGTGCATTGTAGTTGCTCTTGCACATAAAGAGCAACCCCACCACCCCGCCTGGCTGGCCTGTCTTTCCTGAAAAGGACATAGCCCTCCATGACTATATTCCAGTCATGTGAGCTGTCCCACCACGTCTCTGTAATTGCCACCAGATCATAGCCTCCTGACTTAACACAGGTTTCCAACTCCTCCTGCTTATTTCCCATGCTGCGCGCATTGGTGTACAGACATTCCAGGGAGCGAGCTGAGCACACCGATTTCACCCTAGGACTATAGGAGGCCTCCCAGTCTTCATCAATTCTGGAGTGCTGCCCCACTGGGCCAAGCCCAGCTACAACCCCATCCCCCTTCGAATCTAGTTTAAAGCTCTCCAAATGAGCCCTGCTAATTCGTGCCCCAGCATCCTTTTGCCTCTGTGAGACAAACCTTTCCCACTTGTCATTGTCCAGACTGGTGCCCTATAAAACCAGCTGTTATCAAAGAATCCAAAGCCCTGCCTGTAGCACCAGTCTCGAAGCCAATCGTTTATGAACTGAATCTTCCCATTCCTTCCCACATCATCAGTGGAAGATGGAAGGAGTGAGGAGAAGGTCACTTGAGCCCCAGACTCTTTCACCATCCGCCCCAAGGCCCTGTAGTCTTTCTTCATCCCCCTCAGACTGTGGGAAGCAGCTTCCCCCTACCTGTCTGGAAGATCAGGAGCGGGGAGTAGTCTGTTGGGTGCACCAGGTTGGGGAGCGCCCTAGTGATATCCCTGACCCAGGCTCCAGGCAGACTACACACTTCCCTATGATGAGGGTCAACTCTGCATATCGGGCCCTCTGTTCCTCTCAGAAGGCAATCGCCTACTGCAATGACCCTTCTTTCTTTCTTATCAGAGGCAGTCTTGAGGTGCAAAGTCGACCGCATTTTCCTATGTGGCCTTGTGGGCTGGCCTTGCACCACATCCTCACCTACCTCTCCTTCAAGATCCAGGGCCTCAAACCTATTATGGAGGGACATCTGGGGAAGCAGGGCAGGAAGGGGGGAGGGTTTCCCAGGATGCTGAACTAGAACTCGCTTCCAGCCCTTGTCGTCTTTTTGGTCCCCTACCTCTGCGCAACAGCTACAGGGCAGGGGCTGTCTTGGGCCATCCCCCTCTGTCTGAGAGGGCAGGGGGTCCTTCCCCTTTTGGGGGGTATCTCCCTGGAACCGTTCCGACTGGCACGCCAGGGAGTTACTCCACCAGTCGATCTCCCTTTCACACTCCCTGATGGTCCTCAGGGTCTCAACCTCCTCCTTAAGTCTTGCCACCAGGCTAAGCAGATCTACCTGCTCACACCTCACGCAGGTGGAATGCTGTCCTCCCTCCCCCGGCAGCAGCAGGCCCTGGCACTCCCTGCACCCAGAGACCTGAACAGCCACGGTTTGGGACGGGGTCTCTGCCTGAGTTGCTGCAGTCATCTTACTGCAAGCTCTCTTTCTGGAAGCGACCATATGGGTCAGCAGTCTGGGACACTGTCCCCTTCAGCAGTTTCTGCAGCTTGTCGCTGGGGACTCCATAGAGCTGCCTTCCATCTCCGACGCTTCCAAAGCACTGGAGGGGCCCAGTGGACTAGATACTTGCCCATACTGTCCCACACACCCTGCCGCTCATGACTGTCCAGCCTTGGGGAAAGTCTCCCGGTCCTCCTATATCCTCGTCTAACCCCAGACAAGATCCAAACCTGACTCTGCTTAACTTTTGAGATCAGACAAAATGGTGGTGGGTAGCACACAGCCTGTGTGTGTGCCAACATGCTGATCCCCATCACAATCAGCAGGCAGGTCCCAAGGATACCCAAAGGCCATTCAAAACCTCCAGAACTCTCAGTTGATGCTGCTGTACTTGTCACTGGGGCTGGTGTAGCTGCTGTGCTTGCCGGCTCTCCCACCGCCAGCTTCTCTTTTCCTGAGTCCAGCTCTTCCTCCTCTGCCTTGCTGGGAAATGCTGCGTGGTCTCCTGCATCCTCCTGGGGCTCGGCGGGTGGCTGCCGGGGAATGCTCTCGGCCGTCACGGGGCTCGGCTCTGCCGCGGGGCTCGGCTCCTCCGCCGGGCTCGGCTCCTCCGCCGCCTTCTCCCGCTGCTCAGCAGCCGCCTCCTTCCTCTCCTCGACCGCCCCGACCTCCTCCACCGGCAGCCGTCCCCTCGCGGCCTCCGGCCCCGCTCCCGCCGCCGCTTGGTCCCCGGGGCCGCTCTCCCGGGCCGGTTCGGCTGCCGCCGGCTCCCGGGGCCGCTCCCCCTCGGCTCCCCGCAGCCTCACGAAGATGGAGAGTAGGGTGAGGGCCAGGACGGTGAAGAGCAGCCGGACGGCCAGGTACAAGTCCACGGCCACGCCCGTCCCGCCCTGCTGCTGGAGCCCCCCCGTATTAGAAGTCATTGCCATAAAGCACAGTGAGACAAGAACCTTAGCCCAGGCCCCACACTTGATAAACGCTAACACAGCAAATACCGGCTCTAAGTAAGTTACAACGGTCTGAAGCTGTGAGATCAAGAGGAACAACTCTGAGAGCCAATAAATCAGCATTGTGACGAGTGACTATTAATCCGGTCAGATCTGTCATTATCTCAACCCCTCGTGCCCCACGTTGGGCACCAAAAAGAACTGTTGTGGTTTACCCAGACAGCTTGTTCACTCACTTCCCCCCCTTCTAGCCCTCCCCCTACTCCCGGACGGATGGAGAGGAGAGTCAAAAAGAATGCAACTCCCACGGGTTGAGATAAGAACAGTTTAGTAACTAAGGTATAACACAAATCACTACTGCTACCACCAATAATAACAATGATAAAGGAAATAACAAGGGAAGAGAATACACCACCTCACCACCACCCGACCGATAACTCGCCCCCCCCCAGCCTGACCAAGCACCGACCCATACCTCCTCCAACCCCACAGTCTTCCAGCCCTTCTGGCTAACTCCCCATTACCCCCCGGGCATGATGTGCTGCGGTATGGAATACCTCTTTGGCTAGCCTGGGTCAGGTGTCCTGTCTCTGCTTCCTCCCGGCTTCCCCTCCTCCCTGGCAGAGCATGAGCCTCACAAAGTCCTTGGTCAGGGTAAACATGACTTAGCAACAACTGAAAACATCGGTTTCACCAGCACTGTTCCCAGGCTGGAAGTCAAAACACAGCACTGCACCAGCTACCACAAAGGAGAAACATGACTGCTACTGCTGAACCCAGGACACACTATAAACTGCAAAATCTGCAAAATCTTGTGGTGTTCACTTTTGGTTGCAAATCCCTTCCTCACAGATTAGTCCACCTAGCTGCCTGAGCACAGCAAGGGAGCCTGGTCCAAGGAATTGTAGCACAGCTGTGGAAAACGAAATATGGTTTTACAAAGAGATCACTCCTCTCATCCTCAGAAAACCAAAATCAAGGGTAAAGCAACGATGTCTAATTGCAGCCTGCAGGGTCCACAACGTGGAAGAAATTATAGACAGTGCTGGTGACAGCTTTCCAATTAAAATTTGATAGATCTTGTAAAATAATTTTCTATACCAAGCATCTGTTTTGTTCCTACTCCAAGCAGAAAGCCCAACAACACCACCTCTCCGCAAGCCTCAAAAGCACTACAAAAATAAAAGCAGAGATATAATTGCTGTAGTGGTGTAAAGAGTCAGATACTTGTGTTTTCAGATTAATTACTGTTGCAGCTGTCAAGGTGGGGGTACAGGTTTTTTTTGAGCAGCTAAAGCTTATTTCTTGCTAATGAACTCTGAGGTGTGACACATAACAGACAAAGTAAATAAATCACTTACAAAGAGCAGCTGGTATAGTCTGAAAAGTATTTTTTTCTGTTTTGGACCTATATCTCATGCTAGAGCATCCCTGAAGTTGAGGATTCAAACACAGTTTAGATGTCCTGTGAGAACAGAGCTGTAGCTTGAATCCAGCCTGAGGTCCCAGATGTACTGTGGTTTTGACAGGCTTCTTGATTCTGGAAGCATCTCCAGGGCCCTCTAACTGTCACAGCTTAACAGCTGCCTATCAGTAATTTTCTGGAATATTTGGAATAATTGCATCCTCTTCCTCTCCTTGGAACAGCAGAACTGATGTTACCCTCACCCACAGGTTGCAAAACGTCTTACAGAGCTGCATGAAGCCTGTCCTAAATATTGTCAGTTTCTTCAATTTTCCAAGCTCAAGCTTGTGTAGAAATGTTTTCTGTGCAAGATACTCCTTGTAGCAGTCTAGTGAATATATAGAGAGCTCTATATGCTCACTTCTTGCTATAAATATCCATTGTTCATTAGATACCATGTTCTGTTTAGTTTTCTCTCTTGAATTTGCAATTGCATGTGTTTTACTTCCTTACCTAGCGGAAAGTCCAAAAATGCAGACATTAGTCAGTTATTTCTGGCAGTGTGCCCTCTGCTCAAACTATAAGGCACAACGAGTAATGTCTTTTCATCTTCTCTTGCTGTTCTACACCATACTGAATTGGAACATCCTAGTAAAGATAAAGAATCCTTCACCTCAATCTCAATCCTGAATTCCAGTCCTCATGTAGATGTTGAACTCAGGTTAGTAAGAGGGGTGAATTAAGGCACCGAGCTCCCATGCTGACTCCAAGAAAGCTTTTCTTTGAACTTCTCCACTATCTAAACAGCTCTGTTAACCAAACCTATTATCATTCCCCTTGTTTTTCAAGTTGAGAAAGCAAAAGCAACTTCTTTAATGGCCCATAGACTGATGAATAACATTTTACATGTCCCTGCTGGTACGTAAAAGAACTGCTTTGTGGACAGTGAAAATGCCAGAGAGAAGGAAGCAGGAGTCAACTTATGTTATTAAGCTGTACTGCTTCATTAATCACTATCTTTTTTTATTGCATTGCTCAAAGCCAAACCCATTCTACTTCTCAGGAATGGGTTAGATCAAAACCAAGTGCTCTTAATGCACCTTTGACATCTGGCCTAGCAGCTGGCTATCTGCTAATATTGCTCACAAGAAATGTCAGGAGCCACATTTACTGTGACCATTCTAGCCCTTCTGATTTAAGGTACTGTAGAGGGCAATGAATTACCTTAAAGGAGCTCCTCTGGAAAGCCCTAAGTTTTATGCTGGACCCCTGCCAGCCTCACTACTTCATGAGTATGAACAATCAGACAATTGAACTGATTTGACTTTGCCACTCCTGGAGTTTCATTGCCTTTAACCTTGGGATGTAATGATGGTAATGCCATGCTAAGTGCCTCTCCTACCAGGGGGAATAGGGTCTGTCGGCTCAAGTAGGGCACCCATTCTTGTTAGCTGAAAACTGCACTGATTTGCAGTGAGAGGGGAAATAGATTGAGCATGATTAATACCACTTTGAATGCAGCTTATTTTCTTTCAAGGCTTTTGAAGGTGGGAATCACTCAGATGTATTTATTTCTTTTTTAATTTTAAGCTCATTACTAAGCAAGGGTGTGCTTAGCATTTTTTTCCCCCGAAAAATACTTTAATGTCTAGTAAAGACTCAGTAACATCAGCCTAAAAACCTTGTACCCTCCTGTTGTCAGGCAAAGCAATGATGACTTGGTTTGATTATGGGCTGCATTATATATGGAGGCAATTGTTCCTCTCTGATGAAGGTGCTGTGAGAGGAGAGTTTTCTTCTCCTAGCAGTGGAAGGTAAAGAAATAGGAGCCGGTCAGTGAAACTTTTCCTTCCACATCAGGGAGGACATACTGCAGAGTTCTCACCTTTCCAGATGCTCTGTTGCCCACTTTCTTTTCTAACTATTTTCCAGTGCCCTCTCATGTTGATATCTGCTTCTACCTCTTTGACTTGGAAAGAAACTGGAAGATGGGATGAAGACAAAACTGAACAGTGGTTTAACAATCTTTGCGATAACTTGGCCCTTCTCAGACTGAAGAGCTTTGACAGAGACATCAACTTTCTTCACAGATGATGTGGTCAGAAAAGGCTGTTGTACTCTTCTGCTCTGACCAACAGGAACCAGAGACTCCTGCCCAACAGGTTATTGAGCAGGAGCTACTGTGCTTGGTGGTGCCTCTGCAAGGACCCTACATGCTCTTTCTTGTCATATTGTAAACTAAAAGCTCTGACTGATATTTCCTAGCAAATCTCAGTGCAAGAGATGATGGGGGTTCACACTGCAAGAAGTGAACATAAGTGCATATGGTGGAGGGACCAGCATGCATTTATTACTGCCATTCCGATGATAACACCCACAAAGTGGCAGCAGACCCTGGTGACCTGCAAGATCTCAAAAGCTTGCAGCTGTCTTCACCAGAAGGTGACGACAAAGCATGTAATTCTCACATTACAGTTAAAGAGAAGAATGAAAGCCCTTTGGGACAACTGGGTCCAAAGAGCGCTGTCCATATTTGCCTGCTGAGGAAGCAGGCAGTGCTAGGGAACATCTCTGAGGCCTGAGTCTTACCAGTAGTGGGGGAGAGAGATACTGCCTATTCTGTGAACTGGATCCAAGTCCAGAAGGCAAGTAGATATGTTAGGACAGTGATGTGCTCTAGTTGGGAATTCTTCCTGACAATGGGATGTACCCTGACAGAGAGTTATGTCAATGGGCAGTCAGTGGCTTTTTTGTGAAGGAGGCAGAAACTTCCACAGAAAATTTGCACTTCTCAGGCCTCTCTCTGTTGCAGGAATACACAAATAACGCTTCTCAAAAGCTTCTGTCTCTTATCAAACAGCAATGCTTATTTAAGGACATTTAATAATACAGCTGGGACCTCAGCTCTGCAAATAACTCATGTGTATGAACTCCCACTTGACAGATACTTAGATGAGTACCAGCCACTCATAGAAGGAGCTTCATGGCAGCTGGAGTTGGGATGGGACTTAGGATGAGGACACGATAGTGGGAGTTGATGGCTATCTGCTCCCATTGGAGACAAATGTGTTAAACTCATCGTTTCCAGGAGATGTTTAGCCTGGAGAAGAGAAGGCTCAGGGGGGGAACTCATCGTTCTCCCAAACTACCTGAAAGGAAGTTGTAGTGAGGTGGCGGTCTGTCTCTTCTCTCAAGTAACAAGGGATAGGATAAGAGGTAACAGCCTCAAGCTGTGCCAGGGAAGGTTTAGATTGGATATTAGGAACAATTTATTCACTGAGAGGGTGATCAGGCATTGGAAGAAACTGCCCAGGGAAGCAGTGGAATCACCATCCCTGGAAGTGTTCAAAAACTGTGTAGATGAGACCCTTCATGCCATGGTTTATCAGGTTGGACTTGATGCTCTTAAATGTCTTTTCCAACCTAGTTGATTCTGGTTATTCTAAGGACATTCAAATTCAAGTTGAAGTGAAGAACCACAGGGAGTCAAACCCGATTTAATTGATAGGGGAAAGTAGGGGACTCTTCCGGAGAGTTTAGGCTGCTGTAGCACATGAACTAAAATGCAGTCTTCATCTTCTTACTGAACTTAATTATCTCCTTGTTTGCCACTGATACCTTAACCCTGCTTCACCACTTCCTTGTTCCCCTAAATTTTAATGTCTCTCTAATTTGTTACAGAAACCTGTCACTTTCACAGCATCCTCTATTTCTCATCAACATATTTGAGAAGAGCAGCTCTCCAGATGACAATTTTGCATGTAGAATTGAGCTCAGTCACACACAATATTTTGCAGGAACACAGGCTCTGATTTGTTTCACCCATATCTAGTTGGTTACCCCAAAAACGGACATGAAAAAGGGAAGGAAGAACAGTGCCGTGACTGATTCAGAAATGCTGCACAGTGTCCCAGAGGCACTGATGAGCCAAGCTTGGAGCTGACTGAATTACATGGCACATTCAAATTGCTGGTTTCTGAGAGTGAAGTGTTAATTTTGGAACTTACCCAGATGTTTCCATGGGGATCCACCCACACTACCTAGCTGCTGGAACTGCAGCATGTGCATGGAGGTATTCAGCCAGATGTGATGGAGGGAATGTTTCTTCTAATGTTTCTTTTAGTTTCAGGTGAGTGGTGCTATATAACCCTATCTTTATGGGCTATCAGGGCCGCAGTTAGAAGTAGGTGGCTATGAAAATTACTTAATGATGTAATCTGAATTTCATAAGGAGTGACATTTAACTTAGCTGCAGTGAATGTTATTTCAAAGCCTTCTGTTTACAGCTGCCTTCCAAGGCTAAAAAGCACTGCCACAGGCGCAACAGCAGGCTGAATGGCTTGTGTTTGACCTGTGGTCTGGAAGTCCTTGCTTAAGCTAGAGTTCTCAATAACTAAGATCAGTAACACAGGACCAGCATATGTGACGATGAAAGGTATGAGATAAAAAATTTTCCACCTGCTCTGGATGCTTCCTTGGCATTGTGCCAGTTTGCAAGCTGTTTGGCCAAAGGCAGATGAGAAACAAAATTCAGCGAACAACCTTCATAAGACAGAGGTGCTCTTTTGTTCACTCTGTGGGTTTGTGCAGCCAATGTCTGGAGTCTGGACTTCAGTGGGAGTTTCTTTAGCTTAAACAGACTGAATTTATGCAGAAAATTTCACATGTTTGGTAGCAGGTATAAATATTTTTAGCCTGCCATAATTTTATTTTACGCTTGAAAATATTTAGTTTCTGTACATATTTCTTCATGTAAATTTTATACTCATATGACGTTTTTCTGCCCCCAGCTCACTGTCAATTAGTGCTGCTGGTTTCAGAGTAAGTATGGGTAAACATTCCTATAAAAGGACTGTTCTTGGCTATCAAATACTTCAATTATTCCTTGTTTCATAGGCTTCTATTTTTCTTTAGCTTACTTACAAATGTTTTCTAAGGGAATCATAGTAAAGAAATTATTATTATTTTAAAACCTCTATTTAAAAATAACATGACAGTGGCATTTGAAGCATATGATTGCATAGACACTTTGTCTACTTAACACTGGGAAAACACAATTTCTAATGGAAGAAAACAGACTGGCCCAATGTGAAGTGCTCCTGCCTCCACCTCTTTAGTGGGGACAGGGTGAATAAATATTTTTTACCCTATGCTGATCTTTCCACCAGAGTGCAATCTGACAATGACTCTCCATGTTTCAACTCTGCTCCACATTGGAAAGAAACAGCTGCTCAAATAGAGGTCCAAGTTCACCACAGTACTGGAAAGAGAAGCTCTTGGGAAACAGCTTAAAAAGATACTGGCAAAAAAGTTTTACGCCTCAAACTTAGCTAATACACACCATTCATTAGCTCAGGTGGATTGATTCTGTAAATTTATAATGGAGGAATCAGAGTTATTCTCTGTGTTTTTGATGCAGGCACTTGATGGACACATTTTTGGTCACATTTTATAGTAAACAATGAGTTATATACAGCCATTAAATGACTGAAGTTTAAATGGAACTTCTGTTGTTGGTCTTCTATGGTGCGTGTTCTGATTCTTAGTCTTTCTATTGAAAATCATAAAAAGACATACTATTTTCTTTTAAATTTAATGAAAAAATACTGAACATTATTCTTGAACAGAAGCTAAATACAGCACTGTACCAGGTACTGGGAAGAAAATTAACTTTATACCAGCTCAGAACAAGACAATATAATTCAGTGTAAAATTCCTCACAGGAATTTTGCTGGGTTTTTTTTTGTTTGTTTTGTTTGTTTGTTTTCACTGAAAGAACACTAGACCCAATACTAACTGCATTTTATTTTTTACTCCTTTGGGTGCATACGTCTGTAGCAGTATCAGTCAAAAAAGCCCTGTTTTTGGTGGATAACATCTCTCCCTGGGGGCTAAAGTTCTTAATACCTTTAAAAATGCAAACCATATCTTGATTGTACTCACTGACTGTTTTCAAATTAAAAGAAAAATAACAAATTTAGAGTTCTTATACAAAGAATTTGAAGTCTATTGGTTTGGCTCACTTGTTATACAAGTCATGGTACCTATGCTTTTCTAGTGTTTGCAGAAGGTGTTAAGTGGTGCTGGATATCCTTTAACACGCAACATTGAAGGTTAGGAGTCATAACTTTAAATCATCATTTGCAAACAGATGCAGCTTCTCAGCAAGCTGTTTCAGTGATATGACAGGATTGTAAGATTTTCTCTTAAGGATGAAAATGTTACAGTTCAGACTAACTTGCACAGAACATGTAACTCTGAGGCACTAGAACAATAACTCACCTTGGAGAGGGACAGAGTGGATTTCATTTGTGACCCAGATGGCAGCAAGAAAATGAGGTTATCATTGCCAAGACAGTGTGGGTTTATTTGATAACATCTGGAAACCTTACAGTAAAGATGAAGACAGTGCGAATACCTTAAAAGTGCCAAGAAAAATAGACAAATAGATTCACAGATGCCAAATCTTCTACTTGCCTAAATTGACAGGAGTAGTCAATGATCAAAGCCAGCGTCCTCAAACATAGTCTTTAAACTTGGTATTCTCATTTTCCAAAAGGCCTCTTAATTAGCTATATAAAGGTATTATCATTTAGTTTGTTGACTGAGAATATGAATTTCTTAAAGCAGAGTTTTCTGTGAAGCTTTTGGTTGGTAAAATGTTCAGCACTTCCTGAAGCTATATGGAAAGTTACAGTCAGTTATTTAGGCACATGTCTAGCTGTAAACTCAGGGAGCAGGTATTGATTTCTCCAGATAGGGTATGAGTTTAAAAAGAACACATCAGCTAATGCCACTGGTCCTCCAGGGACTCCTCGACACCATGGCCTTCAACTTCTGTTATAAGGCAGGGAGGGTGGAGAAGAAAATGAATAATATGGTGGTTCAAAGACCTTTAGAAGAGACAGAAATTAGGGGATTGCCCCTTTTTAAGTTACACTGAAGTGTAAGACATGGCAGTTCAGCCTTCATAGCAGGCAAATACATAGACCGAGGAATAAAAGGAAGAAATTGTCTATTCCCTCCACATCTGCTGGGAGTGTCTCTGGAAGCATCTAATACAAAGCACTATGCACAAACCTATTTTGTAACCTGGAAAAAGAAAATTAATTTTCCTCTCCCTTTTGTGGTAAAAAGATAGGTATGTTGATAAGGGCAGCCTGGTCTTTTAAAGATGAAGGTAGGACGAGCTGTCTCCTAACATCATGACCTCCCTGCCAGCCCTCTTACATTCCATTTGACATCACAGTACTCTGAAGTGCACTGCCTCAAGAAAAAATTGTTGTGCTAATTACAAACCCAATAAATAAGAAATCTAACGTATAAGTCAAGAGGAAACTTTTATTGGTAAGAGAGTAACATATATATTTGCTAAAATTTCACAGTGTTTGGTCATCAGCTGTCACATGGAAGCAAAGGATATGCTAAACCTCACCTATATGAGTCATTGGGTCATTTAGAGGAGTGCTGCAAAGTTTATCAAGCCCTACTACAATTTTTGTGATGCTATCTTTGTAACTGAATGCATTTTTAAATATCAAAATGCAACAAAACCAGGAGGATAAAGGATGCAAGTTTTAAAGCCTTCTGAGAAAGGTTTTTAGTAATCTGAAGAAATACCAGGCAAGCTCAGCATTTGCTCAAAATTGCTATTGGTTAATTAGTTGAAATAAAAGCACCTTGCACACCGGGTTTGTTAGGACTGAGCTGAATCTGCTGATCATGGAAGTAGTTCCTTAATCTCTATCCTGCAGTTATTGTTGTGAGGATCTTGATGGGAATTCACAACAATTATTTCCAAATCACTGATGGTGCCTAATCTTTTTATTTTCATGCATGCAAAATTCCAGGCTTTCATATGAAGCATGTATGCCACATGCTTAAACTCTATTGATGCCTGAATACCAGAACATAGTTACGTTGGAATTGCTCTAGTTATATAAAAATGTCCATATACTGGGGAAAGCTATGAAGCTATGACAGCTGAGACCTAGAGGAACAGCAGGAGGAGGTCAAGCAAGGCACCCAAGAACAATGCAAAGAGAACCAACACACCTGTCTGCCCAATTGAATTGAGCTGTTACAGGTGGAACACCCAGATGAAAGATTTGCTCAGACTTTTGAAGAATCACAGCTACACACACAGTTTTAACGCATGTCTGTAGGAGGAGTTCATATCTTTCTAAACTTGTTCAGTATAATCAGAATAAAAACCTTTGGGGATCAAAGTCCCTTCATCAGGACTAATTGAAGCACTTAAGTCTACTGTAAATCTCACTTTCATACATACAGACCATTAAAGGTACAACAGAAGTCCTGCATAAACAGGAAAGTAAGTAAATATTTTCCAGGAACAGAAGCACGGCTTGTAACACAAGGATGATACCTGCCTTCCATAATGAACAGGTATTTCACATCTGCAGCAGAACAAATCAGTCTGTCCTCCCAAAGCAACCTGCAGTCTGATTTTCAAAGTAACTTTTTTAAGATTTCTCAGGGGGGTTGGGGTGGGAAGTGAGGAGAACAGCAGAGGAGAAAGAAGGAAGAGAGGTAGAAAAATTATTAAGCCAGATTTTGATTTATCCAGTACAAATGCTTCACTATTTTTAGAATGTTGATCACATTTCATGAGACAGTTCCTGTTACAAAGATGTTGCTTGAAGTGCATGGTAAGTTATGGTTGAATACATCCACAATACATCATGATCCAGGCATTTGCATGGGTTTATAATTAAGTGAACCCCTGTAACTATATAATTCTTCTGAGACTGACAGCTATTGTTATTTGTGTTTTGTCTAATGCATTTCACCATTGCTTTTCTTGAAAGCATATAATAATCCATCTATCTTTGAGAAACTGTAATGTGTAAAATGTATATGATATTTCATACACATAGGAGAAAATCTATTGTGGGCCTTGGGCACACTTAATTTACATTGTCATTTAACTAGCACAGCAGACTAGTAAGCAATACCCTGTAAGACTTTGTCCATGACTGTGTTTCAGAGTATTGATCACTGTGCTCTTTGCCAGTCAGAACCTACAAAAGGTTGTTTCCACCTTTCAGGAAAAGTAGATATTTTAGTAAAACCTTTTTTCCTAAATCAGATTAGAAAGATAAGGCAGTCTTAAAATGTCAAAGAAAACAAAGCAGTAAGAAAACATGAACTGCATGAAATCTGTTGATACAATTTAAAAAAAACACTGCCTCTAATTTTCTAACTGAAAAAGCCTAATTGGTTAGTATAAAAAGAGTACCTCTGATGCTATGATACTACACATTTAAATACAAACAGCATATTGTAGGGTTCCCTGTTTTGTAACATTTAAATACAACAGTCAATGGGCTTCATATGCTAGTAAACTGTTCAGCTTCATGGTATCTGAAATACGCTTATATTATATTTGTCTGAAATTATTTCAGATGGGTGTGAAATCTTCAAATGAGTCTTAAATATCTAGGACTTGAAAATCTATTTACTTACTGCATCTCAGAACCCACGCTTGCTTGCATTGTGATGCAGGAAACATCTAAAATTATAGATGGGTATAAGTGTATGCATTAAACCGTTAAAGTCAATAACACTATTAAAATGTACTTAGCAGTTTGCAAAACAAGGCCTTTAGATACTGTATTTTCAAATTTACTCCTGCTTTAAATATACCTTTGAAAGGTACTATCTTCAGCTTCGACAGCTAGCAGTTTCTGTTCCATCCTCAGTATTACTACTAGACATACACAAACTTTGAAAAAAATTGATATATAATTTATTTTAAATACAGTATCTTTTAAATAAGATAATGTTCTGTTACATTACTGTGCAGTTCGCCTTCATGCAAGTTTTTCTTATGTTGTTTTTCTGGTGGCTGAGGCTTTCCCAAATAAATAAATAAATGAATAATCTAACAATTTTCATATTCAGAAATTGCAGCTCTAATTTAAATTGCAAAACATATACACTTTTGATGCACTGATGGAGCAACATGCTATACTTAATTCAAAGGTTAAGAGAAAACCTGGGAAGTAGAGTCCTCTGATGTCTACATTTTTGTTTTTCCCCTTCTCTTTTGGAAATGCACAAACTGTACCTTTTCTTGACAGATCCAGGCAATTTAAAGGCACAAGGAGAAAGATCACACAACAGAATTTATTTTCTTATACAGTTTTTTTTTTTTTTAAATTTTGCATTAAAGAAAAGAACTTCATCAACATTGATTGTCATTTACAGAAAACATTCAAAAATCATGTGTGCATTATTATGGAATGCTAACTGTATTGAACTAATAATTTACAGGACGTAAAATAAGACAAAAATCTACTACATTCTAAAGTAATATAGAACCTTTTCATTTGACAGGGATGCTGGTCCTACAAAATTCATGATAAAAAACCCTCAACGGTCACTTTCTAAATGAATCAGGCTGTACTTTTACTCACGTACACATAAATTAGGTCAGTTATATTAAACAAGGGAGAAAGATCAGAAGAAAACTGCAGATGTAAAAATGCTGGATGAACTTCTGGCTCCATGGAAATCAGTGAGGGATTTTGCTGTTGGTTTCGATGGAAACATATTTTTACCCAGAATGTCATGGTTCATTTGTGGTTTTGCTTTTTGCATCTACAAGCCAGTTAAGATACATCACAGTTATTATACAATTAAGCTTAAAAAAAACCCGAACTGCTGGCTCTATGAGACATTCAATTTTAGACAAAAATTTTTATTCAGCTTTTGAGAGCAATTCATTTGAATGTTATTCATATTTTATAAGACTCTTTTTTATCATATTTCTTGACAGGCAATGCAATTCTTGTGTGTTACCAACACTGGTAAGCATGCTTATCAAGTAGCAAGCAACACACCCCCAAAATTCAAATCAAATTGATTTACAGAAATTATATCTACAGCTGAGCACCAACTATCTCAAGGCTTGGAGATCTGGGTCTTAACATCTCATTTCACTCTAACAAAAAGAACTGGAAATAGGATAAAAGCATAAGATATTTGAAAGTGGTAAGTATAAGAAAAATCACTTTCTCTCACAATCCTAAAAGCAAGGAAGCATTTTTAGGGATATCTCAAAAATATTAGAAAGTTTCATTTAAATCTAAATATCTATTTTAATTATGTTTTCTCTTTTTTATAAATTGCTAATCATAAAATACTAGCCATTAAAGTCATATTGAGATGCTGCAAAAGCATCCAAATACTTTGTGTGTTACTTATGCTCCTGCCTGTGTTATTATAGCTGTTGATTATCTGGACATAATTTCTTTTTCTATTATGATCTTTAAAATATGTATTTGGTGAAGGTCAGTTATGGCTTCAGATTACAGCTAATGAGTGATCTGACCTCAAAGTTGAATAAGTAATTAAAGGCATATAAAAATATTTTGCTCATTGGAAAGAAAGGTTTCTATTAATATAATTAATGCCAGAAGGATCTGTAAAAGCCATATGCTGTAAGGAAACATTATTTGCTTGAGCAACCTTTCTTCAAATTATATTAGTCAAATGCAGTCTGCAAGTATTAATACAATACTCACTGCACAGACTCACTGGGATCATGTTTCATTGACAGTCCCGTCTTTTTTTTTTCCCCATTACAAACAGAAGTATACACTAAAATCAACGGCTGGTCAAAAGGCTTTATCTATTACAATCAGTTTCCATAAAAACTGAAGAGTACATTACACTTACAGGAAGCAAGTACATAATTTGCTCTTTGAAGTTTTTCCTCTTTAAAAAAAAATCATTACAAAGTCTTATGCTTAAACAGAGACATACAAAAAATCAGTGTATTCACTGTCCCAAGTTATTTACAGAAAAAGTTACAGAGACAGAATACATAGTATCAGACCTTCCACAAGCATATATTAAAAGTAATTACATTTGAAAAAATATTTTATTTGTCTTCTACATTTCTACAATACATACTCAGGTTTCTTCTTGTTTTGTTTGTTAAGTTTTTAAGTAACTTTCTTTAGTGTTAATCAGATGAGGCAGAGAGTGCAGTTATAAAATAAGGGATTTTGTTGCTATTCTGATTACAATTTTATTTATATCGTCCACTTGTTATAACCAGAATAATTAGTTTAACATGGGAATTATCTCACAGCGATTAGCATAAATCTCAAAATACCCCATGCATTTGATTTAGCTGGATGTTGATAACAGTTTAGAGTTCAGTTGTGCTTCATTTGTGGCCACAAATACAATCAGAGAGCCGCTCCCTCTAGCCTACTAGAGGTCACACTGCAGTCATGCAAGAGAAAGAGACTACCACGGCTATGCTACTCAGTGGCTTTTTAAGAGTAAGTGCACGAATAAATCCCCGTCTACTGCACGAGAATGAGTAGTCCACACTCTGTAGGGTTGAATGATTATTAGCATTTCTTACTAACAAGAAAACACCTTTTTTGCCTGATTCTGACACTGAAGTGACACATTAAAAAAACACAAATGTAGTGCATCTGAATCTGAATCCCCAAAGTCAACAGCTTAATGTAGTTCCTTTGACTTATTAAGCTGTGTGTCTAATCAAGACAAGTATAAGTGCTTTTTTTTAAATTTTTTATTTTTTTTTAATAAGCTGGTTTTATTTGGAACAGTCTTCAAGGTAAAGCCTGCTCTTTCCTATTCTTTGTGGTTGGCCATATGGCCCTGCTTTTTTTTAGTTGTGCTCTTGGTGCCCAAATAAGGGACCCAACGTGATCATAATATTGAAAACTAGGAGACAGTTTTTAAATTATGTTCAGACAGAGTTTTATATCGAGCATTCTTTACTGCTGCCAATGTATAGCCATAAACAAGGGCCTGAGCCTCTTCTTGAAGCACATACATTTTTCTCAACAGCAGTGTCTTCGATCACAAATTAGCAGCTCCATCCATTGAATCCAACAAATACGTAAGTCCAGTAATATCTACATTATATGAAGTTTTTTTCCTTATCGTACAGACCACGTGCAAAGCAAATAATTTCTGCAAGTACAGTTACAAAGAAACACTTATAATTTATTTATTGCTGCTATATCCAATGATGTTTTCTTTCATTCTATGTGCTGTGCTTGGATTGTGAGGAAGATGAAATTATGTAAATGTAGTACATCATGTTACTGAGCTCACTGTGAGCAGTGTTATCCTCGCTGCCTGAAGTAACAACCAGGAAATATCTCTCCTTTCCCAGACCATTTTGTGTATTTCCTTATTCTTTCAGCACAAATGAAATGCAAGGATCATTTGGAGGGCAGTGACACATCTATCACGTCATGGGACATTCAGGCTGCCTTTTTAAAAAAGTTACTGTTCTGTGAGCTACTGTAGAAATTTCAGGTCTTTTCACAATGGCTTTTGTCTGCAGACTGCTACAGAAATGGCTTTTACAGTAGTGATCTGCTGCAAACCACCTTTGGGATGGTAAATTACTGGTTTGTTTGGCTCATTGGCACATACAGCTTTACTTGCAGGGACAATGCATGCAGAAACAATACAGCTAACTGAGGATGAGGAGGCTGGGAGGAGCCTGCTTCCTATCTCCTCTGAGGAGCCTTCCTTGAAGGCTGCAGGCAAGGATCAGCTTAGAAAAAGAGCTAAGATGAATCATCTCCCTCTCCATACTTCATTCACTAGGAGTCAGGAGTAATACAAAAAGGAAATAGAGGCAAAGTTCCATGGCCAGAAGACTTTACTTTCTAACAGGCAGGTATCATGCTAACAAGAATTTCATGGACACAGCTCCCAGCAACCTGAAAGACTAACATTCAGATTGCAATGGAACAATTGGTAAATAATACAATTACAAAATTTTTGATGCATAGGGATGTTGGCCTCTCCTTTTCATCTCTTGAATTCATCCACCTATCTTCTAGGTGTAGGGAGTTCAGAAGATGGAGGGAGTCAAAACCCATACATACTCACTTTGGGGATAGGAGCAACGATCATACTCAAAACTGAGGAAGACCTCTTGGTTGGAGACCTGGAATTAACTCAATGACTGCAATTTGTTTTTCTGTATGTGTTCTTGTAATTATAGAATGTCTATAGAAAACATGTGGTGAAAGACTAGGGATAAGCCGAAGCAGATTTCAAAATTTTAGGAAATGGAAGCATTTTTCACTAACACACTATAAAACAGGGTCATGTTTGCTTGAGGTGAGAAAAGGACTGGTCATACCATGGAGAAGTGTTGCTACAGAAGCCTGGGGGTAGTTACAATTTTGTGCATCCCTGAGAGGAAAGGGTAGCTGTTAGCCACTTTATATTGCCTGCTCTTTCTAGTCATGTCTCCATGTGGTAGCTCGGCATGCTGTCACTGGTGACATACTATCACTGAATCCATGTCTTAACCTTTCTGATTACATGACTGCAGCAATTCTGAATATGAGCTCACATCAATGGTACATAAACTCAGTACCTTTAAGCTGCACTTTCTTTTGTCAGTTGTCTAAATTCAGTAACTCATACAAAGCTTACTTGCATTTTGTCTCCAAAAGCCCTTTAACATCACAAACTGATGGGTCAGTAGGGCTCCACTGATCATGAAACAATGGTGAAGTGAGTCCTGCATCAAGCTGAGGAAATACTGACAGTGAATTCAGTTTATATCAATGTTAATTATAATCACTGGCTTGAAAGCCTTGTCTGGGTTGCATTCATTTGGGCACTCAACCTGTGCCCTTCAAAGCCTCCAACATTCTCTTCCTTATTATCACTGTTATATTTATATATCTATTTTTAGTAATGAAACATCCCTGAGTGGCATACAGTGCAACATCTGCGTCAAGCAGTGATTGTCATTTACAAAGTGTGAAACTCAAAAAGGAAAGAAGAGGACTGGGTCTCCAACACACTGTTCCTAATGGATGTCAGAGACAGGAGTTAGTTTGTAGACTGGAAGCAGAAACCACTGGTACAGGCTGGTGGGTGTGAATACACTATTTTGTCATTGCCTGGGAAAAGCAAGCTGTTCTGTTTCAGGTTTCCATTTCAGTTGTGCTTAGACATAACGTATCTAGACAAAACACTCTTTCTGTTTCAGTTTGATCTTACTGCCTAGTGCTATGTTACTGGAACATCCAACAGATGTTCTGGAAATTGGAAGCAGCTTCCAGGCTGGACCTTGGGTGTTCTGGAAACAGCACAATCAGCGCAGAGTCAGGATGGAGGATGGGGGTAGCCTGAACATCTTTCAAAGGGGCTTTGTAGCACAACTTTAGACCAGGCAAAAAAGACAACAGGGAAAGGTGCCATCAGCGGCACATCTCTGACTGTCCTGTCTGACAAATTTGTGAGACTACTGCAGCCTTGGAGCAGCTCTCACAGCCTGATGGTGGGAGGCTGAGAGGCCAGCACACAAGAGCAGCTTTGCACCCTCTTGTGTAGAAGTTGTTACATCAGAAATCCCTGCAAACGGTCTCAAAGGAAACATAGAGCTGTGCAAGCTGCTACCATGAAACCAAAGAAAATCACATAATAAAGCTCATCTTCATGGGCAGATCTGGTAGCTGCTCCACCTGGAGCACCACTACCTGGCACAGGCATTGAGACAGCATTGGTGCCCACAGTGCAACAGGAGGAATAAAATGTGAAGTGGAGCTGGAGTGAACAATGGGAAGCATGAAGTAAGAGCATTAAAATGCAAGTATGAGTATAACATCTGACTTGTGCTCTGCAAAGCTCAAAGGGGACCACTTAACACTATGGGCCTCTGACTTTATGAGGGGGTGAGCACCTTCTGTGTGGTGCTGAGATGCCTCCATTTTTAGTGGCTCTAGTTAGAGCTAAGGGAGCCTAACAACTTTCAAAATCAATTCCTAAATGCTGCCTATCACAAACCTATCAAAAAATATACATTTCTTTTGGAAACAAGTTGGCTCAACTGAGATGTCTTCCACTACCCAGTTTTTTTTCTAGCAATCATTAAAGCAGTCTTTCCGTTAGAAGGAAATATGACTCTTATAATTAATTCTTTATACAAAAAGCTGGCAAAAGTGACATTTATACAAAAAATTAAGTCTGTTGTAGTGTAATAAACAGCCTACATCTGCTTCCTCAATGCCAAGGATAATTTAGATCAATGTGGCTGAATTATCTGAGAGCAATGCGAAAAGTAGAAGATTGAATACATGCTTTATATATCCTTTTGTTAAAGATCTTGGGTTAATCAATCATTAAAAAATGTGTCCTCTTTGAAAAACTTGTCACTGAAAAAATCAACAAACAAAACAAATTACTACAGAGAGCAGATGTGACAAATCCTAGGTTTAAATATTTAATTGAAGGGCTCAGATGCTACTGTGGACTCATGAAAGCCAAGAAGTACAACACTAATATTTTCTGAAATGCATTTTTTTAGTAGATTATGCAATTATTTACTCAAATTCATGTTATTTTATTATTTAACGTCTATGAATAACTGGAACATATGAAATTCAATATCAAGAATTTGAAATCTTGAGTATAAATTACCATGCATCAAAACCAGCAACAAAAATCTAGCCTGTACCATGTGATTGTTACTTGTTGTTCTATATTCAGTCAGTGACAGGCATAAGGGGTACTATACCTATGTGGCCAATCCCAAATCACAGGAAAATAAATAAAATTTATCAGCCTTAGTTACCACAAATAAATAATGTATAAGAAAGGATTTTTATTTTTCCAAATAAACTACAAGTTTATTTGCTCAAATTCTGTAAAAATAGTAACAAAAATAGAGCAAGCTGTTGATAATTAACTTTATTTGAAGACAAAAAAAAAAAAAATCTGTTGGCAATGATTGTAATTGTTTGTACAGGCTATTGCCTATCAATGGCAATGAAGATTTTGTATACCAGCATTGTAATATTTTTTGGAAAAAGGCAAGAATCCATTATTGTTCCAGGACTGTACGCTGCTACCTGTGTGGTGCCTGGCTATTAATTTAACTTCTTTTCCTTGAATTCTGCACCCTTAAAAAGTGGCAGTAATCCTTACCGATTGTAAAAGTCATTAGGCTGCAGTGATTTAAGTCTAGTGCTTTAAGGATTGAAAGCCCTGTGGACGATTAAATAATGTCTTTCTCACTGGTGATCTCCATGTGGTTATCTTGCTTATGACATAAATAAAAAATCCCAAGGACTGATTAGTTTATTTGAAAAGAACAAAACTTTTTCAAGATTTAACACATAATTGTGAAGGACTATTTATAAAAATGACTAACCTCTTTATTTATCAGCACTAAGAACAGTAAAAATTTATCACATATTCTATATTCCCGTGGGTTGGCTAAATATGTTACTTTTGATATACCGAAAACAAGCTTATAAGGGATTTCAAACAAACACATATTTGTGTGTTCTTGTGTTGGAAAAGACAAGGAAAACATTAACCTCTTGAAGTTAAAACTGAACACTTTTAAGGTTCATCTAACTTGATTGTTTTTCTAAAGAAAAAAACACAAGCAATACATAAATGCGATTAAGTTTTTGTGATACAAGAGAGTTAGATTTCGGTGTCCTATTCATGGATTTGCCATGTGAAAAAGGCTGCAAACAGATAAATTGCCTTATAAAGGAATGCCAGTCTTAGGGTTTAAGTAGTATAAAGAAGCATCAAGAGTAATGCTTTATTATGTCAGTTGATGACATTTTAAAGTAATCAGCAAAGATCAGAAAATGTTCTCTGAATTTGGAGGAAAAAAAGTGGTTTAGATATTGCTGTTCTGTAAGACTAAGTAACTTTGAAGAGTATGTTATGTTTGCAACACAATTACCAGCACAAACTTTGCTGTGGAGTTTTACTTTTTAATTTTTTTTAAGTTGTAAGGGACCTATAGAGAAACATTTATTAGCTGAGAGTTTGTAACTACCCTTGTGTCTGGTCTGACATTGCTAAAACAGAGCAAATACATGTTGATGTTGTCTAGACTGGATTCTGTCTAGAAACATGTATGTAAACTTGCAAACCAGCTGATGGAGGGAAAGGGAAAACTCCACGAAGTAGGTGGAATAGCCTGTGAATTATTTGGCCATGCAGAAAAGGGAGCAGATCAGGACTAGAGGTGTGTGAGTCTGCTGGAAAAGCTGGAGGCATTAAGTTGTCACTGTGACAAACTAATTCTCTGCACGTATTCTGGTGCCCATCTGAGTCCAGTGGGCTCCCTGTGACACTGCTCTGCCATGCAGCTGACGAGTCTTCTGCCCTCCTGCCAGTGTGTGCCTCCTTGCTTTGCCTCAGACTGCACTGACTTTTGTGTGATTTGAAATAAAGAAATGCATCTGCTTGTCACCTTGTCTTCACTTCATTTTTAATCTGCTACCTGCTGCTTATTTCTGCTCCACTCCCTCCACTCTCCTCCCAGGAGGAGACTTCTCTGCAAAAGCTCTCAGCAGGCAGAAATGGTGGTAAGGACAGAGACATAGCAGAAACTGAATCCCTCTTCTATAGCTAAAAAGTCTGTGTTTTGTATCTTTACCAGTATCAAAATACATAAATCATAACTGCTAATTAACCTTAATTAATCCACAAGATTAAGTCCATGGCAGTCTTCCACTACCCTCTGTGTTTGCCTTTGGTTTTGCAAGCAACTGCACACATAAAGTGAGTTCAGATGAAAAGAAAGACCTAATCCTTTGCTCCCCTCCTGAAGTGCATCTAAGATCAACCCTATATATGTATATATGTACAGTTATATACACACAGTTATACGCATACATATATGCATGTGTCTGTGACATACATATATGTTTAATGGAAACCATGAGTTCCATCTAGATGGTGGCTATGTCAGAAACAGTGATATTAGCCTTTGTAACTAACCATGGACATTGCTCACTTTGACTTTCCTCCTCCTTCCCTCCCTTCTTCCCTCTGCTGCTACTCTTCAGAGCTACATTTTAGGCTTCCTATGGTTTTCACTGAGTTCACTACATGTCTTTCCATTGAGTTCAGCAAAAAACAAGCCTCACAACTAATTTTCAAAGCAGTATATATAAAACAAAATCATGTATGGAATCAGAAAAATATGCATGTGGGATAGTCTACATTATTACTCCATGTTTCAGATACTTTACTGACATCAGGATCTTCCAATGTTCACTATTATATATGCTCTATCTCTGTAACAGGAAGAAAATTCCAAGAAAACTTTTCCTCTCCTCACTAAGATCTTCCAGACAAGGCTTTTGCACCATTGATACAATCCTGATGTTTCATTTCCAGGCTGCACATGTGCACTACATTACACATATCTCAGAAGTGATCCTGTAATCATACATCAGCATCTGATAAATAACTTCTGACTGGCAAAGCAAATCTTCATTGCCCAAAGTAAATCTAATACATTACTTGGAGAGTAAGAAATACATGAAGCTGGGTCTGAGCATCCTTTAAAAGTAGGCATGGGATTTTTAAGCTACAGCATGTATGCATATAATACCTACATATATATATATATAAAATATATATATATAAAAGTATATAGCACATATATATGTGTATTCCATACATGCACTGTAATTTTCAAGACAGCTACAAATCTCCACATGCATTAAACTATCTAAAAACATAGAAATAGGCAAGCCTAATAAGTGGCATTTTCTTAAATTATATTTGAACAATAAACAGCAAGAGTAATACTGCAAAGTACTGCTCTATTCTCATGTATATCTACAATAAAATTCTAGGAACAGTTGTCTCCCAAACCATCCCCCAATAAAATAATAATTAAAAAAAAAAAAGGTAACACCCATATTTGTATAATCATTGTCAGTTCAAAAATAAAAAAAGAAAGGTAAACAAAGAAAAGAGAAAAAAGACATCCCCACTCAGAGTTGCATATTTACATTCTTCAAACTGTAGCGGTGAAAAATAATTCTATTAAGTGCAGGACATTCCTAGTGTTGCAGTAGTGACATTTTTAATAAGTTCTTCATGAAAACATTTCTTTTTTCCTTAATAGTGATGCATTCCATGACTATGTGAAAATTCTATTATCCCCTTCACTTGCAGCCAGTGGTTGAATCTGGGTTGAAAAGCTCCTTGTATAATGGAGGAAACAGTGTGTTCACTATGTCTGGATGAGATTGCTTAAATACCTGTAGTTTCTCTCCGTGCAAGTTGCAAAGTGCAGTAATGGTTGGTATCTTGGCTATTAACTGCGAGACATTAAAATAAAAAGTAAGAGAGAGTAAGAAAATTTAGTGTAAATTACAGTTTCCAAAAGAACTATGTTAACATGTTGTTGGGTAACTAAATGCAGTATTCTGAACTCCATGAAAATTATGAAAAGCACCAGGCATTGTCCTTACTACACAAGGCTAAAAACAATTGTCCTGGAAATTTAAGCCAAGTGTCAAAAATGCATTAGGAAGTAACTGCCTCCAGGGGTATGCTTTTAATGCAGTGTCATTCTTGTGAGGGTACGATTTAAAAAGATTGGTGGACTGAACAAAAAACAGTAAGACTAGCTTTACTTCTCCTGCTCACTGCATGCACTTAAAATGCTGTTTTTAATTTACATTAATGTGCCAATACATGGAGAAATTGCTAAAAAATCTAAACCAGTCATGATCAAGGAATGCTTGGCTATTTGTTTTAACAATTTACCTTTGTCAAAGTCTCATCGTCGAGGTGGTTCTTCTGGATCACATGTTGAAGTGCAAAGTAAATCTTTTCCTGAAGCTTCTGGACCTTCCTTGGCTCTATTAACCAGGCTCGATCTGTGAAAAAGGAAAGCAAGAGCTCAAGTTAAGATGCACAGGCACGCTCAGGGATGAACACAATGTCCCATGCTGGCAAGCATTCACAGCATTCATAATTCCCATGAGGATGGACTGCATGATAATTAAGATATGACTTCAGACACAAAGCCTCTTAATCCATTAAAGGATCACCTGAGTTTAATTAACAAAGTGTAGAGAAATGCAATGTTAGCCCTGCATCTCTTTGTTTAAACCAAGATGTTAAAGATAGGAGTAGAAATGAAAAAAGGCCCAACCATTTTAATATTCTCTGTTGGTACAATCAGCATTTTAACTTCATACTGGCTAGGTGAAAAACATGTCATGTTACCTCAGTGTCTTAATACATAAATAATAAAAATATTGATCAAAACAGTTCTTTGAAAATAACAGAATATAATTATTTAAAAATTAAAATAAAGTATATCTCGTCATTTACTAGGCTAACACTTTGAGACCAAATATTATATTCTGAATAAAAAGAAATGGCTTCCTTCAAAATACTTTCTTTAATAATTCAACAGAATTATGAGTTGTTGCAATGTCTTGAAGTGCAAATTTCTCATTATTTAAAAATGTTCTCTTTTAAAACAACACAAAATAAAAGATTATCTGGGAGAATAACAGCTACAGACACAATTGTTTGGAAACCTATATGGCTTCTGCTGAATTCAAACCCAAGTCTCTGTGGTCTTCCTTAAGAACTATATTCTCACAAGTCATAGCTTCTGGAGACAAACACACAGGAAGAGAAGTAGCAGACCCGAGACAATCCACAAACCATTAATACAGTGTATTTACAGCACCATTGAACTTCTGTATTCCCATGTTGCAAACTTGTCTCTTTCTCCCTCTGTCCTTCAAACCAAACCAATTCTTGGGTATAGGTTTTAGCTTTCAAACAGGAAATAAGAAAATCTATTTTAACACAGGGTATAAATCTACATGTACAAATTGAAAGGTGAAGGAAAATGCCTTTCACTTTCACAGCTTTTTCACTAATTTCCAGCCACTGAAATAATGCATAGAAATAATACGTCAACCATTTCAACGTGTGCACATGTCAGAGGCTGGAGCTGAATAGCATTTCATCGTGGGAGGAGTATGACTGTCATTTGCCTGACTGTTGTTGGAGAGGCGTGTATGAAAAGTGTTTACCACCAAGTACTGTGAAAAGAAACAAAACCAAGCCTCTAGCTTCCTAATAGATGATCAGGAAAAGAAAATGATTTTTTTTGCAAAGCCGAAAGAATCACGCTCCCAGAAGATAAGCCAATGGATCCTCTGCCACTGGTGACCGTAGAAATAGAATTAGCTGAGACAACACGCAGTCACTACACAAATAAGCACACAGTAATATTTAGACTTGACAGGTTAGGTGTCAAATTTTATGCTACTGCAAAAACATTCCATTCAATAGTGTTCAATCAAGGCTTACTGTGGCAGACTGGAGCTAAAATGAGTTACCATAGACAGAAATACTTGAGGATTTATCTTTCTGTCACAAGAATAAGCTTAAAAATATTCTATGGCTATTGGAGGACAGGTTTAATCACTTATCTGTCATGGATCATGCTGTATATAACACAATAGTTCTTAAATTTACTACAAGAGCTAGGTGAAACTTTTACGATGGATGTTAACTTTGTCTCCCAAAATGCTGTTTCTACCACCCGACATTGTCTGCAAATTTGGCTGGAATGCACTATATACCTCTAGTTATATTTATAAAAGTGCAGAGAAAAGACAATAGATCAGTGTCTACCCACAGAGGATACAAGAAGCAGTGGTTCAACTGTACTTCTTTGTTTGTGTTTTGAACTTGTGTACCTTTAAAGACTGCACAGGCCACTAGCCTGGAGAGTAATGTAGGCAAGAAGATGAGGGACAACTTCAGAAATCTGTTTTTGCAAAAAGGAAGATTGTGAGTCAGAATTTCAGAATTTCACAGCCAGGTTAAGTGTCTTACCACCTGAGTCTGGCATGTTAGCAAGTGGAGATGCCTCTGCAACCTTCCTGGACTCCTTGGGCAACTTTTAAACTCTGACATCAGAAATCAAAGTAAAGAATCATCTCTAAGCAGAGTGGTTAGGTCCATCCTAAAGGGGAAGATCTGGATTTGTGCTCTGATTCAAATAGAAAATGGGTCATACACTGGGCTTTGCAGCCTTAACAATTGTATTAGTGGATGCTTTTAGGTCCCCTTACTCCTGATGGAACCACTCTGTTTCAAATTGAAAATATCTGCCCAGGACTAAACTCAGATTAAGTTTAGGCTTCCAACTTGCTGCAATGGGGGGAAAAAAAAAAATCAATCTAAAGAAAAGGTCTACAAGTAGATCTTTTTTACAAAATAGTAAACAAAAAAAAGTTGGTTTACTTAAAACTGCTTAAACAGTGAGATCAAGGGCAGATGAATCACCTTTCAGGATGATGGCTTCTGTAGAAAATAAATTTGAATATGAGTACATCCGTGTACCCATATTACTGGATGGAAGGACTGGTGCAGTTGCTTCTGTGAAGCAATGCTTGATTTTTATAGTGGGTGTCATTAGTGATGAGAATGAGCATGTTGACACCATCTGTGCTAGCCTAATTCTGCCTCACATAATCTCCACCATAGATGTGCAAAAGGGCAAAGTGACCTAGAGGAAGTTTTTAGCAGAACATGCTCGAAAAAAAAATTCTGGCAGGAGTTTTTGTGAAGGCCTTTCAAGAGGAGAACTTAGTGGGAACTGGAAGTCTACCTCCCCTGAGGCACATTCAAAAATCCCACACTAAACTGAGAGTTTATCTACTCAGTCCACCTTCTGAGTTGATTCAATCACAAAGATCTCTTTTCTGTGGTCAGGCAGCTAGCACTTATTGAATGAATGCTTGCTTGTGCAGAGTTGTGATATGTGAATACATGAAAAAGAGCATGTTGCCCCTGGAATCACCACTTTTCACCTGGAACTAAATTCAGACAGGACCTCACACAGACTTTTACTGCTCTTGTGCTTATACTCACAAAAAAAGCCAATTATAGGAACTAGATAATCTGCTCAGGGCTGTGAGGTTTGAGGTCCCTGAAAATGCTAGGAGGAACATGTACCTCCATGAGTACCATCCTTCTCTGTATGTGGTCTGGAGGAATGTCAGCCTGCACTGCTTATCTGCACAGTCCTCCATGTCTGTTATCCTCACACTTTGGATATATTTCCAGTATGTCTAATTTCTGATAATATACCAGAAGGAGAATGAGGTATGTTTGGGTAATTCACACCTTCTTCCATTGCTTAATACATTGCTTAATATTGCTTAATACAGCTTCAGCTACTGTTTAAGTAGGTAGAAATAGAGGTGGACTAGGAGGAAAAAAAGAATCATTATGGTGTTTGGAATGAGAAATTACCTGGTGATATCAGAACAGCAGATGAAAACAAGGCAATTTCCTCCTCAGTTAGCTGTAAGGAACATAAATTCTTTGCAAAGTCAAACGCTTCATTCACCAGATCATCAGAACCTGCAGACCACAGAGGACAAAATCAGTGCTAGAAATTTATCAACTCTTTAACCTGACATGTAAAGTACATTGGTTTGGTATTAAAAAAAATCATGAGCGCATGTCTGTACTTCTAAACCAACTGCCTTACATCAGCTATTACAATTCTACCTACCCTTAAAATTTATCACTAAAACACCCACTGAATCACAAGAAATATCAAGAGTTAGGGGCATGACCTGAACAAAAATGGCATCTTAGGAGAGTATTTTCTATTCCCAGTGTGAAAAGAAATGTTATTTCTAAACAGATACTAAATAGAAAAGAGGTGAATGATAAGTCCTAAATAACTTTCACATATATAATTTTATTAATAGTACAAATATTCAGGAAAATTTGTGAAAACATCATAAAGACCACAATAAATTAACTAATGCATATTCAGAAATGCCTTAAGCTCGTAAAGTAGTGTTACATTTATCCATATGCAAATAAGAAAAATATATGCCTATATGATAGATCTACATATATCTGAAGCAAATCCCTCTCTTTGAGTTTGGTCCTGATAATGCATCAGTCTCATGGATGGGCAAAAGATATCCATTTAGCTATTAACATTTCAGGTAGCATTCAATATCATGTGGAGAAATGATGCAATTCTTTCATTGCATGAATTTAAATGAGCTTAAAAGTTTTGGGCAAACCAGTATTTTAGTTAAGTCCTTGTCTATATTTTGTAGTCGTTCATCAGTTTAGTCCCCATGTTGCTGGTGCTAAAATTGCCTCTGCAGGACACAATTAGTGGGAGTGATTTGATATATCATGCATAACTGAATTATGATGATAAACTTCTTGGATCCTGTCATAAACTAATGTTTTCTTAAAACTTCAGTTGGCAGAGTAAGAAACCTACTTGAAAAACCCTCATGACAACTATCACTGCTAGCAACTAATGGAGTCATCTTTCCTTTTTTCAGTTCCAGCCTAGAGATTCGTGGGTTTGGATATTCAACATTTACTGGAGATTTTCATTGTGGGTCACTATTTTCAGAAAGACAAATCTGCCACTATGTGGCTTAATTTAATTGGTTGAAAAGAAAAAAAAACAACATACCCAAGGCTTTAAACATTTGCATCCCTCCATACTTTCCTTCAAACAGAACAGTATTGTTGAGTGGGTTGAAGGCACGGCACATTCTTACCAAAACCACTTCCAAGCAGCCTATCAGATATGAGAAAGAGCAAAAGCACCACACTTAACTGCAAACCATCAGAATATATGAATTTTCATTAAAATATTTAAGGATATACATCAGTTATTAGAAACATCAGCAAGGATCGATGCTCTTTAAAGACATATAGATGATATGTGTCTGAATGACAGAAACATATTTCTGTCTGCTTTGGATATAGAAAGGGGTAATTTCTGGTCCAGCTTAACTACCTTTTCTTTAGATTGATTCCCAACCCCCCCATTGCAGCAAGTTGGCAGCCTAAGCTTAACCTGAATTTTCCGATTTGAAATATTTTACGCTGAAAATCAGGCATTTATTAAGCCTCTTTTAAAGAAATATGAGTTATTGTTAGGCTTTTTAATGTATACAAAAAAGCAGGTTCATTCGATGTATATATAAATCCCAGCTTCATTTGGCTGGAGGGGAAGAATACCACGAAGTGTTTTTAGAGAGAAAACAGAAGTTAGAGGAATGTGAAGAACAACCCTAAATTGGGGTTTACTTTCCTGTTTCTTTTTCTTTTCTTTTTTTTTTTTTGCTTTAAAGTTGGGGACTAGCCAAAAGATCCCCCCATGCCCCTCCTTATATTTCTATATTATATCCTAACTGCAAAATATAAGGTTTGGGAAAATGAAGGGAAAAAATTCAAACATCCCTTAACTAAATCCACCTGTAAGAGGAACTGTGAATCTGAGGATTCTTTTGCAGACACACTTTTGAGTAACAAGTCCTGATTTTCTAACTCCTGCTTAGCATTAACAGCAAACCAGAAAATAAAACCTGACATATTTACACATGTTGAAGATAAACAGGGTTGTCTGCTGGTACAGTCAAATATAACTAAATGTTTCACTGAAGGTGCAGTTGTGTTGTTAGCTTCGCCAGTCAAACAAAGGAAGTAAACTGGCATCACTGGCATCTGCAGAAGCATAAGGAGCTTTAAAAAAATAGTTCTCATGCCACAATTCTGCTTTTCCAGAATATTGCCTGTGTATTCCCAGGGTCTTTGTATCCTCTCCCTTTGCACCTGTGCTTGCTGCCTAACTCCAGCCCCACACTGAGCCACAGCCCTCTGTGTATAGAGCACTGAATCACACTGGCTTTCAGCCTTAATGAAGAGCTCTTTTAAAATAGGAAGCACTTGCTACACTTTAACAAGCTGCCTCAAACAGCATCCTGGCTTTTACACATGGAGGGTGCAAGAAACTGATATGACAGGGTAAATGCAGTAAATTACCAGTTGCAGTTTGCTTGGTCATACCATTTTGTCCTCTTGAGTTTGGCAGTGTTACTACATAGTCACAATAAATCTTATCACAATTCTTCTGGAGGACAGAATCCAAGTCCCATGACAGCGAAGGAAATCCTTTTCCCCCTTGCCCTTATGCATGTACATGCACACCCAGGCACGCACAGAGAGCACAGCCACAGCACAGTGCCATAATCTGTCCTCATTTATTCTGAAACCAACTGGCACTAGCAGGGATTTTCCCTCCTGTGCAGTGGCTGGAAGGTATTTTTGTAGTCTCATTAAAAAGATTAGAGATGACCACAGAGGCAGGCCCCGGTGAGCCTGCGTTCATTTCACTAATGACAAGTGGGGATTTTACAGGGTGGCAGATGACTGATTTGACCAGCTCAGTTTGCAGGGCTCTTTCACACGTCAGGTTTGAGACTGCAGTTTCTGCAATGATTGTGTGAGTGTGCATACTTAGTCATGTTACTGCCTTCCTTTACAGTAGGTCTGATTACTAACGTGGAAAAAATACGGAAGAGTTAATGTAGGTAATTAGACAGACAAATTAAGGCTCATTCAAAATTAAAATGATTTGCAGAACAAGTAAGAAGAGCACATTTGTAACATGCTGGATGCTAAAGCAGTCTCAAGCCTCTGGTCTTTACCCACCTGATTTAAGGAGAAGAATTTGGTCATTCTGGCAGAGCTCCATGAAGCCTGTTATGCGCTTTGCAAACTCCACCACGTACTGGATAGCATGGGTGATCTGAATGGCACACTGCTGCCACAGAGCTTCTCTGGTCTTCCAGGAAAATACACACAGAGAAGCAGAACAGTGAGCAAATGGGTTCATCAGCACTTTAACTTCTTCAGGTGGCCTTGCAGAAAGGCACAGACCTCAGACTCTGACCCCAACCCCAGGCAGAGCTAGCAGCATCTCTGTTTCTCTTTAGGCAACTGACACTTTTCACTCGAAGGCTGTTTTCACAAGCTGTTTGCCCCAGTGATTTGAACTCTGGCACTGCCTCTTCAAAGGCGAAGAATGCATTGTCCAAAGTTAAAATGTGATTTTAATGTTGGCTTTTGTGCAAGATAGACAGTAGCACAAACAACGTAAACATCCCAGGAAAGAAGTGTCACAGTGCTACTAACTATTTTTGCTAGTTTGGTTTCAATTCAATTTCAATTAAAAAATAACATATAATTAAAGTATCATTGCAATTTGAACACTGACTGCACAAAAAATTATTTTCCTTGATAATAATTTTCCTTGCACACACAAGTGCACAAATGTAAATTGATGCTCTTGGTCTCTGCAAGCTGCGATATGTCTTTATTCTAGTATGCTTGATACATAGTATGGTCGATACATAGTATGCATAGCCCCTCGGCTTTCAAATGTCAAGCTGGAGTCTCTTCTCTCGCATGATCAGCTAATGTGCCAACTGAAATCTGCCTGAAGAATCATTGCTAGCTTTGCTGGTGCAAGAGGCACAAAGATTTCTGTTAACTGGACTACACCTGAAAAGATGCCAGTGGGAAATAGTCTAACTTGACCTAGGAATTGCAGAGGTACAACAAAAATGTAGCGTAATGAGGTAATTTCTCCACCCAGTTTTGAGTAACTTCAGTTTAAGGAGTTTCACTTTGTCATTTTCTGTTGTCTGTAAATGACAGGTACTTGTTATTCACATAAAAAGCAAGTGCATTTTTAAATTCATAAGGAAACAAAGTTAGGTTGACTTTCTTCTTAATATCCTTACAACAGGGGATCCAACCCTGATCACATTAAATTCACTGATTTTCTGCATGAAGTTTTAGGCCTGTGATAAGAAGCAAAGTGTGGAAAGCTGCATGCCATAACCATGCCTAACCTCTGACATTTACAAACATCCCAACATGCTGGAAAGCTGCTGCTTTTTATGAAGTATCACTCCTTTGCTTTCTGTAACCACTCTTCAAAGATATTTAAATGTCTGTTTTGATCTCTATGAAACTCATCAGTGTATCCTTGACAAATGCATTATTACATGTTAGCAATTTCAAACCATAAGGTGTAGAAGAAAGAGGATTGTACCTTGCTCTGGTAAACCTTTATTTCTTCGTATGTGTGGGTCTGCCAGGCTAGCTGGTGCAGTTCCTCCATTGTATATTGACATGTCTCCAAATGAGATTTGATGATATTCTGTGCAATTCGATCTGTGAAGAGGCAAATGAAAAAATAGCTTGCATGAAACAGCAAAGAGTGATTTGCAATAGCAACATGCTGGAAACATTAAAGTTGCTGGAAAATGCAGATTAAAAAAAAAACACAACTTTTTTTTGCAATGTTACCTTTTTCATTTTTTAAGATTTCATTTTCTGAAGATGACTTTTGCAAAATATTTCAGTATTTAAGCCGAAGGCAAATAATGCTTGATAAATAGTGCATCTGCAAATGAAAATAACACTGAATCTTGTAAAACTACTCAGAATCTTTCATTCTGGAAGTGATTTATTTTTTTTTTTCTGTGTTTAAATGATTTTTATTTGGACATCCTGGTTGCTTCATCAGTTCTGTCTGCCCCAAGCCTGTGCAGGTGTCCAGCTCTGGCAGCTCAATCCTTGCATGGGTATTCGCATTACCTTGGGATAACTCGTATCAGAGAAACAGAAAACAGGTCTCCTATTTTTTTTCAGATTAGTTTCCAGCTGGATCAATTTCTGATTTAGTTTGAACATGAACACAGAGACTGGTTCTAGCAAGGGGTAAAATTAGTGTCCTGGGTCTTCACAGAATCACAGAATCATGGAATGGTTTCATTTGGAAGGGATCTTAAAGATTGTCTAGTTCCATCCCCACTGCCATGGGCAGGGATCCCCTCCAGTAGACCAGGTTGCTCAAAGCCCCATCCAAGCTAGCCTTGAAGGAGAGATGATGGCAATAGATCTCACATACAGGATTAAGTTATTATAAAAATTATTCTGAAATTGCAGCCTTAGAAACTACTGCCTAACATGGAATGCGGGATGCAAGGGGGAAGGGAAACATTCAGTTCTGGCCTAAGTTCCCACTGAAATGTAAAGTAAACCTCTCAAGGAAGTATTTTAAAGTAGATCTTCGCCCTTTAAGCCAGCTGACTGGATTAAAAAAAATTCACAAAAAATTCCAGCATTAATTCATTACCACTGGAAGTTGAAATGTCTTGATAAAACATGCTACAGAAATGTGATGATTTCTTATTTTGCAGCTTTGAGACCTATATGTCTAATGAAGCTCAGTGTTTCAGCCTGAAGACATTGCTTAAACTGAATCCCTTTTGAAAAATGGAAAAAAGTAGAAGCCACAGAACTGAACTGAAGCCCTTGTGTCAGAGCTGGCATTTTACAGAAAACATGTTTGTCAAAAAAGGAAGGCACATTTACAATGCATTAGCCAAATTTGAGCATGGGAAGTAGAAAGAACTAAGAAGGTGGATCTGGTGCTTGGAGTCCCAGAATAACTGTTTCTTTGGCCAAATGTTGACTGAATTTTAAAACACAAGCAAGAAGGAAAGCTGAAAAATGAATGTAAACATGTATGTGCTCCCTGCAGTCACTGCTATAGGAGTATTAGTTAAAGGAGAGATGTCTGCGTTACTGTCACAGCTAATAAGCTGAGACTCAATGGAAAGGTGCCGAAGAAAACACAAAAGAATTCCAGGTTTTTGTAGGAACAATAAAACCTGTTCAATTCAATCTTTACAGGTATCCCCTTAAAGGTCAGCACTATCTTTAGGTTTCCTGATGAGAAAACTGACTCAAGCATAAAATAAGTAAAAGCACATACTCGTAAGTACAAGGTTCTATCCATTGTTCTTTTATGGAATGTTGGATGCAAGTCTTAACCCATGATGGTAAGCTCTTGAGTTTTGCAGTAAAACCATATAAATGAGGATGCTGGAATAAGTGGATGATGTATTCAAACAGATATTTTTTTAAAAGATTGACAAAGATTTATTTTAATTTCTTTAACTAAGACAAGCAAATAATACCCATCTTTTTTTAGGAAGATCAAATTTCACTTGTTAAGCCCCACACTGTTCTAATTAAAGTACAGTTTTAACAATATCATCTTTCTGGAAACATCCTTAGCCACAGTAAACCTAAGTGATAGGTTTTGTTACTTACGTTCCTGGAAGGTTTTAACCAGACGAAACTAAGGTATGGGTATAGGAACATTTAAGCCTTGTATCTAAAATACCAGTGAAAGAAGTATGAGTTCAATTTGTGTTACAATTCTGCAGCCTGAATGGAGAAGGATTTTCTTCTCTGGACCCACTCGATGGTCTTTTTCTCTCTAGTGCTTCCCAGCCCAGGTCTCCTAGCTATACCATTTGTTACCAAAGCTGGAACTATTCAAAATCTTGACATGAAGAAATACCTAAAATACTTTAATGTTATGCACAGGCAGATTTTGAATCAAATAAGGTGACCTGATGCTAACAATCTGAAAATCAAACCATTTCACTGACCTCAAAATATACTTGATTAGCAGTTCTACATTACTGCAAAGATTCTCAGCTCCACTCCTTTTCCTACCATTTATGTAGTTTCCTTAGGACCGAAGAACTGACAAACTCTTCAGGGTTTTGTAGGGATGGCATCCTGTGTTTTACCCCTATACATCTTTTCCTTGTGTACTTGTGCTTATTTTGAGCTGACATTAAAACCCATTTAGATGTGTGAAGGCTTAGGGCAATCACAGCAAGCAGCAGCTCTGAATGCTGACATCCAAAGAGGAATCAGGTGCAAGACAGACCTGAAACTCTTGTGCAGCAGGCTAGGCAAGGCAGAGTGTGTGATGGAAAGGGTACACTGGGTCGCAGGGGAGGAGCAGACTGCTTCATTCAGAACATGCAGAAGAGAAGGCTGCTTACTTACACTCAACAGTGGAGTCACTGGAGGAAGTTTCATGCAAATGTAGCATACACTGAGTATGCAGACATGACATGATGAAAAGATTAAATAAGTATAAGCCTGTCTTGTCTTCTCAGATGGTCCATCAGCAGATGATCCAATACAGGTAGAGCAACAAACATCACTCTCATAAGGTTTCAAAGACCATACCTTTTTTTCTGTCATTTTCATTTTTCTGCCACTTTTCCATCTTTTCACTAATGAAGTCGGAATCAGCACAGATCTCAGAAATCCCATGCAGAAAGAGGTTCTTAAATCACTGGAAGAACGTACTGACATCTAATGGAAACTGTCCTGTCACATGGCACAGCTAATGTGCTGGGCAAAAACATGATTCATTTCCATGAGACCTGGCAGCTCTGAAGCACTGCTGGCAAGTGAGTTCGAAAGATTAATTCTTCTAGTAGAACTAGGAAAAAATGTCAATGAGGAAAAAAAGCAAACAGCTTCTTAGAGCAACATGGAGAGCTATTGCCTTGCTAGAGGGGCTATGGCCTTAATCCTATGGAGGTACTCTGCTGGGGAGGTGCTCAACAGCAATGTCCCTCCTGTTCTCCAGGCTAGAAGAGTCCAGCAAAATTAGCCAAAGCACCAAATCTTGACTGCTTGTTTTGTTTTCAAAAATCTTAGGCCAGAGATTTCAAGGATCCCCTTACACTGGAAGCTGCACAGACACATATAGGAATCCTGTTTGGATGTGTTGTGAGGACTATAAGAGACAACTCCATTTTTGTGACCTCAATGTGAACTTCATTTCTGCTTGAAATGTTGTCAGTTTCCATTTGTGCAATTTACAAGATTTGCAAGGCTTGCATTATGAAAAGGAAAACAAAAGAGATTATGCTGGCCACTCAGGTGTGAGAATCAAAGTCTGCAATACTTTCTTTTACAAGCACCAACTGCTGCAGCTGCTGAGTGCAAATTAAGGATTCCAACCAAAAGAATTACTGAGCCTGCATGATAGTACACCACCAGCATTATAATTACAGATGTAAACTGGAGGATTTGTAAAGCTTATCTGCTATAGTACGTAAACACAAATGTAGGCCTAGGTGTTTCACTCCTCCAAAGTCTCCATACTTGTTTATTATATTAGGGCAGTATCTCCTACACATACATCATGATCCTTTCATACTACATGATATCGTGGAACCTGACAGCCACAGCATAGCCTGGAAAACTGAGTATGCCTGGGAAACGTGGTCCACAGACAACAACATGTTCCTATTGTCTGAACTCCAGCATGCACTGTGACATGGAAACTTTTGCATGAGGTAGCTTGCTTCTAAGTTTGAAGATTTCTTTGTTTGGTATTGAAAATTTTCATAGAAAAGCAGACACTTTTGGTACAAAGCTATGTTTCATGAGAAAAGTATGTTTCTATAAAAACCTACTTGCTTCCAAAGAGATAAACCAGAAACAACATACTCAAGAAAACAGTCAATAATTATAGATAATATGACGTCTTGAAAAGTCAGAAATACTCAAATAAGGCTTACCCTGGAATGACCACTTATATTTCATTTCTGTCCTGCATGTATCTGACTGATTTTCTCTAATGGGTCAGTATTCTAGCTTTAAAGTCTTTTCCATTCTTAGGGGTGACAAGGAAACCTAGATATTGTTGATTGGCATGACTGGAGAGCAGAAAGCTGAGAGACTGGGCCGGCCTCCATATCCTGCAGCTGGTGGCAACACTGCCTTTCCTCTTACAGCAGCTCAGATACTGCTGGTGGGGCTTCAAAAGATGCCCAGCAAGATGGGGAGATAAATTAATTGGGACATTGCAATTCAGCAGTGTAAAAGAAAAAAAAACTCAAATGCATAGAAGGAGATGTCCAGAACTAGCTGAAAATTATATATTAGGAAGCTGAAGGATTATATGTCAAACAGGTTTTTCCCATTAAGAGAAAAAATTGTGGATTGCTTGAAAGAAATACTGTGTGCTTGTATGTAATTTTGTGGTCTGTGACATGCAGCTTGTCAGACAAGACTGCCTTAATACCTATAACTAGACATAGCAAAAAAAAAAAAAAAAGAGTAAGATGTACAGTGGGTGAAATAAAAGCTGTACAACATGAAAGGGACCATGGTAACAGGATAAATGAAAGATCTATGACATGTCCACTTGGGCTTGTGGCTCAGTGCTTACAAACAAGGCTGTTGAGGCCAGTATCTGAAAGAGGCCACGTGCAAATGTTGATGGGAACTTTCCTGATGCATAACTAGGGATCTCACTGGTGCTAACAGAATTAGATAAAGCTCTCAGGGAAAAGCAGCATCTGGAGAGTCAGATGTGGAATATAAAACATAGACAAGATAGAGATGAAGAGGGTCAAAGAGATTAATGCTGCTTTAGGAGACAAAGTGGCTTTAAATTTAGCCTGGCCTGCCAAGTGAGTGAACAGAAAGATCTGAGGATGGCCCAGTGAAGAGTGAAGTTAGCTATAGCACAATTAGTGCAACAAACCCACCATAGTTGCCTATAGATGTGTCAAATATCACTTGCCATTCCCTCTCTGACCTCCCGTCCCCTGTGCTTGGCTGGGTTAAGGGTGCCATGAACACGTACTAGGGGCTGCCCTGCTCAGGTAACCACCATCTATTGGGGTGAACATGGGCTTGGGTCATAGCTTCTGCTTTTCTTTAATGTTGTCTTCCTCCATCACCTGCAGGACAGCCCCTTTTTTAAAGCCTGTTGAAGCTCAAGCAGCTGAGATTCTGCTTCCCTTCACTTAAGCTGGACAGTAGGTAAATAAATGTCCCTGCCCATGGCAGGGGGGTTGGAACTAGATGATCTTAAGGTCCCTTCCAACACTAACTATTCTATGATTCTAAGTGTTGAATGGTCCTGACAGAAGGACTGGGCAGACAGCAAGCCTGCAAAAGCCCTATTCCATCAGCAAAACCAAAAGTATATGTTGCTAGTGAAGAGCAACAGTGCACAAGCTATATACCTCTCACATAAACTTGGGAATAAAGCTCCCAACAACTTCCAGAACAGCAAATGACCTTTTCTATTTGCAGTTTTGGCTACTCTGCTGGGCCCTTTTATATTTTTTTTTCACCTATCCTTTTTTTTCCCTAATGTAATTTCTTTTTTTAGATTTCAGTAGACACCTCATGAAAAGCATTCTCCAAAGGTTATGATAACTCAAACATGTATTGCACCAGTGGGTTAGGAGCTGCTAAAATCCTGAATACATACAGAGAACTGAACATTGCAACCTATATAATATAAATCAGCATAGCACAGACCTGCAGGGGTCTATCATCAGCTGATGAGTCAGTCCTGCCTTTTTCACCAACTCCTTGTAACATTCAGAGATCTCAAACTACAATACTGAGTAAAAAAACTCTGAACTTCGGGTCAAGTAAAATGCTGGCGGGGATGGGTGTAATAACTCCATGAACTGCACATAGCATTCACCAGCTGTGAATTTGGCCTGCTAAGTGGAAATTATCCAGACTATTCAGCAGTGTCTGTTTCCTACAGGCTCTTTAGTTCTTTCATTTGTCTCTCTTTTCTCAGGAGAGACTCTCAGTTTTTCTCAGCATTCCCTTCTTTTGCACTGGGAACTGAAGAACTTTGAAGTGTGCCTCCTAAAACACTGATAATCATCCTCAATTAAAATGAATAATGAATTTTTAATTTGCCACTTACCCTTAGGATCCAGTTGAGTAGCTAAGAGCTCATCTCAGCTTATATCCTAAGTTGAGCTCTCACAGGGATACCCTTTGAAATAATGCAGCAAAATACCACATCTTTGGCTGGCTGCTGTAAGCTTGGGTATCAGTTCATACAACTTTGAAAACTCCAGCTAAACATTCTAAATAAAATCTTTGTTCTAGGATCCAAAATAATGCCAAGCTAGTATCAGATTCACACTCTTCTGTATTCTAATTCAAGGGTAATAAGACTGCAAAATGAAAAGTTTCATTATACCGATTAGCTCAATAAATTCTTAGTAGTAGAGGCACTGGTGCAGGTAACAAAGCAAAACTATGTCTTGTGGTTGCTGTCAAACATGAATAATAGGTCCCAATTCTTTTAAATGAACTGGCTGAACAATATGAACTTTTATTTTTTTTGCAGAAAAGTGGGATCATTTTTTCCTAAAAGTGGTTGCAAAAACCTCATTCCGTTTTTCATCTGTCCCTGGCATTCTCAATACCATAATGCACAAAAATGTCCCTTTCAAAAACTGTTATAGATAGACTGACAAGTTTCAGAATCCCCATTTGTTTAATAAATTTGTAACGCTACACAATATGCAGCCTAGGAAGATGATATGAAACATTAAAACACTCATCTGAGACTACAAGTGCTTGAATTTAGTTCAGGAATAACCCTCCCTTGTGTTCAAGTTATTGAATGCTTACTGTCAGGAACAGATTGCACACTGAGTCAATGTTATGTGTGTGAATTCTGTATTTCCTCTCCTTTTGAAATACATAATTTTCATTTGCTTTCAAAAAAATGCGAATAAATTTCAACAAATGACAATACAATTGAATGAAGTCCTAATCCGAAGGAACCTAGAGGATGGACCTAGTATTCTGTTAAATCCTAGAGGATCTTTATAAATGCTTTAAAGGTCTCCACTTATTAATACTTTTGCTGGGTCTCAGCCAATTTAGTAAAATGTGTATTTTGAACTAATTAGAAATCATTTAGCTGGCAGCAAAAGCACTAACCATGGCAATCACTAGAGCTTACAGGACATGGACTCTACAGGCACCATATAATTATCACAAATTTATTGAGATGAGCTCTTTCCTAACTTCTTCCAGGACAGCTTACACAAAGAGATCTTTATATTGAAATTCAGACTGTTCCGAAGAAAGAATGTGGTTTCATTTACTACAATTAAGCAAACATTGCTGGAGTGACAGTGTTCACTACAAAACCTACAAATACGCACAGAACAATTGGAATATTATGGGTTTTAAACTAGGGTTGGGAGGGTTTGCCCTGTCGGAGTCTGCAAAAGGCTGGGACATGCATTTTAGACACACATATTAGCACTTCTTTCACTCTCACAGGCTTACATTTAGATTTTTATACAGATTTTAAGCAATCTAGGCACAGAAATGCTTTACAGAGTAATAACAAAATGATGGTTCTATTTTACTGTAGTGTGGCATCTGAGGTGGATGAAAGTGCTGTTAGTGTATATTGTCAGAAAGTGAAACAATTTGGTCATCATAAGCAGTAACAGAGATTTCAGTAATTACGAGAAAAAAAAATCCATGCAGTCATAAAAGAACACAAGACAGCACTCCATGCCTTAATATCTTGCTTTAACTGTTGTAGTTTACATGTGACTTTCATCCCTGCAAGACTACTGCACTATAAAAACTGTGTTCTGATAATCCGTTTCAGAATTTGTCTGAGGCCTATATCTTACTGCATTGTATTTTTCCACTAAATACATCCATGTGCCTCTCCAGCATGTTTCACTCCAATTTTCTCTCACATCTTTTCACTCTTGCATAAAAGAATTGCTGCTGTTCTATGAAATAAAATATCAAAACTGAATGCATTGAATAAAGATATTGTTAACTATAGAGCTGTAAACAGCACTGCAAACTGGAACAAGCAGAATTACATTATTCTCAAGAATAAGGTGTAAAATAGTGAAAAGTATGCAATGAGTGATGAAATCTTACAGACAGAAAGCATACAGTATAAAAAAAAAAAAAGTGAACTATGCCCTCAGGAAGTCAAACTTAGGATGTTGCATGTGTACCAGGAAAGAAAAAACAAACTTCTGCTGGCTACCATGTGCCTGCAGGTTAAAGAACAGTTGAATGATGTCTAGGATAGCAAAGAAATACAGTATGGACCCCAGATTAAGCACAAGGTAAGTATGCATATTGTCAGTGCTGACTACTCAGAAGCAACATTACACAAACATTAAGGACAGGGAGCACTGACACTGAGATAAAGGGATTACTCAGATAAGGAAGTAAGCAATGTATCACTACTAATTCACAACAATTTTTGCAGATAGTATGCCGCTTCCAAACACTACAGTGATTCCTAAGTCATCACTGCCTTGCCCTCTTCATTATCATCTGCAGTGTTATTTTTGCCTCATTGGGGTTGTGTGTGAGACACAGCCCTGCAAGACAGCATCCTTCACACGTCCCAGGCCCTCTGTACCCCGGCAACTGCTCTGGTCTTCTCTTTTTGAGGGTTTCTGCTATTGACACTGCTGCTGTGAAGCTTACAACAGGAAATCAACCAAATAGCTATTCCTACAGCTGGTGGCAGCAGCACGCCTCAGTACTCATTATACCGTTAGCTTTACATAGATCTTTTTGTGTGATCTCTAATCTGACAATATTCACAGCACAGTGTCATTCCTGAGAAGATTGTCATGATTGATATATGGTAATATATGGGATGTATGATATAGTATTTTACATATTTTCACTGCTACAAATCGTTGCTTTCTAAATCCTTTTTGGATTTTCAGTAGAATGAACATACTTTGTCAAGGTTGGTTATGCAAGAAAAATTCATATCTTTTAAGAAAGGAGGAATTTTATATAGTTGCTTTAATGGATTAGAAATTTAATGACTTTAAAGAACTATATTATCATGCTTTAGAAATGTAAGCTATAGATTAAGTTTGAATGCATCTCTTTAATTAATTTGTAAAGCAATCTGAAAACCAAGTCAGACAGAATAAAATATCACAAAATGTTCCCCATCCTCAATCTCAGTTCAAAGATGTCACTGATTTTATTCATTTCACTGCTTAATCCAGCTACTTACATTGTTCAAATAATCATGAGCACAGTTAAGCTGAGACCCCAGTGTCTTGGGTCCTGCAGAACAACATGGTCAGTAGACTATTTTATTTTCTTGAAAACATGTATCTTATGTCAGAAGTTACTACATTTTACCTCTCTGTGAACAGAGCTCTTGATTGCATTCCCACTTGCAACACTTATCCGCACAATAAAAATAAAAGACAATATTTAAAATGGCCTTTTCTGCAACATCTCTAGTGCATGGCCTGTCTGTGATGAAACCCCAGCTAGGAATACTGCCAATGGTCATAATTTGTAAAATTATTGTGACATAAGTAGTTGGCCTGCATTTGACATATGGAGAGATTTAGATGCATGAAAAGTGAAACTGTTTTCAGAAATAGCCAAAAAGCTTTATAATTTGCAGGAAAATCCAGTCTTGGGTATATTTTTAGGCTCCCTACTCAATTTTCAAATAGTTTTAAGTAATTACTTTACTGTATAAATTTGAATTAGAGTCAAAAAAGCACACTGCATCATGCTTATTGAGCTGCTATAGTTTGTGCTAAGGACTGCCAGTACCAACATGCAACTGATCCAAAGTCCACTGCAGTTACTGTGAGGATGCCCAGTGATTTGAAAACCACAGGGTGGAAATAATATACTGCCTAAATATAGTACCTTCTAGAAAACTGTATTTTCCAAATCTACATCAAGAGTTATAACACAAACTGTGCCCTCCCTAAGCCTTCATAAATCAGGAAGTGCTAAAATATGCAGTTAGTAAAATATAACATAATCAGTTATTTATGAATATTTGGATATTTAAACTACTGGGTTGGGCAACATAAACTCATTAAAAGCTTTATGTATATCTGTGATTAGTCTGGGCTTCCTCTACATTTACAAATAAACAAAGATTAGTAATTTGGAGGTGGGAAAAGATAAAAATAAATTTCATGAACTTTCAAAAATTTTACATTTTATTCAACGTTTCTGCTAATATTTTATTATTTGTTGATTTTATTGGGTAAATTAATTTCTAAATATATGCTTCATGAAATCAGAATCTACAGTTATAAAAAGCCACCATTCCCTCCAACATCAGTTTAGCTAGAATGTTTCAGCACCATAATGCTCTAATTTATTTTGCCACTTTTCTGTTCATTTTTCATGAAATTGAAGTGTTTCCTAACCGAGCAGTGCTGTCAAATAAGTTTTAAATCTTGCCATTCGCTGTTCTCTTCTTGAGTGTATGATAAGGGGGAAAAAAAGGCAGAAGTTCTAAGTTTTGTCACATGAACTGAAATGAGTAATGAAATATTAATTCATTCTGATTGTCACCTTTAAATAGGCAATGACGGTAAGATATAGTGCCCTAAGGGTATCTGAGCGAAACGCACATGCTGCACATTTTTAGTTGTTCGCTAGATGGCAACATTGTTCTGCTGAAGTAGAGCTGTAAGGCTGTAGGCACCTGCCCTGAAAACGTTGACGGTAGCCTTGGTAGGAGAGCTGTTAAACTATGGCTTAGAAAAAGGGGTGAAGAAACATTACGCAGTACTACAGCCATGAACCTATCATTTCTGCTTCACCGTATGGTGAGCAGTGGCCTTGTAAAGGGCATGTCAACACAGACGTTAATCTCACCATAGGCATGGGTTCATTGCATTTTGAATGTGACAATCCCTACAGGGTACCTTGGTCTCTCCGAGGCCACATCTAACTGACCAATATATGTTCAGTAAACTGTCGATGCTGATTTTGCACTGGGAACAAATGCTGGAGAAAGAAGTTAAAAAATAATAATAAAAATTGCTTACTACACCAGATAAGTGCTTTTGCAACTTTCAACAACAAGGCAGAGCATACTTTTTAAGACATCAGGCTGATGCTGATTTATATACTGCATATGCAACATGCAGAGCTGTGGGCATCCATGATTGAGGATTAAATTACACTTTTCTAAAGTTAATGGAAATATTTGTACTGAAAGAAGGAAGGTGTGGGACTGACTTTCAAGCATATTTGAAAAGACATGAAAATGTTTCCAGGTGAAGATCTCCACTTAGGATGGGATAATGAGAGAACTTAACGCTAAGATCCTGCTTATACAGTATTGCAGCAATGGAAATTTAATAACTTTACAGTATATACAGTTGCTCGCTGTGGGTTGTGAGATAAATGTATGAACCCAGCTAAACTAAGGTTTGGATAAGCACAGGGTGTCATTTTAAGTTACCAAGGGAGCTTTACTTTTACATACCCATCTTGAACCAGTCTTTAAAACATTTTGAAGGTTTTGCTTTAGTGTAATTTTCCTGTCAATGTGTTAGGGTTAAAAGAGCTGTGCTTTATGGTGGATTTGATGAGCAAGAAAGGTGGTATCTCCTTCAATTCTCACCATGAGGCTGCCCTAGTGAGCTATTGCTCACCTTAAGATACACACTACAGAACAGGGTCAGAGACACTGAGGAAAGGGAAGACTGGGCCCAAGCTAACCAGCCTTCCTTAGTACTTCATTGTAATTTTGGTAGAAATGTAAGTTTCTTTTCAAGCACTGATGCTGAAGAAATGCCATGTAAGTATGCATAAAACTTTCTGTTACTACAGAGGCTGGCATATGTAACCTCCTGTATGCTCTAGTACTGCCTTACTCACCATCTAAATACACACAACTATAGGTCTTCAATGTGACCTGGAGTGAATCCTTAACCAACCTGTTTTCTTCACAACAGTGTTTGCTAATTATTTCTTCCCATCTTTAGGAAATCATAGGCTGGTAATCTCAACTGCATTCAAGGCAGGGAAACCTTTCCATTAACTTTCACAGTCCAAGATCTGAGCCATGTATTTTGTGAGGAAAATGCAATGCTCAGCTCAGTGACAGATAATATTATGCACATATATTTAAACAAGATGGTCTTTAATTTGACCAAGTCTAAAAGCAAGCCTTTAATACCTGCTAATTTAAAATCACACTTGGGAGCAAGCATTGCCATTCCTCTATGGGGCTACCAGGTCAGGAAATGGAGCTCCCTCCTCCCTTTAGGATTTCCCACACACCATCTGACCTCTGTGACTCTCCCTGCGAGAAAAAAGCTGTTCTGCAAATTACCAAATTCTTCCTTTTGACATGACAAGTGGATTTCACCCTGCAGTTTGAGGGAATTTCTGCCTTCCCAGATGTGCACATGGCACGGTGGTAAAAGCAGGACTGTGTCACAGGGTTCCTGGCAGCATGCACCCTCGGGCCATGGGTGTCTCCTGTGCTGGAAGTATGGTTGGCTGGTGGGACACACCTTGATCATGCCACCCGTGGACAGCAGTAAAGAAAGCGCCTGCACAACTCATCTGATTGCAGCATCTGACCTATTTTGTTCTCTGCTCACCCTGCTACCAACCCAGATCAAGTGTCCATAAGATGCCTTGAGTTAAGGACAAAAATACCTCTCCTAGAAAAAGGAGATGGCCTGGAAATGCAGATGATGCCAAGCTAAGGCTTTGCTTCCATATACTTATTTACAAGCTTTGGATGGATTTCTTTATGCTTTGTTTCTTTTTATTACAGAAAATAGAACAGTAATGTGGGCTGAGCCTAAGGTACAGTTCTGCTTAATGGGGATCCACCTGATTTTATTCAACTTTCATCCATCATAAGCCCTGGAATTTACATGAGAAATCTGTGTTTCTATATGAAACTGCTCTTTGCTCATACTTACCCTTGTCTTCCGTAGGAGACATTACCTATCCTGTAGTGACCAGATATTGTGCAGTTGTGCCCTGGACTATTCAACTCATTTGGAGGAATATTAGTATTAAATACATGTGAAGGAGCCCTACAGAACTTTAATTTGTCAGCACCTCTTTCTCTTACACCTATTTCCTGGTACAGCATTTACAGATACTAGTAAGCATGCAATACAGGATAAGGTATATTTTGCTTGTTGTGCCATTCTAATCCTATGTGTTGAAACATTTGCTGTGTAAAATTTCAAGACTGTTAAGTTGAACAATTTCCATTTCCGCTACAAAGTCTACTGTAGATGAAGGTATGTTCAGGAAAAGAGCACTTTCACATTCACATTGAAGCACAGAACTGTTAAAGATCAAAGTAGGCCTGACCATTTCGATTCCTTTTTGGTGGATAAGAAAATTAACATGATTAAAAGAATGTAAATGATGTGTAAATTATGTCACAAATTATCTTAGAAAATATTACTTTTATAACTGAATCTGACAGACAAATGAAGACTTGTTATTTGGATTTTTCAGACAACCTTACTGTTGTATAGCAAGCAAAAAGTAAACACTGAATTTATGCAATTGCAGTAAGTTGTTTAGTCAGGTGCTGCAGGGACCATTGTTAGAACTTGTTTTACAGGCATTTAACATTTTCATTAATAACCTGAAAGAGCGGGTTCAAAGCATGCTAACTAAATGAAGAGGTAAATCTAAATTGGAAGAAGTCACAAAGCACAAGTGAGGACTGAGACATAATGTAACAGGACTGAAAATGTTAGAAAAATAAGAAAATATGAAAGATTTAAACTTGCAAACATTCTGTCAGAGATATCTTAATAAAAACTGCCCTACTCAGGAGAGAAGTGAGTGGGAAACAAGCAAAGTAATAACATTGAAGGAGTAAGTGAACTGGGTATCAGTTGGCATGTGATGTAGAAGCTGCAAAGACTGCTTTGATTCTGGTCTCCCTGTGAAGAAGTCTGTCCCTTGGATAGCTTAAAGCAACTTTTAGGAGCTTAAGGATGGAAGGAGTCTCATGTATTCATTTGTGAGGAAAAAAATTAGAGGGTTGCACTCAAGACCAGGCAAGTGGCAAGAGATTCTGTGCTTAAAAAACCCCATGTGTATGGGTTTCAGATGTATATTCAGATGTATATTCAGAATATAAAGATGAGAAGAAAACTAAGCCAGGAAATTTTGATTTGGTAGAAGTCCTCAGTGAGGAAAAGAACTAACATGATTGGGATACTTTAGGCAATGATTCAATGTACCACTAGACAAGATAGTATAAAGAAATTTCTATTAGGCATGAGGATCAATGCCATCCTGCACTGATCCATCTCTTATATATTCTCTATGATTTCATCTAACAGTTAAGGCAGTACCTTCTATATAATAGGAGTTGAGCTTATTCCTAAATCTCACTGGAGTGAGTAAGATAAAATGCTGTGGTGAAATTTAAGAACACCGTAATATGAAATCAATGCATCCCAGTGCTTAGAGTTTTCCTGCTTTGACTGCAAGACTGCAGCATTATAGATGGTCCAATGATCCACTGTGGCATTAAAATGCATTTTCTGGTTGCTTTTAAACACTGAAAATGTAATTTATCTGTGCATAGATCCAAATATTTTATGGTACATTTCTTCCATTTTTTCAGTTGTGTCAGCTGACATGTTATACAACACTACCTCTCACTAAAACCCTTACCTCTTTGCTGTGGGTGCCACAAATGACATACAGTAGAATTTGGGTAAAATCGTAACAATTTAGGAGTCCCCGTTCCAATTTCAAAAGGAAAACAGGGAGCTCCCAACACCTGAATTTTGCTGTCAGCTCAGAGACAGGCCTTTTGCTATGTCCTGCTCCCTCTGTTCTGTGCTTTTTGCTGCTTTGTGTTTCCCAGAATGGGAACACCGGCTGCATGACACAAGAGGATGAAAGACCAGAAAATGTGGGGTGTGTTTAGGGCTGGCTGGTTTAGGACTCGGAGAAGAAAATAAAAGTGACTATTTAAGGATGCATTATTTCTAAGTGATCCTGCAAGAGATAAAAGTTCGATTCTCTAAAGATCTGTGAGTCAAAAGATCCCACTGACTTCAGTGGAATCCTTTAGCAACTAAGGATATAGTCCGGTGGCCATATTCTCTCTTTGGGCTCACTTCTGCAACTATGCACAAACCCTAATTCATGGACTATCAGAATTGTCCTGTTTCTGGTACATGCTCTGAATCTCTCTGGGAACATCTCTCTTTGGTACAGGGTGCTCCAGGGAAACAGCTCTTATGACTTATCTCTCTCATAGCTGGAGTACTGTGAACCACTGCTAAGAAGTGAAATTTGCACAAGCCACATGTGAGTACTATGCACATGACCACAACAGCTGCAAGGAAAGCTTACTAATCCTCTGTACTACTAAGCTGGGGGTGTAGGACTTTACTGGACAGCAGCCTAGGCCAAACAAGATAACAAAACATGTCCCACTAAACAGAGGGACAGAAAAGCATAACTTTCTCCAAAGCAAATTTGCAATTCAAGTACACAATTTGTTACACAGCTTCCTGTACATGAGCAGCCATGGGTAGAAAATATGCTACAGATTCTAGCTGCACCTTCATTTTTCTTAAATCCAACAGTATCTACTTCATACACCCTTTCTGCAATATATATTGAGTGCATGCCCCATCTCCAGGGCCATCGGTGAGTCTGTGTACACATAAATTTAGACATCTCAGTATACCTCCATGAGGCAGCAAGGCCAGGCCAGAACTGTACCTGATTTTTATGATGTGACATTAATTGATTTGTTATGGGTACTCTTGAATATCACCTTTTTCTTTTTTTCCTCCTTTCTTTTTAATTAAATTGCAGTAATGAAGTGTTACTCTTTGATTATATTCTCAACCACAATTGACTCAGCATACCTCACTTGTTGAGGTTGGAAATACCTAATTAGAATGACAATCTTCTTTCATGTTATTTCTTTATAATAGAAGTAGTACTTCCAGTTGCGTTAAGAGGTACGACTAGAGGCATTAGATTAACAGAAATCTGTTGTCTTTCAAACTTGTTTCACAGAGGTTTCTTTGCTACTTTTTAAAGAAGAAATCAAGGAACAGGTTCTCGAAGGCATTCAAGCAGAGGAACAAGGTTATCCATGCAACTACATTCAGAGTTTGTGCACCTCATGAATACAGTGATCTTGCTCTGTATATATATCCATACACCAGAAGTAGCAAGCTGGTGCTTTTTGACAATAAATACACTAGAATTAACTTCCGTAGGGATTCTGGGAGTTTACAAGCATATGGATGGATGGATGGATGGATGGCTGAAGAGATCATTTAACCCTGCTAGTAATGAGCTCATTTGAAACAAGCTTTCCAGTACTATCACTTGGTTCTGATTGATTCACCACCTGCTTTGATGCTCCTATTTCATAAACAGAACATGAACTGCTGAGTTTAAGAAACTGCATAATTTGAAGATTTTGGTAAAACTGCAACTGCCTTGATACTGTGTCAATTACCGCCAGACTGATTTTCTTTCAATTACTCCCTATATTTGTGTGCACATACAGACATGTGTGAACAGGTAATTATTGCGTACCTGTGTATGGAATGCCTATATAATATTTTAATAAAAACAGTATTGCAATGTAATTTATATATATATACATTATACTAGAGGAATGAGAATTTTCCTTACCTATTTCACTCATGGATATCCCCATGGATGCTAATTGCCCATTGTTGAAAGAGCTATAGGTAAACAAGTTTGGTACGGAGGTGAGGTCATAGATAGGTTCCTGCTTGATCTGTTTGATTCCAGTCATGTCTAACCCAGACTGGTCTGGGGAAGGCTGGGTAGAATCCACGTTATAATAACCCTCAGACTTTGGCAGGTCGATGACGTGCCCATTTGAGTAGGTGCTGCCAGTTTCATTATTCAGGTTGCTCAAGCCATTGCTGATGCTGTTGCTGTAAACCCTGGCGAGGGCTTCTGCCTCACCGCTCTGCTGCTGCCGTTGTTCTTGCAGTCGCTGCTGGTGCTTCTGCACTTCAGCATACAAGCTATCCCTCTGCTTTTTGGACATTCTCCCAAACTTCACAGCTGAAAAGCAAAGCACAATGCAAACCACTGACATCTTTCATTTTTTCTTGATTCCCCTCAATCCCACCACTCTTTTGATATTTACTTGCAGCCATTACTTTTGCTGTGAAAACTCTCACAAAGGAAAAAGTAGTGTGTGCTTGGATTTACAAGGTGATGACAATGATTCCTATTTGACAGGAGGACCTCAGCCAAGCAACTCCCTACTGTGAATGTTAAAAAGACCACGTATCCTTTTATATCTCTGTGTTCACTGAGCAACAACCCAGAGCCGTATGAAATGTACAGTCTTTAGATTTATATCCCATGTGACTTACCAACTTTCCGCAAACCTTTAAACAGTGCTCTAACGGGATTAGAACTCGGATGCAAACAAGCCCTAAAGCCTTATTATCGCATCCTTTCAATGGGGTGCTATCGTCACACTTAAAAAAAAATAAAAAATCTTACAGGTTAGAGTTAGAACCTAGAGGAAAATAACAGATTTGAAGGTAAACAGCGCAAATGGATGTAATCTTTTCCACAGAGGAAAGTCTCAGGGATTTACACAATCAATTTACATAATCTCCATGCATAAATCCATGCATTTCTTATGATGAGAAAGGGAGGAAAACATCAGAGTGCACACTACTCTTCCCAGGAACAGTGTTTATTACACTGAGATTGAAATTTACAAAAATGACAGGCTGATTGCTGTGGAACTAGGAGGAGTAAATCCACAGTCTGCATATACAGTGGGACATAGCTGATTATCCCCCCCTACATCTCTCTCTTAATGCTGACTTTGTACTGGGTTAGATCTTGGAATGTCAGAGCAGAGTTCGTTGTTAATTGTGCTCTTCAACAAATGAGGGCTCTAAAATTGTACTCCAAATAATTCAGCAGAATTTTTGAGAGCACAGATAAGAGGACACTGCTTTGGAAATACTAATTTCTATGTTTTATGAAGTGTATTTTCCAACATTGAGTATTTCCAGTCCATCTATAATTGGAATGAATTCAGAATCATCAAATTTCTTAGCACAGGATGGGCTTTGCTCTCATTTTTGCTACCCCACAGTTCAGCTATAGCCCTTGGGAAAAGTCTGAGTCTATACGTGTGGATGAATGTGAAAAATCTTCAGTCAGGAAAAAGAACAGAAAATAAAGAGCATAATATGAAAACGCAGTACCAGAACACAAGGAGATAGCAGCCGCTTCAATTTATTTGCAATTTTTTACACTAAGAGGTTTATTTCTTGTTGCCAACCTCAACTTACTTGCAGACCTTCACACAGGCTGCAAGCTAGCTCACACAAATACAGCCTCCCCCTGGAATCAGTTCACAATGCAATGCATACTCTTACTGGCAATATACAATGACTGTATTTTGAAAAATGCAACAGTGTATTTTCTCCAAATTTAGGGCCTCAGTAATAAAAACAAACACCCAGTGTTTATTCTCATTATATATTCATTAATTGGATTCTCCAGCTGCTGTCAATTAGCATCTTGCCTCTGCATGATAAAAATGAATGTTACATGGCTGAGAGGTAAAAATCACATTGAATTTCTCTGTTAAAAAAGTCTATACAACCTATTTTAAACTCACAAGAGCTCTTAAAATTGTTAAGTATAAACACCCTTGCATAAACAATGAGACAAGAAAGCGATGCTGTCAGAAGAATCACTCCCTTTGTCTGTACGCAGTGGTCCCTGAATTATAGTTTGGGAAGACAGTGTTGTCAGTCAAATTAAAATGCTCCTGTGATAGCTCAAATCATTGGAAGGTACTACTTTTAGGAAAGAGGCATGTGCTGTTAAATTACTGAAATGTTACTACTTCTATGTCCTCTGGGAAGAATTGGGAACTAAGGCTTCAAGTAAGGTGCACACTAGGACCAAAAATGCCTCACGGATTAAAAGCTAGACTGTGAGAACCCTCTCATAGTTGTTCCAGTCAGACATGAGGCACACTGAAGTAGGAAAGACCTACTACAGTCCAAGTTTAAAAAAAGTTTATAATCTGTGGTAAGAAATTGCACTTTGAGTATTTCTCCATCAGTGACTGTTAATTTCAAATGATACATTTTGTGTAAATTTTCCAAGACAGAAAACTGCTGTTAGGCAATTGAAATTAACATAACCTGCCTTCAATAAAAGAACATTTTTTTCTTGGACTTGCTGATCATTTTTAATAAGATGCGTCTGTGAGCTGAAACCACCCTGCACTAGCAGTGGTGGCTGGGGCAGGTCAGCTGTTGACAACCTTGCCCAAGCCTCCCACAGACCGCCGCCTCTATCTAGCATGTGTTCTCACTCTGCTGATCATGTTGGAACTTGGAAGGTAGACCAGAGCTCCTCAAGGACCAAAGGATACTGTTGTTGGATGCATGGTGGAGTTTTTTTCTGGTGTAGTGTCCAATTCAGTGTTAAACTATGAAATGCTTCTTTTACAGACCCAGACAGGGACAGGGAGCAATGTAAGGGTAAAATAAATGCTTTTTTAGTAATACAAAATATTTGGTCAAGTGCTCTGAATAAAATAAACAGAACCCCCTAATGCTATCAAGGTACAAATTTCTTCTTAACTGCCTATTTACTGTGACAGACCTTTAGAGATCTCAAGGAGAGGGATACTTTCACATGTTAATATTTAACATTAAGATAAATGTTAATGTTTAATATAAGAGATTATATAAACTGGAATACAAATCTACCTCTCCAGAGGTGACCTTTTGGTGCTTTTGATCAGAACAACACTTTGCACTTCTGACTGTTCCAAACTAATGCTGCTCTCCATTTTGTGATTTCCCCACCCTCCCCATGAAAATAGCATCCTTTGTTAACTAAATAACAAAGATATGTATCTCGCAGCATGTGCCTTACAAAGCAAGGAGCTTCTCTTCTTTCTTTTTTCCAGAAATCTACAGGGAGTTTAAGTAAGTCAGTAGTGAAGAAGAATTTCAAAGGGTTTGGGTGCGAAGCAGGAAACTGACTCCTTACCATCTCGAGACATTCCCAGGGCAAGACATTTCTGCAGTCGGCAGTGTTGGCAACGATTTCTGTTGGTTCTGTCAATTAAACAGTTTCTCTGCCTTGGGCAGGAGTAAGAGGCATTGTTCTGCTGACTCCTCCGAAAGAATCCCTAGGGATAAGAGAGCAAAAAAGACAGAGTATTATGATGTGCATATATGTACACGCACACACACATAAACAGAGAACCACACAAATTAGTACAATAAACTCTTATTTAGTGCAATGCTACTTATACTATGGCTTTGCAGATGTGTTTGCCTTGTATAGTGAAAAAAAGAACATCTACTTATAATAAGGAGAACTGTGCTTTATTCTGTAAAGAATATAATTCTACTTTGTTAAAATGCAAATAATAATTACAGTTAAAGAATGTATTCTTATTGTGCAATAATGACCGTGCATCGTCTAAGGTTTGCTCCTAGTAGAGGAAAAACTTGCCCGCATTTGTAAACAGATGACTTTAAAGTACTAGTTCTGACTATTTTCTTCTTTTAATGACAGACTGGTAATAACCAGCTTCTAAATGCACAGCATTAGAAGCTGAAGTCTACTGTTCAATTTAACCTGGCAAATGTAAATCTGATCTGGAGCGACCATACACTTCAGGAGTGAAAAGTAATTGAAATTCAAGCATCACAAAAGCACTAGGATTTAATGACTGTATCAAGTAAAACCAACACACAAAGGAGAAAGTAACATCTTTAGTCACTACCATGAGAAAGTAATGACATTTTCCATTTGAATAGAATATAACATTAACCATTTTATCTTTGAAAAAAAAATTGTAGTTATTCTATCTCCTAGAAGGTTTTTCTGACCAGTTTTGGGCTATTAGGCTAAAGATCAGATGGCTAGAAGGAGTATTAACTCATACTTAAGGCCTTATGAGCTCCCAGGTGCTTTGAATTACACCAGGAGGTACAATTTTGGTAGCAATGACATGAAACGGCGGATGCGTCAAGGGAAATGAAACCAGGAGGTGAAGATTAGAGAGAGAAAGCAAGGGGCAGAAGGCATTTTAAAATATTCTTTTATTTCCTGTAAAATAAAGGACAGGAGGAACAGAGAGTACAGAGAGAGAAACAAAGAAGAGAAGTTTATTGGCCATTTTGGCATCTGCAAACAGGCAGCGGCAGTTTCGTGTGGTGGGAAAGCTGAAGGACAGCCTAGCCAGTGCAGGAAGCCATGAGGAGAAAAAGGGCAGAAAGCATTATTTCTGTAGTTACACTACTCACCAGAAGGGAATGATGCCAAAGTGGTTGTGCCTATTTGGGCTGCCCTGCAAGTAGCTCTGAATGGAGCCATAAAGCAAGAGCTGACTTGTGTTATCACTGTACAGGCTGACAGGTGGCAATAGCCAGCATGGGAATCATGGCAGCCATGTGTTTTGGAGGAGTGAGAGTGGGGAAACAACAAGACGACAGCGTCACAGGACTAAATTTGCTTGCTATGGGTAGTCCTGAATTCTTGCTCAAGTCTTGTTGAATCCAATGAGGATGATGTGGTGTGACAAGAAGGGAGAGGATGTCTCACTTGGTGTGTCTCACCAAGGAACACCAGCAGTACTAGTTTCTGGGGTTGAGCATGAAGAGACTCATTTCATCTGGCCTGTTCTGGTTTTATCAGCAGTTATAGTATATTCAAAATCTAAATTAAGTTTTATGATTTGCACTTTTGAGAACATGGATATCTTTTAGAGAAACTCTCTGGGGGGAAACTTACCTGCCCCTGCCTGGCCAAAACTTTCACAAAACTGTGGAGGTGAGTTTAAGGCTAAATGGATGCTAACTGCAGATATATCTGCTTTACTTGCTGTACTTTGCAGTCAATTTTGGGTTTGACATACAAAGGGTTTTCTGGTTTAAAGATCTAGATTTTAGCAGCTCCTAAGTGGATATGGATTTGAGAGAACAAATTAATTAAATAATGTTAACACACACCCCCCCCCCCTTTCAATTTTGTACTCTTTTTCTCCTGAGAAAGAGAGATTTAAATGCTGTCTTACAAAGTACAGGCAATCCTTTAATTTCATTTTTAGGAGATCTTTATATAATACTGGCTATATTTACAGAGAATAATTCCATTTGAGAAAGGACACTGCAGTTCATTACTGAGGAGATATGGTCTCAATGACAGGTTTTGCAATACTCCCAACACTGACAAGTCTTTCTGCATCTTGAACAAGTCAGTTTATCCATCACCAACAGTCAGTCTGAAAGGGGAAACAGTCATGCAAACTACTGCCTAAATCATGACAAAAAGTCCATAGCAAATATTTTGCAGGCAGGAGAAATGATGAAAGGCTTCTCAGAAAAAGAAGGAGTCATGAAGACAGACAGGATGGAAACCTGTCTTCCATTTTCACCCTTTCAGTGATGACAGTGGCAGAGCCACTGTTTTCTTCAGTGGGTCCTGCAGGTTATTCAGCGTATGCAGGCATGCCTGTGAAACAGCAGTAATATTTAAGTTGCCCCTTAAGCACTTCTAATACACATTTGCACTGACATAGCTAATGTAGAGACACAGACTTAAAGGATTTCCTGTCCCTTGAAGTTTGTAGCACTGCCACTGGCAGTACAATCCTTGGACGCTGTGCCCTGAAACACTGCAGCTGTCTGGTGTCCAGCTCAGTGTGTGTGCATGCTTGTGGAGTGGTCCTCACCTCCTTCTTCCACACATGGCCATCCTCTTAATTAATTCAGATTTTTAATGCATTCAGACAAAAGAAACCAGAAATGACCAGTGAGTATGTGGGCTGAACAAAGAGTTATTTAATTGGTGGGCAATGAAGAACAGAGTTGCGCTGCCTCAGACAGTACTTTACCTTAAAACAGAACTCTGACAGACTGCAATGCCTCCCATTGACCCAATGTGAAAACTGACATCTTTTTTCACAACAGGCTCACAAAACCAGATTAGACTAATAGATCTGATACTGCAAAACTGGCACAAAAACAATAGGGTTAAAGGCACTGTAAGTGGAAGAGAAGCTCTTTATCTCAATAAGCAGTCTACATAGAGAGCTGAGGGGTATCATCTCCTCTTGAGGAACAGATAAGGGCCAGTATTGACTTTAATCACATCTACAGGTGACTCTACCCCTAACAGCTCTGTAAGAACTGAATACTGTGACAAGATGCGGTTTTTCTGTTTAAAACATTTTTCTCCTGTATCTTTTGTGCCTATATTTTGAAGGATTAGATCAATTAATCTAATTCTGTTTCATATGATAATTATAAGAAGATGCTTATTTTTAGTCCAGTGTCACTAAGACAGTGAAACGCTGTAAGTTGTTCTGTTTACAATTGTTAACTTTTTGGAAACAAATGTGATATTTCACAATATATTGCTTCTCACTGTGTTGGCATTAAAAAGTTTCTTTTGGGAATGACTGCTCCCAAATTTTCAGATTTTTCAGATGTTCTAAAATTTTGTAAAGCATTAGGCAAACACAGAATTGCTATTTCATTCTACAATTATACACCCACTTTCAAATATAATAGTTTGTGTGCTTCCACATAGAAGAAATTAGAGATGCTGCCCCTCCATCTTAATCATTTCACATTTACAGTCAAAGCTGAAATAGCACCATGTAGTATGAAATTCTGGTTTTCCATGAGTAATAACTCCTGTGATAATAGAGTATTTTGGGGGTGAAAACTGAAGCCTTTTTTCTCTTGGCTTGGGGTCTGATTTGTGTTATTTGAAATAATGCCTGTGATAATACATGAATACAACTAGTATCCTGGAAAAGGTTTTTTTTTCCTGTCCTCCCTCCCCATTTGTTTTTTTAACCTCCAGTTCCCAGCAACTGCCCTGTGTGGGAGCCTATAAGGAAGAAAACAAAGGATCCTTTTACACTACTTATAATGTAAGGCATTTTTTCTCCCAGAGATTACAATTTGCCTGCAGAGAATACAAAGAGGATAAAATAGGACCAAACTGACACCTGTAAGCTTTTAAGATGTTGAACTGAGATACTGCACCAACTTCTAATGCTACACAGGTTGTATAGGAAACAAGAAATCCATTTCTCAAGTCGATTTAAGGTAGAACAGGTGTGACTTACAGTTGTCAGCCTCTGTATCAGCACTTAAACTGCATGAGATGTGGTAAGTTCATGTTTCAAACGGGGAGTTAACTGTAAAGACTACTTGATGAAAAGAAAAGCAACTAGTAAAGTTAGGTATGAAACACGTCTATATCAGCAGGAGGCTTTACAGCCTTTTGCACCACTGCATGAAAGCATGTAAGAGTGTATTATTGTACACTCTTGCCTGAGGCTAATGCAGATGTTGATGACTATGCTGTATTAAAATCTCATACCTTGCATCCTTCACATGTGATGACTCCATAGTGTATCCCAGAGGACTTATCACCACAAATTTTGCATGGTATCACTTCAATTTGCGCTGAAAAAGGAAGCAAGACAAACATTTTTAGTAAATAATTCTATTTAATTTCTTTCTCAAATGAAGATCTTGAAAACTATAGCCAGACATCAGGCAATCTCATCACCCTCCTGACAATATCAAACTGTCCATTTCTGAATGCTTTTATTTGGCAAATTTTAATTGCTTTAACTTATGTAGCTTCTACCATAGCCCACAAAACTTCAACAATTTTAAATATCTCAGGATTAGCAAGTTTTCCCTCATATTCTCATTTCTTGCTTTTACTTGTTAATTTCATCATCATTATTGCTAATGACAGTCATCAGGGCTCCTAAATAATTATATAGATTGTTCTTGGTTACTCATTTCAAGTATTTATAACTTCTCACTTTGTAGAATTACATATAGTATTGATGAATTTTGACACATTTTTCAAAGCAGTAAAGGTGATGAAGTTTTCACGTCCTTCAGATTATGGCTTCAAGACACGCAAAGATACCAATCCCACTGGTAGAGCTAAGTTTGCAGGCGATTGCTTAGTATCTTCTCTTTTAGCTCCTTGTTTCAGCACAGGGAGGCAAGGCCCACAGCAGCCAGTGGCTGTATGCTGGGAAAGGCATGTATTATCTGAAAATGTTTGAATATGGATATGCTTCAGATCCTGTTATAAACATTAAGGTCATTTAATTCAGAGAAGGAAAACATATTCCTTTTTTTTTTTTTTTTATTCCTTCATATTTTTTTGCTTGCCTCAACTGCTTTGAATCCTTTGTGCATTTCTTTTACGACAATGTAAAAGCTCAAACTCTGAAATGTAGGGAAGGACTGCGTCTTTATTCTATTTAGATGCGCTGTGAATAAGTGGAAGATCTATTTGTTTTCCTTTCAGATATATTGCCTCTGATCAGGCACACTTTTAGCCAAGGCTTAGGCAAGCAAACCATTTTCAAATTGCTTCTAATCCAGGATGATTAATTTTATTGTATTAAATAGTAATTTGTTGCTAATATATTCTGGATGGAGACACCCCAGAACCAAAATATTTCCTGTCTTTTTATGAAAGTTCATATCTAGAAATAAAATTTCATTATGTCATCCACAATTCTGGGGTAAGCTTCTGTATCCCATTTTGTTTTCATGAACTAGGCAGTGGTAGTTTCTTTCCCTTCTCAAGAAACCAATATACATTAGTTACCCAGACATGATAGATGCATAAAAAAGAAGGCGATTCCCTACAGAAAAGCATCTACAGTTCCTCAGCAATTTTGCCAGGTTATCTTGCTCAAAAATTCCTATGCCTTATCCCTGTTGAGATAATTAAAACATTTAAATATATGCCTCCAGGTACTGCTCTGTGAGAGGCTAGTTTGAGTAATTGCTCACAGGTCTCTGCCTGGAATCATACAGATGAGAAAGGCTCAACTCTGAGACCACACACTGCTTTATGTTGACAAGCCTCAAAGACGTGTCAATGTCGGAGGCAAGAACTACAGTTGGGAATGTGAGGAAATCTTCAGGAAAAGCCAAGACAAAGGAATAAAAAAAACCCAAAACCCAAACAATATGAAAGCACTTTTAATGTGACTTGCATATATATCTGCAACTAAGAACGGAGTACTAAGAATGGAGACAGAAGAATTGACCCTGTGACACTTGTTGCATTTAGCACAGTACTCATTTCTGTGAGCAATCAATAATTCCATTCATGACTTGCAATGATAAGCACTATGTTCATGGTAAATATCTATAGACCAGGTCACTAAATACTAAGGATCCAGGTTGCAATGAATATGAAGTAAATACTTTATAAACTTACGACTCATCAGTTAATTCAAACCCTTATTCAAAACTAACCATTCTATAAATTAGTAAGTACACGATCTCTAGGAAATTGCTTCCATGCCTCCTTAGAGAGCTCACAGAAAAGACAGTATCTTTAGGACACAGAAGGCATTTGAAGAAGTTTGGAAAACTAAACTCTGCCTAATGTCTCCAAGGCATTTCTTTTTGTTCATAAAACAGCAGAACGATTTAAGGATTCTTAACAGAAAACTTGAGTCATTAATTGTACAAGCCAGATGAAAAAGAAGCCACTGTATTCCCAGAAACCTCTTGAATTACTGTAATTAACACCCAGTGTACCAGGTTTCTTTTGCAGATTTAATGATTGTCAGAGGCTACTACACCTTTTTCACATTGCATCTTTGATCAGCCACATATAATTTTCTGTTATTTTTCTTCTTCCCTTCTCCTCTTAAACCAACAAACAGTTTAGGGACTTGTATATCCTACCTTCATAGCTATTATAAAATAAGTATCTTGCTTTGGAATCCCTTACAAGTATAAAATGCACTGATTCAGTACAGCTACCTCAATATTGAGGCAAAAAAGTAATGAACTAATAATAGTGGGGTATCCACCATGATAACTTTCAGCAGCACAGGAATAGAACTTATTTTTTCCCAATGTAGTAAACATGAGCAAGGAATAAGAACAAATCTGCTTCTCTCCGCTTTTAAAAGACTTCTATTTGCATTCCTACCCATCAACTTTCAAAGTGCAAATACAAACAATGGTGCCTGCCTGTTTTCACGCAATACCACAGGTCTCAACTGTCCATGTGTCCAATTTTTCAATAACCATGTTCAGTTTTTACCCTGTCTTGACATGTATCACTTGATAAAGGCCTGCAAAACCACCACCCTCCTAATGCCTAAGAAAAAATTTATAATGTTTGCATACATGCTCCATTGTGATTGCTCCTTATCACCCACTGAGCTTCTCTCATCAGTACCACAGGATCATCCTGTCTCTCTGCAGTATTAATCTCTTATTTTATACTTATGTTTAAATTTCTTTGGGGTTCAGATCTGCCTCTAGTTTAATACGACACCCTACAAATTAGAGTGATGCAATGGTAATTAATTCTACATGACTAGCAATAATAATCCCCAGATGCTGAGTTTACCACCTGGAACCTAATTCATTCTCTTAGGACAACAGGAAAAAGGCGGAATTCTATTAAGGAAGCAAATGCAAAATCACAGAATCATAGAATCGTTAGGGTTGGAAAGGACCTTAAGATCATCTAGTTCCAACCCCCCCTGCCATGGGCAGGGACACCTCACACTAAACCATCTCACCCAAGACTCTCTCCAGCCTGGCCTTGAACGCCACCAGGGATGGAGCATTCACAGATTCCCTGAGCAACCAATTCCAGTGCCTCACCACCCTTACAGTAAAGAACATCTTCCTTATATCCACTCTAAACTTCCCCTGTTTAAGTTTTAACCCAGTACACCTTGTCCTGTCACTACAGTCCCTAATGAAGAGTCCCTCTCCAGCATCCCTATAGGCCCCCTTCAGATACTGGAAGGCTGCTATGAGGTCTCCATGCAGCCTTCTCTTTTCCAGGCTGAACAGCCCCAACTTACTCAGCCTGTCTTCATACAGGAGGTGCTCCAGTCCTCTGATCATCCTCGTGACCCTCCTCTGGACTTGTTCCAACAGTTCCATGTCTTTTTTATGTTGAGCACACCAGAACTGCACACAATACTCCAAGTGAGGTCTCATAAGAGCAGAGGATCACTTCACAAGGGCAGGATCACTTCCTTCGACCTGCTGGTCACACTCCTTTTGATGCAGCCCAGGATACAGTTGGCTTTCTGGGCTGCAAATGCACACTGAAGCTGGCTCATGTTCATTTTCTCATCAACCAACACCCCCAAGTCCTTCTCTGCAGGGCTGCTCTGAATCTCTTCTCTGAATCTCTGTGCCTGGGATTGCTCCGACCCAGGTGTAGGACCTTGCACTTGTCATGGTTAAACTTCATAAGGTTGGCATCAGCCCACCTCACAAGCGTGTCAAGGTCCCTCTGGATGGCATTCCTTCCCTCAGCTATCAACTGAACCACACAGCTTGGTGTCATCGGCAAACTTGCTGAGGGCGCACTCAATCCCACTGTCCATGTCAGCGACGAAGATGTTGAACAAGACCGGTCCCAACACCGATCCCTGAGGGACACCACTTGTTACTGGTCTCCAGCCAGACATTGAGCCATTGACCACAACTCTCTGTGGGCGGCCATCCAGCCAGTTCTTTATCCACCGAGTGGTCCATCCATCAAATTGATGTCTCTTCAATTTGGAGACAAGGATGTCGTGTGCTGAATGCTTTGCACAAGTCCAGGTAGATGACATCAGCTGCTCTACCCCTGTCCATCAGTTCTGTAGCCCCATCATAGAAGGCCACCAAATTGGTCAGGCAGGATTTCCCCTTAGTGAAGCCATGCTGGCTGTCACCAAGCACCTTGTTGATTTTCATGTGCCTCAGCGTGCCTTTCAGGAGAATCTACTCCAAGATTCCGCCAGGCACAGAGGTGAGACTGACTGGTCTGTAGTTCCCCAGGTCATCCATTTTCCCCTTCTTGAAAATGGGGGTTATATTTCCCTTTTTCCAGTCATCAGGAACTTCACCTGACTGCCACAACTTTTCAAATACGATGGCTAGTGGCTTAGCAACTTCATTTGCCAGCTCCTTTAGGACCTGCAGATGGATTTCATCAAGTCCCATGGACTTGTGTACGTTCATATTTTTAAGATGGTCTCGAACCAGATCCTCTCCTACAGTGGGCCCAAGGTCTTCATTCTCACAGTCCCTGCATCTGCCTCCCAAGACTTGGGTGGTGTGGTCAGAGCCTTTGCCAGTAAAGACTGAGGCAAAGAAGTCATTAAGAACCTCAGCCTTTTTCAAATCCAGGGTAACCAGGTCTCCTGAGAGCTTCTGGAGGGGACCTACGTTGTCCCTAGTCTTTTATTCGTCACGGACCTATAGAATCCCTTCCTTTTATCCTTAACACCCCTAGCCAAGTTTAATTCTAACTGGGCCTTAGAATTCTAACTGGGCCATCTCACACATTTGAAATGAACACTTAGATAGAGACAAATATGTATGTAAAACCATCTTCAAACCAAAAATTTGCTATTTTCTCAAATGCTGCCCCAAAAGGTATAAAGAAAAAAATACATTGAGCTGGTATTTGTTTGTTTGTTTTTTTAACCAGCAGAAAAGTTTACTCACAGGCACAAAATTCATTATCTTAAAAGTAGGTAAATCTGGAAGGAGTTATACAGTTAATCTGATAAATTCCTCTTGAAACAAACAGGAGTCAAAAAGGGAACTAATGTGTCTATTGTGTACTTGTGAGGAATGCCACTCTGATGCATATGTTGTCTAGATGCATATGTTAACTAGAAAAAAAGCAAAGGTCAATCTGCAATCTCAGTTTAACATCTGAGGAACTTTATTTGGGTGAGACTATAATATCCCAGGCCTGTAGCTCTGGTTCCAAGGGGAAAAAAGATTTAAGCTTTCGATATTTTAGTTCTTGATCAAAAGAGATACTAAAGCATGCTGGGCATGAACTTTGAAGAAGAACTCCTCTTTCTGATTTGTTGCTACAGGAGGGATTGCACTTGGAAACTTCAAGGCTAATCAGAGAACTCACAGAAAATTAAAAAAAAAAAGCAGCTCCTTCACCTTCCAGGGATTCCCATCATCCTTAAGCTGGAGCTCTCTGAGAAATGCTAGTAGATTGATGCAGTTCACTTTCATGTTTGTATCCCTAAGTGATTTCAAATTAAGTATACTCAGCATTTTTATCTAGTTGCCAACTCTGCTTTTTTTTATCCTGGCCTCTGTGAGTAAGGGAGGCTTCTTCCCTTGAACTTTACCATCAGTAGAAGTTTCCACTTTAAGTTAGGCTGCAAAGTAGATCTTTGTAACTCCCTTACCACTGCATTAGATATGCTGTGGCTTCACAGCAAGACTTCAGGTGCTTTGCATTTGTATTTAATACCTGAAAATATACAGCTGAGGATACTAGTTATGTTTTCAGCCTCTGTGAATACCTCATGCAGTGAGAGCAACATAGTTAGCAATACCTCAGCAGGCTAATTAATGCTAGCTAATGTAAATTAATGTGTCCTTAGATATATCTGCTGTTAGCCATACCCCAAATGAGACAATAGAGTAAGCAGATGTGATGGAATTCACCCAGGAAAATATTTTCATAATATCTAAGCATTTTCACACATGATACACACTACTTTGTGAGTCTGGACCCTGGACTTTGGTAGAACTACAAAGACTGACAGGTCCACTCTGCCCAGGGCCCTATCTGCATGTGCAGCAAGGCTGATGATTCCCAAATATGACAGTCATACAGCTCAGGGGCAGAGATGTACTAATTCCCCAGAAGCAGAAGTTCTTGTATATCTCTATGTCTCACTAGGCAAACACAGTAGATTTGATCTATATATGATCTGTAAAAACTTGTCATGAATTTCAAGGTAAGTGGTAGCCTTGGAGGCTGGATACTGAGAAATCTGATAAATTATTGCTCAAAATAGAAGGATGATAGATTACTGCTAAAAAGATTGTTTTTGCCAGAAATCCACGCAGTTTTTAGGTCTGATTTCTTTCATGGTCTCACAGTTTCAGTAGATTTTTTTTAGCTTATAATCAATGCCACTTAAAAGTTTTTTTTTTGTGACATACTTTCTTTTCCCTTCCTGTTCCATGATTTTCCAATGGGGAAAAAAAAAATAGCGCTGAGCTGTACAATAATATTTCTTACAAATCAGCTCTGCCCTTTATTGCATGGTAATTCTAAGGACCGCTGGAAAAAACCCTTTTAAAACCTCAAGATTTTTTTGATGAAAATAAAAGTCTTTATGTGCATAGTTATTGTGTGCATTTAAAATTCATTTTATTTCTAAAGAAAAAGTAAGATCAAACATTAGAAATATGCATTACAATGCCTGTAGACTGATGAAAAGTTTCAAAATTGCATGTTATATATTAGCCTTTTTGCAGGTTTTACATACAAAGGAGATATGTTTATATCAGTACTGTAGATATATACTTTGTAAGACTTTTAGTAACATTTTCATGGCCATAATAACGTTTGCAGACTATTCTCAGAAGCTTTGAAGCAGACAGATGAAGTAATAGTTCAAATGATTATGACTGCTCCAGAGTCAAAAGTAACCTCCAAAGTGCTCATACGATCTCATCTTTTTGTATCTTACTGTTGCATTTTGGAACAAGTCTGGAAAGATTACTTGCCTTTACATTCAGCATAGGAGGTGAAATTATAGGAAAAAAAAATGCGTGCAGTAGAACAATCTTTTCCCGTCACAATAAGAATGGAAATAGGAAAAAAATGTTTTTGTTCACATGCCCTTTCTTTCCTTTGTGAAGTGTAACTACAATAGATCTAGCAGTGTTATTTAACAATTTATGAATAGTAAAAAGTTGCTATGCTTATGATGGTCCAAGGATATAGATGAGATGAGATTTTCAGATAGATGAAATATCTTTTATTAGACCAAGGGATACATTCTTTAGAAAAGAAACGCTTTTGGACCCCTAGGTTTTTATCACACCTTAGATAGGAACAAAGGACTTCAAGATTAAAACAGGTTAAGAGCTGAATTTCATTATGCTAATCAATTAGAAAAGCTGCAAGATTTGCAAGGCTGGATGATTCTCTGTGGTGCAAAGCTAGTTGTGAGCAAGAGAGCCATAAAAGTCTTAAGAACAGTGACCTGATGCTGTGATATAATTGATATATGCTTATTTTTGATTGCCAATCTTTTTTTTTTTTTTCTGCAGAAGTGATTATTTTAATGAGTTAAAAACATTCATAAATTAACAGAAAATCTGGATATCCAGGCAGTTATCACATGAACTTTCATGGACTACAAATAAAAGCTATGAAGGTTTTTTTTTTTCCAAGAATGGCAAGCCAACACTCAGTGAAACACCAGAAGTTTAAGAAGATGCCAAAGGCACACAGATTGCTACCTAGCAGCTTGTTTGTTTCTTTATTTTGGACAAGACAAGAGTGGCTGAAGTGCATAAGAAGCACAACCGTTTAAGGCTGTCGACTTTTGTGGTAAGGTTCACGAGCAGGGAGAGTAGCAGAAGAGAAGCAGAACTGCCTGTACCCTTTGCAGGGCAGTGATAGCTAAGGCAGGCAAGTACAGCCTAGTGTTCAGATCAAAAAAAGACAAAAATCAGCTCCTGGTCAGAATCTATGGCTAAAAGGTAGTCACCTGAAAAACTGTGCTTGATGAGATCAGAAAGGGGCAAAGAACCAGTAAACTTTGGCATTTCACCTAGAACTCTCTAAATCTGTAGGAAAGCACTTTTGTTGCCTCTCAACATGGGCTTCTCTATATTAACCTATGAACTCTTTCCCCCAGTGATTCATATGCATGGAAATTATGTGTGTAACTTCAAAGGATGGTGCTACAGTAAAACAAGTTACCACACAACAAAACCAGGTTGCCAAACCGATGATTTGGGCTCCATAGTTCAAATCAGAGAGATTTAATTAAATTCTCAAAGCCATATCCTGGGCCCCATAAAGAGCCTTATTCACAGGGGAAGATTTCAGTGTATAATAAATGCAGAATTATTACTGTACAGTTTATACTTCCCTAAAAGACTCAAGCAATGGTTCTGCTGATACTGCACACTTTCCCTAAAGAGATTATTATGGTAATCCAAAATATTATACTACCCAAGCTATCTTATATTTGAGCTCATCAGATCCAATGTTCTGCAAATAATCTCTAGCAGCTTTACCTAGTGTTTATATAAGCTGGTCAGAATGGCTATTTGAGCAGTGATGACCATGTTTTCTATGGAATTCTCTACACAGTAAATGTGCACTTGCTCAAAAAATAGAAGCCTATACAGAAAATACATCGCACACACAAGGTTCTTTCCTATGAGAAGTACATTTCGTGTTTACTCTGCATACCTATTTGTCACAGTATGTGGATGTTTCACTTAAATGATTACAATATAGTAGGCATTCAGCAGGACAAATTCTTTTCTTCCTTGCTTGTCTTTACTCAAGAAAGCTACTCAGAGTGAGCCGAGTGTTTCTAAATTACTGTTTCCTGGTAGACAAGTAGTCATGGCTATTTATTTTTTAATCTCTTCTGGATAAATGGATTAAGGAACTTTGGAAATGAAGAGCCCAGATAGAATGATAAATATTTGCAGTCCATTTTGCTTTTTGAGAGCTGACTGAAGTTGTCACATAGTACTCACCATCTCAGTGGGAATTCTTTGTTAGATATGCATAGGTCACTGCTGTAAGTTACAAAGTCTAGCAGCATAAAGAGAGATGTTGCAGGAAAAGGCTCTGAAGACCTGTTTTTAAGGCTGTGGGCTCACAGATGACCTTATCTTTCCTCACACCCAACTGGTATTATTGTTTGCTGGAGTGGCGTGGAAATGAATTTAAAACTTACTTCAGCTTGCAGTGGAAGGAAGGTGTACTGCTTATTCTTAGCTCTCCCTGTGCTAGCACCCCCTTCTCTAGGTCTTTGCTAGTGGACTACAGCTGCAGCACATGCACAATTCTTGTATCCTTCTACTCTTCCCCTCCTACTGTTTTCTTCTAGTGTTCCCAGTTTCCTATACTTCCAGTAACACTCAAACCCAGAATTTGATGCAAAATCATCAAGGGAAATGAGGACTGCTGCAAAGTTCAGATCTGCACACAGAATGAGCTGACAAGCAGCAATTCGGGGGTATTCATCACTCAGTTGCCACTAAACGGGGCCTGAAGCCAGTCTACATACAAACAGAGGCTTCAAGGATAATCCTAATTAACTCATCTTCTACAACTGTCTGTTTTCTGAACTGCTTCTCAAGCACTTGCTCCAATAAAGGGAAGAAAGTCTGCACCAACAGCTGGGCTAGACAGCTGTTAAGAGACAGCAAAGGCATGGGTGTTAGTAATGCAATAGTACAGTGTATGATTAAGGACTTAGAAGCTTTGTTTAACCTGTGAATACACATAAAATAAAGGTCCTGGACCTACAAAGAATGCACCTTCAGAGAAAAAAACAACTGGGTCAGATCCTTCTCCTATTTTCCCACCTGTTTGTTTTTTTTCTTTTCCCAATATTTATATTTAATGCAAAAGTTATCCGCAAAACATTAAATACTCACAGAATTTTAAATGCTTTCTCCTTCTGGAAATTTATAACATAACAGAATCAAATCATTTAGATCTCTACTTCTGAAAATTAGTAAGTAGCACACTGCTAGAACTGAATACAATTAAAAATATGATAGAAAAGTCACTAAGTGATCCTTGGAATGGGAAAGTACTTTCATATAAGTGAGTTCACCATTCAAATAGCTGGTTGTTTCATATTCTTCTATTTCTGATTTTATAGAGGTCTCAATATGTTCTACTTTCTATAAACGAAATATTGGAAGAGGAAAGATGGGAGGTTGAGATAAAAAAAAGTCCAAACCTAACACATACACAATAGGAATAATTAAGGCCATTTTTAAGATTTCTAAGCCATGTTTAAAATGTCATCTTCACTAGGAACAAAAAAATCAGAGTCCAGAAATCATTGGACGGGCATACATGAAATGTCTAATAATTTCATATCTTGTGTGCATCTTTAAAAAAACAATTTGATTTTATTTTGTAACCATTTTTACAGCTACCTTAAACATTACTTCTAGGATACTGTACCCAAAGATGGCATATTACTTTACAAGTTTTGAAAATGTCACTTAAAATGACTTAAAGGCAATTTTAAAACATACTCAGTGGTTACTAATAGCTTTTGCAAATGTTGAAAAATCTTATTTTCCAACTTTTCCCTCTCTCCTACACATATTACATTATAGAGGAGATACAGAAAAAAACTGTCACACCTCACAATGATGTGTAACTACAATATGTTTCATACGATAAGCATTCTGCTGCGGAAATCACATATAAAATAAAATGTTTCTTTTGCTTTATCAGTTAGCCCAATGCCTTATTCATTAAAATAACATAACTGATTACTTATAACACATCGCTGCTATTAGCAAAACTCCCTTCTTTATTTGAATATGCATCCCTGCAAGATTGCTTAAACTCGTAATTACATTAATTGATCATATCCTCAATTTCTCCCAAATACTACATACAATTTTTATAGTTGTATCATTTGCTGTGTCAGGTAAATGTTACATTTCTGGAGATTTAGTCCTGGGAGTTTTCTTTTATCTCATATTGAAAATAAAGCACAAAAGGTAGCCCACCAATAAGCAGTGAAGAAGTATATATACTCTTGAGTCACCTGAAGATGTACATTTAAGTAGATTAACTACTCCTCCCAACACTTACTACTCTTGTTTTGTGGAATGTTTCTCATTCTTTGAAATCTCTGTAAATCTATTCATCCATGCTTAATTATACCATTTTCTGAGCACCATATGCAAGTTGTCAAGAAAATTTTAGCTGATTTGACTATTACAAACATATAGTATGATTAACAATACTTTGGTGAATCACAGGGCATGATACAACTTAAAAACTCAAACCATTTTAGTAAACTGAATATACTGTATATTTGCAGTCCTGATAAACCACTAATTAATGCAGCTTTTAATGTATGTTTTACAGTTTAAAGCTTCTTGCCAAAATAGGTAACTGTAATGCTCAAGGAAAAGTTGAGAGGGGAGAATACATATGCTCAGTTTATGTCTTAATTTTTATTAATGAGCATGATTCAGTACCAAAACCCTTTTTAAACATGGTTTCTGCCCCTCCTTCCCCTTCTGTTTTGGGATTGTTTTTTGTTTTTTTCTTTTTCCTTTTAAGACAGAAAATCATCAAGCTGGTTTCCCAAGGGAAAGAAGGAATAGGAAAATGTTTTTCTGCAGGTACATATTTTGGTTCTGAGCTTAACTAGGTAAGCTAGGAGTAATTCAACACACTCAAGTAGAATTATACCATGGCAGCAAAAAAGAGGATCTAACTAGCATTGTCTGGGACTTTATGTAACTGCCATTATAGTCAATGGAATAATTTCCCATCCGCTTTCCTGAATCACTTTCCTTACACTACCTTCCCCCATAAATTAGGCACAATATAACTCCTACAGTGTAAAAATGACAAAAGACATAGGCAACAATAAATAAGAAGAGTGATTTCAGCCTGAAATGAGTCTGAAATCGTCCTAATGTTCTCTTCTCAGAGCTTTTCAAATGTGTTCATATTTTCGATCATCAATATGGATTTTCACTTTGACACATTTTTATTTAAAATCTTTGCCCCATCTTTTGAAAAGCAATCAAATCAGCTGGAGATATTCTTGGATTTGCATCTGTTACTGTCTGAAATGTTATACTTTTCAACTGTCTACATACCAATTTAAACTGCCATCTTTTAACACAGTAGGAAGAATTAATCTTTAGTAAAACTCCAAGTGCAGTTTTCTCAAAGATAGATTTGATATAGCATGTTTAATATTTCCCTATTTATTCTTCATTGGAATACCTCATATTATTAAGAAAGTGAAGAAGAAAAATGTTTCAACTCACCAGTTGCATCAGTTTTTATTCTGGGTTGAATATCACACATTTTGTTGTAAATAAGTAAGATTCCTAGGAACAGAACAGTATTCTTCCTATTACCCTTCTTATTCACAGTTACACCTGTGCTGTTGCAAAAGTGGAGTCTCAACAGACTGCATTAACAAGATTAAATGGAAGAAGTGATAAAGACACAGGCTGTTCCATTTCATTAAGGAAGGGAGGAAGACTGCTGGAGGAACTAAGTAATGAAACATTTTATTTTGATACTGTAAAATGCACTTCTTATTCCAGCCCAATCATTTAAAAAAAACACTTTTTTTCTGGAAGTTCTGAAAATAAACCTCAGCTTTCTTTTACAATCAGTTAATTTTTTTTTCAGATGTGTGTAAGTAATGGGAGATTAGAATGATAGATTTGAAATGAGAAATCTTATTTTACTTCTTTTCTTTAATTTATATGATATTTTACAGCTAAAACCCCGCCTTGTGAAATAACACCTATATTCTACCTATCTGCAACCAGAGCAAAAAACTCAATTTGGTTACAGTTTTTTTTTAGACTCAATGTTAAAAACCTGACTGAACTAACTGTCCCTGTTGGACAAATAATGTTAAAGGAATATCAGCTGAATCCCAGCTGCCCTTATTTTTCATGGCCAGAGGGAATTTAGGAGAAAGATCTCACTATGAAGCTCTAACAGACTTGCTCAGATTCTGGAACTACTATTTTTTTTTCCCCTTAGGCCCCCACATTGGCTAGAATTGCATCCTCATTCACAGGTTACACTTGAAAAGGCATGCAGTGGCTGTCATGGTACAGAAAAACACAAAACACCCCAAATTTCACAACAGGCTTTCCGTCAAAAACAAAACAAAGAAAACAAGACATAAGAAGAGAGCACTTTTACAAGACAGCTAAAACATTAAATGCAGTGCCTCTCACTAATTCACTTTTCCCTTGGGAGTCTTTGCGGGTTTTCTGTGCTTGGAGAGAATTTCCCTCACCTCCCCATTACGCATTCCCAGGCTTTTTTTGCTGGAAGAGGTCTGCAAAGTTGATTTCCAGGTAGCCATTCCCTATTAAACCATTTTCTCACACCCTAACTTTTTGCATAAAGTAATTATTGGAATAAGAGATGATTGAGATTTTAACAGTTCTGTCCTGCTAACTCTGCATATTCATTCCCTTGGGACTTGTGCCAAAGATAAAACAGACATGACTTAAGTTTTAAGATGCAATGAGCTTGATACATACAGAAGACTACTAATCCTACATACTATTAAAAAAAAAAATTAAATTGCTATCATCTCAGTGACTTTGCATTGAATGCCTGTTCTGGTTAAATACAACAGTTGAGGAATTTTCAACAAAAAAAAACAAAGAAATGATGCACAGGGAAATATTAGGGGACAGTTCCAAAATTTATGAAAATAAGTAGAATTATTGAAGATTAGGTGAAGTACAGAAAAACAAACAAATACAAGACCTGGGAATAGGCAGGCTGAAAAATTTTTTTTTTCCAATAATGAGGAAAACATCATTGAAAGCATAATAAGAAACAGGATGACTTAATTACTAATAATAACTCATTTAAATCTGCGTAAACATTGCACAGCTATTTTTTTCATGTCTGTTCCTAGAACCAGTCACGTAGGCTACATGTGATCTTGTGGGATTATAATCTTTAATGAGGTCCCAAACTCTTGGCGTGCTGTATTTCAGATGAATAAAAATTCCCTGGCTTGCTAAAAGAACAGGAATTGCCCTCTCTTTATTATTTCATAAAGGGAAGCCTGTGATGTTATGGAGCATAATTTTTGTTAAACGGATAAATAATTGGTGTATAATTTTCCTCCTGTTGCAACAGCATTTCATTCTGCTGAAGAAGTGATTGCCTAAAAAGATTTTTAAGTCTTACTGTTTCATAATATATTACAGTTCCCTGTTAGACACACCATCTTCTTCTACACAAAAAAAAAAACAGATCCAAGAAATGACCAACAGAAATGACCAACATTTAAGGGTTCTTTTTCCTTTTTTTCTCTCTCTAATCTGTGTAACTGAAAATTAGTTCTGCATGAGTCAGAAAGAAATCAATAGATTGTTGCCAAATATTACAGACCCTTCTGATGCAGGCATTAGTCACAAAATGGTACTGAGCAGTGATTCCAGAGGCACTGGCTTTCAAATCAAGGATGATCACTTGACTGGCAGCCTAATAAATCACCCTAAATGTCCTGCAGGGTGTGTTCTGCCTCTACAGGCATCAGGGCAGGCAGAATTGGATGCAATGTTTGCATTTTGTAATGAGAACACAGTTCAGAAGAAAATGGCAGTATTTAAACTCTTACAAAAATATCATGATAAGACAGTTTTCAATTCAAAGTTCGTATTTCTAGAAACATACCCCACTCTCAGCTGAAAAAAAGATGATACTGAGGAAGAATTACAAGAGCTGAACAAATATAAAACAAAAAACTCCAGTCATCTATAGCACATAGTAAAGCAAGCTTTGATATCAATGCATTGCTACCTGTTTTCTGATCAGAAAGCTGTCTCGTGAGCTGGCTTAATAGCCTGAACCAATGGACAATCTGCATAAAATGGGCCATCATGCACTTTCTTTTTAACTGTTTCAACACAAAGAGGTCATAGAACCATAGAATAGTTTGGGTCGGAAGGGGCCTTTAAAGGTCAACTATTCCAAAGCCCCTGCAATGACCATGAAAAGGTTCTATTTACACATTCATGAAAATATGTTGCCTATGTCCATTTCTGCCTGATGATGTTCAACAGAACTAAGATTTTTTTCAGTACGATAAATATTTTTAAGACCAAGAAATGGAAGAGTCTGATGCTGATAAATGCTACGCCTTATTCCTTAATGTTCTGACAGTTTATTCTCTCTTCAGTCTTAGCAGCTTTTAACATCTTCTAACACAGGCAGTCAGAGGATTAATTACAGAAAGGAGGAATGTAAACAATTTACCCCAGTAACTTAGACAGAAAAAGAAACTATAGAAGTTGTTTCACAGAAACTGATGATTGCACTACAGTTAAAAAAAAAACAAACCAAAAGAAAAACCAAAACTACCAAAACTGCTCTCCTGAAAAGACAAAGGCATTCAAATTCAGAAAGGTCATCAATTGGATATTACAGGTTTTTGTAGAAAATACAAATACTCAAGGATATGGTCTGCTGGAGCCATCTGTATACTTTGATAGCTTCGGCTGTTCTAGGTGATAACTCTGGTGAAAATGACTTTAGCTAAACCAAGGGTAATATGGCCATTGCTTTAGAGACTAGCAAATGTGGAGATTACGAGGGAGGTACAGCGGAAATAATTTCCATTCAGTCACCTTACTCTTGTTAAGAGCAGGCACCAAGTGCATGCACAGGCAGGAACTTTCGTCTCTCCTGCTGTTCTTGCATTTTTATCAAAAAGCACCCAGCCATCTGGGGAGTAAGGGTAATGAAAAAAAGAGCGTGTGTGCATGTGTGTGTGTACAAGCAAGACTGTACTGGCTCAGAACCTCATTTGGTGTGAACTGACGCAGAGCTGCCAGTGAAGCTGTGCCAAATTACATTAACTGTAAGTCAGGTCCTCTTCTCGTTTATTCCTACGTTACATGACAGGTGAAAAATAAAGGAGAAGAGTGTTATTTAAGAGACTACAGGTAACTTTCACTCTCCTCCTGAGGGCTGCATGCGCTACACCCTCTTGGTCTTGACTGCCAGAACTATAGGAAATTGAGCTTATAGGTTGTGGCTGTGCAGCTGCAAAGAAGGTGCTTGTTCTTTCATTTTAGGAAGCAGGTAGTGTCCTTGGGGAATGTTATGCGAGGAACCTTGCTCTCTTTTGATTTTTATATTCTTCAGCCATGCAAGCTCTGACCCACCTTGCAAATATCCTTTTGGATGTTGGCCTTCCTCCCTTGTGAATACTGAACAGAAAGAAAAGTCTTGCTGCATCCTGAAATATTGTGATCTGTAAATCTAAGTCTCTGCAGCCCTGGGGACATTTCAACAATGTGAATCAAGTTCTATTTCACTTGTAGGGTAAAGATACAAAAATGGTGAAGCTACCTCCCAGTTTAAAGAAAAATCAATACAAATGTATCAAGAATCCAGGTGCCTTTATCAGGGTTGCTATATATTTGGATCTTCTTTTTTTTTTTTTTTTCTTGTGAAAAGTAACCCTACCAGACTGGGTGAAGGAGAGCCACGAATGAGAGAGCGCATGCTCCAGAGGTATATTAGTCCACTGTGCAGTACATTTTAAGTTCAAAGACATCAGAAATTATAAGAAAGGCCAAACTTTTATGTGCAGAAAAGAAGGATTTTTGGAAAACCTTGTAACATTAAGGTGACAGACTTCCTTTGTTGGTATGCCCTCTAGCAGCTTTGAAAAACACTGAATGAGTTTTAAGAACTGAGGACTAGATGGTTATCCATAGAAAATTTGAAGAAAATGATGGACATGTAGGAAATAGTAACTTTGAATCCAATTGAAAGTGCTGACCTCAGATTTTTAGCTGGTCTATTATTATACTTCTCCATGGAAACTTACAGCACCTGGGTGACTTGTTCTGAGTGACTTTTTTTATCTTACCACTTCTTAGTTCACCTTTAAGGAGTGACAGACCCTTCTCAATAAAAAAGTCACATCCCTAAAAATGATGCTCTATGTCCTTGGCATATGCAAAAGGACTTGACAGCTAAATCCATTCAGAAGCAAGTCAGGTATTTTAGACTTCTACAGTCAAGATGTTCACACACCATTTAATCAGACTACCGAATTTTTGCTGCAGGAAACCACTGATTTTCCAGAACAATTATCACTGTTCTCATGATTTTAAACTTCATGTGTCACATCTCACACATATCACGTCTCAAGCATCAATCTCTTGCTCTGGTTTTTCTAGCATTTGAGTAAATAATTTGTCATCAGCTGATGTCCGTGGAACTATTGATTATTTACTTACTTGTTACTCCAAATACCATGAAGATGCACCTAACAGGGCTCTTTTGGAAGAATAGTGGTCACCTGTAATACTAGAGCAATCAGGTGTACTTTTGTTATGCCTGAAGATTATCAGAACTAGCATCAAAATTCGTATTAGGTTAGACACAGAGCACTCTCTTCTACCCTGCACCCAATATATCATTAATTGCTGCACTTCTATACAAAAAAATGACTCACTCTGCACTCAGACACATTTCCAAAGTTTTGAAGCACTGGACAGTTTCAGCCACATGCTATGTTACAATCTTCATTGGTTGCCTAATTAATTGATATTTTTACTATGATTAAAATATCCAGCAAATATTCTCTTAATTATAAATCACCTTCAGAGAATTAAGAATACTGACTGGTGCTTTCAGGTTGAACCCACAGCTCTTAACAACTCACTATTTGCTTGATAGTTTGAATATGAATTACATAATTCGGCAATTTAAAAGTAGATTTATTTGTCTGCGTAAGATAAACAATTACATGTCTGAAATTTTGGCCATTTACAGAAATTATTTTATTATGATGGTTGCATAAAAAAACTCACAGTGCTTCCTGTCATGAGCCAAAATATAATTCTGTGTTTAATGTGTATCTTATTGCCCTTCCTTTTCCATCCTTCCTCAAGATCCTGGGGGCTGATGGATATCATAAAGAAAGAGTCCAGGCTCTTCTGGACTCTTGTTAGAGTAACACAAACTTAACTCTGGTGGACTCTAACTCAACATACATGCACAAAAGCTTCACAAGAAACTTGTCAGCTGAACTGCCATACAAACACAGGATGGGGACAGAAAATAAGATTTTACCATATTTTTGTGGCTTTGTTGCTGAGGTTCAACAAACTTGACAAGAATCAAAGGTTGTCTTTTTGTGGGTCCCAAGCTTACGAAGACTTATTCTCTTGTTTGTCTACATTTCTTTGTAAACTGGAAGAAACAGCAACCCTGTGAATACTGAAGTGATTCGTTAAGAAAAGTAGCCCCTACATCTTGAAAATAAACTCAAAGCAGAAGGATTTAAGTGAGTTTGTTAATTAAGCAAATCATATCAAAAGGAAATATTTTCAGGAGTTTTCTGCTGTGTAATGCAAGCCTCAGTCTTCAATACTTTAAGCAAAGTATGAGCTGAAACCTCTTAGTTTTACTTCCATAAGTTACTGTGACTGCACTCAGCTTCCTATAATGTATTCACTGTAAACTCTCTGGATTACAGTCTGTAACTATAATATCTAGTTGGAAACTGAGTAAGATGGGACAATTTACCTGGCAAAGACCACGATCACCTTGAGTAAGTTAGTGAGACCAATGTAACTATAAATAGTTTAGTCTGAGACCTCTCTATTTAATGTGAGGAAACAATAAAATGTCTCTGGCACCTCTGAATTAAATATATCAGCAAATGGCATTTGATTGGCAGCAATGCTGCTTCTGAACTGTGCTTGTATCATGTCCCTTCAGTCTGCCAAGCCCAAATATTGGAAACAGTAGGGTAAAATTACAAGCACAGCAGCAGACTGTGCTTTTGACAAAATGAGTGCTTTTAAATCACCCCTCTAAACACTGCTGCAGGCTTCTGTTTCCAAGTGCAGCAGTGAATAATAGATGCAGAGGTCACAAATTTAAAAATAAAGAAAAAAAAATATTACTAACTAAACATCATGTCCGTTGCAGAAAGAAGACATGTAACTGAGAGTGAGCATGAACCACCCAATGTACCGTGCTGCTATTTTAGATATAAGTAAGATCGCCAAGCATAAGACAAAATTTCTGGCACTGTCAGTGAAAGTCCTCTAGGAAGGCATGAATTGGAGTGGAGAAAAACTGCAATCAGTATGACAGCTTTATTCCAACTTAGTGACATGAAAAAGATATTCATCCACACTGAGATATGTTATGGTGAGATCCAAAAACCACAAAGAACAAAGGCTCCTAAGGCTTTGGTGCTTAGACACCTGTCCTCTAAGAGCAATTTGATTCAAAATGGGATTATTAAACCTGTATGAAGTGCCTAAATGCTTCTACAGCATATAGGCAGCCCAGTGATTTGCCATTGGACCTGACTATCTGTTGACTGGTCACACATAAAATTTGGAGAAAAGCAGGAAGTATCATAAGTGTCTTTGGTAACCTACTAAGGGAGGTTTTGATTTTGAAAATGTACTAAATTTCCTTCTCAAGAGCAACTAACCAATAAAATTGTGCTAGTGCTATCAGAATAGAGGGAAAGCACGGAATAAGCTGTTCTTATACAATCATTGGATATACCAAATGTAATATTCTGCTTACAGTGATGTTTTTGTCCCTCTGCCCAAAGCACCTGAACATTTTTTCTGACAAACCTTTAATGAAAATAGCTGTAACTTCATTAAGGCTAAGAGGGATACAGCTTTTCCATCCTAGCTGTATAAAACAATTTGTTTGTTTTGTTATAGCTACAGGGTAAAGGAGAAGCTGTTTGTAAGTCTGTGTTTAACAATTAGTATTTGGGACGTGGCCACGTCTGAGGCAAAGTACAGGATCTTGAAAGCCTCAAACAGCAGTACAGACCAAGAAATGCAAAATGTTCTAGCCACACAGAACTTCAGGGACATTTAGTTAATTAAGCAAATGCATCTGGTGTACTAGGAAATATATGTCAGAACACTTTCACAAGATGCCGTGAGAGCCCTCAGAAAGAGCCCCTCACCCCTTTCAGGAACTGATAAAGCCTATCACCATCTACAGGATAAAAGGAAAGAGCAATATCAAATGAATCACAAGTACAGCTTCCTGCCATGCTAGTGAAATAATACATCCTTGACAGAAGCCTTTCATAAGGCCATTTTAAAAGAAATGAGAACAAGCTGAAAGGAGAGAAGAGACCTCCAGCAGAACAGTGGTGTTACTGTAATTTTTTTTTTATCACTGTCACACTGCTTTGTCATTAGGTTAGGTGTGCTTTTCTGGCTTCCCCTTCCAGGAGCTGCCAACTAATTTAGAGAAATGATATATAAACCTTTAACATCTACCTCTTAGATTTTAAAAAAAACAAACCCACAAAATAAACAAAACTAGGGACAAAAAACCGATCCACTGTTAGTCAGTTTCATAAACATACAAAATGTGGAAAGAGGATTCTACGTTTGTGAGCTATGAAATATAACTCCTCTTTGCTGGTATGTTTTGATTGTTCTTGAGAACAATGAAAGATACAGCCTCTGATGAAGACAGTGAAATGATTAGATGCAAATTTGTTATCTCCTAATGAGATAGGATAGCTGATGAAATCTAAGAATCGAGTAAGAAAAGCATAATGAAAAATATGTTTCTTGGAACTTTTAATTCTGATAATTACCTAGACAAGACACATCTACTTATCTAACTGAAAGATTTTATAATCTAACTGCTGAGATCAGGAATTTAATTGGCTTTTATAAATTAAATGAAGGGTACAGCAGAACAGCCGTATTTTTCAAGATTAAGTACTAAGGTACTGTCTGTTGTATTCCATATATAGCCATACTACAGGTGTCAGAAATGGTATTGCTATTAAAAATGTTTTAATGGTGTAGTATACTCAAGTCTGCCTAAAACGGCCTTTATATCATTTTTTTTTTCTCTCTACAAATGCCCTTACTGAAGGAGGAAAAGTGTGTAACATCTACCCCTTTGCACAGCTCTCATACATAATGCAATTACTATGATTTTCTGCACCTCAAAAGTGCAGCCATTTCCCATAACTACACAGAAAGAAAATGACCCGAATTCAAGTTACTGTACAAGAGACAGACCTTACTAACATAATCCTTATTACTTAAGATGACAGTGAATAACTACAGACAGCATTAGTATTTTCAATATAGGTGGTTCTATGTTTGATTATTAACCAACCCTACCTCGTGTTCCCTTGGACACTAATGACTTCTGGTAACGTGATTCAGGAGATCTGAGAAAAACTGTAATATTGGTCCCATCAGGAATTACCTACCTAGGTAAGGGGAAGAAAATATGCCACAGATATATGCATAACTTCAGCCCATGTTAACATTTTATTTGCTGTAGCTTTAGCTGTTAAAGTGAAGAAAGCAGAAGAAATGTAATATCCTGCAGCATTTGGAGCTTTTCCTGTTAGTTTCTTACCAATCATTGGTAAGCAAATCTGGCATTCAGACACAAATGTTTTGCTTTGTAAAAAATGCTGGAAAAACATTATTAAAAATGTCAGGAAAATTGTTGTATCGGTAAAAATTGTAAACATTGACAAAAAAGGAAAGAAAAGCAATTTAAAGCAGATGGTTCTCGATATGTCTACCTGAAACTTTTTGTAACAAAGTTCTCCCTCCGTCGATCTAAAGCTTTAATTGGCAGACAGTAAAGTCTGATGGGAAAATAATGGTCTTTTAAATACCTGGGAATGAAAAGCAAATTGAGTTAGCACAGTGTAAGAGGCAAGTAATTACATAACGTCAATCCTGTTTTATACAGTTCAGTCTTTAAACAGCATGCAAAGAAAAGACATGTCTGGGAGAAAATATGAATCTCCTTACTTTAAGTGACTCATGTGCTCTTTTTCTAATAAGAAGTTAGGGCTATTACATGTAACAGCAGGCTCTTTGCTTAAGGGTTTCTCAAATGCAGCTGTTGCTGCTGTTAGCTTGTGACTATTTAAAATTTCCTCTGCCTCTTGTCAAATCTAAATGTCAGTCACTAGCTACAACAGTACAAGTCTTCATTGGGCAACTTCCAAAATGATCCTCTCCACAGAAAAAGCTTCTATTATCTTAGCTAAAAGCTCCCACAAAAAGTAGCCATAAAGTTAAAACACTGATTGACATTTCAAGAACAGATACTACGCAACTGTATATTTTCATTGACATATTTAATAATTTCCTAAAATGTAAGTAAATCAACTGAAAACAAACAAAAAACAGGAGTTTTAGATGGCTCCTGCCTCACTTCTTCACTGATTCTGCACTTCTCAGTTTCTGATGTCTGCTGTGTTTGTACCATCACTTGGCCTTATGCCACATACTTTGCTTTAGCAGGATTTCACCTAACAGACTCAACATGAGAGAAGGCGTCTAGAAAAGGGGGCAAAAACTGACAGGAAGCCAGAACTCAATACCAGATGTCAGCTAATTTTTCTAAGCAAGACTGTCATGTACTCTAAATTTTCCAGGAAATATTACCTATTAGTTTAACCTTGAGTAGTTTGCATTTGCATTGTCCCAGGTGCAAGGATTACCCAGCAGCAGTCACTCATCTCCATTCTATACAGGAAAGAGAAGATGATCCTGGTTCACAGTGGTACAATTACTGGAGCAAATTTTGATTATGTGCAAAGACATGATCTCAGAATCCTTTGTGTAAGTAATGCACCCAGATATATTCTCAATAGGATCACAGACACTGAGCTGATAAAGAAGGAATTGAGAACAGCTATTATTATCATGATTTTATTTTATTATGGGCCTCCACTGTTGCTCATAGCAGGGTGAATGCAATTAAGTTATAGTAACGGTACTGGATATCCCAGAAGATTTTAACCTCAAACCACTTGGCTTCCTCCCAAAAGCGAAGGATTGCATGTGTCTCCAATTTAGGTCCGTGGTTAATTTGAATCTTTTCTTCTGTCAGGGTGCCTACAGGCAGCTAGAAGACAATGTTTGGCTCTTCTTTTGCATTTTCTTTCTCCTCTTACTGATTTCAGAACGAATTCACCACTGTTGCTGCTCAGCCTCCTTTCCACAAGCCAGCTTATTTTCTATCTGGTGCAGAAAGGCACCAGAAAGGGTGCCTTTCTGGTAGTTTCCCAACACTTGAACTACTCATCTTATGCTCAAATCCTACTTGCCACTTCCTTTCCTTAATGTTTTCATGGATTTTAGACAGACCTATATAAAAATACATATTTCCCCTGCTCTCACTCCAGTAGAAGTTGAATGCATGAAATCTTTCCTTCAAATTCCTCTTTCTTCCCCACGGCCAGTACAAAAAAAAAACAGGGTAACTTTCTCGGTTTGCTTTGCTGCTGCCACCTCTGACTCTGACATATACCATGCACAATTTTGAAAGTGGCAGGCATCAACTGACTGCCTACTCACCAGTGTGCCAATGACTCTCACTTGCTCACCTGCCCGACACATTGTTGACACATGGTCACTTGTTGCAATTGGGAATTTTCCTACAATTTTTTAAAACTTTTTTAAAAAATCCACAAATTGAAATTATTTTGTTCACAGCAAGTAACTACAGTACCACAGTTCAGCTCTTGCCATGTAGAACTGTTACAGAAACAGTTCTTGCTAAATATTTTTAACAAAATTTGTTGACATACAGGCCCCGACTAGTAAGGAGAAATAACAGCTAGCTACTGAAGACGTCAGAATTGTGAGGCCATTGGCATCCACCTGCTGTGGTTTAGGAGTCTTAGAAAGTATTAGAGAAGCTCATAATACAACCCTCTATAATAGAATTCTGTTAGACTCCAAATATAATTGTTTTGAATTAAAACTATTAATAAAAATCACATACAAAGTGAGCAAGTAAGAAACAAATGTCAAATGTTGTGAAAGACAATTTTCACCAATCACCTGGAAGTGATTATCTGTTACATAGATCTAAATGAAGAGTTATCAAGGGATTTTGAAGTAGCAATTATGCTACATTCGCAAATTATGATTTTGTTAACCTTAAGTACCTAAAAGGGTTTCTTTTTCAAAGCTAATGAATGAGGTAAGCCTTCTCCTTATAGAAACTTCAAAACAATAAGAATCAATCAAATGAAGAACTTTTTTTAGAACAGAATTACATTTGTATGGTCTTTAAGAAGAAGTTGCTGATATATTCAAGAAAAATATCCTGACCAATAAATAGCTGAAACCGCATACAATGACTCAAGGTATTTCATGTCCGTAGGTCTCCAGAAGTTTTGAAGTGTGTTGACCTAAGACAGGTATGTGTTTATTCTGAAAAAGACATTTGGACTGTAGGCAAACAAACATACACTATGAGACTCCGGGTGACTGGAAAATCAGAATTGTTAAGGGGTGCATAACTTCAACCAAATGTCCTTTTGTTTGTTTTCCAGCTATTCATATCTCCTTATGCTTTCAAAGAACAGTTCCTACTTTGACATTTGCCTCAGAGGCCAAACAATATAAAATAAACTGAACTCTTACTGTTTAATTAACTTTTACTCCTGAGGCTACTTACTTTTTTAATACTTAAGTGTGCAGATGAAACAAAAAGTTTGCAGTGTATGATAAAGTGTTTAAAAATATGTCAGTAACTTTAGAAGCTTCACTTTCGAAAGCGGCATAGAGCTTTTGAAAGCCAGCTGGATGGTGATAACCATCATTTCAGTGGGCACTAGTTAATGAAGTCTCGATAGAACCAAGTACGTTTTGGTTTAGTGGTACAAACTAGCTGTTTCTAGTATCATGTATCGCATTTGCATGGCAGGGTTTTGGTAGTGGAGGTGCTATAGGGTTGACACCTGTGAGAAGCTCCGAGAAGCTTCCCCTGTGTCTGATGAAGCCAGCGCCAGTCAGCTCCAAGATGATCCCACCGCTGGCTCACTCGTGATGTGAGGAGTCCTCCCTCTGAGGAGGCAGGAGCAGCCAAGACAGCATGTGATGAACTGACCATGTCCCTCATTTCCCATCCCCCTGCACTTCTGTGGGGAGAAGGTAGAGAATTTGGGTGTAAAGATAAACCCAGGAAGCAGGGAAGGAAGAGGAAAGGTGTCTGAAGATTTGGTTTAATTTCTCATTATCCCACTCTGATTTGATTGGTAATAAATCACACTAATTTCCTCAAGTCAACCCTGTTTTGCCTGTGATGGTGGGTCATCTCTCCCTGCCCTCATCTCCACCCATGAGCCTTTCCTTATTTTTTTTTTTTCCCTCCTGTCCAGTTCAGGAGGGGGTCTGATACAGTGGCTTTGATGGGCACCTGCCATCCAAACAACCCTCTGCACACTAAAAACTACTTTCAAAATAATTTTAAAAATTGAATAGACAAGCTTAACTTGTTTAAATTATGTTTACAGCCTTAATTTCTTGAATTACTGGTGAAAATGGCAACCAGACCTTGAAGACCTTCATGACCTACCTGCTTGAAAACCATGCCTGTAAAGACATCTGTAAAATCCTTTCTTCTATTATACCTGTATCTCTCTATTAGAGATGAAAGAGAACTGAGGTCTAAACAAACAGTAAGACTCTCTGCAGTCAGAAAGATGACTTTATCTGGTACATAATCAGACCTACATTATCATTAGTCTTTTTGGGAAATGAACAAAAATGTGATGATCTTTGTTACTCCAGGGATTCTGTTTACTAGGTGTTTATTTACTGTAAGGAACCCATTCTGAAGACAGAAACAATAATTTCTCCTTAAGAAACAGATCACATACTTAGGGATCTGAATGCAGAACTGACAAGGAAACGGAGATGCTGACACTCCCTTTTACCTACAGATTGGTTAACAATTGTGCCACACTTGCAGGGTAAGTATTTCTTGGTCCCTAAGGGATTTGAAAACACATCTCTTTTGTAAATTACTTAGCATTCTCCAGCAAAGTCTAAAATGGGATTTCCATCTCACTCAGAGGTGAACTGTCTAATTTCTGGAACTGGAAAAGCTTTCTTCTATTCTAGAACATGGTAATTTTACTATATATCAAATGTTCCATGTGCCGAAAAACAATGGATGGAGGAGCACAATAGTTTATTTTGAGCAGTCTGCATTTCACATAAAAAGAGTTCACTTCAGAAGGCACAAGTAATGACTAGCATTATGGATTTTATTGACCTTGTGTGCAGAATGCCTCTATAGGCCATTCACTGTGGGCAGAACACAGCCTGAGCTCCTCCTATCTCCACTCCTTAGCACAGAGGACAGAAAGCTGCAACTTGAATTCAGACAGCGCTGCTTCTTAGGGTTCAATATTTAGCAAAAGTACCTTTTTTTTCGGAAAAGTTTGAAAGGACATCGTTAAGTTTAACCATTTTGAGGTTAACAAAGAACCAGCTCATTCCAAGGTTTAAACAATGCGTGATCCAGGGGTTCAGTGTTTTCCAAAAGCTACTGCAGAGTGCTATTGCAAATGGGGACATGACAGTGGGTCTATTTTAAGCTTGTAACATTATGAACAAACAATAGTGTCAGCATATATATATATATTCAAATTGTTATCACCATTTCTATTTGCTTAATAATTTCTCAAAAATACATTTCTGTGCTTGTGGGCTTCAAATATTACGTATCGAAGGTAGCTATTCCTTCAAATGAACTGCTAATAAGAACCTGTCAGAATACATGTGATTGTAAGAAATTTTCATCTGCTGTAGAGATCTGAATAAAACCCTTGGTGTTCCAAGCCATAAGGTTACTTTGTGAGCGTCCAAACTACCCATAAATGAATGAATACCTTACATTCACATCTACAAGCAGTTTCTCATCTATGGCAGATACAGACTGGGGACTTTACAGAAGGTAATTCAGCTACTGTGCAATGTAGCTAACTTATGTAGATTAGACACATTATGCCTTACTTGCTTGGCACAAGTGAAATTTCAGCTTTTGATGCATCTTAACTCTGCATCAAGATGGACCTTGACAGGCTTGAGAAGTGGGCTGATGTGAGCTCCATGATGTCTAACAAGGCCAATGCACATGTCAGGGAAATCACAAGCATAATTACAGGCTGGGCAGAGAATGGATTGAGAGCAGCCATGAGGAGAAGGACTTCGGGGGTGTTGGTTGATGGGAAGCTCAACATGAGCCAGCAGTGTGCACTCGCAGCCCAGAAAGCTGACTGTATCCTGGGCTGCATCAAAAGGAACGTGACCAGCAGGTTGAAGGAGGTGATCCTGCCCCTCTGCTCCTCTCTTGTGAGACCCTACCTGCAGTACTGCATTCAGCTCGGGGGTCCCCAACAAAAGGGACATGGAGCTGCTCGAGTGAGTCCACAGGAGGCCAAGAAGATGATCAGAAGGCTCGAGCACCTCTCCTATGAAGAGAGGCTGAGAGAGCTGGGCTTGTTCAGCCTGGAGAAGAGAAGGCTCTGGGAAGATCTTAGAGCAGCTTCCAGTAGCTAATGGGGTATAACAAAAATCTGGAGAGAGACTTTTTACAAGGGCATGTAGTGACAGATCAAGCAGGAATGGTTTTGAACTGAAAAAGGGTAAAGTATTATATATCTCTACTTGAAGTTACCTCTCTACTTTGCTGACTGAATATTTATCAACCCTATATGATAGGATGAACTGAAATGACACAACATGCTTAAGGACTGTTTGCATGAACCTAGAGTATACAAAGGAAAACTATGTTCACAGCCATAACCTTACATCCATATGCACCAGAACAAAGTAGTAAGTATGTTTCTTTTGGCATTTTGAAAGAGGTATTTAGTGAATTTGGAGAATTACTTGACATTAATATTACTAAGGGACGAGGCAAATTTATCACTCAGCATGGTACTGAACACTGAACATAAGCATCCGCTGCAAAGAAATAACTATGTCTCAGCTAATTCACTGTTTTTAAAAAAATGTGAGCTTGGTGGTGAGAAGTGAGCAAGAAAAAATAAGAGGAAGAGCATTGTGTAATGTTTCAGCCATATGAGTTTTTCTTAGCAAGAACAACAGAGCAAATACTGAAAAAGCAAGTAGGGGAAAAGGGTAATTAAAATCATCACTGCATAAAATCAGCTACGGGTCAGAGATGTATTGATATGTTTGTGTTAATGATGACCCATTGTTGATATGATGTTAGGAAAAGGCTAAAGCAAGATATGGTAATTCTTCATTTTCCCTTTAGCTAGAAGGATGACAAAGAAAGCCTTCCTAGTGGTATTCAGGCACTCTATTTAGAAAGCTTGAAATAACTAGGCTCAAACAATTTTTTTCTAGTTTGATATAATCTACAAATATATCTATACTGTTTAGTCCGAATTATTTCTGTGAAAAATGGGACCTTTACAGAGATTGAAAGTTGCTATTAAAATGCTATATAGGAACAAATGCACCTGTTTACATGAAAAGTAACAATAAAAAATGTCTCACATTTTCTCAAAGAGCTAGACTTATTGCGGCACTAAGCTAATAACATGTATTTCAATATAGATATTGAAACATTATATTAGAATATGTATGCATTATATGTATTATATATGTATTACCAGTAACTGGTAAAATTATGGAGAAGGTCATTCTGGAAGTTACTGAAAAACACTTGAGAGACATTGCAGTCATTGCTCGTAGCCAGCACTGGTTCATGAGGGGAAAGTCCTGCTAACCAACATAATTTCCTTTTATGACAAGGTCACCCATCTTGTTGACCAGGGGAAACCTATAGATGTGTTTTGGATTTCTATTTATCTATTTATTTTAGCAAAACTTGATACTGTTTTTCACAGTATTCTTAACATACAGCTAGACGAGTCCACAGTACATTGCATGAGCAATTGGTTGATGGGTCAGGCTCAAAGAGTTACAGTGAATGGGGTTCCATCAGGCTGGCAGACAGTCACCAGTGGTGTTCCTCATGGCTTGATTTCAGGGCACCAAGACAGTCAAAGATCAAGGATGGTGTTCTTAGTCTTATGCTTTAGTTTTAGGTAGTTCTGCGAGGAGCAGGGAGTTGGCTGGACTTGGTGATCACTACGGGTCCTTTCCAACTTGAGATATTCTATGATTCTATAATTATATTTCAGTATAATGGTAATGGTTAGTTGTGATGACCCCAAAAAATAGCATATTTTAGTGTTGACTTGAGTATACATTTATTACTAAGAAAAACTGTCAAACTTTATATAAACTCTTCCCCAGAGACTTCTGATAAAGCAAAGCTTCGGATTTAAACTTCAGAGTCAAAGCTATGCTTTCAGTTTATTTTATCATTTAATAATTTTTAAATGCATAGACATATTTAAAAAACATATAGTAAAGAATAATCTTGACCACTTACAACAGCACGGCTTGGAAGCACATTCATTTTCCATGGTGTTTTATATACCAAAGTGCAAAGTGGTGATCAAGTCAAACACAAGCCACAAGTGAGCTAGGCGGAACAACCATATGCATTTTAAAATTTTCTTCAAGTGCCAGAGCTCCAGGGAGAGAAATACAGTAAATGTGAATGAAATGATAACAACAGCAAAATATATTTTCTTATTAGCCTTGTACTTTGACAGGTTTAGATAACCTTACAGGACTGCATTGATCAAATGGTCCCTGTTAAAGAAGAAAGGATTGTGTTCACTAATGTTCAGACTTTGATAATGTGTACGTTATCCCATTGTTGCAGTCAAATTCAAGGTGATCTTTATGATGTCCTTTCAGACAGCATGTATGTTTTCGCACTATATAATGTTTTTGCAACTATAAGCACTAGGCAAGAATAAATACAAATCGTGGTCATATCAAGGACGTTTTGACCCCCAGAGGCATACACTTCATGCAAATAGATCCAGTAATCTAGGAATTTAGAGGATTCATCTGGATAATTTTGTTCCTTGTCTTGATTTTCTGAGTTTCGAGCTGGGAGAAAGGATAGAAAGGCAGGGCCTTAAAGCAGGGTGCTGCCTGATACATCAACTATGCTGAGCACTTTTCTGCACATTTTCTAGCCCAGACAACTCAAATATAGATGGAATGGGCAGAGAAGCAGAGCTCTAAGAAATGTGTAACTCCTTAATTTTAGACATGCAAAAGAAAAAGTAGCAATTTACAAACAATTAATTTAAAACAGATTACATGAAAAAAAAAATTACCCAAAAGGTGCATCTATACATCTAATCATACAAATTCCACATACGCACATATATAAAAATACATACACTTCACAAAAGATCCTAAGTCTTTTGGCTTAATAATACCATCTCATTTTCCTGAGGTTAATAATGTTAACCAAATTTTCTCCTGCACATGTTCCTGGGCACGAGAAGCAAGATACTTCTTCAGCCTCTCCTTTTACAGAAAAGGATAAATAACTGATTTTTGGCTTGATGGCTGAACCAGAATATCATGAAAACCAGTTTCAACCTAAGAATTTTTTTTGTTGTTTTTGGGTTTGTTTTTTTTTTTGTTTCACCTTATTTATTTTCAGACTTATTTAGGTAACTCAAAAACAGAAATATTTTTTACAGATATATATTGAAATGCTTCCTTTGCTTAAAAAGGTACTGTCATTTCTTCATGTGAAAGCTGTTCTTTCCTTTCCTACATTTGTCAGTGTGATTTGTTTATTTTTTTTAATTTTTCTCCTGACTTACAAGCAGTTTTTTTCACTCTGCTCTGCATGGCAGATCTGCCTACAGTGTTTTTCTGGTATGAATTCAGCTCCCAGCTATGTTATTCATTCATGGATAAATGTCATTCCCATATATTTTGAGTAACATTTTCTCCTTTATATTTTTCTTCCAGTGAAAATAATCACTGCTCCTTCACAGGATGTAAATATTTTCTTTATAACTACAGTGTGAATCTGAAGCTGTTTTTAATCTCTGTGTTACTGAAATTCTGCTTAGCAACCACAAGGATCTTGCTTCCCCAGTGCAGTAAATGATAACTGCTTTCAGGCTGGGTAGCCTGGGATCATCAGTTCTAATGGCGTAAATATAAATGTCTAAAAATTGCACGTATCTTAGGTCATTTTTTTTTAAGTAGGGCAAATACAAAAGGTCTGAAGTTTGGTGGAATAATTAAAATGCAACTGACTGGCTTAGAATACAACAGTGAGTACACAAATCACTTGGAGAGCAAAATTCCACCATCTTTATTACCTATGGTCCAGCTATTTCAAGACAGATGCACAAGTTTGAGAATTTTTCATTATGTTCAGCATTATGTTCACCCACAAATATGTGCCAAGTGCTATAATTAAAAGTTACCTATAGATACTCTAGTATTTAGCATGCTTTCCCTTGCTGCTGGGTAGCTCCTGCCATCCTTAATCTTCTGTACGCAAATCTTAGTAGCATTGGCTACACTTGCCAATGTTAATATACAAAATTTTGCTGAAGTTCAGTTTTTCTCTGCACAAGCTCCCTAAAAATAGTATTTGGAAGCTCCACATGCACTTTTAATGATTGCCATTCTTAATGGACTTGGTTTAAAAGTAAAAGGAGAGAGTTCATTTTTTCACTGATAGCTTTGTAAACTCAAATACTCACATGGTCCCACTGGGTTCTTTTCACATAGTATATTATCACCTGGAGTAGGGCCTTTAAAACAGGAGCTTTTAAAACCCTCGTGACATCCTCTGCTAAAGTCATGTAACATGTGTTCTGTGTCCTGGCATGAAATTCTCAGTATTTATGTAGGTGACATACAGAGACCAAATATTTGTTCTTCAGTTCCTGGAATCATCCATACAGTATCAGTTCTTATTTCTTCTCATAGCAATTGCAGTCTTGACCTTCAGTGAAGTTTCTGATACCAAAAATACAAGCATCAGTTCCATAACATGACACACTTTTTGCTCGAACAAGTGAAGAATGGCTAGAATGAGGTAAGCAAGCCTGCTCAAGCTGAGTCTGGGAAGCTATCAGAATAAACTAATTCAGATTTTTTGGGGGGGGGGGCTGGTTGAAAACAATAGACACAACAGCATCAGACATTGTCAAAATGCTTTGCATTTCAGCAGTGGCATAAATAAACTGTGGAGTTCTGACATTCAGCAACAGCAGTGGTAACCAGAATAGTCTCTTCCACATGTCCTCAGCCCACACTAGATGATCTTTTTTTTACCAATTTGTCCTTAGGCCTGTGTTGAGTAGAGACCTCACTAAAGTTTACCATCCATAGTAGACAACTCTAGCTTAGTAGCCATGATTTTTTTTTTAATTGTCAAAAATACATCACAATGAGTAATGAACCAAACACTGAAAGATAAAAAAGACATTTTTTCCCCAACTGTTATATCCTATTGAGTATTTAAATATACAAGAAGTTTGTGGACTCTGCATTTAAAAGATAGTCCAATTTTTATTTACTTGCTTCTGAAATGAGGCCAAATCACATATAAGAGAAAAAAACTGTTATGCCTATCACAGAGAAACAGTTAATTAAATGTTGAAAGCAGAAGTCATTCGACTAAATAGTAGAGTACCAGCTGTTCAGCCACATATATGCATTGTATTTCTTGTAACCAGTTAGATGTATTATAAAACTGTAAAAGATTGACATACATGGCAAAAGGTACAAGCCATGACGACTTATACACATATCAGAGTACCAATTTCCAATGACAGAAAAGTCGGCCAGTATGTTTGATTTCCACTTCTATTAATGTGCCCCTCTTACAAAGAACCCAGATTTACTCATATTTGGCTTCCACAAGCCTTAGATTCAGGTTTTTATGCATCTCAAGATGCTGTTTAACTTGCTCTTTTTTAGCTGACATAGAACAGTCTGAATTTGAACAGGCGAATAAGTCTGAATTAGAAAGGCATGTCTACTTAAACATCTAATAGGAAGATGTACAGGTAAAAGAAGATTCTCTGGTTTCATCCCTAGGTCTAGCAGCACTTGCAAACTCTTTTGGCAATGTTTTTTTCAGTTTTCAGGAATTTGGTATATCACACTTTCAAGATTCAGAGGAGTCCGTGAGGCCATTGTGTTCTTCACAATGTCAGCTAAAGTGGATATACATAACCGTGGAAGAGGCAGCACCTAAAATCTCTCTGTCATTCCAGCATTAATTTTGAATACAGAAAAATACTTACAGATTCTAATGCACATGACAGAGCTTGGAAAATGAAAGCAAAGTCTAATCTGGCCTACCCCACAGGCCTAGCACAACAGTCATGCATTAAGGAGCCCAGGAGATCTGTTGTTGCACCTGTCCTCTAACAACTGTGGTAAACCCTACTTTGCCTTCTTATGTTTTCTACAACTGAGTAGATGTCTTCAGCTTCAACTGCCTGGAGAGGATCTTCTGCCCTAGCTTCCCTCCAAACCGCATGCTCTACTGGTCTTGAGGCTTGCTGTCTCAGTGCAAAGTGGAAAGCATCCCTTTGCTTTGTTGAAGTCCTGCTTGGATGCAACCATGAAAAGCAAAATTTAAGCAGTTGTCATCATCAGTACTAACAAAATAAATCTATTAACTAATGAATCTAAAATGCCACTGCAGCTCCCCATTCACAGTGTGCTCATAATAAAGGCTTTATGTAGGAATGCAGTTTTTCTTCCACAGAAGAGTGGGTCACATGCTTAAGAGGAGCAGATTAAGATCCTAAAATATTTAACAGTGAAGTCAGCAATTTAAAATTCTATTTTGGAGTATAGACCAAGTCTGAATCAGTGATTTTCCTCAGATACTGGTCATAATGTGGAAAGATTTAAAAAGCATTTTCAGTTAAATAAGAAATTACACTCAGATAGTTTCTCACATCTACCTTATTATGAACAAACATATTACCTTGCATCTGTTTCACAGTAGCTGTCTACTTATTATCAACTTTATAGGCAGAGAGAAGCAAAGCAGAGAAAGAAGAAGGATTACTTGGCTTGTATCTAGCTGTAACACAGCTCCATTTTAGCTTTGGATAAAGAAAGAAAAATTGCCTTACTAATGGCCTCATACTGCTGCCTACCTAAGATCAGGTTAACTACAGCAACTTAATCCTTCATTACAAGAGGATTTTACCCTTAGAAAAATCCTCTGTAATTCTCTTACCTCTATAAATGGCTGCAATATATTTACCCAACAAGGAGCTTCCGCATCCCAACTATGGGTCTGCTTGTCATCACATCACTGCCCCATTTTTTTTTTTTTGCCTTCTTTCTCATTGTTACAGCTTTAGACTCAGCCAAAGTTTTTTTGCTGCAGCTAAAACATTCTGCAGGATCATCCGCTTTATGCACCACTGCTCTAAGCAGAGATCTAAACCAGGTTCATAATTAATGATTTCACTAAAATTATTATCTGGAACTTTTATCTCATGAGGCAGTGATGTGACTAGATGTGGCTAGTGACAGCCAAATCAGGGGTTCAGTTCCTATCTCTGCAGATTTTGATCTGTTGTAGTCATACAAATTCAGCTCAACTACATTATTTCTGATTGAATTACTTCAGGCTCACCAGCATAACCATGATCAGAGGCTGATTAATTGATCTGCCCAAAGACAATCACCAATTTTAAAAAGCAGAGTAGAAACTAAAGCTTCGGAGGGCTGGTCTCACACTGGTCTTCAGCAATGAAAATGCAGAATATCATCTGATTCACTGATGAAACAAAATCCTGTATTTTCCAAGCCTTTCTGACTGAGTATTTGGACCACATCAAACCATTTCATGGGCTGACAGTATCATCATTCATGCTACACAACATGCGTAACATGCACACAGTCTAAGTTAAAAGAATCCACTCAATGCTGTTTTAAACCCGGAACTTCTTATTTCTCATAAGCCCTTTTTTAAAATGTTTGTTAGTATCCAAATGCTTAAAGAATATGAATATATTTATTTTTACAACATAAACAGATATGCATACACCAGTTTTAAAAAGCCGCAGCTGAGAAATAGGGAGACTGAAATAAAAGAAACAAACTTGTACAGAAGCCTTCTTAACATTTTATAATCTAAGATATTCATTTGTCAGCTGCTTTTGAAAACAGTTTTGAAGAAATATTTCCTAGGAAGGGTTTCTTAATTTTGAGATGTTTGCTGTTTCCTGACAGCCAAAAACTACAGAAAAGCTAGCTGTCAGATAAGGAAGACATTAAGCTGCAGTAGAAGAGGTGACCACTTCAGGTCTCTTGTGGACCTCAGACAGGCAGGTCAACATTTGCGGCTGGTGACCAAAATTCCTCAGACTTTCTGAAATCCCCAGAGCTAAACACCCAGACCTTGAAAGAAGAGAGGAAAAGGCTCCCCTGTCTTCATCTTTGGGATGATCCCACCTCTGAGGGCCACAATTTGAAGCAAATTATTTCAGAAGGGCCATAGGATCATAACTCCCAGGTCTCAGCTCCAGTCCTCATCCTGGACAATTCCAGATGAAAATCCTTCTTACTCCAAGCCTGCCATAGGTCCAGTACAAACAGAAGTTACTAGGAGTATATCTTAAAAGTCCAGGAGCATCTTTACAGGGCATGTGCAAAATGTATTTCCCCTGAGGTTAATCTCCATGGTAATGAGAGGATATGTAGGTCTGCGAACCAAGCAGCTCCTATCAAAACACTGGTATTTTATAGAATATCTCAAGTTGGAAAGGACTCATAAAGATCACCAAGTCCAACTCTCTGCTCCTTGCAGGACTATCTAAAACTAAAGCATAGGACTAAAGCATTGTCCAGACTCTCTTTGAACTCTGACAGACTTGGTGTCACAACCACTTCCTTGGGGAGTCTGTTCCAATGACCAACCACCCTCTCAGTGAAGAACCTTTCTCTAATGTCCAATATGACTTCCCTTTATGCAGCTTCATTCCATTTCCTCATGTGGGTGGTGTAGTTTGCTCCAAAAGACGATGTTAAAGGGTTTACATTTCCTTGCCTTTGCACCTATATTTGCATTAATATGTCTGATAATTTTGATGACTCATTGTACGTCATAGTCCCCACAAAGCAAAGTCAACACATGGTAAACTGCAGCATAGGGGCATGAGTGTCTTGAATGGCTATGACTTAGAAAATATCAGGGCAGAAGACTGAAATAATAAATTACTGGGTCTGGATGCAAATTTACTTTGGAGCCCTCTATAAGCTGCCAAAGACGATGTATTATGCATGCTTGCTAACATGGCAGGAATATGAATGTATACACAGAGGCAGAGCAGAGCAAATTTGAAGAGCTTGGTTATACAGTAAAGCAAAATTTAGTTTTGGTCATGGCTTCAGATCAGACAACATGAAATACTGTACTCAAACCTTCATTCTGGAAGTTGCTGAAATATTTCAGTTATAATTTTCCAGGAACATTTACTGAGAGGGAGATCATCGGTTCTGGGGAAATATATTAATACAATTTAAACTTTACAAAGCTATCATCACTTGAAATTAGAGTCATATGACAGCAGTATGTAACACTGATTTTATGCATACACATAATCTAAAGTGTGTGTGTACAAACCAAAGAGAGATGTCACATCCACTAGGAATCCAGATGTTTCAAAACATTAAATTAAAATATCACTGTAAGTTAATATTGATATAGAAGACTAATAATGAGACAATTCAGTCTGAATGATGTATATATAACTTGCTCCAGAAATTAGAACTGGACTTGTCAGCAGACCCTAAAGGGGGAATTATTATTGTTACTGCTATTCTGTAATTTAAATGGGAACCACTACATTCACTTATTATGAAATAAATTTTTACATGCTCTTTACTCAAAAGATACCTCACTTGCACAGACAGGTTTACAAGGTGAACAGTACGTGGAACACAGATGAAGGCAGCCAGGGGTCCAGCAGCCCCTGTGGCACATCTACCTCTCCCTGATGAGCGCTGCCTAAGGAAAGCTGCTGTGTTTAACTGCTCAGTTCACAGAGCCCAGCCATACCATATGCTGAGTGCCACAGGCTTGGCCAAGCACCTGCATGTGCTTTTGCATTTAAAGGCTCCTAGTCCCCAAGGCTTCACGGCACATGCCCTCAGCCCTACTGGCTGCCTAAATGCTCAGCTGGGTTCGGCCAGACTGTGCACACAAGCAGCAGTCTGCTGGTTACTCCCGAGATGTGCAGTAGTCACCACGAGTGCGCGATTGGCAGTGGCGTTAGGTCTGGTAGCTTCACCAGGCGTATTTCCTGATGCAATACTCTTGTTCAGCCACGTTTTTGTCTGCTGATGCAGTTTCCACTGCTCTCTATACTCCACAGTGGTTTTATAAATCGCTTCAAGAGCACTTGAGGACAAAAATGCTGTTTGTATTTTCTCTCCTGCCACCCCTTCTCCCCACCTCTTCCTGTCCCCCCCACCCCGCTCCAGTAACACACAACGCATTTGTTCAGGGATTCATTAGCAAAGCATTCTTTAAAATTAATCTAGGAAGCAAATCCTGCAGTGGTTCCTTAAGCAATTGCTCCATTAACACTGAGAGTAACCAAGTCTGCAGGCTGGAGATTGCAAAGTGCTTTGTCCTTTCTACTTTGCAAAGCAGTATAACTCATTAGCAAGCCCTTGCTAATTGAATTTGATTTAGTGTCAACACTGTCGCAGTCACAGAGAAGCATATCAATAAAATTTCAATCCTGCTTGCTGTGATCATTAAGACCAGTTGTCTAACAACAGGAGCTCTGCCTTTGTGGTGAAGCTTGTCAGATCAGACTCACAGGGGCTCTACATTTCAGCGACTACATGAAATAAATAAAAGTGCCAAAGCTGCCATCTAAAATATAAGATTAATGGAGAAATTCATTAGTTCAAATGACATGCATAAATGCTGCTGTTGGCTGTTTTTTGGGTTTCTGATCTCAGTTATCCTCTTCAAAACACAAAACCCCACAGACCAATAGAGATTTGAAGGAACAACTGTGCTAGGGAAATGACTTTTTTTTTTCAATACAAACCTCCTTTCAAATGAACAGAATAGAAATATGGAAGGAAAAGGTGGATTCAAAGTATGTCACCAAAATTATGGATTTTTATGCATGGGCCTTGCTGGTAGAATTTGTCTTTTTTTTTTTTTTTTTGGCTCTTTCATTAAATTAAAGAGGTAATACATGGCAAAAAATTGTTTCAAATGCTGTAACCTGAGGGCTTCTGCTAAATAAAATGCTACTAGCAGTAATAAACAAAATAATAAAAAAAAAAACCTAAGAATAAATATTGTTTAGATTTTGAGCATTAAGGAAACCAGAAAGAAAATACTCAAGGGCTGAAGATGCTATCCACAATTATAAAGAGCTATTAACTGGATTGATTGTCCAAGCTGATTTTCTTCTTTGGCGCATCACCAGGCTAAGGAGACACACTCTTCCTTTTTAAGACCAGTGAGTATTTAATGACTTTCACAAAGTAGACCTTCTCCTCTCTCCTTAGGGGAAAGTTCATGAAGCTCTAGGGTTCACAATTCCTGATCATATCTTTTTAATTGTGTTTTACGTGCAAGCACACACAGGCACAAACCTGAAAATCTCCATCAGGTACAAGTCTCTACCTTACAGTTCACAGGAAACTGCCATAAATACTGTAATACTGAGTAAGTAGGGGGCAGTAGTCCTGCAGGGGGTTCCTTGTTGACATGAGTCAATACTGAGAATGTATTTTAAATCTCTGAATCTCACCTGAAAACTAAAATAAACCAACCAAGAAACAACGGAAAACAAACAACCCCCCAAAATTGCCTCCCTCCAACGGAAGTACTGTGGTAATAGATAGTTATTCGATGAACACTTTATGTTGATCCTTCTCCTTGTCATTTTGAACAGCTATGCTCCCACTTTATAGGAGTTGCCACTAATCCACAAGCATACATTGTGAAATCTGTATTACAGAATTTCATCCCAATTCTATTCCTGTCCCTGTGAACATCTATTTTCCCTACAGTTGATCCAAACTTTCTCCAAATTAATAAAACCATCCTATTTTATGATGTCAGTACATCCCTAATAATCTTGCCATGGTCATTAATGGAAACATTAAATAAAATCAGCACAAAAATGATGCCTGAGAAGCTCCACTAGAAAAATTATTCGATTCACTCCATTACTGTATGTCCCTATCAGCAATGTATCATTTACTTTCTCTTATGTTGAATCCTATGAAATATGAAATAAATTCCAGATTAACCCACCTTTTCATTCATTACTGCCTGTTTATTCTCTTCTTGTGTTTTGAATAATAGTTATCAAACCCATAAAAATAATTTAATGCATCCCAAGTGATCTCAAGGAAATGTTTGTATCACAAGGGTACATTTTTCAAGGGTTATAGGGAGCTTTCTGTAAAGACAGTGGAGGCTGACCAGGCATGACAGGCCTCCCCACAGCTGCACTCTATCATGCACATGTGTGTACCTGGCCTTGAGCTGAGCTGTCAGTGATCTCTAATCCAGCACTGCCCTGTACAGTGTTGACATACCCTAAGTGTCCTTACTCTGTGAAAGGGCAACTGTCCTCATACACACTGCAGGCACAAAAGGTTTCCTTTCTAAAATCACACTGTTCATTGTGTCACATGGTACATGATTTTGAATTATATGTAATTTCCTCTGGCAAATCACAGCATCACATTTTCAAAAGCTCTGGTTATAAGAACAGTACTGTAAACTATTGTATAATATTTTGTTAGTTAGAGGGCAGTCTATTCTAAAGAGCTGCATTGTGTAGGTGTGTCTAAAACCACCTACTGCTGGCCCAACATAGTATAAATACTCACCTCACCTTGCAGTGAAATAAAGCAAAACACCTGAGAGATCTGCATGCTTTTTTGTCTTGCTACTCAAAATCAATGGGGTTAGCCCATTTTTTTTTTTCATTTGTTGATGCTAAAATGTTATTGTGTATCCTATTTATTGCAGTAAAAAAAAAAAAATCCTCAGACCTCATTAGTCTTCAACCTAAGTAAGATACATGCTATGATGCTCTTGAAGTTTGTTACCCTCAGATGAGCTTTGTGTTGAACAGTGAATACAATGACTTATCTGCTGGACAATTTGATTTCTTGTCCACCACATTCTAGATTTCTTTCTTCCTTGCTGGGCTGGAAATGATTCACTTCTGATAAGGGGCAATACTGTGCTGCTTACAGATTGTTTTTACCCAGGCTGGCCATCTCCCTCCTTTCACGAAAAGTTACTGATTCTTACTCTGTGTCTATGAGAACTTCTTTCCTTATCAGGGTTTTCACAACAAATTGCTGTCCCTTCTCCAGGACTGACTTCCAGAAACTAACAGCCAGCTTTCTCCTCATTCCCTTTTCCCCATGATCCAGCCTGAGCCCACAAAAGTGTGCCCTTTCTATCAAAGGCCAGAACAATGTGATTGATCGTTTGCTGACTTTCATTCCTCACCCACCCTGTGTTAAGAGGGACTCAAGATGCTTCTGAATTTTTTAGTCTTTTCCTTATCAAAATCTCTGGGGGAGAGAAGAACCGAGAAACCTGTTTAAGCATTTGCTCCCCAAACTGTGTGTGGGCTGTTGCCTCACTTCATTCTGCCACCGTCTAGACTATTCTGTGAAAAAAATCTATTCCTTATGTAGAAGAAACAGAGCAGACGACGTCTCAGTTGTCTAGTATGTATTTTTAAACTCTGCAACTTTGTGTCATTCCAGTTAGCAACAACCAAATGAAATATAAAAAGATGTCCATTTTTAAGCTGCTGAAATCCAACCGCTTACATAAGACATGACTAATTACATGGAGGAAACCAAACTTCCACAATATAGTTTTGCTGGTTGAAGTTCTGCACCATTCTCACAATCACCGGGCCAGAGGTCCTAATTGCCTGCTGCCTGATTCTGTGAGCAATGCAGGCATACAAAGACTGACAAAGTAACTTTTGGAAACAAGGCCACTGTTTATCCTGACATTGGTCTGATGATTTCTGATGTTTCTAAGATTTTTAAACCTAATGATAGGAGTTTTTACAGTAGAGGATTACAGCTGTTTGGATAGAACTATTAAGTACTATGTATTACATTTACAGATGAAAATGGATATTTCCATTAGAAAAGGCTTCCAAACAAGTATGAGGGAAAACAAATTTCCTTTTACTGTGTTTTTCTAACCACATAGACTAACAGGCTAGAAAGCTGATCAATAGCAAGCCAAGTTTTCACTGCTTTCAGGAAAATAAAGATTATGAAAATACCTTAATGGAACTATTTAATATACCTCTCCTGGTCTTAAGAGATTTTGCATTACATGGTCACTGCATCAGAACAACAGGAAACTTGTAGGTGAAAAAGATAAGGCCTTAATGTAGCCATTTTGGATATAGTTTCAGTAAGTCTGGTATTTCAGCATCTGACAAAAACTCAAGACAAAATGAGAAGTGCAATTACTCACAATGAGGTCCTAACTGTTAAAATGGCAGGGGTATTTCTAAGATAATTACTATAAAGACACCATTGAAGTAAATGAAACAACTGTTCTTAACAAAGAAAAGTAATTTCATGCCTGTGATATGGCAGTCATTGTATTAATATTCAAGAAAGTGTTAATGAACTGTACTGAATAGCCATTATATCATACAAGTCACTGAAGATGTATTTTTGTACGCAAAGTTAAGGATCAAATAGTACCATGGAGAATACTTATGTCTAGAGTTACTTAATAGTGTAGAAAGGAGAACTGCAACAAAGTTTCACATGGTTGCATGCGTTTAATTGTGATTATTCTTCAAATTTTGCATGTCAACAAATTTGTCACAAAGAGAACTTAAAAATATTTTTGTAACTCTTTATGTGTTTACAGTTATGTCAAGTTAGCGACAGTTCGCTCTTGTGAGAAGCGGGGAGTTGGACTTGATAATCCTTATAGGGCCCTTTCCAACTCGAGATGTTCTATGATTCTATACTGTGAACTGTTTACAATGTAAGTTCACAAGTAGCTACCATTTTGGTCCAGTATTACAAACCCTTCAAATAACTGAAAGCTGTGAGGTCTGAAGGAAGAATACAGTGAAAAGAGCCTGGAATGACAGACTGAATTAGAGGAATGCCTGCTCAGATTGAAAAATTACCAAAAAGGTGAATAAAAACATATGGCTTCATCTCACTAGATTTGGCAAAGCATCCCATAAATGTATGCGTTCTAAAGAGGGGAAAAGAAAAGCAAAATCACGTACAAAATCTTGAAATTGTCAATTGAACTGACAAGTCACAGAAGAATCTGATCTGAACCATGCCTGGCCACCTACTTGGCTTCATCTAGGCCAATCCACTGATTGCAAAGGATTGCTGAACTTGTTTCAGATACAGTGGAAAAGTATTTTGCTACCCTGTGAAAATTTTGGGTATTTCATGGCTTTTCTCATTCTGTAATAGGAAATTCAAGGACTCTTTAGGAGTATTCTATGAAAAATATGTCAGAGAAATGTATCAGCTTTAGAATTACTCAGGCTTTAGGTAAATTTTGTATATAAATGCACCAAAATTTCATTCCCCATCCCTCTTCTTCCAATTAAAGATACAATTGGCACCCCCTCATAATGAAGATGATCTCCTCATTATCCATCCATTGGCTATTCTGTTCCACTTTGGGTTATCTTGAAAAAATACTGAAATACTTTTTGCAGTAGAGACTAGAGCTACATTGTACTGCAGGCCATCTGGCTGGTTAAGCCTCTAGCAAAGACAGTGTTTGCAGCAGAAGAAGGTTTTTCTAGTTCTCTCTTTCCTTCTTCAGTACTTTTGGTTTTGGTCCAAGTATTCTATCCTGGTAAATATAGCATACCTATTCCCACAGGCAGTTTTAATACTAAACATTTTCAGATTTAAAAAAAAAAAAAAAAAGTCTTTTTTTTTTTACAAGTAAAAGATTTAGAAATCTCAGTCAAACTGAAATCAAATGCTTTTCAAAATGATAGAGTTGTCAAACTTATTTCACCACTATCAGCACTGGTGCACAAGAAGTCATATTGGTACATTCTATCTCATTGAAATTCTACGTTATTTTACAGTGTAATGTCTCAGACATGATTTTACAGTATCACAAAACTGAGGAACTAAAGCTACAATAAATTAATTTAGAGGAACCTAAGGCAAAGGTGTTTTTTTTCCCCTCAGACTCTAAAGTTATCTTTTTACTTAGGTTTGATAGCACTTCAATAGTAACATACTGCTTCAACTAACTTGCCCACTGAGACAAACAAGCTTTGTCTCCTAATACAGCATTAGCGTAGTGTCTGTCTGCGGGTGCTGCCTGAGCCCCACAGGTTACTGTATGTTTATACTATTGAGAACATGATTTCCAGTTTTCCATTTGCTCTAACTGCTATAAACACTGAGGAGCTCTTCTGGTGACCAACTCTCTTGTCGTTGGTTGCAATTTAATTCCAGCAGTGATACTAGCCCTCTTTCCTTGGGCACACTGAGTGTTTGGAGACAAGCCCAGTCATATCCAGCTACTTAATTAATAATACATCACAGTTATTTCAGAAAATGTCCCTGATTTCTTCAGGCAATAGCATTTTGGTTAATTTTGTAATAAACTAATATTCAGTACAGTCCTTAAGAAAAGGGTAGGTCATTTACACGTTCCTCTTTTATTTTAATATTGTGACAACAATTCACTCTGTATTTCCCTACTGATGTTCCAAGCAATCAAAACAGTGTGGCAAATACTACTTTTATTCTTCAATTTAAGGGAAAGAAAAATTAGACTATAATTATAAATTTATAATGGTAATATCCAGTCAGTATTATTTTTCACAAATTGTGAACAATTACAATGTCATATCAAATAGAATAGACCATGCCTACTTTGAGGTACTGGTTGATTTATTACACCAGACGAACGAAGCTGTACCTATTGTTACCAGCTATATGATATCACATTTTCTTAATTTAGGATTATTTACACAACCCTAAAGATGAAGTTTACAAAATAATGTGTAAGAAATGAAGCTGAATATCATTTATTTATTTACAGGGTAATTCAGTGGGACCAGTAATGAGTGTAACTCGTTACTGAGTTACAGCAAAGCTGAGCTTGGTCTAAAGTTTCTGTCTTTCCATAAAAATAAAATAAGCATTGTATTTGTTGACTCTTGTTGACTTTTCATGATGGAAAATAGTATTTTACTTTATTTTTTGTTGGGCTTGGAGCCTTTCTGATCTGAAGTTATGAGATGCTTTTTTTCTTCAGCACACAGATCATTGAGAAGCATGTAACTATTGTCACATGAAGCATATACTAGACATTTAATCTGCACAATGGGGAGAAATCTCACATGTCTCCACCAAAGCACTGACATTATCAATTTTCGCAAAACCTTGGTTGATATAAGAATACAGCTCAACATGATTACTGCTGTGCTGCTTCTACCATATTTTATATTCCATTTATGAATCTGCCTGGTTCCAAGTTAAAACCAGACCAGTTATTTTTCACAATTACTCTTGGAGAAGGCTAAATCCATAGAAGAAAAGCCCATCTATTAATGAGCATCCTGGCAAATATTCAATGGAGTTCAGATGACATGGTTTCCTACATTCTGTATAGTAATACAGAAGCATGCAGGAGCCAATCTGGTTCCATCTAGTGGAAGTCGTTTGACCTGCTTGAAACGTAAATGCTTGTAAAATATTACCAACACTTCCAGTAATTTTGGTATCTCACCATAACAGAATAAATCACTAAGAACAAGCTAAAAGTGTCTAAATATTGGACAAATCCATGTCACCAGATAAGAAAGCAATAAATTATGCAGGGACTCTGTAGATCAAGCTTAGTTCCACAAAAAGCAGTTTCTGCAGACTCAGGTTCCCTATCCCAACCCAGTGACAACCTTTTCAGACTAATTAATACATTTCAAGAGACAAGCACACATTGGCAGGAAGCAACAGGAACAGTTTTCCTAAAGGTACTTTATTTAACATTTGTTGTACTGCATTGTAATATTAAAAGATTTTGGCAATTTAAAGAGACAAATAATTTTATATGTAAGATAATGCAAATCTATGTGTTTAGGTTTAGGTAACATATGTATATAAGTATGAACATACACATATGCATTCTTTGCTGTCCAATTGCAGGAGATGTGAATCACTTCAGTGGGTGAGAGGAGTAATGTGGTGGTCTTTGCCTTCTGAAATTGTAAACTTTCCCTACACCTGTAGTGCCTTCTAATACTTGACCATGACAAAGCCCCATCACTACCTTATTGTGTGTATCTGACCACAGGTACCTGACCTGCAAAATCCATGCCAAGTAAAACTCAAGCCCACAGTTTCATGGCTGTCGTACATTAATGGAGCTACCAATTTACTGCAGGCGAGAGCCTGGGCAAGCCTCCTTTTATGATTTCTCATTTGAGAATGATGAGATTAAACATGTAATTTATCAACTTTTTTCTTTGTTAATTAATATAGAAGGTATTACCAAAATGTGTAACTTGTTAAACTAGTTACTTGTGGACTCCACTTTATATTCAGGTTAAGGAAAACAGAAACAAGCCTTTGTTTTTCTAAGCAATGAGTTATAACTGTATAGTTGTGCCATCAACCAACACATGTATCTGAACATATAATCACCCTTTACAAACATTTATTAGCTTGATATTCATAGGCTAGATTATTTCTTAATACAGTACCATTTCCACAAAGACCATTTTTCTACACGGCTCTGAAGACCATCTAATGCCACCCTTCAAACATTCACTGAAAGCATCCTTGAAGGGTTCAGTATACAATGGTGACAGCTTGCAGGTATAAACAAGACATAACCATGTAGCATATTTTTTTTTCTGAATTTTTCAGTTATGAATATACAATGTTGAGACTAATAAATTTCATTGTTTAGATTCACAGCATGAATTCCAGAACATCAGAAGCTTTGAAATGGTTCCAATATATTTATTTTTCTTGATGAGAGTGAGAATTATTTCTACCTTGTATTTTAAAAATCCCAGTACTTTAAATGGCAGAACGCTTCTAGTTTACTTGATTTTTATTTATTTATTTTTTTAATCAGGAACAGAAGATTGAAAGCTACAGGTTACTCACTACGAAAAGAAATCTGTTATGTTCTAATTGTTTCGTCTGGGGAGAAGTGATAGTTCTGTTTATAGTCACATTCATGCTGTCACTTTCCTATATCACTAGGTAAAATAGGAAATATTATCATCATCATCATCACCACATTGACTTGCATTTCTGTAAAATTAATGTAAATAAATGCTGCAGCCAAACACAGAAATGAAGTAGTTTTAACCTGATTCACTCATCTTTTCAAAAGTGCTGTCCAGTGCTGAATTATATTTAATTTTCTCTTCTACCAAGTCATACATATTCAATATCATAACTGCAGGCTGAATTTTAATATGTTTTTCAGGGTGGAGAGAGGGGAGGACAAAGGAGGCCACTGACATATATGAAAAAGGATTATTAGTGTGTTTTGCTATTGAAACGTTTTTATTTGTTTTCATTTTACCATGTATAATGTAGCTACAGAAATTTAGATTATCCAAAATAGCCATCAGTTGTTCAAAAACTTTTAAAAGCCTTTTACTAGCAGACACCTAATGAGGTATCCTCTGTAACAGATTAACGCAGAGGTTCTTCTTTCTGGCATTTTCAGTCCTTGCTCTACAGATACAAATTATGGCCCCATTCTGCAAGAAATACCAATGACTTAAAGTTCCCCAGCTTTCAGGATATTTTAAGAGGTAGTCAGAATGTTAGATGACCTGATCCAAATGGAGGAAAGTAAAAAAAAAACAAGACCAAAACACAGCTAATTAAGCATCAGATTTAAGTGGGAGTGAGAACTGGTGGCTGATACTAATCAGTCAACCTTAACCATGATAACAAATTTATGAAAGCAACAAGCATGCCCCTACAGTTCTAAGGGCTGTTGTACATGATAACTTTCTAATTTGTGCATTCTATAATGTAAAAATTATTCCTGAGCTGTAAAAAAGATCCTTGGAAGGATCTGCTAAGAGTTGAGAGCCGGATACCAAATAAAAAAAAAATTCCTCTGAAGATCTTTTATTTTTACACCAGGAAGTAATATAAATTTCTGCATTCCTGTAAGCAAAAGTGATTTGGCATTACGTAAAATCATGTGCATGCTCTGCTGTACATGATTTTAGCAATAACCTACAAGTTTAAAGTCTTCAAATGTCTTGATTTATTTAAAACTAGTGACTTAAATACCAGTTACTAGCTAAGGTTTGGTTTCAGACTCAATTTTGAAAAAAACATTTTTACCCTTTGAATTCTAAGGAAATCCACAGAAGAACTGAAGTTTTCCATGATCTGCAGAGGCAACTTCTAAATTATATTGCATTTTGCCTACCCTTTTTTTTCATGTTGCCATATTTTCCTCCTTGGTCAAAAAGTCCAAAAGAGTTTAACAATTCAGCTAAGTATAAAAATGCCTAAATGTAGCTCGGATCCTCTTTTTTATCACAGCACCCTTTAACATACCATTCCTAACCTTCTAACCACTTCAATTAAATTCAGTGACTTTTACACAGCTCTAAACATTTCTAGGATTATAGATTTTGATCCCAATTATATGACAAGTATTTGATTACACAGTCACCACAACAGTAGTAGAAATTATAAACCTACAGAAATGTTTAATGACTTAAAATTATCAAGGAATCCATTAAAGGTTTTAGAGGATTAGAAACAAGACGGTGGACAGAAGGTAAATTCAAGGACATCAAGCACTCAAATGAGGAAAAAAAAGAAAAATGGATAGGGAAAATAAAGCATTTCAGTTTAAAGATCAAATATTTGGAATTTTTCCTAGTTTTTTTTACTATTTTTATCTTTTAAAGTACTTTTCCCTGTTTGCTCTTGTTTCAAGAGCATTTTATATTTTCTTACATATTTTACACAGAAGATAATTTTGCAAGGAAGCTAATCAATGTACAAGCCAGCTAACTGTGTCATCATCACGATGCCACCAGGAAAACAGTTAAATAAAGCAGATACTTTGAATTGCTCTATATTAATGTATGTGCATGCACACACATACACATGTACATATATAGGAATGTGTTCTTGTTTCCAGGCTTGATGCAGTGATATATTCTAGGAAGTATAAACTGGCAAGAAATTTCATTTTCTGTAGAAAAACCCTAAAACTCACAAGTTTAGGTCAAGATATTAATTATCATGACATTATTTAAAAGGTTTTATTTTAAATGACGTAACTATTAAAATAATGCTACCTTCTTTTTTTTTTTTTTCCTGGGGTTCTTGAGTAACAATATATTCAATGTTGTGATGCAAACATCTCACTACTTTGTGATGCTTTTCATCAGAGTTGCACCATTTCTACTGCTTTATGGAGAAATTGTCTGGCCAGGAACAGAGGAACATTAAGTTCACTGAGTAAAGACAACTCACCATCAAGTTCGTACACCATAATTTCCACAACACCTAAGCTCTTATTTTGAGATGCCTTTTTTTTGGTTTTAATTTAAAAAACATTTACCATTAACAGGAGATAACATTAGTGGCATAAATATCAAGGCACACAACAGACCATATTTTTACAATATTTCTGCGGAAAATTTACTACAATCATCCCAGTATGAGTTTAATTCCGATCTTTTGCATGAAGCCTACATAAATAAAAAGATAAGTAGGCAGGGGAGAGCTGAGTATTTTTACAACTTCAAGCACTGTAGAGTTAGTACCTGAAATTGAACTTCAGATGATTATATAATGAGCCCTAAAATGTGGTAAGAATTTGAACACCTCCCAAATGCTGCACTCTAGTGTATAATTTTTAATGCCTGTGCAAAATCTACTCAACAATTTTTAAAATTGCTCATATTTTATTCTATCGACTGAACAACATTAATTTCAACAATCCTATAATTTGTTTTTCTGTTTTCGCAGACCCTCATCCACTAACTACAGTTTTCACACCATATATGCGTAATACAACCCCCCCAAACATTTGCCTTGTTTAGAAGTACACCCAAAATACACCCCCTGAATTTTCAAATCTTTGTAGAATAAAAAATAAACAACTGAGAGAAACCATTTTAGTTTCCTTTTCATTCACTGTTATTTAATCTCATCCATTTGCATTTTCTGCTTACTGGAGCATCTTGTTTAGGATACTGATGGGTTTATCTTAGACCCTATGCCGCCTTGGAAACTACATACTTTTGAACCATCTCAAGGCTTTTTTTTTTTAAAAAAAAAAGGCACAAAAAAAGCCTATTTTTTCCACGCATATTCCTCTGTAAATCCATATTCAGACTATTTGAGTTCAAATGCAAGCTTTTCTAGACTGCTTGTTTACCCTAGCTGTCTGAAGAACAATAGATTGGCCTATGCATGTTGGATGTTATGGATCAATAGCAGCATCAGCAGTTTCTTAACTGCTAATTACAATTTTATCTACTGTAAGGAGGGACAAATGTTTCATTGACCAGTAAAGTCTTAGCACTCTACAGAGATCTGGAAACCTACCCTGTGGTTCCAGAGAGATGATGATATTAAGAACAATAAAAGCCTTGGCATAGTATTGTCAAACTATATGAAGTTTCTTAATGGCTTAGAAACTCCGTGTAGAATGGGTTAATTCCATGGTTTAAATCTTCAAAAATTCTTTATTCAGAAATCTAGGTTGAAATGACAGACAGGCAGAAGACAGCTGACACTTAGTAGCAATACAATACATGATTTTAGCGGAGTCTAGTTAAATCTTGGCAATATAAATACAATAACTGACAGGACTTTAAGGCTTAAATATATATTTTTAAGAAGTGTCTAAACTGTATGTTCAGCAGTGCTTGATGTGTGCCTTCTATGGAAACTTCTGATAGGCTTACAGATACTAATTCCTTCTTTCTTTCTGACATACACAAGCTGCCATGTCAAATCTACATTCAGAAGCAGCTAAACACAGCATTATTAGCTCTTGTTTGTAGTTGCTTTTAGAAAATGAGTCCAACCCCTCAGTTGATTATGTGGTAGTATAAAGCTAAACAGTAAAAGCTTTCAGGAGTTAAGAACAATAGCTACTAAACAAAATGTTGCCTTCCTGGCTGCACAGGCTTCCAGAGTTATGTTTCCAGTTACTAGCTCCTGACCTATATTTTGTGAGCAAGATGTGGTCAGAATTTTTGCAGTAATTTTTTATTTGCTCCTATTTATGGGTTGTTTTCTTTTGGGTGTTGGTTGTTTGTTTCTTGTTTGCTTGGTTTTTGGTTTTGTTTTTGTTTGTGCTGTTTACATTTTTTTTTTTGTCTTTTGTTTATTTTAATAATGGATTTTACTTTCTTTTTTGCACCCTCTCAGGACTAGTTAAGTTCCTCCTGAAATAGCTCTTGAACACCAGTCTTTTTTCAGCTGAATAAAACCTCATAAATCACAAGGGACAAAGGTCTCTACTGCAGTGTACATAAAAAGATTTACAATCATATGCTGTATTGAGCAGCCCTGTAGAATAGAATATAGAATACTGCATCTTTGACAGGCTGAAAGAAACCACATGCCAGATCTGATTTCTGACTTGCATAAGAGGCAGACCATGTTACATCTTCAGCCCATGAGGAAATCAAGCAGTCAAATGGATAGGGAAAAGAAGAAATGGGAAAGAAAGTTTTATTGTCATCCTGCATATTTTTGACTTCAGCTTTTGCCATTTGTATGCTCTCCAGGACACTTATATGGCAGTTATTCACTTCAATTTTAGCAGCAATGAGAGGCTAAAACCAAGATTTCATGTAACAACATTTAACCCAAACTGCCTGGGGAAGAAGGAAGGAAATATCATCCAATCTGTGTTGCTAAGTACTTTTGGATCATCAGAGCATGCAGGTTAGTATTTCAGACACTTTCTGTTACTTCTGGAACTATTTGCATTAATCCACTCTTTGACAAAAAGGGAACTTCTTCAAGTTTCAATCAGATATGGATTCTGTGAAAGGAATAATGGCCCTCCATTTATTTCTTAAAGATACTCAAATACGACTTTCAAAGAAATTAAATCTCAGGTAGCAGCATGGTGTGTCCTCACATTTACTATGGAGTGGTGGGGAGGAAAGATTCAAAATTATGACACTATGTGATGATGTGACTACAATCTTGCATGTTTAAGAAAAAGAAGACCAACAACAGAAGAAAAAATAAAATGTTTATAACCATACAGAAGAAAAGAAAACAAACAAAAAACTCCAGCCTGTAGTCTGAACTATATAGTCTTTCTTACGGTACAGGTATAAGCAGTGAGGATGATGGCGAGACTGTATGAATTATTTTTTAAGAAGACACACTGTTCAAAGAAGACATACATTTCAAGTGAAATGACAAAGCCTTTTACAAGTTTTCCATGAATCTAGCTTGTATTAATGAATTCCAGACTGAAACTGATATATTACTGAACTACCAAAATACCATATGTTCAAAATGGCAAATTGGCAGTCTCAATTTACCTTCATTTAATGGAGACATTTGAACAGTTAACGGAAAATTTTGAGTAGTTTGGGCTTTTGTTCATGCTTAATCTATGCATGACTACATTTTGCATCAACTAGCAGAAAATTTAGGTTAGACTGTTTAGGGTAATAGCTGATTTCCAACCCCTAAATAAAATATTAATTTTTGTTTAAAAGTATTTATATTAAAGATAAACCACACTCTAAAAAAATCCCAGTTTCAGAAAGCTCTAAAATTTGACAACTGTGTTTGCAACCTGAACACATATTTTGACTAGAATATTATTCAAGACCCCTATTCTTTCCCTAATCTGTCTAGTACAATACATGACCTCTTGATGTACAACTAAATGTTATGGCATGGACTCTCCTCATTACAGGCATATAGGCTGGTTTAGAGGGAAAAGCTTTGAAGAGACAGCCATTCAAGCTGCAAATGACAAAGTACCTACATCTTTTCATAGTACATAATTTCCTCTGATCACATCGAAGCCTCCTTCCCTAAATCTACATAATGGTTGATTACAAAAAAGGACTTCATCTTTTGAAGCCACATTTCATTGGTTGAACTACCTGGAATTGTGTAAAATAATGAAGTTATGCAGGCCCAATTAAGCTGTATTACACAAAGAAAAGTAGGATATGTCATAAAGGATCAGAGAAGACAGTCAAACAAGCTTGATATTCTCTTTCTACATAGGACACTCCTAATTGTTTAGATAAATGCAAAAACTGCTAGAACGTCACAGATCTCTTCCAAAGCTTAGCTACAGAGCTGGATAATCACAGAAACAAAGAATAATTCAGTTGGAAGGGAGCTGTGGAGTCATCTAGTCCAGACTCCTGCTTGAACAACAAACTGAACAATGCCTTCCTGACTCCACCATCAACTAGTTTACGTTGAAAAAAGAAACTTCTTCTACGACCTTTTGTAATGCACATCTACAAGCTATCAATGATATTTCCGGACACAAAATGGCCCACTATCAGGTATTACTATCTTAATACGGGATTAAGCAGACCTCTCATTTTATCTGTGAATGCCAGGCAGTTTGTCTCCATCGGCATACTGCAGCTTCTGGCATTATATAATGTACTTAAAGGTATCAGCAGATCAGCTCATTGGTGGGGCATTAACTACCTGAATTTTATTATTTAATCTTGGAAAGCACTTCAGCTGTATATGATTCCCAAAGGTCTGAGTCCCCCTACTTTTTCCCCAAATCATTGTTATTTATCTGCAAGACAGAAAGCAGCTAAAGGAAGGTCCTATCTCAATAAAGATTATCAAAACTTAATTTAGCAAGTGTATGATTTCAGGAGAATAAAGACAGGAGACATGATTCCATCTTACCTTATGGCAGCATAAATTCATTTCCTCAGTATAGGAAAAGAAATTTGGGATGCATGCTTAATTTCATGCATAAATCAGACTTTCAGTTGCATTTGTTTCCAAACCCAGTTTTCATCTGCAGTTTCAGTGGAATTACTATGAATAAATAGTAGAATGCAGCCCCTTGGCTCTTCACCCCTCTGTTTATTTTATTTTATTTTATTTTGTGTGTGTGTGTTTATGATTTTTGGTTTTTTTTAAAAAAAGCAATTATTTTTTTTTTTTGTGCATTTCTAAGCACACTAGTGACTCGATTTCTTTTTTTACTTAGGGATTTGTATTACCAATTATTCATCAACTTAGCCAAATGAAACGGAACTGAAGTTTTTCTCTTAAGTGACATTTTCTGTTCTCTGAAAAAGTGTACCAAGAAATGGATACTTTAGCAAGGGAGCAAGGACAATAGATGCTGCACGTTGCATGGTAAAAGAAGTCTTTTATAAACCAATCAGGTTTCTGCCTAGCACATATCCAATGACTGATTGTGTATCTGTGAGGATAAAGGGTACTGATTATCTTCTCTGTAGAATGTTCTCACAGATTTGCACAATGACTTAAAGATCACAGGCAACACGAAAACTGCCTCTTTCTCCCTGATTTCACACTGTTTGAGACTCAGATCTTGCCCAGTCATCTCCTGGGAAGCAGCTTTTTGGGTAGTTGCAGAGCACTTGCTCATGTTTTAGACTATGAAACACTGACCAAAACCCTACTGAGGACTTCAGAATTAGTTATTATATATTTATAATTGTATTTTTTATCTCTTTCTCTCTAAATATAAATAAATATAAATATAGAATCATAGAATCAACTAGGTTGGAAAAGACCTTTAAGATCATCAAGTCCAAGAGTTACCCCAGGTTTGCCAAGTTCACCACTAAACCATGTAAATATAAATATATAAATATACTGGCTGGGTGGCCACAAACACAGCACATGCTAAATTAACCCTCTCCCATGGAGATCTTGAAAGTGCTGGAGCATTTTGCTGTTTCTTACTTTTTGTGCTGCCTTCAGTGCAACTCGAGGTACTGGAATAGCATTTTCCCCCTTCCTAAAGTAAAGAATAGATGCAGATGTTGCAAATGTAGTCGCAAAAAAGAAGCAAAAATCCCAGTGAATCAAAACCCACTTAGCATGAAATGTAGAAACATCAAATAAGTCAGAACATCCTTCAACAACTAAGGGTGAAACAGCTAAATTTTTCCCACCCCAAAAGGGATTTCACCCACCTGAACACCTAAAGATAAGAATACTTTGAAAACATGATGGTCTTTTGAAAACATAACTTAATTTGAAGAAAAATTATCTCACAGATTACCTCTATCTTTTTGGAAGGAAAGGACTGGGGACTGAGAGAGTATAACGTGTTTTCCTTATTGTGATGATATAATAGAACAGGATGTACTTTCGACTCAGCTTTGTGATTCTTAATGTTGCTTTTGTTGCATTGTGCTTATTTTACCCTACAAAACGTTAGTAGAGTAGGGCATGTAGGTATCTTCATACTAATCTACACAGTATTCTCATCTGTTTTTCCAGGTCTTGCATTGTCACATGCATCCAGAAAGGGCAAGTAAAGCTAACCTTGACAGGGATGCTTACTGAGTAACAGGTAGTTAAAATTAAGGTCCTTCTTTCCTCTGTAATTTAAAGGCTATGTGATACTAGTTTGACTGAAAAGTATCTGCTCTAGACTTTTTCAGTTTACACATGATTTGGCACTAAATATAGAATATAACGTTATTTTTCTCTTTTTCTTGAAAATGTAATACTTCGTTCTGTTAGGCAGATAATGGTTCCTCCCACTTCAACAAAACAAACAGAGAAATCCACGTGCTTCAAAGGATAAGCTGCAGATTTTGATTGCTTGCAACAAGCAATATTTCAAAAGTTTCTTTTCTTTTTTAGGTAATACTGATTTCACAGAACACCCACAACCAGTTCATATTTATGGTCAAGAAGAGTGAGAAGTGTCTGGCAAAGGGACTTCTCTTACTACTGAGAAACAGAGCATCAGAAGCACTAGGTTTCCCCCTCATCAGTTTACTTCTGGAAAACTGAAATCAGGCTGAGAACTGAAGTCAGTTCTCTGATATCTCAATATTCCATAGTAAATATCATTAGCATTGTGTTGCTGGAAATAATATTAACTTTGAGCTCTTGTTTGGTTGGTTGGTTTGTGGGTTGTTTTTTTGTTCCCTCACGTGCTGCCACGTACATTTTGTGAGCACTGGCATGCAATGAAAGTCCCTGCGTCTCTCCTCAACAGGTGGTTTCTCTGCCTTATGTAGAAGCATTTAAAGTCTTACACTTTTTTCTTCACTCTGGACTAATTTTTTCCTTCACCTGATCAAAACATGACCTGAGGAGAACAGGATGGATCATTCTGTAAATGTTCACATAACCGGTAACATCCCTGGAGGCTGGAATTTGTTTATTTACTTTTCACTGCTGCTCTCACATTCACTGACCCTGAGGTTCTATAAGTCCAATAATAAATAATTGACCAACATCTCGCCAGCTAACGTAAAAACAAGATTTTGAAAGTGATGCCTTAAAACTATTATGGAGGGAAGGCAAATCCTAAAGGGCTCATGTTCTGGAAACTCTACTGTCTGAGCCTGACTGCCTTCAGAGTTATCCCTTAAAAGATGCCTTGTTTGGCAAATACCCTCTTAGAACCACTGGCATGTGGAACATTTTGAACATAGCTGTTTCACTCCAGAATTTACAGAGTTGCAAAAGCACACTGCTTCTCGCAATAGAAAAATCAGAAATAATATTTTCAGATCTGATGCCTATTCTTATATAAATTAAAACCATTATTTCATTTCTACTGAGGCTTCAACGTTATGCAAAAGTACACTGAGGAACTGGGTATTTCTGTCCATTATATTCACTAAGAAGTGAAAAATTTGAGGCTTCACCCCTCATGAAAGAAAACGAGCCATTGCAAGTGTATGTTCCCCTTGCTCATAGTCCAGATCATCATTATAACCATTGACACTTCAGGTCTAGGAAACCAGGGATCCAGAACAATGCACCCTGAATAATTAATATATTGGATGGTTTCAAAGCTTCTATTATTCTGACACCTGAATTTTCTAATACCAAAGGACTGCCAGGCTTCCATGCTGGTCTCAGTGACCAAGGCCGTACTTTGTTATGAGTTCTTTTATTAGTCATTCTCACTGCAGAGGCTGCTGCAGTAGATTGGTATTTTCTGAAATCCTGCATGCCGGCACTTTGGAAAGAAGAGGCTATCTCTTGAGAAGATAGGTCCGTTTTATGTCCAGCTCAGAGTTTGTGATCTCTACCAACAATGAAACTGTGGTTTTCAGAAAGTGGATAAAACTTTAGGAAACAAGCTGAGCCCAGCCAAATATATGCAAACTGGAAAAAAAAAATAAAAATCATCAGATAAGACCATCAAACAGCTGTTTCCAGATTGTGGCCTATAGATTAGTGGGTGGTCTGTGACTTCATGCTCAGCAGCCTGCAGCTGCTTCAGAGAAGCTATTATTTTATTTTCATTTATATTATCTTAAAGAGAATTTTAAATGAAAAGTTAAACGCTGGGGCTCAATAAAGATCCATGAAAAAACTGAATACCTAGGTGCAGAGATCAAAAAACGTTTGAGAAACATCACATTAAATGCAATGTCATTAATAGACTTGATAGATAATGTCATGCTGCAATGCAATGGGCAGACATCCATTAGACTCACATCACTCAACAGAACACAGAACATGTAGTCTAACATGAAAGTCAGACTAAAATATTTTATAATTTTTTTTTTTTTCTTATAAATCTCTTCATTTTCTGATCTGGAAATTGAGGGGTTTTTAATCAATATTTTTGGAAAAAAACATAAAGTTGACACAACTATTTTTCAATGTTATCAATATTCCCATGTTAGGAAGAATAAGAACATCTCATTTGTGCCTTATGACTTTTAATAATAAAAATGCCTGAAAAAGTACTCAATTCTTTTACTTATTTTAAATGAAGTTTTATGCACTTCAGGTCCTTTTCCCTGTTTCTGTAGTTTATAATGGTTTCATTCAACATGCAAACATACAAAACGCACATGTTCTTCAGCAGCTCTTTGAAACATCTTGTTTCTAAGACTTCTGGCTAAGTGCCTTTAACCGAGCGCCAGTGTCTTTAACTGGGATGGGTTTTTTGACATGCTGAAGTATTTTAGTAATTCAAATTTTATAGAAAAGCAATATAACATGTAAAGTTACTTGTAAAATATCCTTTATTCATATCACTAGCTTCTAAAATGAAGCCTCATAATTCCAGTTTTCACTAAAGTCAAAGACAGCTGATGATACTTTCTATATCTGTAATATTCTTCTGATCATTATCATTCTTTACCAATTGACGTCTAATTTTTTATTCAAGATTGATGTTTTCAACTTTAAATTTTAAAAGTAACATAGCAAATAGGAATTTCTTTCTTAACCAGTCCTGAACTGACAGAATGAAAATATGTTAAAGAAAAATAAATATATGTTACAGAAAATTAATCTTGAAAGATTTGTTTTCATTACTTCCTTGCTTTGTATGCTTTTCTATGTATTGGAAGATAGAGAGAAGAACATTATGTTTTCTTGTGAAAAGAAGACAGGGGGTGAGGGTGGTAAAAAGAATTGGAATGGAAAAGGCTGCTGTTTTTATGTAAAAAACCGACATGTTTTACCTTGTACTCTGGGGTTCCAAATTGCCAATCTTGTGATGTGCTGTCACAACTTATGCGTGACTGACTGGTTACAGAGCCTGCTGATCTATATGGAGAGGTGAGAATTTGTCACTGTGCATAAGCAGAGAGATCAGTCAGATATAGTGATAGATCTGTTCTTTGCCTAGATTCGTCTGCTGCTATATTAGGGTGGCTTAGCAGCTGCCAAATCAAATTCTGAGCCTAGTTCTGTGGTTGAAAAAAAATGAGAAAAAGAAGTAGTGATATCCTGACACAACCACTCTGGGATGCAATAACCATGGGGAAAAAAAACACACTTATAATCACTGTGGGGCTGGCTTCATCTTCCAGGACAGTCTTTGCAATATTTCATAATCTTTCCCCAGTCACTGCAGTGAACTCACAATACAGGACAACATAGCATAATGTGCTAACAGGTACCTACCTCTCTTGGGACAGTTACTAATGAAGACATTCTGCATACCTAAATGTGTCAGTACCGAGAACCACAAAACAGTAGCGCAGGACTATAAAGGAGAACCTCTGCATAAAGGGAGAAGGAGATACCTTGTGCTGTGCTTGAAGTAGTGTACAATGGTCTACTTGCTTTTTTTAAGCTTGCTTTAAAACTGCAGAGCTGTTGATGCAAACAGGTAGGCCCCCAGTGGACTAATTCTCAAACAAAAATTCCCCTGTCTAGAAGCCATGTTAGTGTGGAGTTCTACCAGCAGTAACATTTCTGAATGACACACTGACTCTTTTGGTGCAACCACTGCCGTGTACCAACATAACTCAGTGGACTGAGATGGTTTATGCTTCTCCCAGTTCAGATCTCAGGTAGAGGTGGGATGCAAGCAAATTTTTTGAACTAAAGGAGATAATGTCAACTGTATCAAGTGTATTTAACTAATAGCGCTTAAAGGCTGCTTTACAGCAGATGAACAGGAAACTACTCAGAATTTGCATTCCTTACCACTTGTTGAAGGAATAGCAGTAGAATGTATTTTACTTCTTTCTCACACTGACATAGTGTAATAGTAGCTATATTAGTTTTCATTTGTGTAGATTAAGGTAACTGCTGGTATGCAGCAGTTTGTAATGGTGGAACAAAGAACAGTGTTCCTCAATGATAGTTCCACATCTGAGTCTGACTTGCAGTATGACCTTGGCTAGGCACTTAACACATCATCCACACAAACAACAGCGTTAGGGCTGCAGGAGCCCTTTCAACACAGCCAGAATGCTGCTTCTTGCTTGAATGTGCTTGCCAGTCTTCAGAAGTGAGATATCCCTGCAGCCACAGTATACAAAGTCACCCATAAGTTTGCTATGTGATTTTTCCCTAAACGGGAGACCATGAAACAGACCACTCACTTGTCATTACAGTGTCGCTGAAAAGCAATGCAACTGTCTGCTGCCACAGAGTGAAATAACCCGCTGCTTGTTCAGCAGTGCCTTCACATCAGAAGCAAAACAGAGCTATGAACACTGAATTGTTCAAAAGATCCATTTTATTTAGGGTTCCAATGGAAGTAAATAGTTGTTTTGTTTTTTTTTAATAAAGTGGCACAAAAGCCAAAACAAACATTAAACAGAGCTCTTCAAGTACTCCAACAAATTCTGAAAGAAAAAAATATCGCACATTTTCAATTCTGCAGGAAGCAGCAGCAACAAACAGAAAACTTGTGGAGTAGTTATTGTTATGGCTGTGCTGCTTCTTACATGATTGTTTGTCATTGGTGACTATTTAATCATGCCTGTTATGCCAGATTTTAAAGATTAGTAAACACTTAACAAATCCATTCAGTTTTCAGACAAGCTTGTTCTTTGTGAAAACTGAAATGACTGGATTTATCAAGGGCAAACCTCATGCCCAGTGAAGGCATAATCTTGCTGTGTACCACAGTATGATGAGGAATCAAGGTGGCAGAAAATGACCACAACAAGGAAGATAGCGTTATCCTGCTGGTGCTGTTGCAATATTTTTCCTACTTTTCTTTCATATAGAACTAAACACTGTACTTGATATAAAATAGTTGTCACAGAAACTTATTTTTCATGCATTTTACAACTGACATGCAGTGTCACACTTAAGCAGAGCCTATTGAGTCAACATGCATTTATACATTTGGCAATAAAATGTGTAAATATATACACACACCCCACAGGAACTCATTGAAACTTTCCACAAACACTGCACATGTATGATCATACAATTTACGAAAGAACATTATGACCAAATCTGTATTTTTTTTGATTAATCAAAACCTTTGACTATTTTAAATATTCTAGAATCAATCAATAATGAATGGTTCAAACAGAGAGAAAAAGGTGCTGAAACATTGCCAAAACATGACCTGAGAAGATGTGGCTATATAAATACATGTGTGTCCCTCTGTATGCATACATACCTACATGAATGTATATTATATATAATATTGCATATGAGTATCTATACATACATAGATACACATACACACAAAGAAGCTGCAGATGCTTTCAAGAATGTTTTTATAGTATCTGATGGCAGATTTTATCTGAACCTATCATTTACCAGTGATATTAGTAATAGAGAATATTCACAATGCATTATTTATCACTTGTACAAACTAACACTAGCAATACGCGTTATTTTATACTGTAGTAGATGTATTTTTTAAAGACTTGAATAAGAACTGGGAGAGCTGCTTAAGGAAAAGTAGCCTTGACAGAACGCGCAGCTTGGAATGAGGCTTCAGCAAACTAGATCAGTTTATTTTCAGCTAGAGAGACAACATGTCAGCTCAGCTAAAAAAGATCACAGGCATTTCTTCATGCAGTGCTAGCTTTACAGAAGTTAAAGAGTTGCCAAAAATCTCTGAACTCAGGAACCCAAACATCAGCTGAGGTAATGTTCTCAAGGTAGAATATTTTCAATAGAAATATTCCATACAAGTGGCTCTATCCATGTTTATGACTCATGGATTGAGTCTCAAGGACTGTGTATATGAGGACAGTGGGAGAGCCTCAGACCATCGAAAAAATTTGCTGTTTTTAAAGGTCAAATGGTGTCACAGCATTTAATGTGAGAAGTCAGTCATTTCTAACAGGTCACTTTTGCAGTAGCCACAGATAATCGACCATTCACTAAACTGTAAAATTTGTTTAAAAAAAAAAGGGGGGGTGGGGGTGGAACCAAAACGCCAGAAAAAAAAACTTATTTCAAAATAAGTCACAACTCCATATATATTTATCTTCAAAATGCTGGTAGGACTGACACCCAGATGTAGGCAAAGTACTGCTATACTGAAATATTATATTGAAAAGTACTATTAGCTTGAAGTACTATATATATTTTATATATGTACACATGCAGACCTGTGTGCGTATAAAGATATAGATGTACACAAATGTACAAGGATGCTTGGCCCTATTTTCAAATTACCCAGTATCTTCCACTGAAAATGTATGTTTGTGTTTAAATAAACAGTATCTGGTGGTTGAAACATTTTGGGCCAACCTTACAGTTGCACTGTTTTTCCTTTAAATTAGTAAACCAATCTGCATTCAAGAAATATGTTACATTAAGCAGATGCTGGTGAGAAAGAAAATTCCTAAAACCACAGGGCAGGTATGGAAAGCAAGTAGTGCCAGCCACTGTATAGGCAGGCTGCCTGGCAGTTCAGTTTGATTAGTTGTCATCAGCTTGGTAAAATAATTAGTAAAAATGCCATGTGCTGCTTGTCAGTTTACAGCTTTAAAGAGGTGTTAGCTCATACTGATAGACAGCACTGCTCTTTCCCAGTACAGTAAAAACAAGAATACAGTATAGCAAAGCCATAAATATTAATATGTATCATCAGGTTTACCACTTAGGAGTGTCACCTTGTGATTAACGGGCTGAGAGCCTGTGAGCTGTAAAGCACAGCTGAGTTGAATGAGATGTGCTTGGAGGCTAGAATGTAATTTCTACTGTACTTTTCAGCATATTGGCTATTTAAAAAATGAAACAGCAGCAACAACAAAAGTAATGATGATGATATTACCATTAATAATAACAACAATATGTATGTCATAATATATAGATGGATGAACTGTTTCATACTAGCATAAGATGCCTGTTCAGTTTCAGGCAGCTTGATATACAAAATCTCAAACATAGGCTAAATTCTTATTTGGTCTGTGCAGATACTAAAACTGCAGTAACAATTCTGGCAAAAAGCAGTATTTGCCAAATTTTCCAACAGGCATGCTCCTTTTTCTTCACTGATTGCCTCTATAATTGGACTAGGATGTTTGACCAGTGCGTATGTATTTATAAAACCAAACAGTAGTGGCCACTTAGATGCACAAGCAGACTCAAACACGGTGACACATCCAAACTTTGGGGGATTTGCAGAACCTTCTGGAGTCCTGAATGTATGCCAACGGGTGAGGAGCTATTTCATATAATATGCTTTATGTAAGACAATCTTTATAAGTCAGACTTCTCACAATATAGCCATTGTATGTAAGGGCGCCCTGCAGAGGGTTCAGCATCATGTCTGATCTAATTCGTGTTAAGGTTTGCTCTTTAAATGGCTGAATCTTAGAGCCTTCACAGACTATTATCAGAGCACTTTAGATTCACAGACTTCACCACTGAAAAGTTTCTAATGCCATACAAAATAAACACTTTGCTGCAACATCCTTTTAATTTGGATTTATTTACTGATGACTTATTCAATGTAATTTTGTATTCTCTTTGTTTGTTTTGTTTTTTTTTTTTTTAGATGTGTATTACTTGATATCTAAGAGTCTTGTTTGCTTGTTTCCCCACTTATTTTCTGAAAAAAGAAAGGTTAAAAATTCTCTAAAGACAAATGTGGAAAAAAGCTATTAAACCAAGGGACCCAACTGGAAAAATCTGCTCATTTTACTGTGCCATGCTATCCTCACCGGTCATTACAAAAAAAAAAAAAAAATAAAATTAATCACTGTTTTCTGGTCTGGTCATCTTGTAATACATATTTCAGTGTTAGCTAGTAACAGCCATATCACAGCCACAATAGCTGATGTGCTAGTTGAAACAATCCAATTATTTACAACAATAATGTGAACAGCATCTCAGCTAAAATTTCTTCTCTGATACATTCCTCTACCAATTAAGAATTGGAAAATATCCTTAGTTCATATGAGATTGTAAGAGATGTAGAGAAGTCATGCGCAATATCCCTTCCCATAGATTTTTTCCAAGGAAAGTCTCAGTCTCTGGCTAATGCACTGCCTCCATCCCAGCAGAACAAAAAGGATGTGACAGCACAAACACTTGTTTTAAAACATGGTCGAGAATAATTACTACTATAAGCTCCTGCAATGCATTTTATTGCTCTGCCCCGTGGATGTCTGATTTAGAAACAAACGTTGGCTTCTGTACTGCAGACTGCGCGATATGTATGTGCATCTGTGTGCATGAGCAAGACAGAGGAGAGGTCCTAGGGTCTGGATTTATACACCCAGACACCAAAATTAGGTGGCTCATCATGTTTTATGTGAAAGTGACAGATCTATGTAACTTCATATGCCTTATTTCATTAGCTGTGCATTTAAAATCTTAGCTTAGAAACATTTAGCAGTCTAGAGAGGAGTAAGACACTCCTATACAGGAATAAGTGTCCACAAAATATGTTAAACAAGAAATACCTTTAACAGGTTTACCTTCAACACAGCCAATAGGGAGGTTTATGATTTTCCTTTTCATACTGGATTTTTTTCCCCCAACTTTGAATAGGCAAATCTAATCCCCCCTGCTTTTTTGCTTCTCAGTGCCACCTAATCTAGGTACTATTGATGACCATTGGTGTGAATCTACCATCTTGCATTTTTACCAGGCTATTCAGGACCCCTCTGTAGCTGGGCTGTTTTTTAGTGCTCTAAATGTTATCCTAATACAAAAGCACTGTATGGACATTTTCACAAAGAATTCACTTTAAATGCAGCCTGAAAAGTTGTAGGAACTTTCTTTGGGTACAGGTCAATAAATGCAAGCAGAGACCTCACAAAAACCTCCTAGGTTACCATACTATGGTTTTGCTGGATCTCACAAGTGTTCCTTACTTCTGTGAATGACACTAATAAACACTAATTCCTCACAAAACCATTTTCTTATATCACTGTATCAGTCTAGCAAAGGCAAGAATAAGGTTTGTATTCAAGAGGTGATAGAACCATTTAAGCCTCACATATAGCCTCACTGTAAAGAACAATTTCGAGCAGCATGTTTTCTGAGATTTTTAATCTTTCTCCTCCCCCTACCATTTATTTTGTTGTTGTTCTGTTTCCTTTTCTCCTTCTTTCAGCAACTTCCATCTTTCAAAGTATTCTTATCATCCACAGTTTCCCATTAATTCTTCACCCTATTATGAGTTTTACTCTTCCTGGAGGGCCTTGATGTCAAAGTACTGTCAATCTGTCAAAATACTTCTTTAAGACTTCCCTCCCTACTGCACTATCATTCTGGACTTTTTACAACAAAGGTCTACTTGTATGGGAACACCAAATTATGAGAATTTGGGCCACAGAATAAAGCATCAAGACCCGTATTTTTAGTGCAACTCAGTCATGAAACATGCATTAGAATGACAAAATCAGTATAGTCTCACTGATGAATAATGTCAAAGGTAATTATACAGCATCATTTTAATTATTCAATATTTTCCATGTAGTAGGAATAAGGGAGTTATTGTTAAACCAAATACTGAAATAACTCAGTTAATTTATCTAACTGCAAATTGGCAAGTCTTTGAGAATGGCCACTGTTAAATATTGGCACAGACACAATATTACAAGAATATACTCAGTATTACAAATATTTAATACTGTAATATTCATTTTTGAAAATGGACATGTTCTACATTTTTAAGTAGCTTTTTATGTGGGTATAATAACTTTTCATCCTAGTACATATGTAAATCTCTGCACATTAGGGGGAGAATATAATCTTTATAGTAAATTTTTAATATGCATTTCACATGGTCTGTGCATACAGTAGATTTTGTATTCTATGTGATACTTTTGAAGGATAAAATACAATGCTTGACCTGTGTCAGAAAAAAACAAATTGTCCTTCTCTATTCACTAAGACAAGTTTAGCTACAAAATTATAGAATTAGATACTACAGGACAAAACAACCTTAGTAACCTGAAGAAGAGAACTTCTCTGAAAATAGGAATGGTTAAGAAATGACAGGCTGCACACAGTGTGCAAGCTTACAGCCCACCTCCTTTAATGAAAGGCCAAAATCTGAGGTCATCTTCAGTGGGGAAGCATCTAGATAGGAAACGATATCTAAACACATAGAGAGGTGTCAGCAAGGTCAATGGAGGGATTTAGGATTTTGGGTTTGGGGTTTTTTTTCCCTCCTTCAGCTTCCTATTAAAATTCATCTGATATCCACTGCCTCAGCAGCTCAACACGACTCAAAACCAGTTTTCAGTTGCAGGAGAAAAAACATTCAACACAGCTAACTGATACACACCTAATCTTTCCCCCAGTGCTTGGAAGATGAGATGAACACTTCATATGGAACAGACATTTTACTTATTCATGGATTTTTTCCAGCTACTGCACGTGACCAGCAAGCTTCCTCTATGAGCTCCAACGGTGCAGTCCTGCACAATGTGGCTTTATATGTGGGCTCTTTCTCCCCATCTATACGATGTCTTTAGGGACCCACAGGACTGTCATGCCACGGGCCTGGACCCTGAAAGGAGCAAGACAAGCCCCATATCCCACCCAACAGGGACCAGAAGGCAGAAGTGCTAAATGATGTGCGCCACACAATTTCAGGCACTTTCAGGACTGAGTGTCATGTAGGTTAAAAGTATTTTGTAACATAAATAAAATACCTGATGGAAAAGTTTCTGCACAAATTTAACACCTGCATCTCATTCATGGTAAGGAAGTTGTGAATCTGATGCAGTAAGGACAGAAATGGGTATGTCCACCATTATTCTAGGTGGGAGGTGTAAACTCCAGGTTTTACAGTCTGTGTCTAACCTACTGACAGCATGTCCTTTTGCTGCTTCATTTGCCCCTCCACCCTATAAATCAATCAGTAGTATCTGGGGGGGGTTGTTTTGTTTGTTGTTGGTTTGGTTTTTTTCCCCACAACAGTTTTCCTGTTATATGAATAATAATGCCTCGAGTAAAGCTTAGTAAGTGTCTCGAAAGAGCTGTTCTTTTTTTCAAAGGGAAGTCAAACAATATTTGTTCAATTTTTAATCATAATCTCATTCAGATAATAAAGTTACCAGAAAAATGCTCTCGGGAATATGCAAGTGTCAGGAATGAGTTACAAACTGGAAATAACAACATGCAGTCACATTTTTCAGTGGAGTCTTTTAGTATTTCTGTGGCTAACACTACAACAGTACCTGCTTTTTAAATCTGAAATTAAGGCCTTACTACAATAGAATGTATGTCTACTTCAAATCTGTATATTGAATTTAGTTCAAAATATCTTCTTAGTGACAATAAATGCAAAGTTCTATTTCTAGCACTACTGAAGCAATTTGTATCTGAGATTATGTATCTGCACCAAGGAGTTCCAGTTTAAAATTAAGACTGGTAATGAAAACAGAACATTGGCAACCATATACTGGCAAGGAGTTCAAAATGTTTTTTCACATGTTGTTTTTTTACAAGGCTTGTGAGCTTGACTGCCATCCTCAGTATTGGCTTTCTAAACAGCTAAAAGCTGCATAGTGAAATTAAAAAAAATAAAAAATTCCTGTAGACACTTGCCCTTTGTCAGTTTTCTCTGAAAAATTAGGCTGTATGGACTTGGAAATTTTCTAAATACATGTATGTATAAATGTGCACAGTGGCTGCTTAAGTCCTTTGACAACCGTATGGCTATGTCTCTCCGGAAATGAGGAGACCAGTCTCCCAAACACTTAGAATGAGATTGTAAAGCAGCACAGACATTTCTGTAAATTTAACCTTAAATTGTAAATGAATTAAATACGCAGTTGAGGACTAAGTAATCTCTACTAGGTAAAAGAACAAGATTTGAAGCACGACCAGCTTCCTTTCCTACTATTTCCTCCAAGTTTCCCAGAAAAGCTATTTCAACTGTGATTACAACGAGCATGGCATCAAGTCTGTGCATCAAGATCAGACAGGAACAGTTTAAAATAATTCATTGTGTTCTGCTGGAAGACCAGCAACTTGGCAATCACTGCTGGTGCCAGAAAAATCTGATACCGCCCTTCAATCATAATTAAAAGATTAAGCAAACAACTGCTCAATTAAACAAAAATTTATTAGTCAAAATTAAATTTACAAGGTCTAATACTGAAAGGTGCCAACTGACCCCCTCAAAGGCAGTGAGCAATCTCATGCATGTCAATGGCAAGCCACAGAAATAACTCAAATACCTCATGACTACACTGCGAGGACATCAGTTGTCATCACTGAAGTCAAAAGAAGGGCAAACTACAGGTGTAAATACATTTGCCACTATGATACAAGACTAGGATATTTATTGTGAATATTGCTTGCAGGTTTTTTTTCCTTGTATTATTGCCTGTGTGCACCTATATGAGAGTTTTATACAGATATAATGTAAACAAATATATATAAAAATATTTGCAGAAAAAATTTCCAATAAAAAATAGGTATCTAATTTCAGTTTGGGCACCTTTCCCCTTCACCTTCCACAAATACTTTCGCAAACAATTTACTAAGTTCCATAAACAACTAATTTTGAATAAATATGAAAGAATGTTAATGAATTTATGATCACTTACTCACTAGAAACCCACGTGTTAGAATACCCTTCACTGCTAAGAAACAGAAACTACACTGTATGTTGTATTTTTCAAAGAGAATGATTAAATTTTAAATATCACATAGTTAAAACAAAAATTCTTATGGACAATCTAGAGCCTTCAGGTTACTTATGGAGGAAATTCAACAACTAAATCTGAGTAAATGAAGGATACTGCAGTCTTATTTTGCAAAGTTGACAGCACAGGAGAAGAAATGGATTAAAAAAGGATAGTTTGCCTGCATTCTATAGATTTAATTACACACATACACCAAACAAGCCAAAATAATCAAACATTTCCCCTACAAGTTTTTAACATCAGAAATAAAAATGTCTTGCAACCCTATCTGTATACACTACAAAAACTAGAGAAATAAGGCAGACAGCTGTTCCTTCTGTTGCTTTCCACAAAAGGATTCCAGGGCCATTACTACTTGCTGCTACAGATTTTCAGTTGTAAGCAAACCTTTAATGAAAAATCAATATGCCATCCAGGTTTTATAATGTCTGCCTTTTATTTCACTGAGTCCTTAAGAATATAGAGCAACACACAAATTCATTTTCCTTATTTTCTTCAGTATTTTTCCAACTATGTGAACTACGTGATGATGTTTCTGTAACTATAACATGTTGAGCTGATCTCCTCATTTAAAGGTTATACACAAATTAAGTTAAAAAAATCACGTCAAAAAATACAGAACTTTTCCTAGATTAATTTCTTTAATCATTTAATTTCTTAGGTTTTCTTTTAACCTACCAAAAAAACCCCCAAAAATCCATCATTTAATATTCATAATTATTGTGTATTTAAAATTGCATTATGTCTTAACTATTTAGACCCAAGTGAACCTGCACAGAATCTAAACTTCTACCTTAAGTATATTATATATTCTACATACTAACTGCGTTCATAAAATTTTTAAATGTATGGTTTCAACTTTCTAACTTGAGACAAGTAAATTTGTAAATTACCTCTTATTGCAGCTGCAATAGAAAAGCAAAAACTCCAGCTTCCTTGCAGTGTAAAGAACACTGCCTCAGCTGAAAAGCTAACTCAAATGATTTACATAAGAAAAACAATTTTAAGTAAGATTAAGAGGGAACTAACAGCCTGATTTTCCAGTATTTCCACATGCTGGACAGAATGAACAATAAACATGTTTACACCATAGTGTAAGTCTAAAGCTTTATTTTGGTACAGCTAAATCACTGCAATAGAAACCCTTATATACAGAAAATACATATATGAATTTCCATCCTGAACTTATTCCTCCATAAAATGTTTCTTATGTCAAAACCATAAAGGGTACCTGCTTAACTCTCTTGATTACGGTAACACTCATCACAATGAAGATTTTCTGTGCCATAGTAAACACTCCAAAGCTACTAAAATTAGCTGAAAGACACAGATTTCAATGAAAATTTTGAAAATTCCCCAGAGACATTGAGAATACTTAAAGAAAAATATGAGAGATTGAATATCTATGCAATTAACCCAAACTTTTTAGTATTAAAACTTTAATAATTAGAAGTATACAAATTTTTGTTAAAATAATAATAAATTAAAAAAAAACAAAACAACCCAAAACATTATACCATGGTGAAAATGCAAACATTTTGATACCTTTCCTGAATGTTTCTCTTTTAAAATGCTAATGGCTTGCAAAAGGTCCTTGTACTGAAGGCAAAAAGACTGAATGTCCCAAAAATGCAGGGAAAGACTCCAACACGTAGCCCTTTTACATCTCATGAGCCAAATGCTTTAGACATGGCTCTCAGAAAAGTCCAGACTATTTAGAGAAATACACTAACAGCAAGTAAAGACAATCAGATACCAGATGACTTTATTTTCTGGTTTATTTCGGAAATATTACAACAGCTTTCTAATTTGGAAAATTCTTATTGCTACCCTGCTTAATTCACTAGAAGCTTTTTATCCTTCCTCTCCTTCCCACAACTTTTCCTGTTCTATTTGTAATCATTCTTAGTTTGTATCAGTGTGTAATATCATTTGGGGTAAAAGTGGTGGCTGCATCCAATTTCAACCATTGATGTCTAAATACCCGAGGGAAAAATCTGCTAACTAATAAAAGAAACTTAAAGAAAATACCCTGCCATTCATACAACAACATGTAGATCTGAGCAAGTATTAAGTTAACATCCAAATGTCCCAGGAGCGTAGCAATTGTTACCCCTCTATACAAAAGAATAAAGCTGAAACGTAGCAGGGAAAAGAACATTAGAAAGCTGATGCTGGTGCCTCTTCCAAACAATACTGTCCATCACCTCCAATTTTGCATGAAAATTTTGCAGAGGAGGTGGCAATTCAAATAAATGTCAAGCCAAAATACAGGAAAAGGAACACATTTTATTGCTTGATCCCAGTTACCTGACCAGCTCACAGTTACTAGTAAAACACTGACATGCTACAGGAATTGACTGGCAAAGTGACCATGATATGATCCAGCAATATTAAATAAAACATCATTTAAAATATCACAGAGGCTTGTGTATATTAAGAGGTATTGGGAAATCGACTTTTCTCTGTGGATAAATAGCAAAAAAGATAGCCTTGTGATGGTTTACCTACTGCAGTTTAGGTATGTAAGTGAATAAAGGAAACTAAAGTTGTGGTAAAGTACTCATTGAAAAAAAACAGCAACAGAAATTTTTTAGAAATAAAAGCAAGAGAAAAGAGTCAGTGAGATGAATAAACTACCAAAACCCTATACAAAATTTGTTTTCCATATCTGAATTACTTACAAGGGCAATTGAACTGAAACTTACCGTTATCCAAATACTTCATGTTACTAGAGATACCGTGATGTTATTATTTCATGCAGTGAAGAATTTGGGACGTTTCATACATCTAGATTCAGTCAGAAAATCTGTGTTTTGACCTTTTTTGTTTGACTGTGTTTTGGTCATTTGGTTAGATTTCCCCAAGAGGAAACCAACATTACAGAGTATTGAAAAGTAATAGAGAGCACAGGTAGCTAGTCATGCAGTTTATAAAATTTCCTGTGATTCAGTTAGTAAGTGTTGCTAACATACAGAAAGAGATGCTATTTGGTTCTATATTATATCATCAAAGCTGGAGAGAGACAATTAGGATACAGTTTCCAACAGGTCCGTCATAAAAGCACCTCTGGGATTGGAGAAGAAGAAACAGAATTAAGGTTTGTTAACCTGGAGGAAAGATCCAAAGAAATAAAGTACAGGCCTATCAGGATACACACCATTAAAGGGTTACACAGAGCAAGGTACTTAAAATGGAGTTAAGAACAGACTTGTTGTCTGAAATGAGAAGCAAAGTGTGTCAAGGAAAGAGAAATCAGAGAATAGAGTTATAGGCTTTTCGTGCACTGCCAAAGAAAGCCTGGTATCAGAGAACGGATGCTATAGTAAAAAGGCAGCCTTCCTTTTTTTTGTGTTGCCTCACAAAATACAGGGCCAGATTTGCATATATTACTTATATATTGCATACATTACATGTATATTGCATATTTTACATATATTTTCTTATGATAGGTACATATGATCCCAGCAACAGTCTTTAAGCAATGAAAAGTGGCACTTTCCTCAACCAACACCTAAGTAATAGTAGAGAAGTGATGTCTAAAGACAAGATGTGCTTCACATGCTGGAAATGCTTAATAAAAATTTTCACTGGCAGAGAAAAATGCTTTGGTTCAAGTTTACTTTAAATCCCAAAGAAGTACAACATCAGAAACAGCTGGAAACAGCCAGGTAACAGCAGAAAAGACAAGAAGAATGCTCAAGCAGAAGTCTTTAGAGACATTCAGAGCTAAGTAACAGAAAATGTAAGAAATATGAAAGCATTCTGTATTAAATGAGAAAGAAAAAAAAATAGAAAAAAGTGACTGGAAAATACGTTAATTGATGGGAGCCAGGCATTATTGCTTACAAAACCAGAAAAATAAAAAACCACAAAACCCCCAGATCTTCAGTTATCTATGCTATATAGTCAACTGCACACAGCTCAGTGTACACCAATGATCAGTGCCACTCTGGAGACCCTCTGTCTTTGTCTTACAAATAGCAAGTGGAAAAAGATTGAGTGATTTTACTTCATCAGCCAGGAGGATCAAGTTTATCTTGCAGAAAAGTTAAATTATTCACTTGGCTATTTAATAGCTTAGGAGAATTTAAAACAAAACCTGCTGAATTTCTGAGGAATATCTTTATTGTCCACATGGGATGGAACTGACAGAAATCACAGATACTCTGAGACAAGAGTCATCCTTGCATTCAGTAATTTTTACTCTATCTCCAGTGGAATCAAGGAGACCATTTGAAGAACTATCTGCTACACAGGATGGTAAATAAATTCACGTGCCTTAACTCGATTTGATGATTATGTTCAACCATACCTTGATGCTATGGCAGGACAAGTGACTGTGATCCCAAGCCTGCAGCTCTTCTCTGACCTGCTGCCCACAGCTAGGCCTGCTGCTGGTGGCAGGGATGAGGACAGCACTGTCCTACACTACTAAGTCTATTGCTCATCTATTCCACTTACCATAACACCTACTAAGCCTGAGTCAGTGAACCTGTAATCAACGTGGATGCATACTCAGTACATGACTGGGAACTATGACATTTTACCTTGCTACAGAGCATGGAAAAAAACAATGCCCGCAACAAAACACAATCCATCTGTATAGAGCTACATTTTTAGGAGGTTGATAACCCTTCAGCATCCTTATTTATTCTTTGGCATTTGAGTTGTTAATTTAGAAGACGCCGTCATCATTCCATTAAAAGTAAGTGATGACTTCTCACTCTGACAGAGATCTCTTAATGCATTTCTAATTATAATCTTTAAAGACATTGATACAACTCACCCATTCATGTGAATTATCAGCTGGAGAAAATGATCACAGCTTCAGTATTTTCAGCAGAATAGTGATGATTAATACAAGTTGAAAATCAAAACAGCTGTTTTTACTGCGGCATAGTGAGGCAACTGAGAGCTATATATGGAGAATATGAGGACATCATAATATTTACCTTTATGAATTCACACAGGTTTCAGAGACTTTATAAAGGGTGGTGGATATTCTTAGCTTCTCCTCATAACACTATTCAATTTCAGACTATCTGTTCTTTAGAAAAAAGGAGAAAGTAAGGAGAAGAGCAAGAGAGAACAAAGACAGCACGGGTCTTTCTCACTGTCACCAAGTCAGGTGGGGAGGAAGTTCTTGCTCCAGTTCCTGACTCAATAGCTATTTTTATCTTCTCTGTTTTAATTTATTTTTTACTCTTCATTCTCCATATGTCAACTTTTCTCACTGAGCATGAACTGTTTCTCCCCTATAGTATTACACCTTAAAAATCACAACTTTTCATTAGTCATAGCTTTTAATGGTCAAGTTATGTGTAAAGCCCCTGAATGTACAAAGGCCATGAATGCAATTTAGGCTTTCCAAGTCAGTCTCTTCTGAATGTTTTCACCATTGAGGGCGTGCCTGCAGAATTATTCAGTATCTACCCTGGACAATGTTACATAACTCTTTGGTGGCTTTACACAGCTTATATTGCGTTGTAGAAATTACTGACTTCACTGTAATGTTTTACGATTTTGAAGAAAAGTTTGTGCTGGGGAAAGTACACTAATATTTTTCTTATGCCATAAGAACCTAGATTAGCATCCACCAATGCAATTTTGCACCTGTGTTAAGTGGTTAATTACAAAACTGTTTCTAAAAGCCTCTTCTTCCCTGTAGAATACTTAACCCCCAAAAGTTCATTTGCCTCTAACATTTATATTCTTCAGAAATTAAAAGTTCCTATCTTTTCCTCCCTTTGTTTCCATCTCTCATCTGTACTCTCCTACAGTGCAGAAAGCATTCCTTTGCCTGTGCTCTTTTGGCGGTCAAATCCATAAATATACAAAGATATACCTAGCAAAGCAGGCTGCATACTGAACACAAGTGGAGAGGGAGATGATGGGGGCTTTTTATCCATTGGGGAGAGTTAAGCATGCTTCCACAGGACCTGTATCATAATGACACTGCTGTGGGAATTTGTAGAAAGAAGGCATGGGAGATGTTGGGTTTCCATATGGCTTGTTGGTACTCCTTTTTAAAGATTAATTGGGTCAGAAATAAGGCAGGCATGATCCCTTACCACCAAAGAGCAAGACTGAACATCCAGATTTCATACTGTGACCTTGGATCTATTTTCCAAATTCTGAATTGGAATCCTTTAGACTGCTTGCCACAGAAAACACTACATGATGACACCCCAGAGTGATCCCCAGAAACACCTCTGTTTCTGCCATAGGCAGCCTTTCCTGGACTCTGTCTACAGCTGGCTCCATTACAAAATTAAACACTACTTCCCAAGGAGGATCATGCAGACAGGCTTGAGCTATGGCCTAGGAGGAGGCAGAAATCTGGGTAAGGGCAAGCATAACAGTTACTTTAAATGATGATTTCTTACCTCAAAGAATGTTACTCTAGGCCAGAAATCAAGGCAGCAGTATCCATTCACAGAACAATTGCTACATAACGTGCCCCATCAGATATTGTACCATTCCTGCAAAGAATATAGCAACTTTTTAGCATAACTTTTAGGATTTGTGAGATGCAAAATGGCCAGATACCTTCAGAAATGTTCTTGACTGTTTAGGGATAGAGATGATACATGAAAATTTCACACAGAAAATAAGAAAGTGTCCTGGGTCCAGCAGCAGCAGCAGTTTTTCTCCTCTTCAGTAGCTGGTGCAGCGCTGCGTTTTTGACTTTAGCCTAAGAACAGTGCTGACATAACACTGATGTTTTAGTTGTTACAAAGTAATGTTTACTCAACGACTTTTCAATCTCATGCTCTGCCAGTGAGGAGGGGCACGGGGGAGCTGGGAGGAAGCACAGACAGGACACCTGACCCAAACTAGCCAAAGGGTTAGTCCATACCACAGCATGTCATGCCCCGTATATAAACCAGGGGGAGTTACCTGGAAGGCTGGATCACTGCTCAGGTCGGGCTGGGTATCAGACAGCAGGTGGTGAGCAATCGCATTGTGCATCACTTGTGTTTATTGTTTTCTTTTCCTTTCTCCTTTTAGTTTTATTTTTTCTCCTCCTGCTGTTTCCCTTATCATTATTATTATTGGTGGCAGCAGTAGTAGTTTTGTGTTATAACGTAGTTACTGGACTGTTCTTACCCTGTAGGAGTTAACAATCTTTTGATTCTCCTCTCTATACGTCTGGGGGGGTGGGGGGGTGGGGGGGGGGTGGGGTGGGGGGGTGGAGAAAGAAGGTGGGGGTGGAGTGAGCGAGCGGCTGCATGGTTCTGAGTTACCAGCTGGGCTTAAACCACAACAAAAAGTGACTCTGAATGCCATTTTGAAGCCTTGGTCTTCTGAGGTACTCTCAAAAGAAGCACATTAGGGAATACAGACAACGTGTTAAGTAGATAGAGCAAAGAATCCATGAGTGATTTGTAGCTACACCACCTGATCTAACCACACACTTGACCTGCTTCTGCACCCTGCTCTCCTCCTTCTCTTCATCTTTTCTGAAGAAGCAAGTAGCCTATCCAGAAGACTTGACCATAATCACAGGCTACCCTAACCTGCTACATGTTAAGATCATCATCATTTGGGCTGCCATGCTAGCAGAAAAGAGATGCCCATCCTTCCTTCCTGCCTGTATCTTGGGCCTCAGAAAAATCCAGGGTGCATGGTCCCTCTGCTGAATCAAGGAAAGATGATTTAAATTATTTTCACAGTATTTGGCATGGTTTTATTCCAGACAAGGATCTTCCTCAGATCTGACCAATATAAGCTTCAAAAACATATCTCTAGCATACCTGCTATGGAGATAAGGCAGACACTAAACATGCAGTCTGGGAACACTGAAGTAGCACATAAGTCCTAAGAAGAGTTTGCATGTAATGTTTTTTTGGGGGAACTTTCTTGTGGTTTTTTTGTCATGCAAGCTTAGTGTCTAGAAAGGAATTTTTAAACTTGTGTGAGCTGTGTCTGTCTCTGATGTATGGAGCACCAGTCTTGTGCATGAAGAATTATTAGGATCTTGCTAGAGATTCTCTGAGAACTTGTGAATTTAAAAATCCAGCCTAATGGTGCCCTAGAGACTATCTCTGACAACTGGAAACACTGGAAGAATGGAACTAATCTCAGGAATTATTTAGGAAACCTTGAACAATCTCAACACAGCCCAAGAATGAAATTACCTAGAAACAGAAACATGGCATCTCTTTCTTTCAGAGCACAGGACCATGTTTTTCATTTGGTCAGAGCTTGGTAAGAAAGTAAGCCCCTGGACACCTTTACAATCAAACAAAACAATTTGCAAAAAAATCTTTACAGCAACGGTTTGGAAAATGAAGGGAAACTTCATATATGCATGCCAGCAATAGAGATCAGTATGTAAACCAATAAATTTTGCTGTGTTGCTGTGGGAAACCTTATAAAATCTACTGCTCTTTCTGCACTTTTACTGCTCTTTCTTCAGTGATGTTTCCCCACAGGAAGGCTAAATTATAGGCTAGTCTATTTATTACCAGAATTTGGATGAAAATACTAGTGCAGCAAGAGTAAATCAGTGTAACTATGAGAAACAAGTCCTGCATTATCTTTGGTAGAAAGATCTATGTTAAGAGAGTATTGAGGGATACAACAAGCAAAACATTTAGAAACATTAATTAAGAGTTTAAATTCTACCTTGCCTTTGCAGGAAACTTAACAGCAAAAGTGAAGTATTTACATTTTGGTGACACAAGATCACCACATGTCTAAAAATGCTTCTTCAATTTCTGCTTTAAACCAAGTTAGCAGAATTAACTTAAATTTTAACAAATGATACCATTTTAAAACTTGTTTTGCCACTTGTTTTTTTCAGCCATGACTCAACACACGAAGACATAGTCCTCAAAACATTTCATTTTACTAGATTATTTGAGTTCTCAGCTAACCCCTCAACATACAAAAAATAGCCTTTTTCTAAAATGGCAATGTAACGTGTTGATCCCAAAGCTTTGTACTGAAACTCAATCTTTTTGTTTAACATATAATATTTCCATGAAGATTCCCAAATGTTTCTGAAGATTTCTGCTCTGCTTTCTTCATTGGCAGAAAATATTGGCAGAGGATCTTGTTGAGGGATTCCTAATCACACTGTACATTAAAAGCGGATTTTCTGTTGGTTTATGCTCAGTTGTTTTTCTCCTCAACTGTCCTAGGTTCAGCAGTAGCAGTCACTTTTCTCCTTCTTAGTAGCTGGTGCAGTGCTGTGTTTTTGACTTTCAGCCCATGAACAACACTGATAACACCAATGTTTTTAGTTGTTGCTAAGTAATATTTACTCTGACCAAGGGCTTTTTGAATTTCATGTTCTGCCAGGGAGGAGGGGAAGCTGGGAGGAAGCAGAGACAGGACACCTGACCCAAACTAACCAAATGGGTATTCCATACTACAGCTCGTCATGCCTAGTATATAAACTGGAAGCAGTTACCCAGAAGGGCTAGATCGTTGCTCAGGTAGGGCTGGGTCTCGGTCAGCAGGTGGTGAGCAGTTGTATTCTCTTCCCTTGTTATTTCCCTTATCATTATTATTATTGGTGGCAGCAGTAATGGTTTGTGTTATACCTTAGTTACTGGACTGGTCTTATCTCAAACCATGGGAGTTACATTCTTTCAATTCTCCTCCCCATCAATTTGGGAGCTAGGGGGAGGACGAAGTGGCAGGGAGTGAGCGAGTGGCTGCGTGGTTCTTAGTTACCAGCTGGGCTTAAACCACAACAGTAACATACCACAGTTGGGATAAAATATATTTGGAAAATGAAGGAAACAAGCACCACTGAAAGTACTAGCTTCCCTCCAAAATCATACAAAAGAAAACAGAAACAGCTCAACTATTTGTTCAAATATTTTTCTAAGATAACCAGCCCAAATTTATTACAGAAAATATTATGGAATCAAGCTGTTGCACAGTACAGCTCTTGAAGCTTTTCCCTTCACTACTGGAGCTGACCAGCTGAAGAAACCACCTATATATCTAGACCTTTAACTGAAATCTGCTGCTGCTGAGAATTATACTGTGCTATTGGCTTATGTAAAGTGGGCTGCCTAGCAACATGAGCAACAAGTTTCAGCAGTGATGTAACATAAAAAAGTAATTGCCTTTGTGGGCATGAGTTCGTCGAAGAAGGATTTACTAGCAAGTGCTCTTCAGAGAAGGAACAGATGATAAATAAAGTATAAATGTAACTTCCTTAAAAGTATGTGATTTTAAACGTGTACTTTTGAGCTGACTCAAATCAGCTTTCCATGTGTTGCTGACAAACTTATGTTTTATTTATCAAACACTCTTTGAAGGAAATGCTAATATATGACCCTGCAGGACAACTGGATCAGCCATGAAAATACCAATAAAACTTCAAGTTAAATCAACTAATGGGTGATTCATTTCATCTTGTCTCATTTTAACCAAAAATCTATTTTCAACTTCTGTCTGTAACTCTAGATGTCAAAGCAACATTTGTGTGTTGGTAACACAATAGTACATTACTCCAAAGGAAATTTTCCCCACATCTGAGTTTACTTCATGTTGTATTTTTAAAAAGTGATGCTCACAAGGCACATCTGTAGTGTGGCAAAGCAGAGCTCTGATGTCAAGACTCTATGGAAATGGGTCCTACAGAGTAAGGTTCATAGAGTTACATGAACACACATACAACTCCATTCATCATGAAAATGTAGACTTGTAAAATACAGGAAAAAAATTATCAAAAAAACATCATGATAGCCCTAAATCCAGGGGACCAAAGATGAACTTTGCAAAATTATGTTCCAGAAGAAAGCAAAACCATTCCAAACACTGGAAGAGAAGGTGCTCAAACAAAGGAAGAAATGTCATAAAGTTTTGAGACTTCTGAGAATGTTTTTGTTTTGCTCATAGAACTAGATCCAATATGTGTTTCTAACAGTATGACTTAATAAAAAAAGACATTTTCAGAAGAAAATTAATTTTTTATGCAATTCTGCTTGACTTTTATGTCTTCCGACTTGTTATTTGGAAGTAACAAAGCCACTGCTGCCCTACAACAAACACACCATCTCCTCATTATCACAGCTGAATAATGAAACAACGTTAATCTCTAAAGTTCAGCCCTCCTTCAGCAGAATGTCCAAGTCAGCGTTTCTATGAGAATCCCCTTCAAAGGATTTACAGAAGCAACCCACAAGTATCAATATTCACAGTGCAAACTCGTATCTTTGTTCTGACCTCTCTTGCTCACTCTGTCTCTTTTTGAATTTCCTATAAAAGCTAAATTAGGTCTCAGGGGCACTGCACCACTAAACAAAGATCTCGTCTAGCCTATTGTGATGGAAGTAAATGTACTCAGGAGGGAGATGTACTTAAAGGAGAAACTAAAGTGTCTCCCTCCCCCAGTTCTCTCATCTTTAACACAGATTTCTTTACTCATTTCACAAACTTACTCACACTCACTCATACACTCCCTTCTCCTCTTTATAGCTTCCTCTCTTTCACAAAAATGTAGCCAGCTGAATTTACTGAACTGGAATAAAAATCTTTTTTGGCATAACTTGCTAAGCTGTTCCAACATTTGTATGATTCCTTCTACAGCCTTTTCATGGACATTTACATTCAAAATAAGTAAGAATACTTACTCTTTTCAGCATCAGGACAGCTATTTTAGGAGGATATATTCACAGTCCAATCTGCAGCCTTAATATGACTTAATAACAAGCCAGTTGTACTCTCCATGTGCTTTCCTGTCTACTGCTGCTAATACAAAGTTCTAGTATTTCCTCAACTTCAGCTTCATTACCATAGAATTTAAAGTTGCAGGCACACTTAGAAATATGCATCACTATAAGGCATCACATCTTTCATTAGGAAGGAAAAAAAAAAAAAGAAAACAAAAACAAACCCAAGAAAACCAAAACCCAGCCAAAACCTGAGCAGTATATTTCCTGCTCAGTTTTGAAAACGAAAGAATTAAATATTTTTAAAAAGAAAAAATTAAACATTTAAAATTGTTAAAAATACTGAAAAAAACATAAAATCAAGAATATTGTATTCAGCTGACAAGTCTGGTATACATTCACATATATATACGTAATATAAATGCACATTACTTGAAATTTGGCACTATAGGTTTAAATGGAGACTAGTGATACTACTGCCATTAGACATTGAGAAAACTTTGTTCACATATATTTAAAAGAAGAAATCAAGACTCCTGTACAATAACTTTTCTGCTGACAGACAGAAAAATACAGCATAATATTTCAGAACAACTGATGTAATCCTGGGCTCCCTGCAATGCTTAAGAACAACTCTATTTTTCAGCTCAATTTTCTATCTCTGAAACCTTAGAAGGCTGGAATATGTTTGAATATGCTTAAATACTTGTCCTGGTTTCAGCTGTAACAGTTGTTTTTCTCCTTCTTAGTAGCTGGTCTAGTGCTGTGTTTTCCATTTTAGTCTGAGAACAATGCTGATAACACACCCATGGTTTTAGCTGTTGCTAAGTAGTGCTTATCCTGATCAAGGCCTTTTCAATCTATCAGGTTCTGCCAGGGGCACTAGAAGCTGGGAGGAAGCAGAGACAGGACACCCAGCAATATTTTTGACAGAAAGGCCCTACTAATTAGAAATGTCCTAAGATTCCTTACAAGAAACCGTAACAGAATATTCTCGTGTTTGTATATTAGATTGCAAAGCTTATTGTAACACATGGGATACTCTTCATTTTATATAAAACTATAATGCTCCTGACACTTCAGCTGCACCCTTTTCATGTGCCTCATCACTTCTTCAGAGTTTTGATAAAATTTGTGAACTTTGCAAAAGAAGACTCAAATTCAGTATCTAACCACAAGAAGCAACTTCAGATATTTTACATATTTGTTACATAATACCATGCTTCATTAACATATCTTACTTCAGAGGCAAACATCTTCTTCCAAGTAAAATGATTTCAAATTAATGATAAAACACAGAAACTGCATACAGATTACAGATGCAGGTTCAAAACCAGGTCGGTAGTGACTGAGCAAAATAAAAATGCTATGACACTTGGTGGCCCACATGAAGTGAGCTGGTGGTCTCAATGCGGGCCTCAATGGACTTTGTTCATTAAAAAGGGAAAACAAAACCTACCACATAGCCCTAATTGGCACTCCTGTTGGCACTGTCAGCAGCAAGGCCAACGTTACAACAGCCACAGGAAGAGGGTCTTTCAAGGTCACTGTTGAGACACAATAGGGAAATGGCATGGGAGAGAGACAGCTCCAGTGCCTTGGGCACTTCAGCTCCCGGGACCTGTGTTAGGCCTGCCCCTCTCAAGATCAGCCTGACAATAACTTTTTCACATCAGTCACCTCACCTATGCAACTATTCGCATGTCAAAACCCGCTTCAAGAATAGGTCCAAAACCTCTGCAGAATACAGAAAAGCCATCAATCCAGCATCTTTTTCAAGCAAAGAATACACCACATGTGAAGGCACTAGATAGTAAAACCCCTAGGAGATTTTAAATTTAATTGAGTTGATAAAATTCCATTGCACAAACTATTTCTCCTTCTTTTCCTTACTGTATAAATATGATGACTGTATCTGCAATAGAAGGGGAACTGTTATCTTTCACATAGGTAGAAACTGTCACACAGGAGGAGAAAGTAAATAACTGACATAACTTAATTACACTTTGGCTTTCTTGTACATGAATAGTTGATAAATGTCACTACAGAAAGCATTCATCAGTGTGTGTAACTATAGATTAGTCTGGTATGGACAGTTACAAACTGTTCTTCAACCTTCCATTCTAATAAGTCTAATGGACAGTGTGAAACGATCATATTCCAGGTTCATCCCTACTACCTATTCAATGGCCTTCTTTTATTGAGTATTCCATTAAGAGTATACTTGTAACACAGCAGATCACAAAATGAAAAACCCCAAAGCCTACAAGAATATGAAATGTACCAAGAAGCGACAAGTAACTGACAACCAGTGGAGGTGTGGATTTAATACCACACACACACAAAAAAAAAATCTAAAAGGTAATATGCAATTGCAGTAAAACCTCAGATGAATAAACACAGAATGACTGATCAGCAAAATCTGATATCCAAAGAGGACTGGAATATGGCATGCTGTTTTTTTTTCTCTTCCCTCTTCATAATAAACTACAAAAATACACAGATATGTGAAGTATGTCTGTATGCTTAGATGTGAATATATCTCCTCTTGGAAACGGATGGGTTTTTAAACTCACATCACGGGAAAATAGTATTATTTAATTTTTAGAATTGTTCAACCATTCTGTGCATAAATGTATAAAAATATCACCTATTCCCCCATGAAATATGAAATATAGCTATACATACATCTATAATACGAAATCTTTTCAGTTCCCTTCCTGAGCAGTAAAATATTAATGGTTTAGTACTGCTTGAAATACCGTAACAATTGGCCTCTAGACAGTAATCAGCAGTTTCACAGAAATAGCTCTATTCCTTAAATAAAAAAAAAATTCCTAAACAATTTAGATTACTCTTGACAGTAAACTAAAAGTTAATTTTTTTTACTTGTTTTACAGTGAAGCATATTCAAAAAATGCTATTTTGGAAATTATGAAAAATCACTATTTACGTTTCGTAGAATTTGTCTTCCTGAAATGATTTTATCCTGATGCTTTTTTTTTGCTGAAAATATAATGTAGGTTAACACTGGGTCAAAAATCTGATGTATTCCTTAACATTTCAGTAAGAGCATGAAGACTTTACTCTGAGACATATACCTCCTCTAGCTCAACTGATCCTCAGAAAGGATGAAATAGATGTTAATGGATGACAGCTTGGCTCTCTGCCTTTTTTATGCTTAGGACTTACAAAAAACTACAGCAGGGAGGTGGGAAAGCAGAGAATTCATGCAAATGAGCCTCCTACGCTACCAGAGTAGTTTTCCAAAAAGTCAGATTTCCTTTTTCTTTTCATTTATGGAGAGTTCTGCAATTGTTTGATTCTGTAATAAGCTCTGTGAGGCTGTTACAGAAGGAAAAGTTAGACAAGGATAGGTACTTAAAAGTCATCCTAGTCTTGGAGAAACTGAGAGCATCAAAAGACCATTCTTTTTTTATCTTCTGAGCATGGAGAAAAGATCTAAAGGTATTATTTCTACCTCATAAAAAATGTTTTGCTGCAGTCAGAATGTGACATATTTCCATTGTCTCCAGAAGTCTATTATGAATTAAGTGAACTCTACATAATACATTGTTTAAAAAAACCCTGCAAAACCTCAAAAGATATAGGCAATGCTTTTCTTACCAAGTGAGAGAAAGAGTAGGTGCTGGCAACCAAGCAGTAATAGAGAATCAGAGATTCATCTGTCAAGCACCTCTTCTATTTCCAAGGCTACAGGCATACAAATGTCATAGAGGTACATGGTGGAGATGTAACCAGGCCAAGATTTAACAATTTTATTTCTTCCCTACAGTATATACCAAACAAAGATAAACAAAACAAACAAATAAACAAAAACAAACAAAAAGTGTAAAAAGAACAAAATGTCTTTCTGTAATACATGGACAGGTATGATGCATGGTCTAATGAACCAATTATGCATTTTCTAACAAGTGAGTGAAGTTAAGTGGCATGGACTTTTCTGAGTGTACTGCTTTTTAAAACAAATGACTAGAAAAACTAGAGAGAAAGAATGAGGGACATAAAAATAATCAAAAGATAGGGAAAAAAAAAAGTCAATTTGATTTGATCCAAATTTTAAAAAGCTCAGGTTTGGATGTAATTTTGCAAATGACATTTTAATTTAGCAAATGAGTACCTTGGCTGAAGTGTAGTGAATGCCAAGCTTGTACAGACAGCTTACATAACTGTATATGCGATGTTCCAACTTGCTGCACTTCTGAGTAGTGGAGCTCCGGATATACATAGTGAAGTGAATGGGAGCAGATGTTTAATGTTAGCATCTAGCTGAATACCAAATAGTCTTAAGTCCCATTACAACAAATCTGCATGCAACACCAAATAATAAAAAGCAGCACAGTGAATACATTCATACTGAACATTCATTCTTTTCCTTATTTAACATTTTTTCCCTGTTATCTCTACATTTCTCTTTCTTTCTCATTTCTAACAGCATGCCCACTGCAGTTAACTCCACGTGCAATAAGTTGAAATTGAGAAGTCCAGCACTTTGTAGTGCAGAACTATTCATATTAAAAAAAAAAAACAAAACCCAATCTTCCATCTCCTCATACTTCCCTTTTATATTCTGTTCTTTTCCTTTACATTTCCACTTACTTATTTCACATCGCACTTTCTTTTTCAAAACAGCATCCTTTTTATTTAGTTTTTTATCCAAGTTCACCATCCTTTTTTTCCTCTCCATTTTCTCTTGCGGCTGTTTAAATTCCCTATCAAACGCGTTTACTTCTCTCCTTTAGTTTTAGGATGCAGCTGGCACAACCTTTTTCTCCTAAATTCTGTTGGAGTCTGAAAATGGCTTGCTGCAAGAGGTCTTGTTTAGTGCCCTGCTCTTCATGGCATTCCCACTAGAATTTGTAGCAATTGCTGATTTAGAACATGTTCTTGGTAAATGGTCTTTTACAAAAATAAATACAGGAACTTTGTCAAACTCAAGTAAATTATAAATGGAGAATGCAACTTCCACAGAGGCACCTGAGTTAAGATAATGCAAGTTCTCTTCCCTCTTATCTGCTAAACTCGAAGTGAAAGGATTATTTAGCTCTCCCATCTTCTGAAAATCAGTAGACTGTAAACAACCAACAAGACATATGGTACCATTAGTTTTAGAGTAAAACATTCCAGCCAACTCTATAAGGAACTGTTTCAAAATTAAAGATACAGCTTAGCTCAACCACAGCTCTGCAGACAGATTTCACTCAGGTGATATAATACACTGTAACATATATTTACTTGAAATATTGACACATATGAAGTTTCTCCAGAAACCTTTGTGTAATAATAATTGCCTCTCAAAATGTCAGAGTAAGTATTGCATGAGAAATGTTCTGCAATTTTTTTCTTTTTTTTTTTAATAATACATTATTAAGAATTAAATTATGGCTAAATTACAGTAGTTCCTAGATACTTTTGAAGTTTCATCTTTAATATTGCAGCAGCTGCCACAACACTGGTAATGCCTTTATTCTCGACCAGTTCAGAACAGGGAATTTACTTTTATAGGCATGTAGAAGTGCTTTGAAAATTGTAGTGGAACTTGATGTTGACATTTTTTAAGCTATGGAACAATTTGTAGTATGAGTTACTCCCTGTGGGCGTTAATCAACCATACTTTGCCTCAACTGATGTTGTTTTTATCTTCCTCCTTATTTCCACTAATCATTTGAGAGATTAATGCAATCTGAATTTTCCAAAATTGGCTATGGCTAAGAGGAAACTAGCATATATCAGGAATTGTCATTCCTCCATAAAAAACATTCTATTCAAATAAATGAAAAATTTTTTATATATGTGCAACTGCAGTTCATACTACTTAACACTCATTATTTTGGATATAAATTTAGATTATTTAGAATAAGTAGATTTTTGAATGAGGAGTGATCTTACTTTTTTCAATATAAAGCAACAGTAATTTTAAATGCAAATCTTCCCACTATTCTAGATTACTGGTGCAGTACTGCTTACTTACTGTCTACAGTATGATACATATTATAGGTTGCCATATATTAAAAAAAACAGTTAAGCTGATATTTCTTGTGTTGTATTGCCATTTCCTTGTATATTGGTACAGAGAGCATGGCTTGTGCCATTAAAAGAAGTGTGACTTGCTGACAGCACTTAAAGATAAGTATTACTAAACAAGCTAAAATTATCTCTGCTTGGTCATGAGGGGAACATTCTCCAAAAGATGTTTCTTTTCTTCACCAAGATGAAATCACTCAATAGCAGTGTGCCTTATTAATACATTTCTTTTCCAGTGCCATTACTTCTCTGTGCCACTAGACTGTGCTGCATTAGTTCATATTTGTGCTCCCACTGCATTTGAATATCTAGTCTCCAATCCTGTATGGGGTCCCTCCTGTCAGTTACTTCCAGCTAAAATACTAAATACAGTTTATTGTACAAATATTGCACATCAGCCCCCAAACAATGCACACTGAAGTAAACAATGCTTTTCATAGCCAGTTTGCCACTTCGTTCTTCCAGGCAGACAAATATGAAAAGAAACAGTAGAGCACCTATTTCACTAAGTCAGGACCCGAAATGCAACATTTAATTCCATTTTTCCATCTTGTTTTGAGAATCAAAATTGGTGAAATGCTGCACTGTTGAAGCATACAAGTAATCAAGAAAAAATGTGCTAGCAGCATCCTATTAGGTTTTCCAAAAATCACTCCCGTGGCAGCCTCTTTAATCAAAAAGATAACTGGCAACAGTTTCTCATCACCTAGTAAAATCAGGCATATTTTTCAAGAAGGAAAGAGAAGACAATATATATGAATGTCTCCAAACAAAATTTTTAATGAAAATACTATCCTTAATTTTGTTAAACAGTTTTATACAGTTCACATATAGTAAATTCACCATCTGTCCACCTCCAAAAAAAGATTCTGATTTTCCAATAAACCTTTTGGAAAATGGTTTGCCCCCAGTTTTCACTCTGCTAGCTAACAAACAGAAAAATCCTATCAACTCTGGGACTGGTTCTATAGTTTTCAAGTATCTTTCAAACAAGTGTAAACTTTTAGTGTGTAATGCACACTAACCTCCCCAAATTATCAAAATGCATGAAGCCTATCACACTTTACCTCCTGTTGTAGTGGGAATGGTAATTTAACAGTGGCTTATTTATAAACAGCCTTGTCTTCACTTTTTTACGCTTGAAGTTTATTTTAGAGAACCATAATTTCATCTGAGACCAACAAAAACCTGCTCCAAAACATAATATGCTACCCTCTTGACAGTTCATTATTTTGACAGTAGACTGAACTGCAATTTAACAACTACTTCTTCTTTGTCTTCTTTTGATCTATTTCTCCCTCCCCATTGAACATCTTCACACAAAAATCCCTCATAATACTTATTACTTGTAAAAGTAAGGACATTCTTATTTTAAAGGATTGCTTCAGAGACTGGAAAAATTAAATGTGATGAAAATGCATGTCTTGTTTGGAAATGTTATTCTGAAGGATAAAGTCATTTATGGCTACCAGGAATTAATGAAGCAGAAATAAGATTCTTAAAAAGAGAAATTATAGTGTGAAAGGTTTCTGTTGTATTCAGGAAATCTAAGTGACCATGGATAACTAAAAGAAATCAGTTAATTGTGAGACGACCTCAAGATCTACAAGCAGACAGAATGTTTCAAAGACTGACTTCATAATAATTGTCAAAATTACCCTTAAAATTATACTGCCTTTTTTTAGCCATGCAAAAATTTTTATTACCCTATGCTTAAATACATGACAAATGTATGTATTTTCTTAATCTTTACTTAAATATTGAATTGGCCGCTATTTACCAGCAGTAACACAGCAGTCAGCGTAAGCTTAAGAATTAAACAATTTATTGATAATTGGCAGAAGAACAATGTTTTTGAATGCTTTTTGAATTTCCACAATAGCTGAGAGAACAAGTAGCATATTTACCAACATCTTTTTCCAACAAATACAAATTTCTAGCCAAGAAAGCTGCTATTATTTAAGCACCAAAGAGTATTAGGCATTTAAAAGCGCAAGGTGATTTTATTGAAATTTCAGGGCAAGAAGAGTTTTTAACACGGCTTGCTTGTTATGACATTGATTCCCTGTAAACCTTTATAATCATTGATGTTTCCTATAATCCCAAGTTATTGAGTTTCAAAGGGACAGAGAACAAGCAGCCTCAAATTTAGTTTGCCTTATTTATATGAGTGGCCCCATTAAGTCTAACTGAACTACTCACATAAATAAGGCCCACGATAACAGGAACGCTTTCAAGATGAGTTTGTCTGTCAAGCAAGCATAATTACTTGATGTTACTCTGTAATGAGTATGTAGTTTTAAATGTCTATGATTCAGATAAACATACAATTTTTTAAATTTATTGCATTTCTGTGCAGTAATAAAAGCATTGATCTCCCTTAAAATTTGTGTAGATGCATCATAATTGACAATTCATCAAAATAATTCATCATTAACATCAAAATAACAACATTTATGTCAAACTAAATTAGCCTATATACTTGTAATAGAGGCAGAAACAGCTGTCATTCTGTTTGCATAGATTTCCAGCAGACTGTGTTTGGCAAAGTTAAGTGTGAGCATTTCTGCTTGATAAAAAATATTTCCAAGACAGCAAAATACAGAGGGCCAAATGTCTCATCAATAGGACCACACAAGTGAGCAGCTGTTGTTCAGTCAAACATGGACCAGGTTATCACAGACATATTCTATTCTCAATCCTGTGCAAAAATAGTTTTTAATATGCTCATGAAAGCAACATTAGAAACAATCAGGAAAATGGCAGAATCCAAAGGCACCTTCTGTCTACCACCCCCAGTGACACTGTTTGGTATCTTATTTTCAAGCTGCACTGCAGACTTTGCCCAGACTGCATACAGAATCAGAAGGAACAACAACATTGAACTCTATAAACACGAAGCACAAAGAACAACATTTTGACGTCTATAGCTTGTCTATGAAAGTCATTATGGAAAGTCCCAAATGTGCTAAATGCACAAAGCTGTTAAAATTGCTCTTTAAAGAAACTTATTTTAAATTCAAATGTTTCAGGTTTCTTAAAATTTTTACTTTGGCTGAAGTTAATTTAACAGGTTTATTACTAAGCTCTACAGGAAGTGATCTAGAACTGTGTTTCAAAAGTGTAAAATAATGCATAATCACTAATGCATTACTGTCACCTCCTGATGTTCAAAGTTTCTTTTCTTTTCTTTCTTTTTAATAACTTCCTTTTTTTCCTATGTAACTACAACTGGTTATTTATATGACTATTCTATTTAGCCCAATTTACCATAAATGCCGTTACAACACCTGTGAGTCTCCTCATTAAGAGCTCAGCAGATAGAGTTGAAGGTTGAAAGGGCACCGTCTGGACGACGAAAGGGCTAGTTAACAAAATCCATTATACTGGTGTACTGCTAAAGCTCACTTCTATTCATCTGATATTTACTCCTGCATGCATCTTTTGTCTTCGGCTACTCAGGGTACATTCTTTAATTTCATAGCACAAACCACGATTTCTATGAATTCCTTGCACTGCTTGAGACATAGAAAAAAAGATTTCTTAAATAGCTTGTGAATCCTTCACTCCTTTGATTTTGTTTTCCTGTATCAGGTAACAAGTGCCCATACTATAAAAATGTTTTATAACACACAGTACTATTGAAGTATTTTATCTGTACATTTCTTATTAGACACGCCAATGTCATATATAGCAGTATCTATGATAGCACCCTAAAGACTTTAGCACAAGTATATTTTAAAAAGGAATTTTGACTTTCAGTTTACTCAGAACATATATCTTTTTTTTCTCCTGTTATCTTTTCCCCAAAACTTTGATAATAAAAATGATGTTTTTAATAAAAAAAAACCACAGATCTGTACTTGCAGACATGACTGTATTGTCAAATGGGTAGATCATACCAAGTAGGTCATACTGTATTCGTAAAAGGCAGTGTCAGACATTTTATAAACCACCATACAGACATTGTTTCCAGCTATTGCACAGGATATCCTCATAGCTATTAAATTAACTGTTATATTACATTTTACCAGCCTTCTACCCATGAAAAAAAATCTTTAAAAAAAAAAAACATAGGAAAACAAAACAATATACCCCAAACCCCCTCTTCTATGGTAAAAATTCTAATGACATTAAACCAAACAGCTTTCTATTGATGAACTTTCATTATGTACTCCCCTCCTACCCCCAACGCTATGGCATAATACAACAACCACAGACAAATTCAGGATACCCTTTGGAATGTAAATATGGTGGAATTCAAACTAGAAGTATTGCAGAGGTACAAATAAGTTCTCAGGCTTCAGGTTTGTTTCTTGTTCAATTTGATTCTAGAGGGGTGACTCTCTGTATTAACTAGACACATTTGTATTTTTTATTATGTAATTCAGTAATAGTTTACTCCTGACTCATGATTTTCTAAGCATTTACTGATATTTGTTAAAATTTGATCTGCAAAGTTCTAACACCATAAACTTCTGTTTGATCAATATCGAGGAGTCTCAATGAAGCCAAATAACATTACTCAGGCAAGTAGTAGCTGCAAACACTACACTGTCATAATGAATAGGTTTTGCTGCGGTGAGTCCTAAATCTGTCAAAATCAGTATAGCTTCACTCTTACCACCTTTGTTTTATATAGTCAGTGTGTTAATTGAAGTATGTTAGGATATGTTACATGTTCCAAATTTAGTCATACTTATTTCTTGGAATAACTTGTGATTTAAGTTTACTTTGCTTTAATGAGCTTGCGAAGATTCCCTGCCATCATTTATTAAATGCTATCCAGACTATTTGTATATGTTACTTAATAAGCTCTCAGCAATACTACAGATACTGTGTTTGATTCACACTTTCCTAATTGCTTACAAATATTTCAGTGATGCTGGAAAACAGAGTAACTATGTAACATTATGTAACATCTATCATTGCTCAGTCCTGCTGCCAACAACAGAAAATGCACAGGAAAACTTGCTCAAATACCTTGACTTCTGGCCTTTATGGAGTTCTTTTTCTTGAAAACACAAAAGATAAAGTGTTTTAGTAAGATTTCCAACTGAAATATTGCTTTTTCTATAAAAGAGTACTCTGTACAACTGCTTTAGTGCCACTTTCACAACTGAAATAATTGTGACCACAAACTCAGGTCTGGTGTGTGCGCAGGTAGCATGTGCCCAGATTAAATTTAGGTGACTTGACATTAGTTTTTTGCCACTTTGGTTTTTTTTTATATATATATTTGCATTATCAGCTGCATTATATACAGAATTAGCTAAGTTGTAATGGCTTTAAACTTTACGAAGCAATTTAGCAAAAATTAAATTACAAGATAAAAACCTGTAAGCTTTATTTTCTTTTAATTAAGCAGCACAATAATTTTAGTGCATTTTAAATCCTCTTTTTCTAAAAAAAGTATACTTAAATACACCTTCTACGTTTTAGCTCTCCACACAAGGTAGACACAGGAATAGACAGGTGGAAGGAAAGAAGACAGTGAGACAGTGATGAGCAATTATAAATTTCATTCCTTTACACCTATGTTTGCCTCTATAAAATACATATATAAAAGTCATCAACTTCCAAAACTTCCGTTCCCAGTTCTAAGGGAAATACCATGTGACAATTTGGACAACAAAAGCACAAGCGCTCAGCCTTCTGCACCAGAATATTATTCTACTGTAAGTTAGCTTGGCTGTGTATCCACAAAGGATTTTTAAACCAAGATTTGAAGTACAGGGAATTATTATTTCAGATACGACATGACCAATGACTATAATGTAGTGGCACAATAGCTGAGGTGTGCCCCAAAGCTAGCTGTGCTTCCATGGGATGGGATGACCAACAGCCCTCATGACTGCCCAATGCTTTGGGATGCAGCAGGCAGCAACGCAGACTGAATATTTTCAGCAGCCCCTGCACATCCCAAGCATCTCAGGCTGAGTGTGTCAACTGCAACTTGGACAGATCTCAACTCAGCTGGGAAAGTTTAGGGGAAGAGCTCACATGTACAAGTGAAAGACCTTCTTTCAGACCCAACAGTGAATACAACATAGCTGAAAAGAACTGTACCTTCAGAAGAAGGCGCACAACTGTCCAGAAGCATTAATTCATGGAAGCTCACAATGTGCTAATTGTGATATACATTTATTTCCAGTATTAGGAAAGCCAAAAATGCAAAGGACAGATACTTTATTAGTATACAGTGCTCTTGTTCATTTGAGAGGGTGGCAAACGGTGCTCTTATCTCGACCTACACCTGATGTAAAGCATCAGTTTGGTAACCTCTTGCATATGAGTTCTGCACAAAGATGAAAGTTGTCTGCTTGTGTTCTTCTTCTCCCTCTATCCCATCCCTTTCCCCCACCACACATATATTCCCTCTGAGCAAGCCTAAATATAGTGCAAATATAAATCACCATTCCAGGGCAGAGCAGCACCTCTTCATGATCAAGGGGCAGCAGAGGCGGCTGCGGAGGGATGCCACCAGGTGTGCGGAGAGATCCGCCTCCCTCTCCCTGCCCAGAACAGCTCGGGCGCCCTGCACCCTGTTTCAATGGAAAGGGTCAGGGGACAGGGACGGCATTTCATTTCACTTCGCTCTTGCCCTTGCCGCTCTGCGGGAGCATCGGGTGCCCCGGGGCAGAGAGTGTGGGCTCTAGGTCGGCTGGACAAACCGCCCGGGAAACAGGGCCCCTGCCCAGAGGGCACTGATGGGCAAGTTTCGAATGACCCAGAGCCTTTGATGGGACCTGCCTGCACTGGAAGAGCTTCGGAGAAAAAAAAAAAAGAAACCAAACCAAAAAACAACAACAACAACAACAAAAATACAAACCCCTAAACCTCCACCACCACCACCAAAAACCCAAACAAACAAACAATCAAAAACAAAAAAAAAAAGAAGAAGAAAGAGAAGAAAAAAGCTGCAACATGGGCCACTTTACAGAATCGAGAGTTTTCTCTCCATTTCCTGTTGCTCTTACGAAAGACAAATATTCTTTAGAAAATTCTTGCCAGATGCCCCAAAGCAAACACCCCACCTTCTAAGAATGCAGGCAGAAAGAAGGTTCTTGTTTGTTTGCTTGTTTCTCTGCGCAAATGTCAAAGTTACAATTCCTTTACAGAAAATTACACACGTGATTTGCTAACGCTTTTAACGCACGCTGCTACAGGAGCTGACATCCCACATGAGGAAATCCTTGCTAAAAGTTGTTTCTAACGTGTGTGTCCCCATTCATTAAAAAAGACCCAAGAAATATGCACGCGATGTCGCTCTCAACCCCGAGCATGTTCCGCTCCTCAAGAGCTCTTCTCCTCCACCCCGGCACCCATGAAAGACTACTTTTTTTTCCTTTACCACTTTGCCGAACGGTGAGGCAAACAACTGGGCTGAAGAGCTGGGCGATACAGCAGTGTGTGAGTCGGAAGACCTGCGCAACCCCCGTGGGCTACCGGGACTGTTCTCGTCCTGGTGCCGGTGTTTGCCTGGCCCGGAGAAGGGTCCCAAAGGAGACACGCTCTACCATGTCTCCCGCACCTCTCCGCACGCACTTAGGTGTGCGGCGTGCCCGCCACAGCAGGCAGCCCCTCTCCAGCCCCACCGGTACCCTCAGGACAAGCACCCAGGCAGCTCCAGCTCTCCACGCCTGGGATGTCCTGTCGGTGAGGATGCTGTGTGCTCTCCCTCGGCATCCTTCCCGACTGAGGCTGTAAGCCCTGAGGGGCAGCTCTAGCTGCCCTCCAGGACAAGGCTGTGCAGGGTGCACTGGCTCTCGCAAAAGAGAGCTGCCGCACAGGAGAGGCGTCCCAGTCAGCGCAACACTCCCTGCCCCATTAGCAACTCCCCGGGAAGGGCCCCCCCCAGGCAACATGCCGGTTGGGGAACAGGGCGAAGACTGCGGAAAAGTCCTGGGAACAACTTTTGGGGAAGGAAGGGCGAGCCCCTCCCCATACTGGCAGCGACCCGGTACCAAGACTCGGGCGGTTCCCGCGGTACGGGCCACCTTCCGAGGCCGAGTGCCCACGGGACAGTTCCCGGTGGAAACTTGAGGACACAGGCTCCTCCAGTCACTTGCCCCTTCCCTCCCAGACTGCCCGCTGCGGCCCTGGGAGACGCCGGACTTTCTCGCACAGGTGCGCCGGAGTGTTCTACGCCCCTCTTCTCCCGCCGCGGAGAGCACTTCAGGCTAGCCGCGGCCGCGTGCGTGCGGCAACACTCTGAGAGCAGCCACGCCGACGGGCGGGAGCGACCCATGAACTTTCTCCCCGGGACCCTCTCCCCTCGGCATGTAACCTCCTCCCCAGCCCCTTCCCCAGCAGTCTTCCCACACAACCCGTCCCGCTTACCTCGCATGGTGTTGGCTCCCCGCTTCGCGCAGTCATGAAGCTGAGAGCCCGGGAACAGCACCGCAGAAATCCCGTTTCAGCACCCGCGGAGGCGTCGGCCGTCGCAGCAGCTCTGCTCCGCCAGGAAAATCATACCTCCAAGGCGGCTCCGCGGGGTGCGTCTCCGCGACCTGCCCGCCACCGGGCGCGCTCCCCCCCCCCGGCTGCCGCCCCGGGCAGCCCGCCCGCCGCGGGAGCGCCTGAGGGGGTCGCCGGGCCCGCGGAGTGGCTGCGGATGGCTAGCGGCGAAGCAGGGGAGGGAGAAGGAAAGGAGTTACGTTAGCAAAAGCAGGAAAAACACACGGAGGAAGAACTGCTGGGAGGGGCTGCGTGAATGGCAGAGCATGTGCGCTTTCACATGACACCGGCGCCCCTCAGCAGCTCCCCGGTGTGGATTTCCACTGCGCAGCCACACAGACGCGCGAAGCCGGAGTGAAACCCACGGAAAAAGCGGCAAAGAGGCTTATAGCTGGGGGCGGGGGGCCCCGCCGGCACGGCCCCGCCCGCTGTCACCACCGCCGCCAATCGCCGCCCGCTCGCCCGGCACCGCGGCAGCGGGCGGCACTCTGTCGCCGCCGTTGCCATCTCCAGCGCTAGGGCGGCCGAGGCTCTGGCCCCAGCGCTGACTGCGGCGCCGGCCGCGGCCGCGCAGGGGGCGCGCGGCTCCGCGGGACTTTGCGCCGGCTCTTCTCGGCAACTTTTGCTCCGCTCGGGAGCGCCTGACTGATAGCGGGTCCTGACCGGCAGCTGGGGAGGGGGGTGGTGGTGCAGAAAGGAATCTGGAGCTCTGGAGTTTGTGGAGAAAGGTAACGGGCGCGGAAAATCGCTTCCTGTGCCTTAATATTATTTTCTTTGGGGGCGAGGGGGCGTCTCTTGGGGAGGGGGGGAGGGGGGGGGGGGTGCGTCTCTGGGGGACGAAGATTAACGCGCTCACCCCGCTGTGATTGTCACCGGGTAACGGCGTTTTCCGACAAGAATGGGAAAGTTTGGTGGTGAGTCACTTTCTCATTAAAGAGCGAATCTGGACTCGAAAGCTGTTTGTTTTCCCTGTGTTAAGATTAGCAGACGGTTCTGAAAAACGGGTTTGTTCCAATGGCAGCAGGATTTTTCCTGACTTAAACTGCCCCCCTTTCTCCCCGCTCCCCCCCCTCCCCCCCCCCCCCCCCCCGCCTTGTTAATTGATGTTTTGTCCATGAGGAAAAAAAAAAAGAAAAGAAAAGAAAAGAAAAAATAAGTGCGGGATCCTCTCGATTTCTTTTTTCTTTTCTTTTTTCTTTCTTTCTTTTTTTTTTTTTTTTTTTTTTTTTTACTGTATGTTTTTCCTGTGTGCTAAACCGTGGAACACAGCCCCAAGGGATCGTTGTGTGTCATCTTGGAAACAAGTCCCTGCTACCAAAGTTCACAGCTCCTAACACCAACCCTAAAACGATAAAGGAAGACCCTTATTTAACTAAAGTGTATCCATACAAAATTATTCATATATGCCTCATAAATGAAAATGGGATATGTTTTGAAAAAAGAGAGATACTTTTAAGTTGAATATGGGCCTGACTAAGTAGATTTATTTTTTCCTACATGAATTATCAGATGAAGTTCTTTTAAAATCTGTTACATAAGAAATCATAGGTATGATTTCTTCTGCACTGAAAAAGTTAAGAATGAGTACAGGAAAGAGACAACGTGAAGTTTCCACTTGGTGCAAGGTGACAAAGCTTTACTTTTGGGAACAAGCTGACAGGCTTACAGGCAGCGGTTCTCATGGTTAGCCTCTTTCAAAATGCGTGTTTGAACTAAAACTGAGGAAAGTGTTAAGCATCAACTCTGCCAGTATTGAAAATCTTTAATGTACCTGATCGTGGTGAATTTTAATTGCATTCACTGTGCTGAAGTCACAGTTAAGTGACAGTCACAGTTAAGTCACAGTCAGTTAAAAACAATCATGTTGAATTCCTAGGGTATTAGTTGGGTTTTATATTCTTGAGCATTGTATTTATGCAGTTAATATACTGCATGCAAAGTTGTCGATACTCATTTTTAGGGCATTTTTGTAGGATCCCATGCAGAAACTCTGTTCAATTGCTTATTTTTTACTCCACTCATATCAGCATATCTTCAAATATCAGTTACATGCTATCCATCATTTCACTTCACGAGACCAGGAATTTACAATGGCATATTTTCTCTATAACTGAGATTTCAGCAGATGCAATTGGCAGCAAATAGGTTTGTATCTAGGATTCTTTTTTTTGTGGATTTTCCCATCAGCCATCTCTTCAACCTGTTCATCACACTCAAAAGTTTCTGAGGTAATTGTAATGAAATCTCACACATCACTTTGCAAAGCAATTTAGAAAGCATGGGGCTTCCTGTTATCTTTCTAATGGGAATAACTTACCTGATACCTAGTTTGGAATTTAGGTGAAGGATTAATAAGCTCCTGGCTAGTGCTTGTGGCTTTGGAAAAGCAACTGGGAGGAAGAGCACAGATACCATCAACTTCATATTTAGTGTACTGCAACCAATACACTTTTTTTTTCCTTTTTTTTTTTTTTTTAATTCCTGGATGTCTATCTAACTGCAGGAATAAAAAACTAGGTGAATTTTGAGGGGAAGCTTTTTTCATATTCAGAGTCTTGTTCTTGTCTATGCCAACATGATTTTTAGATTTAATTGTGGTAAAGCTGCATCTTAACATGAGTCAAATCTTTGATAGGGAAATAACAAGCTGTCTGCTTGCTAAGCAGTGCGTTCAGAATACCTTACGCTATTGCGCTATGTACTGGTGCACCTTTATTTGGGATTTATATGCTGCTACAATGGAGAAGAAACTGAAATGCCACTATTCCCTCTAAATTTGGGGTTTTTTTACACAACTTCTATTTTTAATGTACAAAACCCAAATAATTTGGGCCCTAAATTTAATTTACTTTTCTATTTACTGTATGGATTGGCAATTTTTACTTGTCTCTTTTCAGAAGTCCTTGTAGACTTCTAGGGTTTTTTTGTCAGTCTTGGTCCAATATATTCAGTGTATTATAATGCCTGAGCTAACTTCTTCACTAGCTGGGGCAAGTTGTTAAATTTTCAATTTATTCTAATGCTTAGGATGAGATATTGCCTGTTAAGCGCTAGTAATGGTAGCAATAAAATTATACATATAATAAACGTATGTGGACTTTAGTGAGCACCAGGCAAATTATAAATACTTTCTTGCAAAATATATGGCTGCTTGGAGCTGTTATGCATTGAAGCAGGTAAACAACACGCAGGAAAGCCACATGATCTGAAGCCATATAGGATTTTATAGTATATTTAAAAACTGAACACATATCTTCAGTAGTTAAATTAACTGAGCAGTACTATTCAGCCCACCATTCTTGTAAGATGATAGTTATCCTAAATTTCAAAGAGCCTTTAATAGTATTTTTTTGTTTCAGAAGAGTCCTTCAGAGGAAAAGTTCAGATGAAAGCCAGGGAAAAATATAATTGTTACTATATTTTCACTGCAAACTAAGCAATGAGAAGTTGCCTTTCAGAATACTCACTTGCATTAGCACTTTTCCCAAGGCTCTTTGGATGACAAATCTTCTAAGACAATATTTAAGGCCACATAGTTTTATCATTGTAATCATTTGCAATATATTCATTAGAGCTATAGGAAGTTATGCCCAATTCAGTTGTATTATTAAAAATTACTGAATAGAAAATAGTCAAAGCAAACTGTGTGTGCAGGCCCAATTTCATTCCACTGGATATCAGTGGCTAATTTGTATTGGCATGAAAGGAAGTCAGATGCATTCAATAGTCAAAATTTCTTAGATTCAATAGAAACAAGATTGGTCACAGTTTTCTTTATCTCATCTGTCTCCAGCAGATATAGTCTCATCACCAGGCATTCCCACCTTTATTTAAGTCATGAGAAAAACTTTCCAATTTTTCATTTCATGACTTCTGCACGGAGTTGTTGACTTAGGAATCTGAACTTTTTCTATAGGTTCTTCACTTTAGATTCACTTTCTAGTTCTCTCCAATTTTTTTATGCCTGCAATCTGAATGTATGCACATACATTATACTGTGTTTATGTCCCATAATGCCTTGGAGCCATCATAAAATTTCGAACTGTTTCCACAGAATATAATTTCATTCAAGAACTGTGTATTTTTTTTTCCAAACTAGTTAAATTGTTTCAAAAGCAGCCTTGGAAAATCCTGACACGATCAGAAACAATATTCAGTAATTGAAATCTTTAATTATGCCAATTCAGTTTAAGAAACTAAGAATGTAATGCATTATGAATAACAGGATAACCAGAAACTTGAAAAAATCAAATGAAAAAAAAATATTTATTTTGTGAGATGAAAAGCAATCCCTAGCCACAGTGAAGGAACCTCAACTGTAAATACTTCATGACATTTAAAAATGGATGTTTTCTATAGTACTGTAAATTTATAGTAAAATTTTCATAGTTGATATAAAGATTTTTTTTTCTTACAAATGCACTGTTTTTTTTAAGTGTTACTAAAAAAAAAAAAAAAAAAAAGCATCTCATTTAATTTCATTTATTTTTCACTGCCCTGCTGGCAGAGTTCTATAGTGACTTACCCCTGCTTTAGTTACAGTATCAGTCACTGGATCATTGAATAAAAGATCTCACTTAAATTCTTCTTTGAACAGGTATGGGTACCAGGTGAGAATTCCTCTCAATCACCAGTCTCCCCTGTCCTCTGTTCCACCCCAGTGTTTGTCTAGAACGGTCAACAACTGAAAAGACTGTCTGTAAGGTTAGAACTGCTGGTCAGAGCTGTGTTAACCCTAGAATACCACATATCTTAAAATGATAGTTTGGGTCATAAAACTCAGACAGGGAAAGAGCTAAGTCTGACAGCGGTACCCAAATAACCTGGTGTTTGCTCTGAAGAAACTGCAGCATATTCAAATGTTGACGAAGTGAGGAGGTAGCAGTGAAAGTCTTCCTGCAGAAAAAAGCTGCCGAGAGGCAATGACCTTCTGACATTTGTGTCCACATTCTCCTTCCTTGGCAGGGCCAGGCATTCCTAAGTTGTTTCGAGGCAACCCAAGAGCAAAAGAGACAGAAAGATGAGAGTTGGAAGGAACACATGGACAACATAAAATGCTTTAGCAAAGAAGCAGCAGACAGAAGACCTACCTACCGATCATCTTCAAATCCTCCTTAGCAGCCTCTGAGGCACCAGGCACTGTAGGTCAGGAACAAGATGATTCTTCAAATGCGTATTGCTCTCATGTAGTAGTTTAAAAAGCAAAGATCTATTACAAACAAAGATTTTCCACTTTGAATGGAAGCTGACCTTCCAGCTAAGCATTCTTTTTGCTTTATGGAAGCAATTTGATTTTTTAAATTTTTCATGCTCACTGGAAAAAAAGCAAAACTTGGAATACAGATTTTTTTTTTTTTTAATCACGATATTAATTAATTTTCTGGTGCAATCCCAGTTTTCCTGTTAATATTTGTGCACTACATTTTCACATTTTGAAATCAAGGATGGTTAAAAACTTTATTTTAAATAGTAACTGATTTTTTTCATTGTATGCAAGATAGCTATTATTTCTGAGATAATGTCTATTTAGAAAATAGTAGGTTTTAGTTCAGTACATACATTTACGTAATGTTTTAAAATCAATCACTATGAAAAATATCAAAAATAATTATTATTTTCTGAAAAAAAGTAAAATTAAGGGAAATAGCAACACTTTGATTTCATTTCAACACAGGTTATAACTGAAACTAGAAGAATGACAGGAATATGAAACAGAAAAAGTTTTGAAAAATTTATAGTGTCTAGCATCCTGCACTCGAGAAGAAGGATGAAACACACTGACAGGGAGTAATGTATAACCTTCCCTTGAGCATTCAGTAACTTCTTATTCTGTTACAGTAAATTTGTACCTGCAAAACAACAATTGGCTTGAGATAAAAAGTTAGTTTGGATTTAGCATTTGAAAATGGCCATATTCCACGGTTTGGAATGCAAAAAGACATACTTCCTTCAAATTTTCAGTGAACCAAGAAACGTTTAGGTTTCAATATTTTGTCTGTCTTGTGGCTTTTGAGGTATTCTTACCTGGGGTTTTGTTTCAGACTAATCTCACACATTTATTCTCTATTTCTACCCTCTGCAGTTTTAGCTGTAGCTTATAGCAACTGCTACAATTAAGGATGCTTGAGGACATCTCTTCTTAATTTTTACTTTTTTCTGACATTTTTACTTTTTTTCCCTTCTTCCTTTTTCCCCCCTCTTTTCCCTTCCCTTCCCTTCCCTTCCCTTCCCTTCCCTTCCCTTCCCTTCCCTTCCCTTCCCTTCCCTTCCCTTCCCTTCCCTTCCCTTCCCTTCCCTTCCCTTCCCTTCCCTTCCCCTTTTTCCTTTTCCTTTTCCCTTTTCCTTTTTCAGAATGACCTGATAATGTCTACTGCAGAGCCGTATACAAAGTTCTTCTATTTTCTTTCCTGTGCTTGTAAAGTGTTACTAAAAGAATCAGTAAAAAGCCCCATTAAAAAAAAACAACAAAACACCACACTTATTTTCAGATAGTTAAAAAAAAAATTAAAATGCTTAAACAGTGTTCAAACAGTAAGGCTGGGGATATTCAAAGTGTCCATTGTTGGCCTAGTTTTTGAAGCCTATGAGAATAGAATCAGGCTTTTGAAAATACACATACTAACAAGCAGTTTGGTTTGTTTTTTTTTTTTTGTGTTAGATATTTAAAGAGAAGAAAAGAGTCTACAGATTGCTTGCCCCTATTTTTGGCATGATCCATTTACAGGCCAGCACAAAGCAAACAACATAGTTACGTCAGGTAACAAAGTCTCCAAAAGTAGAAGTGAGCAACCATGCTCCCCTTTCATTCAAATAAACCCTCTCTCTCTTATAAAGCTATTAGCATCTCGAATTTATGCAGTTAATTTTTCCTTCCAGTTCATAGGCCAATCCCAAGAGGGGAAAGATGTCCTCAGGTCAACCCCTTATATGAGGCAGGCAGATTTAGCAGGTCTTGATCTGAGAAAGTACTAGTGCAAATGCTTAAGATTAAACATGTGGTTATGTGCTTTTCTGAACTAGAATCTGTGTCAGAATGCTTATTTAGCTACAATTCTGATATAAAGAAAATCCATTTTGGCTGACCTCATGCAGAAAGTAGTATTGTTTTGAACGTTCTCTTTGTTTTATTAATTCGGGGCAAGTTCTATAGGATATATAAATATTCGTATGAGACATACCTAATAATCATTGCCTGCTTTAATTCCAAAATGATTTTTTGTCATACTCATTGTGATATGAGCGTGACTGAGTTCAGGAGACACTTCCAGATACAGTGATACAAAAATGCGGAACAACTCATATTTGTGGATAGACATGCAAAAGTTTTCATAAGATATATTTGAAACGAATATATTTGAAACTAATAAATGCTGGTGTAAAATCAAATTCTTGTCACATATACCACCCTATGCTAATGTTGCTGTATGTCACTCCAGCACAAATGCAGGCAACGCTGACATATTTCAAGCATTAAATATCTCAGTACCTCCAGTGTAGCTGGCTCATGGGTGGATAAATGCACAGCTTGAACACATATATGCAAAGCCAAAGAGCTGATACCCCTTTAAATCTCAGGTTTCCGGGTTGGCCAGTTGCATCTGACAAACCGCAAGTGTTCTCCACTGGTTTCTTTGGCTAAAATCCTAAGAACAGGACAATGTAAAAGCCCACAGTGTAGCATAAAGATGCCAGAGCTAGCTTTAAATGAATTATTTTGGGTACTGGCAACAGTCAAGCTGTGATAGCAAAGAGCTATCTCTGCGTAAGAAGTTCATTCTGCTGCATGGGCAAGTTTAGCAGCCTGTCCTGCACTCCATGCTATTATTGTGAGATGTCTGTGACACAACATTTTGCATAATATCTCTCAAGCAAAATTGATTCAACAGAGCAGAGACACTGGGCAAAAAGCAGTTAGCTAGGCTGGAGCCTATCACTGGCTGATAATATGTGCAAATTATTCTAATGATTTCTGCTTATTCATGATACTACTTCACCCTTACTCAGAACTTTCCTGGGTGAGATGTTTCCAGTCTTGAGATGCATCCTCTCTTCCTACAGAAAGAAAACATTTACATGACATAAAAAAATGAGGTATTTCTAAGGGAAGGTGACTTCACTGTTTATAATGGACATGTATGCAAATGTAAGCCTCCAAACACCTACAATTATTGCAAGACTCTTTGATGAAATAAACAACTTCAAGACTGTTGCTGCTAACAAGATACCGCAAAAAATGCAAGTCTCTCTCTCCCTTTGCTGTAATGCCAGTCACAAAGAAGAAGGTGCTGTCCCCCTGGCCCATGGTGGGTTTCCACTACATCACAGGAATATAGCTCATGTGTCAAAACACGTTAACTTTGTTGCCACGTGGGGAAGGGACAGCTATCGAAAGAGGTATTAAGTGCAGTGATTAAGGAGAATGAAAACACAATAGTAATTTCAATTAACAGACCAAAGGTAAAAAAAAATAATTTGGAAAATGTTCATGAAAGAACAGCAGGGGGACAGAATGACAGAACTCAATTCTCAACACAGTAAAACTAAGAAATAAAAGATAGGCTAAACCCCATGTATTCACAAATTAATGATTAAAGCTTGATATAGAAACAGGAAAGTACAAAGATAACTATCTTGTTAACACAACAAAATAAAATTAATGTAATGTTCATACTCCTGTTATCTTTCCAAAATTTGCTGATTTGTAAGCACTGCCATTTTAGCCACACAAAATTAGAGAATTACCTTAAGTGTGACAGAGAATCATATTACTCTGTATTAGGCATTAATACTTAAGCTTTTGTGTTAAAATTACTTATTTAGAAGAACAACAGGAAGAGTAAGAAGGCAGATTAGGACTGATAGAGGAACGCAAAAGAAAAACTAAATAAAATCAAGAACAAGACTTAAAACCACTGTGTAATCCCTTGAAGCCCTACTTGGTGCTGTATTGCATCATAGAATCATAGAATAGTTGGGGTTGGAAATGCCCTTAAGATCATCTAGTTCCAGCCCCCCTCCTGTGGACCGGGACACCTCACACTAAACCATGTCACCCAAGGCACTGTCCAACCTGCCCTGAACACTGCCAGGAATGAAGCATTCACAACTTCCCTGGGCAACCCATTCCAGTGCCTCACCACCCTCACAGTAAAGAACTTCCTCCTTATATCCACTCAAAATTTCTCCTGTTTAAGTTTTCACCCGTTACCCCTTGTCCTATCACTACAGTCCCTAATGAATAGTCCCTCCCCCTCCCCAGCATCCTTATAGGTCCCCTTCAGATACTGGAAGGCTGCTATGAGATCTCCACGCAGCCTTCTCTTCTCCAGGCTGAACAGCCCCAACTTCCTCAGCCTGTCTTCATACAGGAGGTGCTCCAGTCCCCTGATCATCCTTGTGGCCCTCCTCTGGACTTGCTCCAACAGTTCCATGTCCTTTTTATGTTGAGGACAACGGAACTGTACACGATAGACCAAGTGAGCTCTCACAACAGCAGAGGGGCAGGATCACCTCCTTGGACCTGCTGGTCACACTCCTTTTGATGCAGCGCAGGATACCGTTGGCTTTCTGGGCTGCAAGAGCACACTGAAGCTGGCTCATATTCATTTTCTCATCGACCAACACCCCCAAGTCCTTCTCCACAGGGCTGCTCTGAATCTCTTCTCCACCCAACCTGTAGCTGTGCCTGGGATGGCCCCGACCCAGGTGTAGGACCTTGCAGTTGGCATGGTTAAACTTCATAAGGTTGGCATGAGCCACCTCACAAGCGTGTCAAGGTCCCTCTGGATGGCATTCCTTCCCTCCAGCGTATCAACCGAACCACACAGCTTGGTGTCATCGGCAAACTTTTATAAGCCTTTTTTTTCCTTCTAATTTTCCTCAGCAGTTCTGTATCTATCCAAGGAGGTCTCCTCGCCCTCCTGCTGCACTTCCTTCTAGTTGGGACGCAACACTCCTGAGCTTGTAGCAGGTGATCCTTGAATATCAACCAACAGTCTTGGGCCCCCCTGCCCTCTAGGGCTGTATCCTATGGAACCTTACTAAGTGGGTTCCTGAAGAAGCCAAAGTCTGCTCTCTTGAGGTCCAGGGCAGTGAGCTTGCTGCACGCTCTTCTCACTGTCCTGACCATCTTGAACTCGATTATTTTGTGACCACTACAACCAAGGCTGCCCTGGAGCGTCACATTTCTAATGAGCCCTTCCCTGTTGGTGAGCACGAGGTCAAGCATGGCACCTTTCCTTGTCGGCTCCTCTATTACTTGCAGAAGGAAGTTGTCTTCCACACAATCGAGGAACCTCCTGGATTGCTTGTGCCGGGCCGTACCGTCCCTCCAACAGATATCAGGGTGGTTGAAGTACCCCATGAGGACAAGGGCCTGCGAGCGTAAGGCTGATCCTATCTGTCTGTAGAGCGCTTCATCCACAGAGTCCTCTTGCTCAGGAGGTCTCTAATGGGAGAGAGACTGTGGATCCCCACAGTAATGTCCCCATAGCTGTTCTCCCTTTGACACTGACCCACAATGATCATGGTTTGTGCAATGTTTTTTCATAACTCTGCTCAGCACACCACAACTATTGTGATGGGACCAGAGAGAGGGAATACTTAGGGGGTGGAAGACTACATCATGGTTCTTGTAAATCTTTTGTGTTTTAGAGGAACTTGCAAATGTCGTACAGGTTATAGGTATATAATGTAAAGGGTAGGTTATGCCTTCTTACCTGAGCAGAGACAGTATTCTGACCAGACTCAATAAGCTTAGAACCATAGAAGTAGTGATTTCCTTTAAGGCTGCTAAGTGTTACGTTTTAGAAACAATCTTAAAACTTGATTTTCAACTCTTGAAGAAGTCTATAATGTTTTGATTTATTTGCATGTAAAGACTACAGTGCTTACCATTTTTGGAGAATAAATATTGTCTTAGACCATTATATGATGCCTTATGATAATTTCTATACTCCTAACAGCTTGCTAGAAGGTACAAGTGCTGTAGTTGTGTGACTTCGTACGTGTCAAAATAGTTTAAAGAAACTTTGCTTTTAGGAGAAAAAAAAGTATTATGTTAGAAAACTTTGATAGGATATTATTAAGATAGATTAGGTAATTGTTATACAGTGTAGATATTTTTGGACTGCCATACTTGGTGTTTCTTTTTAAGTAGGAAATTAATTATCAAAAAAAAGATGAAATAAAGGAAAATAATGCCAAGGACTGCCAAAATACTTCAAAATTACAGGAAAAAAAATCAAATAATTTTAAGGAGTCCAAGGGATGATGAAAACATTATTCAAATAACAGGTATGACAAGTTGTGCCTTGCAAGCTGTAGAAGCCATAATAGCTTTACTTTTCTTCATTTTTTTAATTCCAAAAATAAATAAAAGGAGAAGACTAAAGTTAAAAAGATTTGTCTTAGCTTCCTTTGTATTATAAACTATACCATTGAAACAGACATAGAATTTAAAGAAGCCACTTTTTCCTTTGTCAAATATACATTAATTGAACTAACACTAAACTAACACACAAACCACTTCTTTGTGCATATCTCCCTGGCCAGCCACTTTGCGTGTGACACATTTGGGACAGTTTCTCTGCTGCATCAAACCTTTCATTCCCGAATACACTTGTGCAGGAGGAAGCCAAAGGCCAGGTTTCAATTTTAATGTTAAACTGTCTGGTTTCAAAGCAAGATTTGAAGTCAACATTGATAAATACTTTTTTTGTCCATGGTCGTGCATTCTGGCTCCGCTAAATATCTTCTTATTCTGTTAGGTCTTTCTTCAGCATTTTACATCTGTTGATCCTACCTTTGACTTGCCTGCAAAACTGCACCTCTGTCAGTTGGTGCCTAACTGATAAACTTAGCTGCACAAGGATAGATTTTGTTTCCCTCCAGCTTTTACAGGGTTTCTGTAAACTAGCAGAAGAGGACAAAGTGCTGACAGCAGCTATGTGCCGCTCAGTATTACCTATCTTACACTTCATTATGGCCACCAGTCTGTCTAGGAAAGAAGTCAAAACCAGCCAAAACTCAGTCTTAACTGGAGGTAGTAAAAGAAAATTATTACTTATGGACAGTCCTGCCACAGCATTCTTCAAGTGAACATCAGTTTGTATGCAGTGTATGGGTACTCCTGGGTTCCTGCTGTGCTGAACCTGGATCAGGAAGTATCAGTCAGAAAAGCTTTCAATTGTGTCCTTTTGTCTAGGAAACTCCACCCAATTTTGCCAGAAGAATGACTTCCTGGAACTGGGCTACATTCCTGAAGCAGCTGGATGTGAAGCCACCAATGATTAGGGAACTCCAACTAGCTCAGAAAGCTGTGACATTTCCTGAGCTGGATAGCTACCACAAACATAGGAGACCTTCCACTGGTTTCCTGTAGAATTTTTAATGAGGTTCAAGGACTCTTCTCTCATCTCTCTATTTGGGCCCAAGATACCTAGGAGACTACCTAAAGCTCTAAAACCACATGTGTGTTCATGTGTCACACCAGGACTTGCTAGGATAAGCGTAAACACGTAGGAGGTGAAGACTTCTAAGGGACACTGGTCTGGTACTTGAAGTTGATTTCTGTAGCAATGAAGACCATAAACAGAATGCTTTTCCAGTGAAAACTGCATTGTCTTAATTCTGCATTTTCAATTTTTCTGCATCTGTAGCTATATTAATGCCACTTCTTCCCCCCCCCCAATTCTTTAAGTCAAAATATCTTGTTTTGGTTATATACTTCTTCCAGATATCTTGTTCTATATGATCTATATGATCTGAAGAATACATTTTCTAAATGCTAGTAAATATGGTCATACTGTGTTTTTAAGGAGTTGCAGTTTTCTGTATATATGCTGTAGAAATGTTCTTAGTTAGCATGCAGTGTTTGCAGAGTCAGATTGTGATGTCACTTAGAAATATCTGCAAATAGCAGCAGTTATTTAAAAAGATAGAATGAAAGGTAAACTATCAGTGTGATATGGTCAAGCTACATAGGCACTAGCAAAGCAGTTACTTAAGTGAAGTATGTAGTAAACCTAAGCAGTTAGTTAAGTGAAGTGTGTAGTAAATCTCTACAGGAACCTATTTGCCTTTGTACGTGCAACTTGTGAAATTGTTGCTTTGGTAATTCTTCTGCATCACCCATATATTGTATTACCTTGTAAGTGCGATCAACAAAACTAAAACAAGCAGAAAAATTGAGGGTATGTCTTTTACATATCAAACCTGAATTTAAACAAGGATATGTATTGGTTATATTGAACTGCACGTCCTACATTAAAAAAAAAACCAAACTGAAAAAAAAATTTAGGAGCAAAAGAATAGATGCCACAGCCAGTGTATGTGATGAAAAAATCTGCAGGAAAAAGCGTATTTATAAAGCATAAAGCAAGGAAGAATTGTTACACTGACTTCCAATGAAATCCATAGGGTTGCTGCTGGGACTTTTTTGAATTAAATCATAATTTTTAGGCAAAACATGCAACACTAATTTGGAATTCACCAGCAGTGAATATTTTACTGTGCCCTTTTCTAGAGCTGTCCTAACAGCTCATCATGTTAAAAATCTAAGATACTGTCTCTAAACTACACCTACACCATGTAAACTTGCTGGGGCTTTGTCTTTAAAACTTACCCCTTTCAGTGATGTCTTGCTTTCTTAGTATGACTTGCTGAATATCCGGCTCTACAGCACAGGATATGGAAATCAGCATGGATGATTTCCACAGTATGGAAATCAGCCCTGATGGTCTTCACTCGGAGGGATATAGGTTTTGTGCAAGTTGTTTTGTCCATGAGTCTGGAGCACAGACGATGCAACAGCTCCAGATTTGCTCAGTTGGCATATCCTGGTTGCAGCAGCTTTTTCAATTCATAGACTAGTCTTAGCAACTATAGCCCCAGCCAAGCACGTGGAGCCAAGATCTGTTCTTAGTTACACTGATGTAATTCTGAATAGACGCTGGAATGGTTTATTCATTCATGGCCCATACTAGTGATAATGTATTTGGATAGGAAAATAACACTTGTTCAAGCAACCTCCCACTCATGTAGTATTACTGTTCCCACTGAAATTAATGAAAGGTTTGACTAAGTGAAGACTTCTGAATTTTGCAAATATTCAGTTAGTGTATAATTTGCTGCCAAATTCAAACTTGTTTGCCAGTGAGATAAAGGCAACTGTGCTGAATTTATTGGAACTGCATCTTAGTTTCAAACTGCCTCATAGTTTCATTTAAACCAAAAGATTCTGCATGCTTGAAAGAGGAATTTGGAGTAATAAGTATTTCAACCACCCTAGTATTTATTTGGGAAAATCAGCTTTTGCTCTCATATATATTTGATGTAAGTCAGCTAACAAATGTGCTCAGCTTTTTTCCTGTTTTTGCTTTCCACATTTGAAAATAAAAAAAAGCTAGCAATGTTTCTGTACTGGCAGTAAATAAATATTCCACTTTAACTGTATTCTGAAGTTCATATTTGTACTTATAAAGTGCCCGCTCAGTATTTGAGCAATAGTAAAAAAAAATTTTTAATTCATCTTAATTATAATGGCCTAGGGTGAAACCAAGGGCAGCTAATACTCTAGCAAACTGGCTGTTAACTTCATTAATGACTGATTTCCTCAGGATTATTGCTATTATAAATTAAATTCACTGGTTTAATACAGAAATGATTCAATTTTTGTTGTTCCTCCCCCCAGCCCCTCAAATAACCCATGACATGTTTTGAGGCACATTTGGAGAATAGTTGTTTTTAATTTAGCCTTTCTATCCTTATCTTTATCCTGACTAGCTTGGACATACATATTTTTAGTAAAAATTTAAAGCTAGTAAATTAACAATGTATAATTCAACTAAAAATCTAAATTAGGCAGAGAGGGCATGAAGAAAGTAAATACACGTCCTCCAGCTTCACGTATGGATAAAACTGACAGCAATTAAAATTAATCACAAACCTACTGCATGTGTTCTGCCTGCATCTGTTAGGAACTGTTCTCTCCATGCATTTCTTTCACCATTATTACAGAAGAGAAATGTAGTCAAATGGAAACTTGCGTAAACTTCATGCAAATAATTCATACCACTTCTGTTTTGCTGTATTTTACTGAAGCAATTCACAGGATCGTGATACTAGCACAATGCTAAAAAAAACAGCAGTAGGTTTTGAATAAAAAGCTCTGCATTCTCCTGGCAGCCAAGGAGTTCAAACAGAAAACATGCCAGCAGTATAGACCAATGCATTATCGCCCCCCTCCTTCTTGCTGCATAACTGTGCTTCATAATATGCCATAACATTGGCAAGCACAGCTCAGAGCTTTTTAAGAACACAAGGAAGCTCATGAATAATGGTTGAATCAGGAAAGTGGTAATTAAATGAGACAACTGAATGCCAGTGGAGTCCCCAGTGGAAAATATTCTTCAGTGAAGATCATCTCCACATTTCATTTCCCTGGTTTTAGCAGTATATTACTGAAGATATTTTTCAAACCAATACTTTAAAGAAACTATAAAGTTCCTAAAACCATGTGTGGCACTTTCATATGTAACTCCTATTTTAAAATGCAAGCTATTTAATTGCTTCAAAGAGTAAAAAAAAAAAAAACCAACCCCAAACAAACTCAAACTTTAATTATTGACTCAGTGAGGTAAAATGCTTTCCTCTTCCACAAAACTAGTTGACACCATGAAATTTTTATTAAAAAATGCAGCAACCACTGATGGCTAAATTGTAAGCATCCTGCTTTAAATGTTTGTTTACTGTTTCTTGTTGTATATGAGGCATTGTTATTTTAATTCCACCTCCAATTCCACCTACTCTGTGTCCTTGGAACAAACATGATTAGCTGGAGTGTCGACTCTTCAGCCACCAGTCTCAAGGAAGACAGATCTAGACTTTTGTACAGTAAGCGTCTCAACTAACCTTTCTCCTATTACAGCACCCCGTTTTGTCTGAAGTTGTGATGCAAGGAGAGCTTGCCATTTTCTTTGCACCTTACTCAAATTGCAGTAGGACTTTGAGACAGAAGCTGCAGGCTGTGGACCCAAGTCCTTTTTGTTTTTTATATTTGCCAAGTAAACACTTTCCCTGCAGTACAGGAGTTAGCCCTTCAAAAAGGAAATGAGAAATGAGTTTCGTTATGGAGCAAAGAAATTGCTTTCCTTTAAAGAACTTAAAGCTGAAGTGAAACCAGTGGCTTGAGATTCATTTCAAATGACTGAAATGAGACTGTGGCTGTAACAACAGTTTTTTGTGATTTACAGTGTATGTAACCTTTCATTCATTCATTCACTCATTCATTCATTCATTCATTCATTTTTATTTGAAACAAAATCCTGTTCTTTTTTTATCACCTGACTCCTCATTCTTAAAAGTAAAATCCAAAACTCATTGGTTCTCAATGTTGCTTTTCAAACAAACCCAGAACAGTTATTTTAATCAGTGGTTCTTATGTATCTGTCTTGACAGCTTTGCTTTCAAGGTTGACAGGATATTTTTAGCAGCTGAAACGTGAATTGAAAGACCTGGGAAAAATTGATTTGGGGTATATTGTTCATGTAAAACATTACATAGACTATTAGCATTTAGCATATTTATGTGATTTTCAGGAAAATATCTTAATTTGCTGGAAGATGTAGGAATCCTTATGCTAAACCCCACAAAAGTAAAAAAAATATATATGTAATATGTCACATCTACAGCACAAGGTTGCAGAAGCAGATTTCTCTCATTTTTAGAGGGAGGTTTTAAAAGCCTATCAATCAACATGACTTATTCACAGACCAATGTAGTATTCATAAGGTTTAAATCCACTGTAACTGAGGTTCTATGTAGGGTATGTATAAAGACATAAACTGCTCACACAAAGTGAATGAATATTATAAAACTTCATATTATTTTACAGTCAAGTATTTTCACACCTATAGTTGCTTCCTTTCTTGCTTCTTTAGGTGTCTTAGATAAGTTGGCCAATGCCGACTGAACATCAAATGAGTGCACACAGATATTTGGGGACTTAGTTGTTCTATTTCCATTTTACACTATACAGTTACAGTCTTCTTCTATGAGAGGAAATGAACATGACTGTATAAACTTGTAGGCTAGGACATCCTTCCAAAAGCTGGAAAACTCTGAATTACCTCTCTTCTCAGTCAACCAGCATGATGTGGAGTATTGACTTAAATGATTATTTTCCATCCAGAATGGTTGCCTGATACAAGCACACAAGTAAGGCAGTGAAAGAGCAACTGAAAGTTCTTCCTTAGGTTGATATATCTAATAAAATATAGGCTCCAAGTTAATTCCTTTATAACAGCATGATTTTTCTCTCCCTAACTAGAAATTAAATACCTTATTACAAAATTAACTATGTTTTAGATTTCATTTTAATAATTTTTCCTTGTTTTTGGGGGGGGAATGAAAACTGATCGAAATATCAGTCTAAACTGATTTCTTCTGCAAAATTCAGCTAATAAACCAACAAAGCAGCAGAAAATATGGTCTTCTCTAGGATGACACAAAAATAATTTCATATTTTTGCTTCTAATGCCTATGTCAGTGGCATTATGGAAAAAGACAGAGTGATAAGATTATGTAGAGTGATGTTGCCAATTACACATTAGAGATGATTCAGATTATTTCTGTGTGACTTCAGAAGAGTAATGAATCAGCACAGAAAGCTCCTTATAGCTCTCCGTATGCTAATCTGTGTATAGAAAGATTGAAAAAATGTCTTGAAATGCTACATGGAAGAGAACGTTAAAATTTCAGTCTTGTTATTAAAGCTATAGATGTCAAAACCAAATACAATCCTTTTCTTTCTGAAAAAATAACGTGCCTTTGATGGCATAGGTTATGAAAACTTGTTTCAACCCTGGTGTTTATCTTTGAAATCCTTAGAGAGAATTTGTTTTGTGAATGAGGCTATTGTCATCCTCTCAAAAAGGTTACATTATTGCCCACACTTGCTGACAAGTTTAAGTAAAGAATAATTACTTTAGGATGGAATATCAATGAGGAGGAAAAAAATTACTTGGAAAAAAGCAAACAGCAAAACCGGATAAGCACAAACACAAGACTTCATCTTAGCATTCTTACAATATATTTTGTTTAAAAATATATTTTAAATATGAAAAGAAATGTTTCTTATTGTATATAGCCACATGGCAACTGTAATGCTGAAAATTTCACATTTAAACTTTTCTTTGACAGAAATTTGCTTGAACATACTTCTTTAAATACGATTTTTAATAAAAATATATAATATTAAATAGTCTTAAAAGGCTCCTTTTTCCTTATGAAATGCATAAAGCTCTATGGTAACATACTGGTTCTATTTAGGTCACATTTAAAATATCTACAGTATCGTTTCTAATGCTGTGACAGACCGAAGAACTCTTGAAGGTAACATAATCTAGTGAATTAGGAGGGATCTGAAAAACAGGAACCCTTGAATTATTATTTTTGATTTACCACTGCCTTTTAGGTTAGTTTAAGGCATCTCTCTTCAACTGCTTCAGTGTTCATAGCTGTAGAAAAGACATGACCATATTTAAGTAATTCAGAAGTGCATTAGAAGAAAAGATAAATTACTGTTAGCAAAAAAGTTTCTAGTTGTACAACATCAAAGGACTGATTCTGTGGTTTGCACTGAGATTGTGGCAAAAGAGATACTTTAATCCAGAAAAGACCTGGATTACCTCTAAAAAGACTGATTCTGCCCCTTTCCCTTGCTTTCATGACATGTTACAGCTGTATGGTGAGATGGATCAGGTAACCCCTCTGGCTAGCAACCACTGTTGCAAACACAGCAGCACTGGAAAAAATGCTAAGAACAAAAAGTGGCAGCCCTTTTTGGGAACAAAGCTGACTCTGGAGGGAGAAGGCTGTGAAACCACAGCCTTAGGATGGCTGGGGATGTTCCTTGAGGTGGACCATCTCTCTGTGAGAGATGACTGGGGGGATAACACCCTGGGGAGAACAGTAAAGTGTCCTCTTACCTCTCCTCCTACCTCTTGGTCAGTATTTTCTGAAATGACACTAGATATACAGACAAATGAAACAAGGGTTTCAAACATTGTACATTTTTGTCTTTTCTTCTTCCTCCATTTTGTTTTTCCTTTTTGCAGTTTATTCTTTTAAACAGGACTCAAGAAGATCTATGAAGGAGATAAATAAGATGAAGAAGAAAAAAAAAAAGGTTTAAATAGTGAAGAAGTGCCATTTTTGGATATTTGTGAAATCATATATTGGTATTTTGTCTTAAGGAATTCTCTCATTTTCCTCTCCCTCTCTTCCTTTCCCTCTCCATCTCCCTTTCTCTCTTCCTTTTCCTCTCCATCTCCCTTTCTCTCTTCCTTTTCCTCTCCCTCTCCTTCTTCCTCACCTCCCACCCCTTTATGCCAAATATGTAATTATATGATTTTCTCTGTATAATTTGCCCGTGAGTCTGGTGTAGAAATGTATGTCAACCAAGACCAATAAAACTACATCTGGTTAAACCAGGAATTGATATTAATTACTTAATTGTCCCTGTTTGGAAAGAGTTCAGTAAATTATGCAATTCTTTCCTCCATTGTTCATAATTTTACACAAACATATTTGTGAAAAAAGGAGTGAATAAGGTCACAAATTTATTATCTTGTCTCTGATTAGCCAGATGATTAATTATAGTTTGCTTGTTATTTGTATTCTTCAGTTGTACTAAAATAAATTTAATAAAGAAGGCAAAAACTAGTAAAAGCCAGAATTTTGTGGTGTTTTCAGCCTGGGTTGTTTTTTGGTTTGGTTTGGTTTGATGTTGGTTTTATATTTTTATCTAGTTCTTTACTCCAAAACCACTGAAAAGATCAAATTCCTGTAAACCTTCAGGAGTCATGTTTAAAAGAAATTACAACTATAACCAAATAAGAACATTTGATTTTGACATAAACTGGAAGATTAGTGTGGAAGTTGTAGCCAGCACCATAAAGGATTGTTAGAGCATGTTGCTGAAGTCATGAAGCTTTTTATATGAGCATTACTTTATATTCACCTATATACTCACCTAAATTAGCTCAGATACTACTGGGGACAAAATACTTGTTTTTCAGTGTAAAATCATACAGATTATATCTTTGGAAAGTTTTACAGCCTTTGCACTACAGAACAAATGTTTGCATTTGGCAAGGGTTACCTTTTGTCATCTTCATGCACGTTCGTCTTGGTTGTTGAAGTTATGAATCTTTCAGAAACCAAATTCTGTACCTGGCTAAGTAAATATTTGGCAGAGTTTAGTAAATAATCTCCCAAACCTGCCCCCTTAAGATGTGGTTTGGGCCTCTATCAGTCTTTGCTACACTTCACATCTGCTCTCTCCAGAGAAGATGTTTCATTACTTCCCTTTTCTAATTTAGGAGACCTATGCTAATCCACACTGATTTTAGGATCCCAGAGTCATCATATTACAAACGATGTGGAGGTCTTCTTTGCCATGGAGCAGGCTGCAGACTGTCTTAGTTAAATCTTTGATTCCTGATTGAGGTAAAGAACTTTAAATACATTTTTTAATTTTTTTTTTTTAAATTACAGCCCTTACTTGTAGAAGTAAATAATTTAAGCTCTAAAAATGCAATAATGACCCTTTTACCTTCTACAACAGATGAAGTACACAGCCCTGGGTTCCTTTAAGCATGGGGCACACCATGCTCCCACTCTTGCAGCATGGCACTAGGTGATTGTCAGCACAAAGCACCACTGTGAAGAAGGAAGGTGTGCTAAAGACAGAGAACAACTGAGAGAAAGATCTACATTTATATCAGATAGCACTGAGAAATTAATGAAAACCACTAAACTCAATATTTCTGCTAGCCAAATATCCTTTATCTTCAGTTTTGAGAGCTAAATGTAAAAGAAGTGTTTAAGAAAACAGAAGAGAATTAAGCAGAATGGGTATCTTTAAAGATCTTAGAAATCTCCAAGAACTAGTGGAGGGATCATAAGCAAGAAATAAGACTTACAGACCAAGAATCTAAACCAGAAGCTTGAATTAAGCACCTTGCTTCCTCATAGCAGATGCAGGAGTGTTTATTGACTTCTGAATGCTTATCCAAGAACACCTGAAGAAGTCTGGGAGAGAGAGACAAACATTTGCCTTGGATCTCTTGAATTCCAGTGCAATAATTTATTTTTTGGAGTACGTTAAAAATCCATTCAGGTAAGATTCGTATGTATTTAGAAACAACTCCATTTAGCGATTTGTGTGTCAGCTTTTATTTTTTAGATGTCTTACATCAGACACAACTGGAGTAAAAAAACACGTGTGTGACTCACATGAATGTACTTACCTCAGCTGTAAAGATCAGGGGCTAAGAAAGAGTGGCAGATATGGGCTTAGATGATGGTTCACATGGTATCATTTAGTTTCCTTAAATGATGAAAAGCTAAGAGAATTATGTCATCTAATACTCCTATTATTGTGAATTTCCGAAATCCTTTCTTGTTTAGGGTTGGAAAGGACCTCAAGATCATCTATTTCCAACCCACCTGCAATGGGCAGGGACACTTCACCCTGAACAATGTCACCCGAGGCTCTGTCCAACCTGCCCTGAACACTGCCAGGAGTGAAGCATTCAAACTTCCCTGGGCAACCCATTCCAGTGCCTCACCACTCTCACAGAAAAGAACTTCCTCCTTATATTCACTCAAAATTTCTCCTGTTTAAGTTTTCACCCGTTACCCCTTGTCCTATCACTACAGACCCTGATGAAGAGTTCCTCCCCAGCATCCTTATAGGCCCCCTTCAGATAGTGAGAGGCTGCTATGAGATCTCCACGCAGCCTTCTCTTCTCCAGGCTGAACAGCCCCAACTTCCTCAGCCTGTCTTCATACGGGAGGTGCTCCAGTGTCCTGATCATCCTTGTGACTCTCCTCTGGAATTGCTCCAACAGTTCCATGTCCTTCTTGTGCTGGGGACACCAGGACTGTACACAGTGCTCCAAGTGAGGTCTCACGAGAGCAGAGAGGCAGGATCACCTCCTTGGACCTGCTGGTCATGCTCCTTTTGAAGCAGCGCAGGATACGGTTGGCTTTCTGGGCTGCAAGTGCACACTGAAGCCAGCTCATGTTCATTTTCTCATCAACCAACACCCCCAAGTTCTTCTCCACAGGGCTGTTCTGAATCTCTTCTCCACCCAACCTGTAGCTGTGCCTGGGATGGTCCTGACCCAGGTGTAGGACTTTACACTTCACATTGTTCGATTTTGTCAGGTTGGCATCAGCCCACCTCACAAGCGTGTCAAGGTCCCTCTGGATGGCATTCCTTTCCTCCAGCATATCAACCAAACTACACAGCTTGGTGTCATCAGGAAACTTGCTGAGGGTGCAATCAATCCCACTGACCATGTTGCTGACAAAGATGCTGAACAAGACCGGTCCCAATACTGACCCCTTAGGGATACTGCTTGTTACTGGTCTCCAGCTGGACATTGAACCATTGACTACAACTCTCTATGTGCAGCTATCCAGCCAATTCTTTATAGATTGGGTGTTCCATCCATCAAATGTATATCTCTCCAGTTTAGAGACAAGAATGCCATGTGGGACAGTGTCAAACACTTTGCACAAGTCCAGGTAGATGACGTCAACTGCTCTACCCCTGTCCATCAGTTCTGTAGCCCCATCATAGAAGGCCACCAAATTGGTCAGGCAGGATTTCCCCTTAGTGAAGCCATGCTGGCTGTCACCAAGCACCTTGTTGATTTTCATGTGCCTTAGCGTGCCTTCCAGGAGAACCTGCTCCAAGATTTTGCCAGGCACAGAGGTGAGACTGACTGGTCTGTAATTCCCCAGGTCATCCATTTTCCCCTTCTTGAAAATGGGGGTTGTATTTCCCTTTTTCCAGTCATCAGGAACTTCACCTGACTGCCATGATTTTTCAAATATGATGGCCAGTGGCTTAGCAACTTCATTTGTCAGCTCCTTCAGGACCCGCAGATGGATTTCATCAGGTCCCATGGACTTGTGCATGTTCAGGTTCTTAAGATGGTATCTAGCCAGGTGCTCGCCTAAGTGGACCTAAGGTCTTAATTCTCAAAGTCCCTGCATCTGCCTTCCAAGACATGGGTGGTGTGTTCAGAGCCTTTGCCAGTAAAGACTGAGGCAAAGAAGTCATTAAGAACCTCAGTCTTCTCCAAATCCAGGGCAGCCAGTTTTCCTGATAGCTTCCGGAGAGACCCCACATTATCCTTAGTCTACCTTTTATTTGCAATATACCTATAGAATCCTTTCCCATTATCTTTCACACCCCTGGCCACACTCAATTCTAACTGTGCCTTAGCTTACCTCACCTGATCTCTAGCTTCCCCCACAACGTCCCTGTATACTTCCCAGGCTGCCTGTACTTTCTTCCACCTTCCATAAGCTTTTTTTTTACTTCTGAGTTTTCTCAGCAGCTGCTTATTTATCCATGGAGGCTTCCTGGCCTTCTTGCTCCATTTCCCATTAATTAATGTCTCCCATTATTTTTGCATATGAAATGAAAAGTTGCAGGTACTTCTCTGTGGAGTGGAACTGAAAGCTGCATCTTATGGACTTGTTTCCTGTGATGAGTTGATTTGGCTTGTAAGATATGAGTTCCAAGTAAAACTTTATTGATTTGAGGTTTCAAAAAGTCTTTTTTTTCCCCATTACACAAAAAAAGATGCAAGCTTGCCCTCTAGCACATTTTCTCACTTGGGCCACACACTCTCCTTTTCCCATTCATCTATAAACTTTATTTATCAGCACTTCAGAGTCTTACCTGTCAAGCCAGATTGATACTAGCAATAGATTTAACATGGTAGAAATTATGCTTTCAAGCCTGCATTCAACCCCCTGCAGTCACCTATTTTTAGTGTGAGAACGAATATTGCCCCTGAACCTTATCTTTTCCTTTAGAAGGATTACCTGAGGTCTTTGAAATGTTTGTGAATATGTAATATAGAAAACTCAAAGATAACTTGTTTTGGCTTTGCATGTGATAGCATAAGTTTAAAGGGAGCTGCCCAGATCTGGCATAAGATACAGGACATACATTAATATACAGGTTTCAAGATCTGGATAGTAGACTTCCAGATTAGTGGTAGTGTTAGGTCTTTTTTACGCACATGATTTAATTCATGATGTTTTTTAGATCTGCATTCTTGATTATGTTTCTGCGCAGACCCAATGCAATTTTTAGAAAATCCTGGTTTATTCAGATTTCCTGCAGCCTCTAAATTGAATCATTGCTATCGCTGATAGACTCTGTGCAATTATACACAGATGATGAACTGCTGTGTACTGGCTTCCTCTCCTCCATTCATTCATTTCCCAAGTCACCCCTCTCTTCTCTTATGATCAATATGCTAATGTTAATGCGTCATTTTCTTTTCAAGGGAAGAGGCAAAAGCATGAAGTTTCATAGATAAAGAAGGTGACTATAAGGGATCTGAAAGCATTTCAGTCTTCTGACAGATCTTGTTCAATACAGGAAAATGAGGATAAATGGCCAGATTATGAGTAGTCAAATTATCATTGTCACCCCCCAGCCTCTGTTTAAAAACTTGTTTCAAGCTCCCTTCCTGAATTCATACCATGCCCAAGATTGTCTCCTTCCTTTTGCAGTTGTTTTTAACAGTTGTCAGTCTATATTCACAGATCCTTGCAGAAATACATGACACTGACTTTAAAACATCTGATTAGTTTGCTTTTTTCAGGTGATTATTCATTCAAGAAGTGAATGGTTTCTTAATGGTCAGAAAGTTACATGTAATAGAAGCAGGAGCTTAAGGCATTTCTCCTAATGACTTTCTATTTTGCAAGTACTATGTGCCTAAAACAGGTCCCATCCCAAAGCTTCATTTCCTTGTAGCCAACTACAGTTTTACTGAAGGCCAAATGTGAGTAAAGGAGTGTGGAAGAGAGCATTAATAGTGCTGAAGCACATGTCACAAACTGCAACATTCATATGTCATTACATGGCTCCCACTTACTACATTCTGATTCAAGCTAAGTTTACTAAAGATAGTAACCTGGAAATCACAGAATATCAAAAGAAGTCTATTTTCTAAACCCATCTTCTTTTTTACAGCATCCTTGGTGGACAGGCATAAGTGTCATTTTGCATTACTGCCATTACTATTGGAAGATTTTTCTTGCCATAAATATCAACTTTCAAGGAGATGCTGCAGATTCCAGATAGATGACTGTGTAAGTTTCACCCACAGGTGGCTTGTTAATAAAAAATAAAACTTCATAAAAATAAAACTTCATGAAAATTAAAAGCTTCCCTGTGGATGTAGAGCATTCTTCAGCCCTGCAGGGGAAGAACACTCTGCTTCCTTGTGGGCTAGAATGCTGGTCTGAGTTTCTGCTAAGTACTGCTTACTTTCTCAGCAGACTGGATGGTCCATGGGCCCAAGAAACAATTAAAGTATTCAAGAAAGTTGGTAGTCCATGGTGTAGTGAGGTGAAAGCTTCAACAATTAAAAAAAAAAAAAAAAAAAATCCATGTCAGGAAATAGGCACAAAATCCCCCCATGCTAATTATGTAAAAGGTAGAGATCAGCACATATTTTAATCATGTTCAGCTACTTCCATACCATTTATTTCCAGTTTGGTTTGTTTTTTTTTTTCATAAATAAATATATTTCACCATAGGCAGTGAAAGACAGTGTCAAAGAGCTTCCTCGTTCGGACACACAAGTCTGTGTGGAAGAAATTATTGCTTTTTGATAGCCCACGTTAGAGAGGAAAACTCCTGATCAGACATGGGCAGGGAATTATCTCTGAATTTGGAATACTTGAGCACTAGGCAGCTCTCATAGTTTGATTGTTTATGCAATCTTCTTTAACAAGTGCTCATAGAAGTAAGCTATGAAAAACTCAGTTTAATTCTTCCTTACCTTTATGATTGTTTTTTAAAATATTTTTCCTCTTATTCACTTGGAAAATAATAATAGTATCAATGTTGTGGAAAGCAAAGTAATATTTATTTAATAAAAAAGCAGTTTCTACTGGATTTGTTTTTTTGTGTTGGAAAAACAGCTTTCAAGAATTATTCATCTAGGCTTTGGTTTAAATTTCCTTTTTAAAACTGTACTTTGACAGAAAACATCAAGCCAATAGTCTGTTAAAATCTCAGAGGCAGAGGTTTTATTTATACCTTAACATATATGTTACAAAGCCTGTTGCTATTCTTTTTCATCTGCTTTTATTTTTTTCATACATGTTTTATCAAGCCCACTCCCATGACTCATTGCATTTAATAATCACATTCACATTACATGCTTTTCCAATCATTGCTTTTCTGCCCTCTCTCCATATTTCTCCTGTCCTTTCTTCTTATATCAAAAGGAATCCTACAAGAATTCAATTGTAAGTTAAATCTCTTCCCCCATGTCCTTAGGCTGCGAGGCTCAATTAAATAAATCCTACTAAAAGTAATAAACTACTCCTAGCTGTGACCTGCTATATCAGTTGTCAGACTGTCAGAGCAAATGTGAAGACTGAACTCACTGTCACTGCTACTGGAAGAACAAAGAATCCAAAAGACCATGAAACCATCAACATCAGAAATGTTATGTCTCAGACCTGAAAGCAGAGAAGCTGAAACAGTAAAGTGGTCTTCCTAACAAAAACATGTATTTTCATTGGCCTAATAGAAATTACTGCTCTCAGGGTCAGTACACAAAGTGAGTGTGGCAGTAGTGATGCAGACACATTCTGGATATTGCAAGGGAGATGATAACCTCCCCCCCCCAGACAAAACTCCAAAACAAAGAGAGGGAAACCTGAAGAATTGCTGCTTCCAAGCTCTCTGGGATACTTCAAGTGAGCACTGTAACATGGCAGAATTTATGGGTGTGACTAATACAAGGTGACAGCTCAGTTCAGATCTCTCTGACCGTCTTTAGTGAGACCATTTTAATGAAATGTTTGTTTACTCTTCAAAAGCTGAACTCAGCTTGCAGGGAATGCCTATTTTGTATCTGTCTGAGTCTGGTTTGGAAAAGCTAGATATTGTAAGTGCCTAACAAACCATAGCGTTGGTGAGTTGGTCTCTTATGGGAACAACAGCAGCTCAGAAAAGTAATAGCCAGCTCTTCACTACAGGCCGCAGATTCTTGCCTTCAGGATAGCCATAGCTATAGGAGTTCTCAAGGGAATGAAAACAGGAAAGGATCAAGAAAGATACTTTAATAGGGGTTATTTGAGCTTGCTCATGGATGGACTATTTTCAGCAATTACTATAGCAAATTGACATGATGTTGCCACCATTCCCTAAGAAAAAAAGCAGCTGTTCAAAATGCTTATAACAAGTGATGGTAATAGAAAAAGAGGGATTTTAAGGGAACATCAGTAATAATGATGATAGGTAGCTGCATACAACAATAAATACTTTTTTTTTTCTTGTCTTTCACCACAAAGGAAAAAAAAAAAAAGTCATCCAAATAGGATAAATGGATCTCTGAGATACTAGAAATCTAGGTGGATTTCCTCCCCTCCCCCTCCCCCCTGGATTTTGTCCCAAGACAACCTACATGCAAAATACGAGTGAAGCTGTGCTGAGCCCTGCCTCTAAACTCATGGGATCATAAATCAAGGGGCCCAACTAAGACAAAGACTTAAAAGAAGGGAAAGAAAAAAATTATAGGCTTTAAAAGCACATCTTTTTCTCTAAAGACTGAAAAGATGTTAGTCAGCATGGCATCTGATTTTTTTGTGTGATTTTGCATGGGAGAAGAGAAAGATGCACAAAGATTAACTATAGAAAATAGCACCACATGGGGTGCAACTGAATGTCTCATGGCTTGCCAGGACATTCCCAGCATCACAAGACTTTGAAGGCAAGGCCATCATTCTCTGGTGCAGCCACAGAAATTTTCCAACAGCTCTAGATGAGATCTGCAGCCCTGCACCAAGCTTTCATCCAACTACACCATCACATGTCTGTCAAGTCCTGGATACTGAAAACCAGTCAGCATGAGCTTGCCCCATGTACTCCAGCTGTCTTTGCTGTGGGGGAGATGCTTGGGCTGGTCACTACTCCCTGTCACCATATATGGGGTTTGTGATTTCTCACTTGCAACCTGTGCTGGAATTTGAGTGCAAACTAGGCTTCTGAATTTTTCCCCTTAAAATGCTCCAGTTTCATTGAGCACAATTACAAAAGAATATAATATTCTGCTAAGTTTTCAGCAACGCATAAGCTGATACTAAATACTGATGAGGACAAATCAAGTCCTACTGCTTGCATTAGGAAATAGAAAAATCATTTAAATATCATCTAGGGCTCCAGATTTAATAAAAATGGATGACAAGACACTGCGATATTCATTTGATCATTGTTACGTACTCATATAACATTTATGGCAGTTAGCATTGTCAAGGTAACTGCAGATAAATATGTCTCATCTTATTGGATTGCTAAGGTACAGCAGTCTAATAAGAGTGGTACAAAGAATTTAAGATGAGATTTACAGACATCATTACGTTAAGTATTCTGCATGAGAGTTACACATTTTATTGCTCACAGTCCCTTATTAATTTTATCACTATAATTATAGAAGTTACTATGAGCTACAGAAATCAAGGAAGTTTATTTTATAAAAAAAAAATCTAGTTAAAAGGATTATTAGCCTGCTAGTTAGCAACATGACTTTTTTAAAGAATGTCTTGTGAGGTGAGTTTCAATATTGACCTTTACTTCAATGGTGATAAAATTAAATCTTTTGGGCCCTGTTTTTTCCCATTTTAGCTTCCTCTATGAAAAACACTTCTTTTTTTTTCTTTTTCTTTATTGCTTTTATCCAGTTCCTTTTAAGAAATCTTCTTTGCAAGGCTTCTTCTGTTGAAATACACCAAATATACAATTAGAGATTTATAGATTATGCACAGAAGACACTTTTTGAAGAAAATCTCTACATGCGCTTCTGCATGCACATCAGAGAAGCGTATGGACAGATAGTCACACTTTAGATTTTATCATAGAGCGCGTGAAAAAGTCTTGGGTTTTGTTTTGTTTTGTTTTTTTATTATTATTTTGGGCTTCTTTTTTTGTGTTTCTGGATAAAAATTTTGTGGAAAGCAGAATATTTATGATTAGGATATTTTCCCTTACCCTTTGGATGGTGTTTTAAAGCAGTTTTACTAGTGACAGCTACATATTCACCACATTCTATCTTAAAAAAATAAAACAAAACACCTATATTTCAATGGCAACATCTTTTGTATTTCACTATGATGTTAATGGCAGTTTAATCTACAAAATCTGAAACCTGAATTTCATTCAGATGGTAAAACTCTCTGTCAGCCAAAAATAATACCAGAATTGATATTGAAGTAAATAAGTTTTAAATGTCTTTTACGCTGATTTTCTACTCTAAGTGGCATTCTTACATACACTTTCATGAATATTTAAAGTATAAGGGTGATTTTAGCCCTGAAGTTCTTAAAAGACAGAAAACTGGAAGAAAGTTCTATTTCATTTTCACCTTTATGTGACATTTTCACTAGTGCTTTCTCACCACAGAAGTGTGTACTACATTTTGCAATTACAACATGCAGCATGGATACTGGGCAGCATTAGTTCTCTTTCCAGGCAAATATGCAGTCCTGCACTATATGCTTAACATCACATTAAATATTTTGTATTGAAAAGGCACAATTCATAGCCCATGGCTTCTGAATTTCAACATTCCTATGTGGGTTATCTAATTTCCACCCCATAAATGAAAAATAGCACTTCACTATTCTAGCAGACTCTAGGCTTATATTTTTAATACTTCAGGTAACTGTTTAAAAATAAAATATTCTTGGTTATCAATTCAATGGAGAAGATGACGTGCTTATGAAAAGAACACTAGAAACTCAATCAGAAGATATCTACCAATTGTCTTCTTTTGAATATTCAGAAATGTCTTAACCTCAGCAGTTTTTTGAGCTGAACTTAGATTTGATTTCCCCTAAGCTTTTCTTATGCGATGCAAAAGAGTTTGATTTAATTTTAAAATTCTGCACAACAGAGAAAGAATTATAGGCTTGCTCACATTCCATTCCGTAACCTTCACCAGTAACGTCTTCTGCTGGACTTACGTATTATTCTTCCACAGATTGAGATTTTTAGAATAGCTTGGATAAACATGATTTTATTTATTTGTGAAGGCACTTTCAGACTTTGTCTTCTTTCACACAGTTAAAATAAGCATATGATAAAGTTGTCACCATTATCACCCACCATAACAGCCACCATAAGACTAATCAGCAAGAAGGAACTAAAAATCAGTTAGGTTAATTGGCAGAATCTTTGTTCGTCTTTTCCAGTCTTAAGATGCTGCCCAAAGTGTATTTTAAAACACTTCTGGAAATCACCTTTTTCCCCAAGAAAGAGAGGAGGTAAAATTTGAAATTATTATTCTTTCTAGAGAACTATTACCTATCAATCACATAACCAAAGTAATTGTCCCCCCTGTCAACAACATGGCAAGAAGATGAAGTAGGAGGTGGTTATGGCTTTATTATGCCTTGTGCACTCCGGCTGAATTTTATTTTGTAACTTAAAACTATCCTGAAATATTCTTCTTTGTTTGTATACCAGTGGTATAGGTTTTGAAAAACTGGGATCTTGGAGAGAAAAAAGGGACTGATTCAGAGCAAGTGTAAGTTAGGTGTGGTTCAGAGATTCTCTAGGTAATGAAGACCATGAAAGCCCTGAACAGACCATTGTGCCAGCCTGAGATCTCCAAACATTTCTAAGTTTTAGAAGCATTCCTGTCAGAAGTTGATTAAGCTATGCAGTCTTAATGCTGATTATTTTTGTATACCATTGAAATTCAGGTTTGAAGCACTAACCTGCAAAATTCCAGCCTGTTAGGTATGGTTTTAACAGAATAAATGTGATAGGAAATGTTCATCAACATACATTTAGGATAATTCACACACTTCACAGGAACAATTCTGGGTTTAGATCAGTGTGACAACTGAACATATCCTTAAAACCCTATGATATTTAAAGTTGTGGTAAATAAAATGCTCCAGGCAGATGATTAACACCACTAATCACCTGAATACTATTCTGCAAACTGTGATGGTAAAATTGGCAGGGCATGCACATACATTGTAAAGGGACCAGCTTTCTGATGTGAATTAAAGTGTTGAATAGACCAGTATCTCCAAAGTCAGGAAGGAAATTCAAAAATGTCAAATCAGAATCTACCCTAGAGCCACTCTGCTTATGCATTTACCTGTGTGAGAGTTCTTCTGTATCAGCTGTAAAGAGTAGTGCTTTTAAAAACTGAACTCCAGCACAGAAAAAAATTATTCTGAGTACACAGATGTCATAAAGAATTTAATAGACTATGAGCCAGTAACAATTTCTGAGATTAGTATTTTGCCAAATTTGAGTACAGATTCCTTATTCTCTTTAAATGAAGAACTGCGTTAAAATATTATTTTGATTTTTTTTTTTTTTAAATCTCTGGGTAGTATTCTGAAGCTAATTCTCTCACTTGAATGTTTAAGGGTGCTGTTAAAATCACTGGCACAAATTCCCTACTGGCTTGGATTAGTGTAACAGCAGAATTCAGTTGGGATATACCAACATAAACCTAGATAGTAAGTGAAGGATGAGGCCAAATCCAGTTTCCAAATTTTCCAGCAGACTGATATAGTCATGTCTGATTTTACCTGGTTTTCATTGGAGCCTTCTGTATTCTATACATACTATGCCAGATTTATTGCCTGTGTATTGTCACTGAGTAGACCGAAATACAACAGGCAAGAAATGTAGTCCATTTTGATTTTACATCAAGTTTAATTAAATTAAAGTATTGGCACATTTAGTTCTCACACAGACCTGAATAAATATGAAATAACTCTAGTAACTTTGGTAATGATTCCTTAAATGTACACCAGAAAGAAAACATCTTCTATTACTACATTTTTTGTATTGTACAATACTCCTATAACAGCAGATACTACCTGAAAAATATCTGATATGCTGTATACAAGTAGTCTGCTTTTGAACATTCCATATTGTATTTATCGCACAAGAATTCTGCTGTATGTTTTCAGCACATTAAAATAAATTACATATAAATTGAAGAAACACCATGCTAGCAAAAGTGTTACTGTTAAAAAAAAAACAACCCCCCAAAAAAAAAAGAATGAGAAGAAAAGCTGAAATGAAAAATATGTGCAAAATTAAGAGACTAGAAAAGACAATACAGCCATGTAAGTGAGCCATACTTAAGTAAGAGGTTATAATGTGTATCTTTCATTCTAAACAATGACTTTTTCTGCACTTTTTTAAGATGAATGGGCTGGAAATATCACACCTAAGTCAATTAAGAGTAAGATCTCCTTTTACTTTGTTCAATCTGAATCAAAGCTCCTAAGCAAGTATAAATGTATTGCACAGTGAATACACAGGTCAGTGAGGAAGGCATAAAGACTTTTCATCAGAGAAAAATGATGATTTAAAGCTTAAGCTCTTTCAAAGGCTCTCAAATAAAAAAAAAAAACAAAAACATTGTGTTGAGGGTAGAACAGAAAGAAAACCCAGCCTCCATCTCATTATATATCACAATCAAATAATCAGAGAGATAAAGTCTTGGCAGGCTACAGCATATTCTGTGTTTTATTTTGGTTTTAGAAGCGCTAGTTAATCAGAGCTTTATATTTTTCAGTTTCAAAAGCCTATAGACTCCCATTGACCATATTAATCTGTAATGAATTAAGACCAAAAATCTGATTTAAACCCAGATTTAGAGATAGTATTGATTATTTAGGCTAATTGCAGGATATTCTATCGTATCTGAATTTCCTTAATCTGACTTCCATACGCAGTGAGTTAAAGGTTTTGGATTTTAGGGCAATGCAAGAAATGAAATTATAACATTGAAAACTAATATGCAAAGAAGAGACTATTTGGGGAAGAGAAGTGGTGCTTGACGGTCTTTCTATTTTACCTGGTTGTGGTGGGTTAGATCACTGTGGCTTTCCTTACATTCTGTTGCTGCACCAAAAGCATTCACCTTTACCTATCACAAAGATGCCAGGTCTGTCAGATATTCACAGGTGGTGGAGATCTCCCATAAACTGGAAATACTTTTCCATGAGTGTTCTGAGTATACTGAGTATATTCTGAGCTCCTCAAATCAAAAAGTTAGTGGAGAGGCAAGGACATTCCTTGCTGCACTTTCACCTGCTACTAGGAACATACTAATAATCTGCAGCTGCCTAACTGAAGATGGGAAAAAGGTTTAGTCTTTTGTCTGTCCTGTGATTTCTGCAAAAGCCAATGGAAAGGAAAAGATAGAGTTCAGGTATTTGTACACCACTGGCTTCTCTGGCAGGTTCAAATTCACAACTGGCTTTTCCAGATGCATATTTAATTCCAGTTTCCTACATCTTCCATTTTTAAGAAATCATTCTCCTTGAAAAATATTATATTTAAAATTTGGAGGATAGTATTAAAAATGGCATTTTTTCAAAGACAGCATTTCTTTCTTTCCTATCATATCTCTTCCAGATGTAGGAATGGTCCTCCCTCAATAGCAGTGGAGATTTGCAAGCAGTTAGCCCTCTGGCTGTTATTTGGTTGAGCATCTTATTTTCCATTAGGGTCCTTCTAGAGCTACTAAATGAAATAGCTCATATTCTGTCTTCTCTTTGTACCTAATAGTTGTTGCTCTTCTCCAGGCCTCTGCTTCCAGGTTGTTACTAGGGCTCTCCCATCCACTTTTCCAACACCTAGTCTCTTTGCTGACTGTGTAGTGTGGTAAGTCATAGTCTTAAAACATAATGCAAACATTAAATTATGAAGAATATCATAACTGAAGTATGTCAGTGAAATCAAACTGTGCATCTTCTCCACAACAAAATTGGATATTTTTACCTCCCAGGTTTTTCGTATTTAGCATATTCAAATAGATTCTCTGCACTGTTTTCTCCTTAAAAATCAAATTTTGTATGTGTTATGTACAAAACCCACAAGAGAAGTGGCTCTGAGTTACAATCTCTCCTTTCTGTTATTTTCCAGCTTCTAATCTAAAGGGAAAGAACTTTGTTCTTGCATGTGCTTTTATTTTCTTTGAATTCAAATGGGAGCTGCTGATTCCCAGAAAAGAATAACTCTTATATTATAGAAAGGGGGTTTTATCCATTTACAGTCCTGGAAAACAGCTATCAGAGCCTGAAAGAACATCTACAGAAGGTATTCTCAAAAATCTGACCATTTTATCTTTAGATAAAAAAACCACAGACACTTCCATACTTGAAATAAACTGTGAACTTTCCTTCAGTTGCTATATAGCATACCACAATTGGAAATAATCCATTTATTTAAGGTGTTTTCAATTATCCGGATCACAGCATAGATGCTGTCTATATCTTCCTGGAAACTTTTCAGTCTTAATTTCGTTTGTATATATATATATATATATATATATATATATATATATATATATATATGACTATATATGTGGGTGTTTGTCTATGTGAACTGGTCTTTACAGAGGAATGCAATGACTATATTTTAATAATTTTCGCATTTAACTATTGTGTCATTTTGAGTTTTTAAACTTTGAATTATTCTTTTACTGTAATTGTGCATTATTTCATCCATTAGAGGTAATATCTTCATTACATAGTTCTGGTTTTGAGTCATTTCCTCTTAGATAAACCTTTATATATAATGGACTTTTTGGCTTAGTTCCCAATTGTTCTTTTTCTTTTTCCCTTTTTTTTCTTTTTTCCTTTTTTCCTTTTCATTTTTCTTTTCCTTTCTTTTTTCTTCAATCAAAACATTTTAAGCCAAATCTGAATTATCCCTGTATGTGCTATGCTATGCTATGTGTAAAATAAAAGACATTACAAAAGGAAAGGGAGCATATGTTAACCACCATTATTGCCATCTAGCTCCCTACATGTTAACCCTGAAGTCCTAACAAAAAATGGGTCCAGAACGTCTTCTCTCATGACAAAGATTTGAGCCTAATTTGTAATAACTCTAAGAACAAGATGGTTATTCTTTCTAAGACTTTTTTTCTATATAAAGTTTAGGGTTTTTTTTGGGGTAGAAAGAGAACAATTAAAAAAATCTCAGTGCTGAAAATTCTGCTTCTGAAGTGGGAAAACCCCTCTCCAATGAATATCTGTCAGCTGAAATGAAGAAGACACTTAGGCAATGTATAGATAACTACACACAGCATATAAGGTTTCTCAACAGAATATAAGTTTACAATTTAAATCCATTTATAAAATCTCCTTCTAAAATAAATTAATAAGGAGTTACAGCCCAGGTCTCCCACCCACATGTGTGCCTTCAACAGCAAGCTACTTAAACAGTACTCAGCTGCTCACTCACTCCACTCTCAGTGGGAGAGAATCAGAAGGACAGAAGTAAGAAAAATTGTTATTTGAGATGAAGACATTTTAACAAATGAAGAACAAATGATTAAAAACCCACACCAAATGATGCAAAAACAAGAGCTTGTGACCAGCAGATTGCTGCCTAGCCTGTTCCCAGGCAAAAGTGACTTGGGAAAAACTCCCACCCTTTTCCAGTCTTTATTGCTGAACATGATATTATATGGCATGGGATACCTCTATGGTTAGTTCACATAACATTTGTCTTACATTTGTCCGCGCCCAGCCTCTTGCACACTCCCAGACTACACACTGTAGGGTCAGAGTGAGAAACAGAGGAGGTCTTGATGCTGTGCAAGCACAGTTCAGCAACAGCTAAAACATGAGTGAGTTATCAACACAGTTTCTGTCACAAAAGCCACAACACCATATGGTTTGCTAGGGAGAAAATTAAGTCCATTCTAGCACAATCTCTACCTTATTCCACACCATTTGCATCATGCTCAGGTACTGCATTATTCAACATATTTTAATCAGCTGCCACCCCCTACTCCTTGATATACACACAGATATAATTTCCTTCATCTATGGACCATCCCCATTCAAATGTCCATTCAAATGTCCATTCAGTTAGTTTAGTCCATTAGTTGCGTTCCACATGTTGTGGTGGTCACTCAAGACAGGATAGATGATACGCTGATTTGGACTGTTGGATCATTGGTGCATTTGCCTGGGTCCTTACAAGGTTAATCATCTATTGTTTTGGGTGACTCCTGCTTTGGTACTTTTGACACAGAACTATGACATCATATAGCAATAGCAACCCAGATCATTGGTTATCTTCACACAACATTAAATCTCCTTGAGATGTGAACTGGATTTCCCTGTCCTTTTTCTTTATCCACCAAGTGCATCCAGGTTGTTGTGCAAAAGCCACCCCATGAATGGTTTTGCCTTTTTGTAAGGAAGGAGTAACCCATACTTTCTCAGAGTGCTGCTTATGCACAGTGTTGGGACTTTGTGTCCTTCCACAGTATGTAGAAGCTATATTTTGGCAAGACCAGATTGACTAGCAGATCCTTTAGTGTTACTCAGCCATCTTGGTTCTGCTGGATTTGTATACCAATGCTTAAAGGTCCCAGCAGCCATCATTCTAGTGAAGTTTTTAACCCTTCAGTCAAAGGCTGGTGTGTGATAGAGGATGTGGTAAGCTCAGGTGTCTGTAAGTCCAGTAGTGAGATTTCTAGAGTTCTTTGTTGCCATGAGGCCGGGGATGGTGTTTCAGGCAGTGATATATGTTACAGGGCATGCTTCCGACCATCTGGTGATCACTTCCACTGTTGTAAGCAAGTGACATTTGCCTTGGCGTATTCGTGGCAGTGTGCCTGCTTAGCTTTCTTGATTATAGCACTTTTTGTAGGATAATCTATGCAGTGGTCTCAACTGGTCGTGTTCACACCTTGATCACAATGTTGCACCCTTTCCTAGGTGTCCTGGTGTGTCACGGTCCCGCTGAGCAATGCTGGTGTGTTATCAACACTGTTTTGACCACAGCCTAAAATGCAGGACTATACAGGCTGCCTAATAGTGAAGAAAATTAACTCCATCCCAGCCAAATCTAGTGCAACAATGATAAATTAAGATGAGCTGTAGTATATTTCTCATGCCTACCTACTCACTTGAAACTAAAACCGCTAAACAGTTAAAACCAGTAAAACCTTTTCCATAGGGACTTAATTTAGGGACACTATTCAAATTATAGGCCAAGTTAACTTTCCTGTAACAAGACTACAGTAGCAGTAGGTTTGTTGCTGTTTATCTTCTTGACATTACTTTCCTTAACTGTGATCTCAAATTTTCTGTGGTGTTTTATGTCACTGTAGAGTAGTCTGACCTCATTTAATAAAGCTTCTGAAGAAACAAACTTCCAAGAATTCTATGCAAATTTTGAAGTTATTCTGGGCCTGGTAGTTCTGTTGCAGTATGACTTGTCTGAAAGGAATACCTCAGGATGAGCTTTGCATGGAGGGAGAGAGGGTGTGTGCAGAGAAGAGGGATACCAGAAAGTAAGGGTGGGAAGGAAAAGGCAGGGAAGAGTGACCACCTTCAGGTATTGCCATCATGAGATCAGAACAATATTTTGACAGGCAGTAGAGGTCCTTTTCTGGCAAGAGCACATTTATGCTCAGATTTTAGATATCCTTTTGTAGGCAGGAGACCTTGGTAGAGAAAAAAGGAGTGACTCTAAAGGAGGGGAGAAAAAAAAAAGCTATCAAAGGAGCATATAACAAATGAAACCAAAGTATTTACAACTGTGTAAGTTTCTTGGCTGGGCCTTCTTGCTCTTAGGTGGTATGGAAATATACATATTTCCTTCCTGGTTGTTCTTAATTGCTGACATCTACAGTCCCAGTAAACCTTGTGGCTTAAAATCTTACTGTCTTTTCCTTAGCCAGTGGAGTGAATGCTATATTACTAAACTACAGGCATTCAGCCCAGAATGAAAATGACCTTTTTAATGTTCTCATTACTACATTTAGCAGAAGATACAGCCTGTGGATAACTGAGCTGGCATGCCACAGATTTTAGTTTTCTATTCCTCACCCTCCACTCCCTCAGCTTGTTAACCATTTCTTTGGGCAGCCCATTCCAGTGCCTTGCCACCCTCACAGTAAAGAATTTCTTCCTTATATCCAATCTAAACTTCCCCTGTTTAAGTTTAAACTGGTTACATTTTGTCCTACCTCTATAGTCCCTGATGAAGAGTCCCTCTCCAGCATCCTTATAGGCTCCCTTCAGTTACTGAGAGGCTGCTATGTGGTCTCCAGGCAGCCTTCTCCACGCTGAACAGCCCAACTTTCTCAGCCTGTTTTCATATAGGTGGTGCTCCCTGTCTTCAAGGGAAGGTGCTCCAGTCCCCTGATCATCCTTGTGGCCCTCCTCTGGACTTGCTCCAACAGCTGCATGTCCTTCTTATGTTGGGGACACCAGAACTGCACACAATACTCCAAGTGAGGTCTCACAAGAACAGAATAGAGGGGCAGGATCACCTCCTTGGACCTGCTGGTCATGCTCCTTTTGAAGCAGCCCAGGATACGGTTGGCTTTCTGGGCTGCGAGCGCACACTGAAGCCGGCTCACGTTAAGTTTCTCATCAACTGACACCCCCAAGTCCTTCTCCTCAGCACAGCTCTGAATGAATCACTTCTCTGCCCAGCCTACAGCTGTCCCTTGGTTAGCTTTGACCCAGATGTTGGACCTTGCACTTCACGCTGTTGAAGTTCATGAGGTTGGCAGTGGCCAAACCCTGAAGCTTGTCAAGGTACCTCTGGATGCCATTCCTTTCCTCCAGCATACCAACCAAACCACATAACTGTGTTGCTGACAAACTTGCTGAGGGTGCACTCAATCCACTGTCCATGTTGCTGACAAAGATGTTGAACAAGACTGGTCCCGACACCAACCCCTGTGGGACACCACTTGTCAGTGGTCTTCATTTGGACACTTAGCTGCTGACCACAACTCTTTGTGTGTGGCCATCCAGCGAACTCTTTATTGATTGGGTGCTACATCCATCAAATTTATATCTCTCCAGTTTGGAGATGAGGATGTCATGTGGGATTTTTTAACCGCATATGGGCTAGAAGTGCTAAAAATAGAAAAACTATCTGCTTCCAATCTCTGATATCTTTTCAGCAGAAAAGACTCTCTGAGTTTATGGCAGGAAACAGTGTCATGAATAACTCATCACTGTTGGTGATATTCATTATTTAATAGTCCTTGGGGTCTTCCAAGGATTGAATTTACCAAAAACATCAATTGTATTGCTATAGCTCCACGTATCTTATATATCACATTAAGTCAGAAACTTCATGTGTACATTTGTATCTCTATTACATAGCATTTGTAAAACATTTCCTCTTATCTGTGATATTTTTTTCATTGCTTGTAAAATTTCTCTTTTTGTGTCAAAAGCAGTAGCTTTAGAAAAACAGGCTTTACCATATTGACCAAATACTCAAAATAAAAATATACTATCATATTTGGTGTGTGCTTACATGTGTTTGTATGTTGCACCTGTGTGTAACCACATCATTATTATTTTGCACATGTATTATTGCTAATCTTTTTCTCCCTCTTGTTTCCAAACTACTCCTGCTGTGTTTTCTACTATCACAGCTGACTCTATGATAGAAGAAAACACAGTAAAAACATTTACTGGATGAGGAGACTGAGGTCAACATGAAACTTCTTGACATGGTCAAAATAAATAGAATCCTTACTGTAAAAAGTCATTTGTTCAAGCTCCATGGTTAGAATAAGTTGTGACAGAATCTGTCTGATTGGCAGACTTGTTTACTGAGACTGAGCAGTTTAGTAAGATTAAGGACCTGCTGAGGTATTACTACTAGGATTTTACACCCTTTTAGAGATTTTCTGGGATCTGTCTACAAAAATTAGACTGGGACCATTCTAGGAACACGTCTCTGAGTTCCATACTACTTCAGAAGTTAGTGACAGCTCTGCGCTAAACACAAGGTATGGTTATGTAATATTCTGCTGATGAGAAGTTCAACTAAGTGCACTGGACTTAGCCAGAAGCATAAAGATTTGCAGCTAAGCCATCTTTGCAGAGTTGGGACTGTGTTCAGCCCTTTCACTGAGGTTCTTAACAAAGCAGTGTTTTTGTACCACAGAGGAAATGTATCAGCTGCATAAAAGGACAGAGTTCACACATTAACTGTAAAATATAACCTAGTGCATGTTGTGACAGTTTCCATAACTGCATGAAAAGAATTCATGTTAAAGAAGAAACAGAAAAGCACAAGTGAGACAGAAAGAACAATGCATGCTATGAAAACAAATAAGTTTAAAATTATTTGCTACATCAGATGAATACATTTCCACCTGAAACTACACAGAAACTATGGTTTAGAAATACTGTGGCAAATACACCAAAATTTGTTTAGATCAGCATACTCCACAGGCTCCAGAAGATCTGATTTATAGAATCATAGAATCATAGAATAGTTAGGGTTGGAAAGGCCCTCAAGATCATCTACTTCCAACCCATCTGCCATGGGCAGGGACACCTCACACTGAGCCATGTCACCCAAGGCTCTGTCCAACCTGGCCTTGAACGCTGCCAGGGATGGAGCATTCACAGCTTCCTTGGGCAACCCATTCCAGTGCCTCGCCATCCTCACAGTAAAGAACTTCCTCCTTATATCCAGTCTAAACTTCCCCTGTTTAAGTTTTCACCCATTACCCCTTGTCCTGTCACTACAGTCCCTGATGAAGAGTCCCTTCCCAACATCCCTATAGGCCCCCTTCAGATACTGGAAGGCTGCTATGAGGTCTCCACGCAGCCTTCTCTTCTCCAGGCTGAACAGCCTCAACTTTCTCAGCCTGCCTTCATATGGGAGGTGCTCCAGCCCCCTGATCATCCTCCTGGCCCTCCTCTGGACTTGTTCCAACAGTTCCATGTCCTTTTTATGTTGAGAACACTAGAATTGTACACAGTGCTCCAAGTGAGGTCTCACGAGAGCAGAGCAGAGAGGCAGGATCACCTCCTTGGACCTGCTGGTCACACTCCTTTTGATGCAGCCCAGGATACGGTTGACTTTCTGGGCTGTGAGCGCACATTGCTTGCTCATGTTAAATTTCTCATCATCATTTATACCAAATAACAATATGGTCCATTGTTTAAAGTTTTCTTCCACAAACCATCTTAAAACAGCAGAATTGTTAAGCTCAAAGTGAAATACAGTTCCCTAGCTCTGTCTAATGTTAACTTAATTTCACTAACTCTATTGGTATGTGCTAAAAGTCACAACTAAAAATTGTAACAAGTAATTATAAAAAGGTATTTAATTTCATCTAATCTACATTTATTTGATCAATTCTGTGTGTGCTTTATTTCATAGTGCAATAGAGGTATGAAAATTCTTCTAGAGTGAAAAATCAATCCTGCCTTACTATAACAAAATAGTCAGTCACACTTAGAGGTAGAAGTCCTATGTAGCTGAGTTTCAATAGAGTTGATCATTTTCATTGTGGCCTTGCCAGTAGTTTGATTACAAAAATACAGAGGATGGGAGGGGAAAAAGCTAACAGAAGTCTTGACATCATCTAGAGAACAGATCAGAAATTTGCTGTTTTCCTACCAGCAACCAATGAACCTACATGCAGTAATAGTAGCAGGCACCTTATATTTCCATCTGGAATGGCAAAAGAATCTGCTTCCATTTCTCTGTCTTAACTCACTTAAGGACAAAATCATCCAGTTTCAAGTTGGGTTTAAGCTGATCTATCTCAATTTATGTTGGCAGACATAGAGCCCACCAAGCCAATCTGAGTTTGTTGTCCGTATTGCAATCTCCATCTCTACACACTTGGAGAACAAAAGCATCCACCATATTCGCTGGTTCTTGAATAGTGGTGTGGCAGGGCCCTGAAAGCAGCTGGGGTTCGAAGTGGGGATTTGAGGAATATCATTCCTCTTTGTCAAACCCCCTTTAAACCACACTTCAAACTTAGTTGCTTTATATTTAGAGACAGAAAGGTGTACTTCAGGTCTAAATGAAAATGTATTTCTGACCACAGTGAAACCTTGGGGAGGTCAGGCTCTGATATTTGCCACTCAAATTCATAATCACAATGTTCTTGCAAAGATATTTACAATATCCTGTGGCCTATATTATTAAAATCTCAAACACTATCTCAAGATTTTATGTATTCTCTTTCACTGTTTATATCCAGCCATAAAATAATTTAATTCTCTACAGTTCCCTTTCTTTGAAGAACAAAATCAGAAATTATAACTATTACTCAACAGTGAAAGTACTTATCTTACCTTTTGTTAAGATATTTTTGCACAAGTTCTTTTGTATACTGAAGACAGAAAAAGGACATTTCAAGCATTCTCAATATTTGCAGAAAATTATCATGCTTGCATATAATGTACCTGAACAACCATTCCTTTCAAGATTACTTGTGATCAAAGACTACATAATTTTGAAATTGAGAAAATGTATTTTTTTTTCATGGAAGTTCAAATCAGGGGGCTATAAGCATATTTAAAGTTCAAATTCAAGAGTTTTTTCAAATTTACTCACTATTCCATGCCTGTTTTTTCTACCAAAGTTTTAATTCAATCAATGACATTTGTTTCTCTAAGTTTGTCTCTAAACAGAACAAGACAGAATTCTCAAGAACCTGTATCTGCTGTCTACTTTATACAAAGATTGTTTTCTTTAATATAAGTGGCCCTTCAAATGAGTATTTTCTACTTTTATATGAATGTGGTTGTCTAACACTTAGATAAAAAAATACTAGTTGTGGCTGCTATCCATATCCTAATCTTCTTCCTCAGGATTTGTTCTCATTTGCTTGGCACTTTTGTTTATCTTTATTGGACTACAAGTATCCTGCCAGACATATTCTCATTTTAGACTGATAGTAAAATGTGCTTTCTACAGTTTAATACCTTCCATATCATTCCACAAAACTTCACTGATTTTCATTAGTTAGAATTTCTTAATTTCTTATAACTTAAAATTTTAGTTACATATAGATGATATAAACCAAAGGTATATATCCAATTTAAAAGAATTTAAAGAATATTAATCTTGAAGATGAAACACAGTTACTGGAGGAGATCACCACATGAGGATGATTTTATTTTCCATTATTGAAAATTTCTGGAATTATCCATATTGATTCTAGTTCTCTACAAGATATTCTTGATTATGCAAAGCACTTCAGTAGGATGTAACACAGTCTTTGTGACATAACACCCCTTTCCAGAATTCTTTGAACAAAATCTGAAACCCAACCGGCATCACCTTCTCTCTGTGCAGTACAATGTATCATCATAAATGCAGATCTCACATATATTTTGGTCTTTTAAAACTGTTTAATGAATAGGAACTTATCACAAATTGCTTCTAAAAAGAGAACAGATAGAATAAATTACATCAGTGGAACATGATGTGTCTAAAATGCAGTCACACAGACATCATTTTAATATGAATAGTGACCATACTTTTCTTATGTTAAGGATTCACCACTGTTCTCATGAAACAGCAATAACTGGATTAGCAGTGAGCTGTACTTGATAAAGCTGTTAATTGTTATAATAACCATATAACAGTTTTCATTATGTATTGACATATTTTTCTTTAAAATAATAAAAATAATAAGAAGAAAAAACAAACAAAAAACTTAGGTTGGAATATTAAGTAATTTGGCTTAAATACATTTCTTTGAACTTGGTATAAGTAGAAAGTTTATTATGTCCGTAATATGCCTTTTCATATAACTGTTCCATAGATCCTCTTGCTCTTAAGTGCTGGTTTTCCTCGTGTTATAAGTATAATGTTTTGGGGATTTTTTATTTTATTTTTTGAAGGGAGAGGAAGCAGAGAGACATACCCTTTTGAGATAAAAATGCGCAATTGTACTACCTGTAACTCAACAAAGCTATCACAGAATTGATTCATATGTATGTGACCTTCTGATGCTTATACTGCCTAAAAACATACGTACTTGAGCCTTTAGGCACCTTGCCAAACTTTAAAATGTAACCGTGCTAGTCAGAAGTACAGTAAATCCAGAATTCTTTCTGAAACTAATTATCAGGTGCTGTGATCAGTTATATATGTATATGTATATATATATATATATATGGTCCATCAGCATGTGTGTCTCAACATCCCAGTTTTATCCTCTTCTCTCCTCTTTCCCCTCAATCCAAGAAAGGTAAAATGAACATACCTTGCTTCAGAAGAATGTATCACTATGTGGAAACTGCTTCATTAGCAGTGTAATGTAGTTCAGTAGCTTGTTCCATAATCAGGAACACTAGTGGAACCTATTTCCTTATATGTTTATGCCTCTTTTCCCTTAAATCTCTCTATCAGAGTACTTTAATCCTTTACAGCCTCTTATCTTCTCTGATAATGCCAATGATCAAGGTAGGTTCCATGCTTCTCAAGACCATTGCTATTCTGTCTTGGTTGTACAGATATACGTATTTAATGTACTAGTTTAATGTCAACAAATCGAATGCCAGTACTCAGTATTTTTTCATCCAGTGACAAAATGTCTCTTTTTCTTTTTTTTTTTGTTATGGTATGTTTCTACAGGGGCAGCAAGGTTTTCAAACTTAGCAGCTTGCCTTTTTGTTCGATATAGTTTTGGATAATCTTTTCTGTTTGCTGGATATATGGTCTAAGATCAGAAAATGACTACATGCTTATGTGACAAAACTCAGCAAGGAGCTCTGAATTTGTTTTGCAACAGTTACAATAAATACCAGCCACTTCTAACAGACTCAGTGATATATTGTGCTGATAGCCTCCTCAAGTATTTGATTTACTGCTAAATATTGACTTGAAAATATTCACCATAGTATTTGCAAGGATTGTTGCCTTTATAACTCAAATCTATTTTAATAGAAAAGCCCAGTTATACACAATTAGAAAACAAAATCTGAGCCATTTGAGAAAGTCTTTCAAATCAGGGTTGAAACCATAAATTAACCACTCTAAACTCTCAGACATGGAATGGAGCTGTTGTACATGGCTTGCTTAGCATCTCCTAAGTGTCTGGGACATTTTAGGATGAAATCAGGTAACAATCCTGCATGAAAGCATCCATAAAGTTTAATACCCCCTGTGTTCTGGAGGGATCTTTTCTTTAGAGAAGTAATAGTTTTAATTTCTGCTTTCATCTCGCCAGTCCTTCAGATCATCCACCTGATCACATTTCTAATAGCGAATATTTTCCCTGTTTATTTGATCACTATTTCTCTAATACAAACTTACTTAGTCTTGTCTCAGATTTTAAAGCTTTAAGGATGGTTAAGGCCAACATGAACCCACAGGTGGCAGTTTTCCTACTCTTTCTGTACCATTTAGTTGAGGTACAGAAGACTTCCTTCAGGGAAATGACCTAGACTACCTAAGCTATTCCTCTACTTTGGAATATTCCCATAAGAAATTATCCGTATCAAAGCTTAATTCAAAGACAATGTCTCTGGAAAAAAGACAGTCTGTATAAAATCACCTTTTAAGGACTAAGTTTTTGTTAAGTTTTTGTGTGTGCTACAACCTTTCCAAAAAAAAAGGATTCCATCCTTTTATTGATAACTCATTGAATGGGTGCTAAATTTGCAGAGATGAGACATAATCATTTCCTTCATTACGTTTGTTGAAAATGTTCTCAGTAGATGTAAAACATTTTGATATGATAGCTTTATAGACTCACATGGAATATGTGGACGTGGCTGGACCAAGCACAGTGCAAAAGTAAACACAATTTTGTTTATTGCAGTCTAATTGCCTGTAAAGTAGCAGAAGTGTATAATTCCAATTATGCTTTTTAAATTGCTTAATATTTCATGGTGCTCAGATATAGCATAACTCATGTGTTTGGAGTGGGTTCAAGAGAGAGGCTGTTTTTCCACTTTATAAATAATACAGAGATCTCTTTAGCCAAAGCTTTGTACTTACCTTGTACCTTCACAGGTAAGATTCAGTTATGGAACACTAAGACTGTAATTTCCTTAAGAATTTAATACTGATACTTTTCTTAATGATGAAATAAGTGGCTGAAATACAAACTAATCAAATATACAGCCTCACTTCAAAGCAACAGTATGCTTGCTTTGTCTGAAAAGCAGATGGGTCATTGTTAATTTCTATGCAGTAGTTTTCTTATGCAACCCAGAAGCTGGGGGTAGAACCACTTGCAGTGACCTCTGCAGCAAGAAGGAGTCTTAATCACTCAAGTCTAGGAGGTACATTTAACATGTGTACATAAGGGAGAGCTCTGATGACCACAAGAAAAGAACAAATTCAAGGGGTCATTGAGTCTTATTTACTTGGGTCATGTTGGCATTCCATCCCATTGTGAAGGAAATGGCCAAATGCTATAAGATCCGGAGCTGGAGGCCATCTTCTCTTATGCTTACCTACAGGTCTCTTGTCTGTTTATAAAAATGTTGGTGTTAGTAAGGACACAGGTGTACTTGAATTGCCATCCCCAGTTCCTGTAAGCATTACATGCCGTGGCTGTTGACCTCAGCAAAGATCTCCTCCATTTGTTGTAGTAGTGAGGTAAGTCACTAGTGTTAGCAGCAGAACAGGCAGAAACAAAGTGCAGCAGTCAGTTGTGTGAAATTGCTTAGCTGCATTAAATGGCAAACATGACAGTGAAACTTTCCCAATGGCCTAGGAGCAAGGTGGAGCTCTGATTTCTTCGTTGCCTTTAGAATAACATCAAGATTCTGCTACTGTTTTTTAACACAAAATATACCCCATTCTTGTCACACTTCTGTCACAATCTTAGAGGTATTTGTTGATATTATGAGCCCTTTTACATAACCTTTTGCAAGAAGTTGTCTTCGTAGAACCAGTGGGGTACTCAGGGGAGCAGTGCATAAGAGGATAAGCACAGCACAGCCTGGTACTGTGTTAGTAACATAGCATATCAGTTATGTCAACAGGTATGGAACCATGAGAGGACCACTGGCAGAACAGGAGAACACAATAATTCAGCTCCATATCAGAAAAGTGAATTCCTTTCTAAAGAATAGACCTGAAGTCTCTCTGTGTGTTCGGCACTTTGCCACACAAGGTTTTGGCCTAATGTTCTGCTTTTCTGTTATGCAGAAATGTGAGTACTTGGAAAGGTACCCTTCGACACAGAAAATCCTGAAGTCTCTGATAAAAAGAAGAAAAAAAACATCTCTACAACATTCAAAAATCCTGAAGTCACTGATTAAAAAAGAAAAAAACCATGATAAACTCTTGCTTCAGCAAACTGCACTTCTAGAGCCGCATACTAGCACGACAGAGAAACAGCTGCCTTTTCATTTTAAGGCTTGGCACAATTTACTAGAGATCAAATAATTTCCTCTATAAATCACATGATAGTATTGCGAATGTATTATCATTCTCTATTCTCTACATTCTCTACACTAAGGGTCATATTGTCACCATTGTCACAACATTAACAAATTACTGTCACAAAGCCTAGAAATTTCTTACGACCTCTATTCTGTCAGTACTGACATTGTCAAGGTTTCTGCACTAGGCAAACAAGGGATAAAAGAAATGCTCAGGACAATGGCATGAAACAAGGCCACATGTGACATATGCACATTTTGACATAAAGTTTACTTTTTGTAATTTCCAATGGAAACACAGAAAAAACCTAAAGAAGTTGTTGGGGTTTTGTGTTTGTTTGTTTGTTTTTTGGTTTGGTTTTTTTTTTTTCCTTTATTTTTTATGTTCTGGAAACTATTTCAGTTGGAAAGGAAAAAAAAAAAAAGGAAATTAGAATCATTACCTGACCACAAACTGCTATTTTTGTCTTTTGCAATGAGCCAAACTGGTAGGAGTGATTTCAAAGGTCATTGCTCCCCTGATAAGGTCTCCCTGATTACTTTCCTGCTCTTATCATATGCCAAAGCATCAGATTTGAGTAGGTGCTTGTTTCAGGGAAGCCAGTCTTTGACTTCTGTTTGGCAGATACCAAAATTTTGCCGTCTTACAAGAGGGGAATACTTCAATAACCCTCAAAACAGACCTCTTCTATTTTCCCTTTTGAATCAGACATAGGTCATAAACTATGCTTCCTCCCCACAGGAGCTCTCTAGCACAGTAAAACAAATTCAAAAGCCTCAAGCATCCAGTATGAATCTTATCTGATCATCAACCACTTGCATTGCTTCTGTGTTCTGTAATAAATCAATCCTAAATCGTGACTTGACTGGATAGCACTGTATTTGCCTGTCCTGTCAATTTTATATTTCTTTTGGCACTTGAAGTCAGATACTGATCACAGAACATAGGGTTATTCTACTGCTGCTGTTAAGTCATATTAGTAAAACCCATGGCAGACATTTCTGTAAAAACTCAATTGATCTATGTTCATCAACAGAGATTAAATAACAAGAACAGTATCATCTTGCTGAATTTTAAAGGGATATAAACACAGCATTTTTACAAGAGCTTCACACTGTTGATTTGCTCTCCGTAACACATAATACATATTAGCCTTCAAAGATATTACATTATGTCTGTGTTTCAATCTGTTGTCTTTTAAGCAATGCATATTTGAAATATGATTTTCCTTTATATTTTCAGTGGGGCTGAAAACACTGCAAGGTCACCTCTTAGCTGTTTTTGGGGCACACAACATACCTGACAGCTACAGGTATATGACGATTAGGATAGGAAGGAAAAAGGAATTCAGTGAACATCACCTGTACAACAAACTAGCAACAGAATCTGGAATTACTGCTCTCACCACAAACTTACTGTACAATTTCTGCTCTAGGATATATCAACATAATTTCTGTGGGTTAGATTCCGGCTATCTCTGGTCACTAGCAGCAGCAAACAGGTAAATATATTTCTCACAAGAACATTTAAACCTGTTTTATTCTTCTGCTGGCTGCTGATTCTTCACATTGATACAACACGAAGTTTTGTGTAGGAACTAAATAAAGGAAACAATTTTTTTAGTACTTCTAGAAGGAGAACTGTTTTAAATTCCATTTTAATTAAACAAGAACAGTTAAGGAGACCTAAGGATCTCATTTCTTCTCTTCCAGCATCATTAACATGGGTTACATTTATCTCTGCAACATTACACTACTAAGTCCTAACATATGCTTTAAAGAAAATATCTTGTCTCTTACACATGACTGGCAAGAGTTATTTCTGTCAATATGTACGGCAGACATGTTTAGATGGGTAAGAAGTCCAGAAATTTTCAGTGTCCAGGGCAAATCCTAATACCTCCTGCAACACACAAACAACAGGGAAATTAAGGTATTTCTACAATATTGTCCTTAATACAACATTCCAGTTCACTTAATCCTACATCGAAATTTTCCTTTAATAGCACACCACACCAGGAGTAGGTGGTGACATGGTGGTTTCTGTTACTCTGTCTCTGTAGGAGTTCTGGCATCTTTTGATATCTTAATCTGCCAGTATGTATTTCCTGTGTTGCTGAGATTATTTTCTCTTTCCTTCTTTTAATGCAGTTTGTCTCTAGGGTTGAGCTCCAGATGTTTTATTATTGTCATTGGATTGCTGGCATCTGCTTTCTGCCCATGGTTGTAAAGCTGTGTGTTTCTGGCCTCTTGGTTTAATTTGTTTGGAGCCTGGATTATCAACTGCTTGGCAGACATGTTTCTAGGCATGTGGCAAAGGTGCTGCTGCATGGGGATCTGCAGTTTTGGAAGCCCTGCTTTGTCAGCAACCCCTGGCAGCCCTTGCTTGCTTTGCTAATGTGCTAGGACCCCACAGGCATCTTCAAAGATGAAATGAAAAACCTTAGCTGTTGTTCCATCTGCCAAACCCTGCCTGCATCCCAAAACTCACTGCTCTGCTGCTTCAGTCCTTCTTTAGTTGGGACTACAGTGCTGATTCCTCAGCTCTCCTTAGCTAAAACTTTTCGTTTTCTCAGTTTGGAATCACCCAGCTGTCATACCCCACTACCTCTAGATTTTCTTTGTGGTTTCAGAAGTTCATCTCAGGCACAGCACACCTTACACTGTGAATTATTGCAGGAACACTAGCATTGTAAAGCTACTGAGTGGTGGGGTAACTGGCACTATGTTGTGCTTCTAATCAGACATAGCAAGAACACATATCCAGGTCTCCTCTGCCTCCTGTACAGGCTACCAGAAGCATCAGAGGTCACTTACAATGAAAAGCAGGCCCCTTTCTCTTTTGAAATGCATTGGGAGATCCATTTTTCAATAGAAGCTATAAGAGTTCTCATTAACACTATAAAGGTACTGAAAACTGGGATGAAAAGAATTGCTGTCATTTTCACAAATATGTAAAATGAATGCAGTAAAGAAACCACATTGGTACAGCTGGAAATAATTAGCACGGGCAGAAATTAGGCTCATTTTGACAAAGTAATAATAATAAAAAATATCTTGCTTTAAATAGAAATTTTCTTCCCTTTTGGAAGCTTGCAGTTTTTACATATACAGGAAGTTAGGATTTGCTGGTTTGTTTTATTACTGAACCCAAAGTTTTTCTTTGTGAATTACCAGAATTCAGTGACAATTTTTTGACAGCAAGCATTTCCTCCTTAAAACCATGCAATTTAATTAAAAAAATAAATGAAACATTTTGCTGGGGGCAAACTGCTTGCTAAAAAAATAAGACTCTAAGAAAAATTATTTTCCTCATTTCCTTGAAAAACATCAAAATCATAAAATTTAAAGAATAATAATTTTGATTTTGTAACGTTAAAAACTGTCATCAACGTTTAAACACTCAAATGTAAAGTATCTGCTGACTGATATTCATGGTAAGGTCTAGGTTTGTCAGTTCTGGAGAGGCAACTAGATTCTGCTACCTCAAAAAAGTGGGCTGACATGATGTTGGAGCTGCTTTTGCCATAGGGAGAGCAAAAGCATGATCAGGGAAATAGAACATGTGGGAGTGGGGATGAGTGCTAGTGCATGGCATCCCCAGCTGCTGTCCCAGTAGTAGAAACAATCTTTTTGCCTTGAGAGTGTTACTTATAAATAGAAGATGGAAAGAAGTAGCTAGTTCTTTAATTATATATAAAGTTATATGCAATACACTATTAGATCTCCTTGTTTTGGGTCCTTTGAGGAACAAGGATCATGTAGTATTTCTCACATGCTAATGATCCACTGTTTGGGATTTAGCATTTATGTATCATTTGTATTAGTCAGTAGCCTCTGGCCAAAGGAAGAACAAACACTGTCAATTGATGGCTCTTTCTTTTGAGTTCTTTCTTTTCTCCATGTTGTTCACCTACGTTTAGAATTATGAGGAATTTAGTTACATCAACTTGCTTCTGTTTATAGGCAACAGGGTTTAACTGAGTAGAAACCTGGAAAGTTTTTTCTAGTTTAACCATCTGTTGCTTGCACCAAACATTCTAGGCTGGAATTTTCAACGGAGTGCACCTGAGAGCCCACTTCTCCATGGCATACTTGGCAAACAGGGAAAGAGCTACTAGCAGAAAGTCTGAGAGCTGTTGGACTCCGAAACATGCATTTACTGAGGATCCAAGATCACCTGAATCTTATAATTCTTCTTTTTCTTTTCCTTTTTTTTTTCTTTTGACAGATGTGTTCCCAGAAGTCACTGGGGGACAAAAATTAGGTTTTTTTTTTTCTTATTGCCAATGCTGGGTTATTTGAGTTTTCTTTGTTATTTTGTTAATTTAAAAATCAGTACTTTTTTTTTCTTTTGTCTGCAGATGCATTGTAAGTTAGGATTCCCTTTGTGTAAAACTTTTTCTTATTTACATAAATCAAACAAATAAGTAACCTGCAATTAACATCAAGAATATTTCAATTTCAGTGGGGGTCAAAAGCATTCTTGTAAAGGGTTGCTTTTCAATACTTTAACAGAGGACTTCCTGAAAAAAAATTTGAAAAACAGATAGACCAATAAACCTGACACCTCCCTCCCCAGATTTAAACAATACTGTAATGCCATAATATTTATCTTTCCATTGGGAGCAACTAGGAAAAGAGATCGTTCTTAGCTCCCATTGATGAGGACTTATTACTGCTCACAACTGCTGCTGCTTCTTTATACAGGTCCCTAGGTTTACTTCAGACCCTTTACTGCCTGAACTTTGTCCATGGAGCCCAGCATGGGAAGGATTTTTCCAGCTAATATGGCCTTTTAAACTGGCATCTGACCTTTAAGTATATCTGGAAATGATGATGAGTCAAATAAAGCTTAAGTTGTAAGTGTGCAACTGAAGAAGACATCAAACTCTTGCAAGGAGTTCAGAGAAATGTTATGTTTCCGGTTCCCAGTATGGTAAGAAATATGCAGGGGAAGCAGAGAACTTCCAAGTAAAATACTTACTGGCTTACAGCTGGTTGTTTTTTTTTGTTTGTTTGTTTTGTTTTGTGGTTTGTTTTTGTTTGTTTGTTTTTTTCTTTTGGGTAGGTTTGTTTGTTTGGTTTTTGTTTTGTTTTGTTTTTTTTCTGGCAGAAATGCCTGGGAAATATATTACAACTACTTCCTATGGTTTAGCAAATGCTTTCAGTATAGACAAATAAAAAATATAGAGAAACAGTACAGGCATGATATTTGGAAGCTTTCAATTTAGGCCTTATAGAATGCATTGTACATTATACGTGCATAGGTGTATCTTTTGTTTAAACTTGTAAGTATCAACTATCTACTTGTCAACAAAAATTGTTCTGCTCTTCCCAGAACCCTTAGAGGACAGTTGTGAGGTTCAAAGTCTATTCTATGGGATCAAAGGCAATGCTCATTTTTCAAACAAGTTAAACAGCAGGACTAGGAGCTTGCTTCTCCTTCTACCTGTATAAATGCTGCGTCTGAGCATCAGCATGCAGAAACCAGGCTTGTGATCACATGGGACATCCACAGCAACTGAAGAAGGGAGCCCTTCTCCTGATTCTTTCTCCTGTGCTTTGACCACAAAACTCCCTTTTGTCTCAAATTGTTTCCTCTCTTGCACAGAAAATAATGTTTCTTCTTAGAGCTTCGCTACATCCATGCCAAAAATTAACACAGCTCTAATTTCCTTCTGCTTTTGCATATTTATTTAGCAGGTGGAGCAGAACAGGATCATGATAAATAAGCAAATAATTCTAGGCCAGAGAAACAGTAAAACTCAAAACGTTCAGGCTGTGCAACAGAGGGGTTGTTAAATGTTTGCAGCCAGAAAAATTGACTTTACCTGACAGGACACTGATAGGCTGAACTTGGCTACCTGTGAAAATTTGATGCATTTCATACAATATATATATCAAAATGTATTATAAAAGAATATGTAAGGGAGGAATCACAGCTATCTATCTCAGCCATGTGAGTTTTCTGGAGTGCCTGTTGTAGGACCTTCCTGTTTATTCATATCTCTATTTTTTTCTTTTTTCTACTCTGAAGGTGAATTTTGAATTATATATTCGTTCTTGAAGAATCTTTTTTTTTTTTTTTTTCCTAGTCTTATGTTAATCAATTCAAAGATTTTGGTGCCAGAAACTTTCTGATCCCAATGAACCTTCACAAAAAGAAAACTCATTTTTATGAAAAAGTTGTATTTTTTCCCCAGTTGTATGTACTTGCAGACAGGCAGACAATAAGACTGTAAGAGTTGTATTTTTCCTCAGCTAAATAAAGCATAGCTTTTCCTCCAATAATTCTCCAGTTAAGTTTAAATGAAATCTATTTTGACTTGTCTAATGTACAGTTGACTAGTTTATATGTTTTTTGTGACTCAATACTTCTGTACTTCATGGTGCTGCTCAAAAGGATAATTCAAGCTTTTCCGTCAAAAATAAAAGAAAAGGAACTTGCTTACACTTGTTATATATTAGTCTAATTTCATTAGATTCTCTGAAGTCACTGAAGTTTTGCTAAAAGTGCTGACAGCAAACTGGGCACTGAATTTAAATCATCTTATCTAGACACCCTTTTTACAAGGAGTCATGGAAAAATATGAGAAGTAATGATGGGCACAAGTTACTTCTGGGGAGATTCTGATTGGACAGAAGAGGAAAACTTTGCACAGTCAGAACAATCAGCCATGGGAATAATCTCCCTAGGGACGTGGTGGGTTCTGCAGTACTGGACACCTTAAAGATTCAGCCTGACAGTGGGCTGGGACATCCAGTCCATCCTGTGCTTTTGCTAAGAAAGGTTGGACCAGATGATCCTTGAAGTCCCTTTCAACCTGGTATTCTATGATTCTGTAATTCAATCTTTGTGCAGCAAACATTCCAGCTATCGTTCTTGAATCCCTCTTTTTGAAGAGTATTCAGCAGTTCAGGGCAAGTAAAGGTGACAATATACAGTTCCACACCACCCACATACAGAATTTCAGTTTGTTTCTCTTGAATTTGGAGCATTCTGTATGAAATGTTGTCATACCTGAGCAAAAGATGGAGCAATTGACTGAAATATTGACCAGCTTCTCTCTTGTCAGTGACATATCTTGTGGGAAGTTACGAACTCTTTTAGATACCTTAGAGCACCACTGTGATATCTGAAGTACTGTTCCATATTAAAAGGAGAAACAAAAGTGCATAGAGATTTAAGCAGTGTGTGCAAAATTGAAAAAAAACACCCAAAATTACATCTCACAGAATACATATGCAGAATTCAGCTGATGGCAGTTTTAGGATTTTTAGTCCTATTACTACTCATGGTTTCAATGTGTATTCTGACTTATATTCTAGATTCAACAGGTTCTAGTAAGTGATGGGAACAAACATCTGGAACAACTCTCTCTTGACAGGTCTGGGTATACCAGTTGAAAATAATTCAGGTAAAAAGTTACAATAATCAAGTCAGAAGGTCATAAAAATAGAGAATGCTATACAGACAGTGTCAGCTAGGCTACCATTATATCTTTTGACAAGTTAGTGAATAATTTTAGCCAAAAAAATAAGTGAGATTGAGGGAGAGAGAGATTTCTTTTAAAAATCCCAGTGTTTTATTTTGACATTTTCAAAATGGAATGTTTTGACTTTCTATTTTAAAATGAATTTTCATTTAGAGATTTACATCCTTTAAAAATGTAAAAAACATCTACATGCTTGACAGAAAACCCCCTGAAGCTAAAAATGGACCAATGATCAATTATTAGCTTTAACTTCAATAGGCAGATAAGGCTGAGGGAAGGTATTGTTGATACTGTATTACTCTAGCACATCTATGATTATGAAAAATGGACTAGCTAATAGGTACTGAAAAGATTTAATGAGATTTTATAAAAATGCTTATTTAAGGAACTGGCACGAGTGAAAATTACCAATATCACACCTTTTCAAACAGTTCATACCTGAGAAACCAACAGGCAATAGGCTGACTTGTGAAGCTTATATTTTCTCAAGATAAGACTTGCTCTTGATGCTCGGTATAATATAAACTCAAACATGGTAGCTAAGCTGTCAGTGACTCAGGTTCAAGTAAGGTAAGTCTGAGCACTTTCACCCTGTCATGAACCTGAGTGTTTCACATTTTAATTGGCAACATTCATGTCGTTGAGCTTTTCATTTAGGCTTTGATAAAAGCTGCTCAGAAAGGCAGATGGCAAGCTGTTATTTTTAATTCACAACCAATGTTAAATATATGCCATATGTTATAGAACTTTTCAGGCTCAGCCTTTTGAATGCTATCACAATAAACTTACAAAACTACATAAAAGGGAAGTCTGACAGAAAACATCACCATTGCAGGTTACATTTTTGATAAAGTAAGTGAAAGTGGCCAGATTTTCTACTTGATAAAAAGTAATTATACAAACCACTAACTAATCATTGAAACATCAAAATCAGTGTAGAAGGGAAGTATATGTGGATTTCTGTAATCTGCTGTTCTGCATCTAGAAAAGACTCCCTACATGCACTGCATGTACTAGCCCAGCTGTTTCCTTGTAAGCAAAAGGCTCGTGACGTTTTACACTACTGTATGTAGGGAGATTCATGTGTAACTTAGTAAAAGGAAAGACACAAATGGACCAAAATCATGTTTCAGCTGACTCTAAAGCCACAGGTATTGTCCAAGGAGAGACTCATGCTGCTGCTCCCCTAGAGCCAAAGTTGTGAAAACTGTAACAGCAATTATAAAGCAACTCTGAAATCTTGTTTTTTTTTTTTCCAAGAGCATAGAGCTAATGAATGAGGTCCATAGTCTGCTCTACCAAAGAATCGTCAAGTAGAGCACACTAGGTTTTTGTAGTGAGTGGAAGACCCATCTTTGAAAAGACTGCATTCAACATGTTACTCAGTGGCAGGTGGATTTATTTTTTGTGAGTGTTCAGAGGCAGCTCAAAGAGACACACAAGGTGTGGAGTGTAACAGGGGTATTTCAATTCAGTGTGATGCAGAGAGACAGGTGACTCCCTGGGAAGGAAATAAAAACCTTGCCAGTCAAAGCTGGGGAAGACAAGTATGTCTTAGGAAGGTTTCTGCATGGGAACAGGGGATGTAACCTCAGAAATCTTGTGACTAGTGGCTGAAGCTCTCCCTGGAGACTCCAACAACCACTGTTGAAAAGGGAGCACATCCAACAGCTCTTGTGCACCCATGATAACACTGAACTAGCATGGTGAAAGTGTCAATTGGGCTATCATAAGCAAAAATTTTTTATTAGGTCTTCTGGTCTGCATGGGCAGGTTGCTGTGGTCCTGGACTTATTCAGCTGATGAACACTGCCTGAAGTCACTGAAACTGAATCTTTAAAGTGACATTCTAAATCTATAGACAGAATAGCAAGATCATTTCTATATAGTACAGAGATGGATGAATTATGCATAATACAATTTTTGATTTTTTCCTGAATAAATTTTTGGGTTTTGTGTTGTTTGGGGTTTAGTTTATTTAGTTATTTATTTGTTTGTTTATTATTCAGCAATATGATCTATAATCAAATAATTGTTAAACTTTTTTTTTAAACCAACCATCACAGCAGTTTCTTATGTTCTTGGTTTATTTTTTGTGATTCATCTTATTGTATTCACTGACATCTGACTAATCCAGCCAATTCTGGAACTGTTGAATATCTTAGGTGTCTGAAAACAGTAGATTAACAAGATTCAGCACTGTTACTAAGGCTGCTAGAGAAACATTTTTTTTAGGATTTTTTTTTATTTGCAAATGGTGTTCACTGTGGGACAAAACTGAAGAGATTCAGAGAGATTCATTCAGTTATAGCAGATAGCTTTCTAGAACTTGCAGCAATATTATAGTTGGGCAGTTTCAGTATTGTTACCAAGATGACTACCAAATGCTGTCTTACAGGGGTTTCTGAAGTACTCGCTGACATTTGCATTTGTTAAGTGGAATTGAACTGGATCTTAAATGGAATTGAACTTTTAGGTAAATCCAGGATGAAGTAATTCAGTTCAGTGAAGTTGTATGAAGGTATGACCTGAGTAAGAAAGAAATTAATTCAGAATAAGAACCCATGTTTTCAGTTCACCTATAAACCAGAGTGAACAAGTACAGATTCAGAGCCCGCATAAGTACAAGGTCTCTTTCTGATGACAGAAAGCTTGAATTGAATAACCACCATCTCTAATACACACATATTTGCAATGAGCTGTACAATGACTGTGGTCTAGAAACAGGATATGAGTTACCTAGATCTTTCAATCAGCTCTCTGTTTAATTTGGACCTAATGGCAAACCACCTACTGAAATACCAAAGCTTTTGAGACTTACCAGTAAACAAAACCAAAAAGAACAAAATGTCACAATAGGTTCCTCCAGTCAATGAACTTTAAGTCATGTGGCAGCTTTAGAATCCTTCTGCTAAAACACCAGTCACATATGAACTCCCCTGGATGCTATGGTCCCGTCCTTGCAAGTTGAGTGCTTGGGTGTACATAATAAGAAATATTACACAAAAAAAACCCACCCCAAAACAACAACACAAAAAAAAATCCCAAACCCAAAAAAAACCCACCCCAAACTTTCTATAAACTTTTCTTGCCCAGTTTCCATGGAAATGAAAGTGGAAAGACTGCTGGCAGTCGGTATCTGAGTGTGAGAACTCTCGCTTGCAGATGTCAGTTCCTGACTATTCGTTGAAAACTGCAAGTGTTGGTTTAAAAAATCAGCTGCAAATGATGTCTTCAAAACTCTGCGGCTCTTAAAAAAAAAGTTGAAGTTGATAAACTAGTTTTAAAATAGGAGATTTTAAAATGTAGAGTTCTTTACATTTCCATCCACCTGGCTGCTGAAACATGTTCCTTTTATAAGTAACAGGAGCAGGGACTACATTTTCAGTCAGTATCTTCTATGACTGGATTTCCCCTCAGTCCAGCAATTTAGGTTGATTACTTTGCAGAGTATGCTGACAGATTTACCTATTTAAAGAGGTTTGTTTGGTAAAGTACTCGTGGATTCTGGTTAGATATGTATGGATAAGATTTACATTAATTTAAAAATAATAAGGAAAACTAAGGTATCTAATTTAAAATCAAGAAATTACTGTTCTGCATGCAATTTATTTCAAATAAAGATTACTAATATATTTGAAATAAATATTGAGAAACTTTCCCTGTGCTTTGCTAGTCACACAGTTTGAATCCAAGATTATGGCTGTTAAACTGCTTACTCTAAAAAGATATTTCTTTCTTCATATTAAAACCAAACTGCTGGAAACTCACGTCAGTTACATCCAAAGAACATTTTCCGCATCCTATTAAAACTCTCATCAATGCATTTGTTGCACTGTGTATTTTAACAGTTTACTGTTCTCAAATATTACACAACAGAGTAATGAGTATAAGGCATTTTTCCTGAGGCTACAGTCTTAAAGACAGGTAGGCATTTTTTATGGTATAAGGTAATTATCATAGTAATGCATAATTTTCCCTCGATTGACTGTCTGTTAGTGGTCTAATTCAGGAAACACTAACTTATTCGCAAACAGCATCATTAGGAGCTGAGGCATTAAGCAGCTGATATGGCTCGCTCAGTACACTGAAGCCTTGAGACACCTTTTCCTTTTTTTCCCTACTCATTAATTTAGTTTTCATGGCTGCTGCAGCAGGTGGAGTATTTTACCTTCTCATCTCATTAATCACTTGTGGGTTACTGAGGAAACTCTATTAATACCTGGTCAGGAGACAGAGACAATATAATCCATAACTGCTAGCAATAGCACAGCCAGCTGCAGGACCAAGAGGGTGTAACGTAACCAAGACTCCAAATAATGTCAGGCACCTCTAAGGCAATTAGTATCCCTCATGCAACGAACAAGATTACTGCTTAAATCATGTGAACATAAGAGAACAGAAGATGATAATGTGGTAAACTTTCTGATGGGATGATAAATAGGATTGCAGAGTTTGACTTTGCTATTTCTCTACCATGAGCTCCTCTTCACATGCTGTCTCAGAGCAGCTTCTGTTTTAATTCTCTGAATTGATGCAATACATAAGTGTAAAGTTTTCTCTTATTTTAAGATATTAAAGAGAAATAGAAGACACCTGGATACAAACTTTCTTCTTTCTTTCCCCTTTTTAGCTATACTAACTTCAAGCTACCAAGATTAATCAATAATTACGTGGCAAAGGAATTTAGCTAAACCCTATATGTATTATTTTGTGTGCCCAGAAGCACTAGAAATGAGAATAAAACCATTACAGCAGAAGAGAAGAGATATTCTGAGACACTCTGTCTGAACAAGGATGCTTTGAGGGTGCACAGGACAGCATATTATTTTTTGCTGTTTTTTTACGAAACAGAAGTTCAGCATGCATTAGGAAGGTGTTTTGCCAAGTATAAGCCTCCAGTGAAAGGGATGAAACTGCAAGTCATCTGACTAGTGATTGGTTGTAGTTTTAGTGAGGTGCCTAGTCTGTGGTCAAAAAGCAGCTTTCAAGAATGTCAGAGATCTCCTCAATCTTTTTGTTCACCATACACTACTTCAATAGTTATGAACTCCCTACACTCCTCTTGCTATATGCCTGTCCCACACTTCTCACTTGTTACGGCTTCTAGTCCATTCCCTTGAAACAGAAGAGCACAGTCTTGTCAGTGATACATGTGTTGAGATTAATCAAAATACCTGATCCTGCTATGGTTCATGAAGACAGTGGCAATTAACACTAGTGGACCACATTGTCTTTTTAAACTCTATTGTCTTACAGTGGACAAAGGTATAACTCACCTTCACTGACTAGGTGAGCTATATTACTCATTTTAAGACCAGTCACTATAAGTGACCAATCACTGTGAGTGGTTCTGTCCTTTATTTCCTCTCCTGAGGCTTATTCAAACTGCCTTTACGCTTGAAGGGTGGGGTATCCAACTAAAATTCCTTTTTGTCATCTCTTGTCAGAGGCCATTTGTAGTTCTTTCTCATTCTCTTCTCTTCTCTAGACCCTTTGCATTTCTCATTCCTTCACGTTTTTTTTTTTTTTTTAATCAGCAGTCTTCCATAAAGGAAACATTATTTTGAAATATCCATCCGTAACTGGATTGATAGAAGGCTTTTTCACAACCTGAGCACAACATTCTGGAAGCTAAGCAAATCATGTAGTCTAATTCTACACTTTGAGGTGTGAAATGACTGCTTTCTCCCCAGCTTCAGCATTCACTGTAAAATATTTCTCATTTAACTACACACAGCTTTGGAGTGAGGCTGACATTGGAGACAATGCAGGGGGAGGAGACATGCCTAATCCGCACTTATTTGGCTTTGGCTTCAGTGTGACCAGGGAGCTGATATAGCATGGTTAACTATAATAAGAATGTCACATCTCCTAGAGCTTTCCTCATCCTTTTAATGGCTTCCAGTTCACCTGGATCTCCTGTTTCCTTCAGTACAATCAGCTGTTTGCAAGGGTGCTATTGCCAGCTGATGATAATTATGCTCAGTTAATGCAAGCTACTTTACACCATTAGAGAGTCTGACTCTGAGTACTCTCTTGTCCTCAGAGCACTGATATTAAACAGAGATCACAAAGTAAGCTGAAACTCATTTCATCAAAGGAGTAGCTCATTTTTTTGCAACTTTCTGTATATAAACCAGCAGTTCACTTTGGCCATGACATACATCTTATTTAAAGTCCAGTAAAAGCTAAGTATGTATGTGCAAACTAAGTTTGTAAGGTACTTACGTGACACACTTGCTAATTTCAGGTTTCAGTTAACTCCTTACTGCTCACTCCTTACCCCTTAGTGCTGACAGAATGCCCTAAATATGTGGTGATGGGCACTGAACAAGTCATATTCACCTAGCGTCTAAGATTAGGAAATATCCCGCAACCAAGCTGTGTGTTAGAAACTACAAATACCACATTACTGACAGGTCACGACTTCCAGTTTAGGAATGGACAACCATGAATGCTTCTAGGGCTTTCTTTACTGTCTCTTGCACACACCTTTTATTGTTATCAATGTTTCATACATCATAAGGTACTGGGCTCCTCCATGATCAGACTTGTTACCTACATGCTGGTATTGCATTAATTAAAGATGCAATTCCTGGGTAGTATTAATATGCAAGTAATAAATACTGAGCTGTTGTGTTATATATAGCCACAACATGATTTTTTTTTTTTTTTTAATCCAATGACCTATACACTAATCAGGTATCTTGTAATTTTTTTTTTTTTTCCTGAAAATATTCCCTGTTTTTCTGCTTCTCATTCAACCTTCTTAAGAACCAAAACCCACAAAACACTGAGATCAGAGAAAAATTTCCATTGATTTCAATTGTCTTTGAATCAGGAAACAACATTAAAAATTTGTAACATGTATGCCAGAAAACAGTATTCATTTACATTTTTAATAGAAATAGGATGAAATACTGCTCTTATTTGTGCTCCATAACCACTATTACCATGAGATAATCTGAAATATTTCCCTACTCTTTTTGTTGTAGACTGGGGAGGAAAAGGAGGAGACAGAAAAGTGCTCCTGAAATGCACATAGAGAATCTTGGACCTCACCATCAGGATATTAATCAATACAGCCTCCTGGGCTGAAATTTCACTTAAGAATTGTTATTCTGTACTCAGGAACTATTTGATTCACAACTGCAACTACTGTCAGTTTGAACTGATTGGTGGTATACTTATCTAGCTGAATTACTCTTCCTGTTTTCACCAAACTAGCTCCCCCCAGTCCCTCAGATTAACATTTATCAAATTTTGGAAGAAACCTACCTCCATTTTATGAAGGGAGGAACTTTAAAAGAGCGTTTTTATTGACTATCCATGTCCTGCAAGTCTTTCTCAGTCAAAAGTTCCATTACAACCCTTCCACTGTAGCACGTTTGTGATCAAATGTCCCATTTGAAACGTCTTTCGACAGGCAGTATCAAAACTCTGTCTACTGAGCCAATGCACCCAACCAGAATTCATCCTGACCTTCCCCAAGGAAACGAAGAATTTTTCTCATCATTTGCATACAGCTGCTGTGTCGCACAGTGCAGCCAGATTTGAAATTTTCACTATCAGTTCCTCTCAGCATTTTAGAAAATAATTTCTAATAGCGAATGAAAACAACCAAAGAGACCACCCTGCTAACTGTAAGAATATCACAAAAATTAAGAAATAAACAAGAAAGATCTCAAGATTTACACTGAATATTCGATTACATACTGTACGTGATAGACCACTAATCACTCTTGATTCTATGATAAATTTGAATACTAATCCCTTCTGAATAGGGATTAAGCTTCACTGTGTAGAAGAGGGATTCATTAGAATTCATCTCATCAAGACACAGCTTGAACAAAGTTGCACAGCCCTCTGCACTGCAGACCTTTCATTGCTGACAACCAATTGCCAAACCAGCAAAATTACCAGTGAGTGGCTAAAATCAACAAACTGTAACCTGTGAATGCCTGTATTTTCTCAGTCAGAAACTTATGGTTTCATGTGTTGTAGCCTGGAGAGGACTATTTTTAGACAAAACGCTTTCTGGGTAGTTATAATAGGCAAGCCATCATACAGGTGATCATGTTGACAGATTATGAGCATGGATGTTGCAAGGTCCCATCTTTTGATTTATGTATCATTGGCTGCAGGTTCAAAATAGCTAATTTACTTCATTGATTCAGCATAAATCAGACTATATATTAATGCATCACCGAGATACTCCTTCTTAGGAAACATGCACGCTCCAGAATAGCTTTGACCTCCTCCAAATTGTATTCATGCAGAGGCATAAACTGGTGCCTAATGCAAGATGTGATGTGTGCTTAAAAGCAATTTCTGTTTCTTTAGCTACTAGGTAGAATCAATAAGTGTTTTGACTACCAAATTAGACAGGCAAACCTCTAAATTTTTTAGGACTCTGTTCTCAGTTTTGACTAAATTGGCATAGCTTTGATGAACACATGGAGCTTTGCTGATCACATAAGCCGAAGATTTGGAATAGTCTGATATATCCTGCTATTGCAGGGAGAGATGTCCCCAAGCACTCTGAACTGAAACACTTTGTTTACAGCAAATTGTGCATGGCTATGCAGCAATACAGTTCTGCACACTCTGCAAGTGTAATATGGCTGTGTTCAATGATGACACCCTCCCACAAACAGCTCCTTTTCTCGGAGTAACGGTAGCCTAGCAAAATAGCACATGAAAAACCGTGGTCATCATGCAGCACAAAAAATAACCTTAAAGGAGGTCATTAACCATAAGTTTCAACTTTGCAAGGAGCACTTCAGGATCCAAGTCTCATTCATTATGAGCAGCAGAATTTTAGCTAATTAATCTGAAATGTGTGCAAAACTCAACCAAATATTCAGATGCAGAAACTTAATACTCTGTGACAGCTGTTGTTGAATACTTTTGTGGGGACTGCAAGCCTCAAAATCAATGCACTCACCTCACTGAGCCCATAGTGGAGTTGCTTCATCTGGAACATCAGGTACTGACTCATCTGGGGTTTGTGATTACCTTTGACATCTTCAGCCTTTCTTTGAAAGAAACAAAAGCTGCAATATAGCACCCGTATCTGTGTGATCTGCGTGGAGTAGGAAGAAACAGCACAGTCTGTGAAATTTTCTATCCACATGACTGGAAAGCTGTTTACAAACACTGGTGCCAAGCACTGTGACATGGTTGATGATAAACTAGAGGGTATTACTAGATAGGAACTCCCGTAATTTCAAATAGAGTGAATACCTCAAGCTTTTGTATAGTGCACCAATATTAACTAATATAATTCAGTGGTGCTATGCTGGTATGAGGAATCTGAGGTTATGACTATGTTTGTTTTAGCTGAATTAACATAACTTTATTTTGCTCTCCATTAATAACCTGGGAAGAGAGTTTACTGTCAGGGATGTTCATGGAAGCAATAAAGTCAGTAAATGCTGTGATTAAGAACATGCAAATTCTTAATTCAGAGTATTTGAAGAATGCAGACAAATCTAACAATCAAAGTTATCCAATGCATATACACAACACTATCATGCAACTTTCAGATTTCTTATTAAGGGCAATAGAAAATAACTGTAAACCTTATAAATAAATTAAATAGCTAGGAATTAGCCATATAAAATATTTAGTTTGAGATTTGAAACAAGAAAAAAAGAAAAAGCAAATCATTTTCAGAAAAATTAATGTTAGAAAGAGGCTCATATCACTAGGAAAAAAAACAACAAACCTGAAACAAAAATTAATTTATTAATTTGCCACTAATTTGGGATAAATACCAAAGAAAATATTATACTCCCTAGATTAGGGTACTAACATTGAAGATATTTTTTAGTGTGTATTCCATATACACACTAAAAATGGTGTGTATACGTACACCTTTAGGTGTACGGGTTTTTCAGTCAAATATTATTTATTTTTTCCCATAATTAAAATTGCAGTAGCTATATTCATCCTATAGAACTCAAAACACGTTCTTTTGTCTTTTTTTTTTTTGTCTTCTTTTTTAGAAAGACACATTCTTTTTGAAGTTGGTTGGGCAGAATGGTGCAAAATTAAAAGTGGAAAATGCCAGAAGTTAAAATCACACACTAGTAAAAATGCTCATGTGGAAACCTGGAGCTAACACATCCCGAGAGATCTGTGGACTGTTGAGTATAGGCTCTGAGTGTCCTAACAAGAAAGGACACTCCACTCTGTTTAACCCAAGAGTATTCCCACACCAGGATGATGTATCCAACTTTTTAAAGAGCTCAACCAAACATATGCTTATTTTGGAATTTCTGCTTCAGTGCATTGAAGACTTTCTCTTACAAATTGTTAAAATTGAAAAGCTAAAAACTCCTGAGAAAACATTTTACAAAGCAACTTATTATTGATTTTGATTTAATTGGTCAATAAAATGTTGATTTAACACTAACAGTCTGTCTCAGAAAACTTGCAGAATTTTATTTCTTGCATTGGAAGCATCCTTCAGTTCAGTTCAGTTCAGTTCAGTTCAGTTCAGTTCAGTTCAGTTCAGTTCAGTTGAGGGAGTTTATGCTAATCCAGTCTTTCCACAGAAAAACTGTTCCAAAACAGGACAGAGGCCCTTAAAGGCTATATATTCTCTACTAGGTTATGGCACATTTTTTGCCTTATAAATGCAATAACAATTAGCTTCCACTTGAGGGCATGAAGAAGAAACTCCTAAAAGGTGTGTGAGCTGTTCGAGAGAAAAGGGGTTGCTCTCTTAGCAGAGGAGTTTGACTTGTTAAATGCCGGTACAAGTCAGTTCTGATTTCAGACTTTATGGTCAATCTGAAATGCGGCTAGTCACACAAGAGACAAGAGTAAATTTTTCTACAGTAAATTCAAGCTTTCTCTTACTGACAGAGATGGAAGTTTAAAAAAGCATCCTGTTCACTGTATTACCCTCCTTCTGTTTTACTTGCTGTCATCATATAGTTCTACCAGTGTCTTTCAGAAAGCACACATATAAAGTCTTGTATGCTGTGTTTTACTGAAGTCCTTGAAAGCTGTAATTTGTTAGACTACATTGAGCATATGTATTGGTACAACACTGGAGAAATACTCAATATATGTGCAGTGCATAGGAGAATCTACCATGAGAGAAATGCTCAATATATGCATGGTGCCTAGGTGGGTGAAATGTAACGTACTCGAAGAGAGTGAATTTTAAACAGAGAACTCTTATTTGCAAAGATACTGGTTTAAAAGAAGAGTCACATAAGCCTCATTTCCTAATGGAATATGCTTCAAGGTGTATCTGATGAATACCCTTATGAAAGATAACAAGAATCGTACATTAGCATATTGAAAAAACCTCTGTAAGATTATCCTTTCTCTGTGCTAACACAGGATGACAGAATATTCTTGAGAACTTTGTCAGTTCAGTATTAAAAGATTTATATGTTGCAACATCTCCCAGACTCTTGGGAGATTTGCAGTCCTCCTGATATCACTCTTAGAGTAGTATTCCTGATCCCGATCCTTTTCTTAGCTTTGTTCTCTCACTCTTATATTAATTATGTTCCATTACCTGTAAAAAGCAGATTCAGTTCTGTAATAGTAGTTACAACTATCAGGCGGTCAATTTTTTTTTTTTCCCCCACTACTTGGCACTTGTTCAGTCAAGCCATATACAATCAGCTGGTCAAATTTTCTGTGTAATTATCCTTTATATTGTCTTAGTGATTTTTAAATTGGTCCTCTCAAAATTCCCTTCATAAAATTCCCAAAGTGCCTGTCAGTAGAGAGCTATGACTATTCCAATATTCATAGGTCAAAATACAGCAGGTTTGGGAGTGGATTTTTTTCATACTAAGGCATGGCCAAACATCTAATCGTTTTTGCAATGGTCAAGCTGCTCTGTACCACCACTAAAATTTACTGAAAATCAAATAGCTAAAATTGGTTAGAGACACTCAAAAAAAGCAGCAGTTACTCAGAGCATTGTGCTCTCTCTTCAAATCTTAGGAAAACTTTTCTTTCTGGTGGTATGAAGCTGGCAGAAAAAAGTGGAACATCCTACGTTTTCTGTCCACGCATGAATATTAACTTGCCTTCCCTTTTCTAGCTACAGGTCATCATGCCTCGCACAATTCCTGCTGGAGCTAATGATCTACTGACCATTTTCCCAGATCAGAAGTCTATTAAGCTAATGTTCACTAGCAAAGACATAAGAACAATTCTTCCAGTTCAGACCACCACTCCACACAGTCTTGCATTATAGTTATTATCTACAAGAGGTTAAGACACAGAGGAGAAGCTATGAGTTACAGCGACAAGGTGAGGTTTAAGAGTTACATTCTTGCCAAGCTGTGTTCCAGGGCCTGTGACCGATAAACACCCCTTGCTCTGCAAGGGCAAAGATCCTGACCAGACATTGGGGAATGGATAGGTGGAGTGCCCAGATGTGCATATCCACCATGATTAGGTACCTGAAGATCGAACCTTCAGCTGGGTGAGACACATCTGGAAGCATGAAGGGCATCAGCTCTGTTCATCAGCATCTGCAACGTGCTATCCCCAGTGATGATCTGAACAATCACTGGATGAAAAGTCAGTATATCTCTGCAGTGTGCTCTGCCCTATACTGTGTATATATACTGTTGCCCAGGTAAATGTAGAGCCACAAACAGCTAGCAAATATGTGAGACTAGTCTAAAGAAAAAAGGCAAAAGTACATGCGTGTGGAATAGACACATGGGAAGAGTAAGAACAGGTCGAAAAAAAGTAATAGTATCCCAACCAATGCTTTTTAATGCAGATGTTTTTTGATGCTCATGTATTTTATCTGTTTAACAGATCTCAAAGAATGCAATTTTGAAATATTTGTCCACATTCTGTGGAACTCATGTATACTTTTCACATCCACTATACTACTAATAAGAACTTCCACAGGTTTTCTGCCTGATCTGAAAAGGTTTATATTCAATTCTACTTGTTTCACAGTAGATCATTATCATACAGCTGAAATTGCTGACAATAATTAAATTTACCATCGCTGTTTCATGATTGGTTTGCAGATAGTTTGCTTCTGAATTTGTCAAATGTTAATAATTCAGGCTAAAGTCCTTACAATAGTTTTAAAAATTATATTCTTTAGTAAGAAGTCACGCTTGCTTCTGGAAGATTTATCACTGGAGAAATAAATTAGGTTAAGAATAGACTGTCAGCTACTCAAAAAAGGTGCATCTTTAAAATTGGGGAAAAAATGTTTTCACATGGAGTGAAATAGAACACATTTTTAAAAGTTTGAAGATCATGATATAGAGACTTGGCAGCTGAGCCATGAGCGCTGAATGAAGCTGTGATCTGGGGGAAAAAAGACAGTATGGGATCAGGTAATTAAGTCACACACACGAGGAATGAATAAAGAGTGCATGTGCCACTTTAATTCTAGCACTTCTTAACTTTTCCTTGCTTTACTTTATGCTCTTAATTTTTCTGTAATTCAATTGTGCTGCAGTTAATAAATATGTTTAATGAGCCTGAGGCTGGCATCCTTCCCCTATCAATTGTGAGAAGAGTTCCATGTCTGACTTTCTATTTGCCACTTATTATTCTTTGTACTAGGCAATTGTGGTACTTTAGTAATAAAACCTGCTTTGACAAAGCTTTTACTTTTGCTATCTGCAGCATTCAGCATATTTTCTACACTAGTGATAGAGAACTCTGTGGGAACACTATGTTTTGAGATTACTCTCTCAGTTTGTCTGAAAGAAAGACTAGAAAACTCCCTTGAAGACTGAGGGATGAAGAGTGTTTGAATGATTTTTTAGTTTGCACTCTGCTATCCTAGCCAACATGAATGATTTCCCAAATATATAAAGCCCTCTTTTCAACAGCTTCACTGAAATCTGGATTCATTTCTGGTCACTCATGTTCTGCAGCTTAAGAAGACAATACTGGAAAGGAGCTTTTTTGCTGGGTGTATTTACCACTCTATGTACTGTCTGCTATATATTTAACAAATACATCAAGCATATTCAGAATTATTTCTGTGATATTTCATTTTAGTATGGGGCTCTTTCTTATTCATACTATTCGTCGTCCAAAGCCAAGCCATGGCATGACATCTACAAATCTGCGCTAACACCACCTATCTAGACTCAGAAATAAATATACATTGTTATAAGCAAGCGTGTGCAATGCCTTCCTTCAGAAAGTTTATAATGTTTAATGGAAACAGTGACAGTAGCATACCTGATACGTAATTTCTGTGCTAGCTCACTTTCCTCAGAGAGACTTTTTCTCATCATGGTGTGCAACAGTGTGATTGTGGAGAAGTATAATCCATTACTAAAGAAAAAGGAAATAACTGACACCATTTATTCCAGATATAGTATAGCATTGTCATTTACAAATATTGACAAATATTTACATGTAGACAAAATCTTGGAAAATGTGGGAACAAGAAAATTTGTAGCAAACTGTGGCAATGCAATTTAAGAGATTCGTTCCTAAGGCAACACAGTAGTGGATTTCTAAGGAATGAGGTGAGGGTTTGATTTGTTTTCAGTGTGGTATGATAAAAAAAAAAAAAATGTCAGTTTTGTTTTTCTTTTTTAAATCACCTCAGTTTTATTGCTGAGGATGCAATACTGAAATTGTGCTACTCATGAAAGCACTGGCACTCAGCTTTAAAGATATTGTTACAAAACTGATTTTTGTTTAATAATGCTAATAGTTAATAGAGCAGATATTTTTTTCATCACATCTTCTTCATCCTTAGCTATGTGGTGCCAAACACACTCAATATAACTCTATCAGATTGATAGAGTCAGGGATGAAATTAGCTCCAGTTTCATGCTGCTCAGTCACTTGTGTATACCATCTCCCATATTACCAATACATTTTAATCTTCTCAAACCACTTAGAATACTTAAATATGATCCTTAAAGAAAAGCTGGTGAAAACCTCCAATAAATTGGATTGAAATGATCATTAATATAGGAAAATGAAACTCCAACAGCTGGACTCATAAAATATTACACTTTAATATGCAAGTGTATATGTATGCACACAGACATTTGCAGAGACAGAAAAAATATTCTTATTTCTCCCTTACGTGGAATGTTTTAATTTAGAGTTTTCATCAGGCAGATTCCTCAGTCAGCCTGAAATAACTGAAAGTCTTAGTCTCACTATTTCTATTCCCTAACAACCATATAATATGCCAGCCAGAAGTTCACTGGTGTGTACCGACAGTGGCTAAAGTTACGTGATAGTAGATGCAAACTATTCAGGGAACATTGTAAGTCCTTGAAAATATAATGCGTGGAATTCCTTTTGCTTGGTTGTATTGAAGGCATTGGTATTGTGTCTCCAATAACCCAAATGAATATTTTGACTTTACAAGTTAACATTTTCTACTTGACAAACTCTTCAAATTGGAGAAGCCAACAGTCTGCTTTAGCACAATCCAGCCTGATTGTAGCTCTTATATTTGGAAATCCTTGACACTTTTAGCATGCAAACATGGAATTTCAAGTGTCAGACAAGAACTTTTGGAAAATGATTTAAATGAATTCATTAATTAATTTAAAAGGGAGTTATAAATTTCTGTAAGAAGATTAGTACTTTTCTCATTAACTTTCTGGTTTTGATTTCAAACTGCACGAGCTCTGTCTCTTTCAGGATACAAGTAGCAAACTCTAAGAGAAAAGAAATATATATCCAAATCCTCTATGCAACTTTTTAAGTTCCCTAGACCCAGCATATTATAAGACTAAACTGAACTTGTGGGACAATAGACTTCCTGTAAAGTTGCATAGCTTTTAACAAGCACTTCTGTAAAAAGGAGACTCTCCACCACTGCTGCCCTGACTGAAACCAACACCTGGAATTTGTGGGGTTAATAAAATCTATTATGATATTTTGGGATAGCTATGGATGGAAAGAGGATGTGAAATTCATAATAGATCAATTCTGTAGCACAGATAACTAGCTCCCAATTTAACGTCTCAAGTTGCACTGTATGTGGTTGGAGTTTATGAATACAAATGATGAAAGCTGATTAACTTTAGCCTAACTGAAGTACAACATTTTGTTATATATGAGATTCGAAACAGAATTACTCTTAGAACTCACGGTTTTATTTTCAGAATATGTACTCCCTTTGTCCCTTTCTTAATCCTAGTCATAATTTGGCAATTTCTGGTGAAAGATCTGTCTGACTGGAAGGACAATTTATATGCTAAGAACTCACATAAACCCCAACCATTTTAAAATGGGAAAGGGTTATATATTTCTCAAAAATTCATTCAGTTACAAGCACATTCAGATAATGGTGTTATCCATAAGAGTATATTTAGAGAATTCACGATACATTATTAATTTTACTATCATGTGACTAGCAAGGTCTGGCAATTACAGGTTGACCATGGCATCAAACAGGTACAACACTCTGCTAAGTTTAATTCTTTGTTTAGCTGTTTCAATACCCTGATAATGCAGAGGAAATATGTGGTCTGCAACAGTTAGTTAGCAATGATTCTTATATTCCCACCATTAAAGAAAGCTTTAACTTGGAATACACTAGAGAATTATGTTACCAATGAAAAGAACAGAAAAAGGAATGCAGAAAACTATAATAGAAATAGTATGGACTACAAACAAGACTTAAAACCCTCTTTGTGACTGATGTGTGATGGCTTAGCTGAGCAGTTCTAAATTCCTCCAGACAGTCCTTTGCACAAGATATATCTAGTTATCTGGCTTTTCTGAACTCTGATGATAATTTCGTTTGTTACTTTCTATAACAGGCACAGAGCACCAAATACTTCCTGCTTTCTTAACATTTTCCTTTCCCTATATTTTTATAATATTAATCTATTTTAAGAATCTACAGTGCTCCATCCCAGATAAAAGTATCTTCACTCATATTAACTAGCATCCAAGGGCAAGTTTACTTGACTGGGTGCTAACCATTGAGACCTCGTTCCCCTTTTCTTTGGGTCACCTTAGAGATGACTCCACTTTGGAGACTGAGACCCTGGCATGTGAAGAGAGCTGTGTGTATCTGTTTGTTACTACATTCAAATGATCTGCCCTATAGGAGGCCTGTTGTGAGTTAGGGATAGGCTGCTAATCCGCATTTTAGAGATGAAAAATGGGTAAAGACGAAGGGCATTTTTCAAGTATGAACACCTATTGCTGCTGAACTCAGTGTGAGGCTTTTGTTGAAATGGGAAGCTATAGATACATAGCTAAGTGTCTCGTCCAGGATGATACAGAAAATCAGTGGCAGGGCAGACTGTAGTTTAAAATTTTCTGAATACAGGCTATGTCTTCTCAATGTCATTTGTTTTCCAAAATCAGAAGGTATAGTTTCAGAAGTGGTTCATCTGAAATGTATGGAGTTCCAAAACCAAGAAGGTACAGAGAAACTGCAGTATTTCAAGAAGTCCCATATTCTTTTTTTCTCTACATGTTAAGCAATGAAGCAGTTAAGTGGGCCTTTGAAACTGTTGTATCTGAAATCCATTAGATTACTATCACCAATAAAATCTGATTGCTATTTTAAAAGAACAAAACATTACTGATAAAACAACAACAACAACAAAAAAAAAAAAACACCAAAATTCAACCATGCAAACAAATGATTGTCTGCAATATTTTTGCTAATTTTAAGAGTAAAGTGTAATTAAAGCAGCAGGGCTAGCCTTACTTTAACTTTTGTGTCCATGTTGAGTACATTGCTAAAACCAAGCCACATAAAATGTGAGGTGTCAGCTACTTTTGGTGGCACTTGTAATGATATCATATAGAGGTATGGAAATTAATGGAGATTATTTTAAATGGGAATTGATGATGACCTGATAAAACTGTCAGCTCATTTACCTCCAACCTGAGTAATCTGGCTAAAGAATCCACCTTTTCCAGTGTGCAGACATGCCATTGAAATGGGATAGAAGACACTGACTTGAGGAAGTCGGGACCACCATAAGAGTAAATTAAATATCTATATGCATAAATATGTTATTCATTGCCAGGCCACTATACATGTGCTTGTACAGAGCTTATGTTATCTGGTGATAGGACAAATAATGAGAGAGAAAACAAATGGTCCATGTAGGATGAAAATGCCTTATGGTAAAAATACTGGCTTTTGTGAACAATCTGGACACATTTGCTCAACCCATGTAAAAGGAGACAAAAGGCATTAGATTTTTCTACACCCTACTCATTGTTTTGGTACACCCTATTCATTTTGTTGGGGAAGTAGAACATTCTTTCACATTCATCTTGACATTTACATCTTTTCTACCTGGAAGCAAGGAGATCATTTTATATTGCGTCTGGTCTCCTTTTGAATTGGAATACTTCTTTACTTCTTTCATGTAATGCCTTAATAAGTTTCTATCACAATCTTTTTCATGTAGTCAAATGCATTTGATCTCTAACAAATTTATTGCTCAGTACCTCTGATTAAAAAAATAAAATCTGGATGCCTTTGAAGAATTGTTCTGCTTTGCTGGAGAGTAAATGGAATTTTTTGAAAATTAGACCTCTAACAGCTTCTTGCTATATGTATGTGTGCATGTGTGTGTGCATATGTGGGGGGGAAAGGGAGCTTAATATTTATTACAACAGGAGATCTCACTGTTGGGATATGAAAGATAGATTGGAAAGACTTATTTTTTAATGAGCTACACTTTGCCCACATTTATACCAAAGTATTAAAATCATTTTATAGTGTAAAATGTCATCCTAGCTGGAAATACTCCTGATTACTACACTGGCAATGGTCAGAAGACTAATTAGCTCTATTATCTTGTTTAATCCAGGAGGATATGAAAGGTGAAAGAGGATGGGTGTGTGAGGGGGGAGTGATCTTATATGCTTTTTTTTTCCTCTTTCATTTTCATATTTTTCATTTACATATTTTAAAAAGATAAATCCCTGTAAAAATACCTGCAGATTTAATTTCAGCGGCTTTCTACATTTTATAACCCCATTTTGACATCTGACCAGTTAGCTGAATTACAAAGATAGGTGATTGACAAAACTTTCTGAAATATCTGCATAGCATAATAAATGCATATGTACTTGAGGTAGCTCTAAATACACTTACTTAAGTACAGAAGAGCACAGACATTTTTGCATCACTCTGGTATGGACAAATTGACATTACTTTAGACATTTCAGAACCAAACTCTTTTTTTAAATGTAGTACGTCAGTCTCTTTCCTAAATTGTTTAAAACTACTTCTGAAAACCTTGTTCACTAGCAAAACCTCCTGGATTTACATTAGACAGTAAGGTGCAGAATACTTCAATCATGTTTTAGTTAGTTTTAGTTAGACCCATCAGACACAGGGAGAGTACTCCCATCAAGACACCAGGAGCTAAGCTAGATATGCTAATTCTTGAAAATACTGAGTATTTTTCATCTTTTCTTTTTTTTTTTTCCTTTGTGTAGAAAATATTCCCTCACCTTCTTCTTCTGATAATTTAGAACAGCAAGCAGGGAGGTGGTAGAATTTGTTACATTTGGAATACACTGCTATCCCATAAAACATATGGAATAGTATTTGCTCACCCAGTCAGTAAATGAGGAGGGTGAGTATAGACAGCAGCTCAAGAGTTTATTTTACTTGTGGGCAGCATGAGCAATTCAGACTTACATGAACAATTCCCAGCTTACACTTCTTTGTTCATTCACTATCCAATGCATTAAGTAGCACCAGTTATTCTGCAGCACAGTATAACTGAACCACATATGTGCAATATATCCACTTCTGTGAAAAATGAAACCAATGCAACATATATATATATATATTTTGCCAGTGCAGCTGGAAGAAGATATGTGTCTCCAAAGTCTATTATATCAGAAAGGTTGTGTTCCCTTAAATTACTGTGTTCCCACAAAAATTGCTTTGGCATTGTCCCTGAGTTTGAGTAGAAGAACTTCACAAGTTGAATACTACACAGAAAAAAAAACAAACCAACAGTGATGATGCTACTTTGTTCTAGAGCTAGATTCTCCTTTCATATGTACTATTTTACATCTACTGAAGCTCAGAAGATACAACACTGATTAAAATAAATGAAAGGAGAAGTAGAATTGGATCTATAAAACACTTAGCTTTTAATCTGAGGGCTGCCAAATTTATAATAAATATGACAGACACCTCCACGGAGGATGATTCGTCATGTCCCTAGAACTGAAATATTACCTTATCTAGTTCGGAAGGATGAAAACAGTGAAAGAAGATGGCTGTTTAAGAGAAGACCATTAATTTATTTAAGGTCATGCCTTGACTTCGAAAATTCTCCCCTGATAATGACTGAAAGACACAAATCCAGCTACATGGCCACACAGTCTTATCAGAGGTTTGTGCTCATTTATGGCCTTCTGTGGAACTTGCATCTTGGCAAATGCCATAACTCAGTCCAGGAATTACCAGGATTATTAATAAATAGCATGAATGAAAGGCTGGTTTTGCTGGCTTTTTGTTTGTTTCTGTTTTGTTTGTTTTGTTTTGTTTTAAGAAAAGGTTGGGGTTTTTTTTGGATATCATTTATTTACTTTTTTTTAACTTGTTCTGCTTTCTAGTTTTGGAGCTCTTTGGTTCGCACTATTTTGTGTGCAATGGCTGTGAGTCTGTAGGTATCTAATCTATATTTTTATGGTCTGTATGTTTGATGCACTTAAATCTATGGCCTTTTTCAGTGCCTGCAGAAGTCAATGAGAACATTAGCTTCAATGGCCTCAGAATATGGTGCAGAAATAATTACTAACCAAACGGGACAATTTGTTGTTGTTCTTTTCCACTAAAACATACAGTGAAAGACTGGGAAAAATTCTTGTCCCATTTAAAACATTGTGAAAGCTCCTGAGTGCCAACTTTTGACTCCTTGTAAAGCAGATACGACATGAAAGAACAGAGAAGAGAAAGAACAACTACAAATATCTTTGTGAATAACACTGGTGTTGATGACCATTTCAAAGCACCAGCCAAGTTGTTATCTCACTCTCTATAAGAAGAAAAAAAGCACTAAGGATTTGTTTCTGTCTGTGTTTTAAGAAGACCCTACAAACTTCATTTCTGCCCCTAGCAGAAATAATTTGCACTCTAAAATTTTTGAAAACTTTTCCAAGTCTCAAAAAGCAGTAATGTAAAGTAGTTGCTGACTCTGCCTCCTTTTAGAGTTGTACACCCTTGAGGTGTGTTAAGGAGGCTGTGAGGTTGGATATGTTAGGTGTAGAGTTTATGAATATGAAAAGCAGTAAATTTGCATAATTATGGTGTACCAGTCATTGAAATTCACTCGTGTTTGAGCAGAAAAGATCTATCAGTGCATAAAACATTTAATTAATGAACACTAGATCTTTAAAACAAAAGCTAAACTTAAAAAGGAAAGAAAGAAGAAAGAGACAGATTTAACTTCTAAATGCATTTCGTTTCTGAGAATCTTTCAAGATCATCTCTGAAGATATAGCATCAACACTGTTGCAGCTTCAAAACTCATTTCTGCTGCTTATTGGACTGTTTTAAACTTTTACTTCAAAAATCAAAACAAGGCAATGTAACTTCCTGATTGTACTTTCTCTTTTATAAAATGAAAGGCTTTGAATGGCATAAGGGCAGCAATTATGCCATTGCAAACCCATCATGACAGACTTCTAGGAACACCAGTGAAGCAGGGTGGAAAAAGACAAAAGTTATCAAATGTAGGCATGAATTTTATTCCATTTATTTCTGTTTTCTTTCACTTTTTTCTTTTTTTCTAATCCTGAGATTAAGAATCCTGACTCACTATTACCCCTTCCTTGGGACAATTACACTCAATTAAGGCAGGAAATACATTTTGCTGCAATAGCAATACCATAATATTCAATAATAGCTATGCCACAAATTCATAGTCACATTTTTGGCATAGCTTTTGAAACAGCTAGACTATTCTTTTGAATTTGGCTTTATTAGAAATTACTTTTACTAAGCTACCTTTTTATTTATTCAGGCCAAATTGATCATAAATATTTTAAAGTACATTGGCCAGAATCAACAATATTAGCTATCATATTAATTTTAGAGGAAACATATTTCAGCATTTATGGTAAGATAAAGATGCTTTACTGTCTTCTGCAAGGCTGACATACAAATTGGCTCTTTTCAAGTATATAACCTTACATCTTTCAAAAGCCCTGCACAAAAAAGTATAGGGTATGAAAACTGGAGCCTACAAGCAGTCAGTGGGCTTAGGATGCTGGGCAGCTGGGTTAGCCATCACAAAACCATGCAGTTTACTACACTTATTTCCTGTCCTACATAAAAAGGCAAGGCAATCTTATGGCGTATTCTTAAAATTTTTAACTTTGTTCCTACAAAGGAAACACTTCAGTTCAAAGCTTAATGGTTTGTCCAGACTTAAATCATTACTCTTAAGAAAGACATGATCATGAGAAACAGCTTTGAACAGATGCAGGTTTGGATGAAAACTCGGAACTCAAACAGAATTTCAGTCCTCAAAACTGTTTACTTTGCTGATATCTATGTTTTTGATTTTTTTTATATTAATTGCTACACAATATAAATTCTGCTTGATAGCTGAGTATTGGCATGTTCAGCAAAGACTCTAAATTCTGAATTGCTATCATGATGTCTGCAAGCATTGGCTGGAAACAATAAATACTCAAAATAGTATTAAAAAACTTCAATAGATTCCAATGCAAACGATCAAATGGAGGCAGAACATTATTTAGGGTAAAAAAAAAACAAAGTTTTGTTGCTTACATTGATGAAACACAAGCAACAGTCAAACATTTGAAAGCCTAAAATCAAACAAAACCTCCTCATAATATATAATGTCAAACAACAAACTCATCTGAAAATTTGTCCTAATTTTACTTTTTGTGAGGAAACAAAATGATGATTATCACTATGAGTAAAAAATTAAGTAAATCTGCTTAACAATATTAATCAAATGTGGATAAGACTAGGTACATGGATTGGCTAGTGTAGAATGAAAAATGACATGGATCTGCAAGACTACTTAAATTCTGTGTGTCACTCCACAGTTTCAACATCACCAGGAGGTCATCTTGTTTAAAGCGGTTGCTGTATGAGATCAATACTCTCAACAGGGAAAAAATTCCCAAACAAGCAAACAACAAACAAGCATGATTTTTTTGGGGGGGGGGGGGGGGAAGGGGGGGGGGGCGTGGGGGTGGGGGTGGGGAGCGGGAGGTAACGTTTCTATTATTTGGAAATGTCAAAGAGTTCTGGTAGGCATATCTGAACTGAAACCATAGACTGCAGAGCTGGACAGGGTCTCACAGTATTGTCTTGCTTGTAGCTGCTGTTCAAGACAATCTGTGTTTGAAGAAATCATTACTTCATGCTGACAGGACATTTCAGCCTCTGTCATTTGTATTTCCCTTGTGTTCTTAACCGCACAACCAACCTCAATATCTGAGCACACAGAGACAGACTCACATAGTGGTTAGGGATCTCTGGAAGTCATCTGGTCCAGAGCCCCCTGCTCAAGCAGGCTCACCCACAGCCATTTGCCCAGAACTGTGTCTATATGGCTTTGGAATATCTTCAGGGGTGGAGACGCCACAACAACCTGGGACAGCCTGTGCCAATGCTTGGTCAGCCTCGCAGTGAAAAAGCATCTCCTGTCACTCAGAGGAACCTCCTGTGTTTCACTTTGTGCTTATTGCCTCTGGTCATGTTACTGGGCACCACTGGGAAGACCCTGGCTCCATCCTCTTTGCACCCCCACTTTAAGTATTTGTACACATTGATGAGATTTCCCCTGAGTCTTCCCCAGTCTGAACTGGCCCAGCTCTCTCAGCATTAATTGACAGGAGAGATGTTCAAGTCCCTGAATTGTCTCTGTGGTCCTTCACTCCACTGTCTTTAGTATGTCCATCTTTCTTGTGTACTGCAGAGCCCAGAACTGAACACAGTACTTCAGTGGCCTCTGTGGTGCTGAGGAGAGGGTAAGAATCACCCCACTCGACCTGCTTGCAGCATTCCTTCTAATGCAGGCCAAGATACCATTCATCTTTGTTACTTTTTGTGGTTTAAACACAGTGGGCAACTGAGTTACACACAGCCTCTCACTCATCCTTCTTTCCTGCCCACCCTCTGGCTGGGATGGACAGGAGAATTGAAAGAATGTAAAACCCTTGGGTTGAGCAAAGAACAGTTTAATAATTAAAATAAAGTACATATACCACTACTACTAATAATACTAACAATGGAGATTACAGGGGAAAGATATAATACTGAAAAGGGAAAATAAAATGAAAAAAAAAGAAAACAAAACCGCAAGTGATGCACAATACAATTGCTCACCACCTGCCGACTAATACCCAGCCTGACCTGAGCAGCGATCTGAGCCTTCTGGGTAACCCCCTGCAGTTTATATACTGGGCATGACATGCTGTGATATGGACTACCCTTTTGGCTAGTTGAGGTCAGGTGTCCTGTCTCTGTTCCCCCTGGCTTCTTATGCCCCTCCGCATTGGCAGAGCATGGGAGACTGAAAAGTCCTTGGGCAAGACTAAAGACTAAACACAGAACTGTATCAGTTACCAGGAAGAAAATTAAGTCCACCCCAGCCAAAATCATTACTGCAATGGCACATCGCTGGCTCATGTCCAGATTGGTGTCCACCATGACCCCCAGGTCTTCTTCTGCAAAGCTGCTTTCTAGCCAGCTCCCCACATCATATGGCGGTGCATAGGATTCCCTGGGTGCAGGACTTTACACTTCACTATTTTGGACTTCACTTGTTCTTCACTTCTGAACTGTCAGCTCACTTCTCCAGCCTGGTGAGGTCTTCTGGGTGGCAGCACAACTCTCAAGTGCACCAGGTGCTTCTCCCAGTCTTGTGTTAGCAGCAATCATGCTGAGGTTACAGTCTGCCCCACCAGCCTGGTTTATGAACCTGTCCAGTGGAAGGCGTCCCTGCCCATGGCAGGAAGGTTGGAACTAGATGATCTTTAATGTCCCTTCCAACCCAAACCCATCTATGATTCTACAACTAATGATGTTTGTAAGATTGGACCCAGTATTGACCTCTAGAGTACAATGCTAGGCACTGGCCTCCACCTAGACTTTGTACCATTGATTACTACCTACTGCACCTGACTATTCAGCCAGTTTTCAGTCAACTTCACTGTCTCCTCCTTCAGCCCGTTCTTCATTAGCTCCTCTAAAGGGATCTTATGGGAGAGCATTAAAAGCCTTGGTGAAGTCAAGGCAGATTACACTAGCTGGTCTCCCATCATCCACTAACCAGTCATTTCACAGGATCATCAAGTTGCAGAGGTATGATTTCCCCTTTGTGAATCCATACTGACTACTGCTGATCATCTCCATGGAAGTGGTTTCCAGGTGTAGTTCCATTACCTTCTGGAAGATTGAGGTGAGGCTGATAGGCCTGTAGTTCTCTGGATTGCCCTTCTTGCCTTTTCTGAAGATAGGAGTGACATTTAACATACCTTGCCAATCTACTTTAAAAAAAAAAAGGTCTGTGGACATAGTTTGGCTTTGAAACTTCATGATTTTGGTGGCTCTACATAACATTTTATCTGTATTTTGATTCCAACCTAGATAAACCTTGGCAGTTTGGAGCTCAATTAAATCCCAAATCAAGCTGTCTAAAACACCAAATAGTGAAACCAGACCATAAGTTCCTGGATAAACAATATCTCTTGTTCTCCTGAACTGGCATTTGCCATTTAACAATGATGTGATTTTGTACTTCTGGGGGTAGTCTCAGATGAGAAAACTTTGTCATTATTGATATTTACCTGATTTGGTCCTTTGAAAGCAACAAAATATGTTCCAGTCCAGGACACTAGTCCAGTAAAAGAAATTACCATAATCTCTGCAGGAGTCAAAGCTCAGTGAACCATTAAAGGCAAACCAGCCCAATGAACTGAGCAGCAACAGCAAAATGAAAGCATGCCTAGGGCAACAACATTTGTTTTACTCCCTCTTTAATACTGACTTTAAGAAATGACAAAAAGGTCCAATGATTTCTTTGTTGCCCTCCCTGATTGGACTTCCAAGACTTCCAGGCAAATTTTCACCGTGACTCTTGATTCAATAGTCTCCATCAAAAAATGAGTCTTATGCAGAAGTGCCTATTGCTTTCCATTCCAGTTTGCTAGATGGTATATCCAGGATGAATGGCTGCCTCTGATAATGGTGGTTTTGTGTGTGTGTGTATGTGTATGAGGTGTTAGGCTACACACCACAAAGAAGGTGAGTTCCATCCAAGACATTATTATTGCAACTCTACTGTTCTGACCACTGTGGAAAGTCCTGGCTGCAGTTTACAGGTCACTGAGATTACAATCTTCAATTCCAGGGCTTCTTTAATCTATTTAGTCCAAGTCTAGCCAGCATGCAGCAGGCGTAGCATATTTGTTGCTATGATTAAAGTATCTCTTTTCTTCAAAGTTATTAATAAGTGACAAAAGGCATTAGTGTCATCCAGCAATGACTGAACACAAAGGCATTGGTCAGCATGAGAGTTGATGACATCTTTTTATGAGCTTGCTGCCATTGCCATTAAAGCTGGAAAAAAATAAAATGCCTTTTTTCTTGGCACATTGCATTTGAAGAACAAAGAAAAAAAAGTGTCCCATTACCTTGTCTGCCAACTTCATTAACAGGAAGTGCTCAGAGATCTTTGGCTGCAAATGCTCTCCCATCCTTGAGAAAAATGGGTTTGGCATTCACTGAAATGTACAAGTAAACTGACCAAACTGATCAGTGGGTAAAGTATTATCAAAGCCTCTGAAGTGGTCTGCCTCTTCCTCCTTCTCTCTCATACCAAGTTTGCATTTCCCGCCAGCCATACCCAGCACCAAGGGTTGTGGTTAGTAAGGGTGCGTGGAGGACTGCTGGTAGGTACCTAACAAAGTCACAGAGGGACTGAACTGCCCAGGAGATGTCTTTGCTACTGTCTGAATTTCACTTCCCAAAGTTCTGTGACCAAATGGGACATTACTTAATTATTTCATAAAGTAACAGATGAGTTTAGGTGAAAAAAGAGTGTCTTCTCTCTCTTGGGAGGTCTACTGGATCTAGTGGAAACTAGATCTGTAGAGGTATTTGCTATGTCTCTGCTAATCAGACAATGAGTAAGAGGAGTTGCACCACTTCACAAAGAAAGAAAAGAAAATTTCAGCTGCCCAAGTTTCAAAACAAAGATTGAAAATGAAGAGCAGGTAGACTCCAATGGCTCAAAAAATCAGATGACAAATATGGTAAGGCTTCATTACGTTTTTAAAAGCTGTCTTATTTTTAGGTGATCTCCAAATGTGAGAGGGAGCATATGATGCTGCTTTTGTGGATTCTTAGGACTTCACAGATGAGGCAATAGCATTTGATAGAGAGATGCACAACTCCTGGTTATTATTGATCATGTCTGCACTATCAGACATGATCAATGCACAAATTGGCAAATGCCAAATCAAAGGATGCATTAGGTTTTAGCAAGCAGAAGAGTCAGAACAATTTGTGGGTACTTTTGGTTTTGGTTTGTTTCTGGGGAATTACTAAGGGTTTACTGTTCATTAAACTAGCATTATACAATAGCCGTAAGATGACAAAAAAGCCCTACAAGTGCAAACTCTTCTATTCAGTCCTCTCCATATTGTAAAGATGAAACTCGTTTATCCATGAGTCTTCCCTTTACATGTTCTCACTTGGATTGTGACTTGAAAGACATCTGAGAACAATGTGGCAGAATAAGACTGAGGCCAGCTGCTTGTGACAAACAAAGCGTCAGGAGTTAGAGGGATAAATAATAGTGAGGGTACTGTGCTCAAGCTATTAGGAAAAAATGCCAGATGGACTTTCACAGAAGTCCAAACATCCTTCAGAAGGGCCAGTGTAAAATTTCACCTGGAGTATATTTTGCTAATTCACAAAACTCAATTTAAACACTGCCTCCCATTTATCAGGCACAAACACATGCAAAAAACCACACAGACCTAGTACATTTCCAGAAGGTAGCAGAGATATTTCAAACTCATCTTTGAAAGAGAGAGTATTGTGCTTAACAATTTTCTTCAAAAATATTCAAAAAATACGTGGGGACATTATTCTACCCACAGTGTGTATTGTTCATAGTAGCTCTCAGAAAAAGCACAGGTAGCAAAACCTCATTTCCCCAAAATGCACTTCAATATATTTTAAGTATAAAAACCTAATTTAAAATAATGTCAGCATCTTTCGCCTGTAGAATATGAGGCTCAGCATCTTTAAATTATTTAAGAGGTCCTCAGAGAGTCAGTTATGCTTATAACGTCAGATTTACTCAAAGAAAGAGCAAAGCAAAGTGTTGAATAAGGACTTCCTGTGCGATTTTACCAAGTTATTTTTTACTGCCTGTAATTGAAGCAGCATTCTCACCTCACACGGTTTTAGCCAAAAATATATGTTGTATAACAGCAACTTGTTTAACTTGGTTTTTTTTTTCTTTTTTCTTTTTTTAAAGAGTCGATCTGCTCTACTGAACTGCTCTTTTCCCCATGAGGATTCATTGGCAAATTAATACAAGCTCAATCAAGACACAATTGAGAGTACACTTGTAAAAGGGGTTAAAAATCCTGCTTACGTCTCCTCTAAAGAAAATTATATATAATTTTTGAAACTATAAAGGAATTTACCACTATCATCTTTGACATATTTCATTCCCCTTTATTGTAATAAAAGGACAAGAGCTAATACATATAATGTGATCATAATACTTCATATTCAACAAATTCTGAGTTTCTCAATCTGTGAATCTGTAAATCAGGATGATGTGACAGGGCACCGTCACATCACTGTCTTAGTTTGTTATTACAAGAACACCTTGAAAATATAGCTAGAAAGTCTGCCCTAGTATCAACCATAATATCAGGTTAGCTGGAAAATAGTTTCTTGTTAGTAATATCTTTAATACAAGTTATCTTTCTTTTCATTTTGGAGACCTGTAGAGAAAATGAAGTCTGTGTAAGATGTGCTATATTTTACCATCCATATGCCCCAATTTTTTGTTAAAAAAATGTGCCCCCTCCACCCCCTGCCCCCAATGCTCTATCAGTAGAATGGATTAAGGATGTGCAAGAAAACAGTTTGAAAAAATTGTAAGATTACCAGATGCATGCCTGTATTCAAATGCTGTCTTAATTTAGACATCTGTTTCTAATCTAATGAGATCTTCAAGTCCTGAGACCAAACTGAGAGCTTCACCCATGTTCTGAACACATCTTCAAAACCGTTCATTTAGGTGCTGCAATTAGAAAGTTGGCATGCATACTAACTGTATGGCTTTACTACAAAAAAGCTGCGTAGGGATGAATGTGTCAGTGCTGTTTTCTGCAGCTAGACACAGTAACGTGCTGACCAGTTCATGTAACATGACCAGTAACATATCCTCCCTTCCCCTCAGCTGCTTCTTACGCCTGTTAAAAAAAAAAAAAAAGAGGAATTACTGATCCCTCTTAGCTTTGACACTCAGCAGTAATGAGGAAATTAGAAAGTACGTAGAGAACATCTCAGAGACAGACAGAAATGAACAGGCTAGTTTCTACTTTACCTCCAAATACCTTGTACTGGCACAGCAGGTACTGTCTGTGTCTGAAACACTTTGCATTTGAACTAGAGCACAGGCTCCCCTGGGAAGAGATGCATCATCTCATTTGCTTTTGAACTGAGAGCACACATTATTAACTGTCTGTACATACCAAAAGGGATTGGTAGCATTCATAATGTTAATATTTTGGAAAGAGATTTCTAATTAACTGAAACAAACAGTTCTAATTTTAAATAAAAAATGAAACATACCCTGGCAGTATTTACACAGTTCATAAAATGACATTCAGTTGTCATGCCTTTTGACCTGATGAGCTTCAGATAAAGCTGAGAAAGTCTTAGTATTTGAGCAGAGGCCTCCCTGCTCAAAGGTCTCACAAGCCTGTCAGAAGACTTAATGCTGAAACTCACCAAGAGCCACACTTCACACCTGCTGAAGTACAGCCGCTCCTGAGGGCAAGATCTTCTCTCCAGGGCTGATGATTTTCCAGCCCTCAGCAATGTTCAGCAGCTTAACACTGGGTCTGAGGATCACCCCTACCAGAGAAAATGGCAGTCTGAATATTTTTAAATGGGTCTGAATACCGTGAATAACACAGATGCAGCAGTGCTGTAAGATGACAGAAGTCTAACTGTATCATTGTTCCAAGAGTGGTCTTCACCATAGACAGATTTTTCTACTATCTCTCTTCTTAACTCTGATTACTAACATTCTGTGCTCAGTGAGGGAAATACAATCAAATAATTTGGTATCAAAGCTAACTGGTTTTGCTGTTTAGAGATCTGACAACCTGCAATTGCCACAGAGTGGTAGGTTGAGGAAGGACTGTATACACAATGCGTGCACCACTGTCTTTCATCTCGCTTTAGTTCCTTGACTGTAAAATCCAGTTTGCGGTTATATTGTATGGAAATAAATGGGTCAGTGCAGGTACTTAACTTTAACCTTCTATGCCAGACATCACCTTGATCATTAAAACTTGGCAAATGGAATCTTACTTTATTTAAATGGAAGGTGAAAGCTGTGCAAATTTGAAATTGTTCATTATTTCCTGAGGACAAAAAAAAAAAAAAAAATCAAGTATACCTGAATTTAGTTTGACCACTATTTCTTGCTTCACACTTCAACTTCTTCCTTTTTCCTCAGCAAATAACTTTATAGAACAGGAGAGTTAGAAAGAATTGTTCAGATTCTAACACTAGCCTTGGGCAGTACTGTTTTGCCCCTGCCTCTCTCAGTCCTATCTTTAATTAAGATATATCCTCTAAGATTTGTGCCAATCTCATCTGGCACAAAATGGTGAATCTACACTGAAGCCAGTGTTCATTTACATAGCTATAGATCCCTTAGCCTTTATTTTATAGTCTGACATCAGCTTCTGCGTGCTCTCATCCCCTTCATTCCCCATCAGTATGCTGGCCATGACACCACCTCTTTTGGCTTTATGAAAAGGACAACCTCTAAATCTAGATCACTTGCAACAGTACTTGGACAGCAAAGGGGTTCATGAAATAATTCATACCTGCTTTCTAAAACCCTCCATACTTCAGAAAAGATACTGATTATTTTGGTAGAAGTTCAGGGGCTAAACTGTACAGGACACAGGAAAAATTAGAGAGGAAAGAAGTTATAGATGATCAGCAAAGCAGCATCATTTTGATTTATTCTGTTTCTCTGCTGTTCTTATCTTGCTATTGCCATTTTTATTATTTTTGTGTATCAAAATAGTAAAATGTTCCTATTGCAGTCTTTTACTACATGATACAGAAGTAGCTTTTCTTAACGTAAAACATTACATTTAAAATTTATTCATTTTCACTATTGTCAAAAAAATCTTGAACCAAAATTTGAGAATTTATTCAAAAGATGGCATAGTAGGAATAAGAACACATAGTCCCTTTCAGATTGGAAATGGTGCTAGAAAAAGATTTCATAGGATATGTGGAGTTCCCAAAATGTGTTTACAGTGCTCTTCATCAGCACAGTTTTTTCTCTGCCTGCACCTTGGTTTAGTTGAATTAATTTTCTCTGAATATAACAAAACATCCTCAGAGATGCCAGAGCACTTTTTTTTTTCCTTTTCATAATAAGGAAAGTTAGAAGATACTGAATACGTAACAACACCTAACAAATAACTGTGAGTCTTTGATGCCAGCTTATTTTTAACCTGTTTTTTTAGGTCAAAACAGAAACATTTAATATCCCACTGACAGTTCTAAAATTCGAGTTTCTAAGATGTGTTTTAATGGCTTCATATCATAGCTCAATATTTAATAAAAATTATGTCCTATGCACATAAAAAATATTTCCCATATTTAAATTATTTTTTTAGAATTGAGTGAGAGTCAAGAGGTTCCACATAATCTCACTGATTTTCACATTATGTTCTTAACATTTAAGTGATGTCTTGAATGCAGACATGACACAATGTACATTAGTACCTTCACAGTCTTTAGTACGGGACATCATGCACTGATTTCACAGATTGCTGTGCCCATAACATGCTCCTGTAGAAAAAAGTAGGAAAGGCAGTGATTCCCTCTGCATAAGGAAAGGCAATGCGACTCTGTGCATAAACTCCTAATTTAAAGGAAACAGTGTGCATAAACATGCATAGAGAATGTGCTTGTATGACTTGATAATTTCAGCATCTTCAAACATACCCTCAAGTTTCATGCAGCATGACTGCAAATTAGTTGTGATTTTGGAAAGATGAGGAGAAACACATTAAAATAGCTTGACCCTCATCCGAAAGACTTTCAAACTATTATTTTTTCTATAGGAAAGTTGTTTTTTTTTCAAGACTCTATCAGATACATCCTTCCTAAAACTTCTTCAAGCGCTCGGAAACAATGAGTTGTCAGTTTTTCTTTCTAGCAGACATTTGATCTTGTCCATAAGATTATGGTGCTCTGTAGTATTTTCATTTTTTTTAATCCTGACACTTGTGTTGGCAAGCTCTTTCAGAACTGCTCTGGTAGTCCAAATCCTACTACTTACCCACCTTTGTGACCTCCAGAGTTAAAAATAAGCATTTTTATTACAAGATTCATATGTATATTGTTTAAAATATTTGTTTTCCTTTCATGTCCCTTGTGCAATAAACTTAATAATAGTGTGCCAGTATATTTCATAATTAACCTTCAGTTTCTAGACTAATATAGCCTGATTCTTTTAGTCTTTTCTCGCAATAATCTTTTGTTTTTTGTTAATGTTTGGATCTTTCTCTAAGGCATTCAATAGGCACTCCAAAATTGCCTACTACAGCCTCTGCAATATTATTACCAAGTCATTCTTTTTTTTTTTTTTTTTCTGGGAATATAATACGCAATGCACTTGTTTTTGTGATCAGATTCACATTTCCCACCTTCAGTATTTAGGTGACTTATAGTAAAATCTCGTAAATGCCAGTTATACTTTTACCTTTCTCTTAGTTTGTCACTCTGAAATGACAAGCATACAATTTATAATAGTAGTGTATATATATAATTGTGGCCCTCAAGGTTATCCAATTCTTCCTATGTATCAGGGTACATCTACTTTTTAGCTGTATTAAAAAATACAACAAGATCAGTTCCAGAATTTGTTTTTTATGAACTCTATTGGTGTTCTTTTTCTCTGCACTGGTGAAGAAGCTATTAAATAGCTGTTGCTTACTCTGCAGAAAGCTTTTACTCATGGTATAAGTTTGGATCCCTTTTCTTTAACGTAGGTAATCATTCCTCTTTTCACGCAATAGTGTTTACCAATGCCTAGATAAATGGAGATTATTGCACCTTTTTCAGCTATGGCTTTGGAGAAAATCGGTAAGGTGGTTGGAGCCTGCTGTGACGATGTATCTTTTCTGAAGAGATGATCTTTCATCACAAATAATCTAACACTGTAAATATTCTATTTTACATATATCACACATATCGTTATAATTTTCCTCTGAGCCTTTGTGCATTCCTGTCATGACAGAAATTTCCTGACAAGTCTTCATCATAAGAAAGTATTTGCCAAACTCAGAGAAATCAACAGAGTACAGGTCTCAGCTGTATGAAAGGTAACAAAAGATTAATAACATACAGTACAGGGCACATAAATTTTACAGTTTATATTATGGTGTCCTCTAGAGGGTTCATCTTTTGTGTGATGTTATGCAAAGATGTAAATGATTCTTAAAACAAATGAGGAGTGCCTTCTGATTCGTTGGTGACCTTGAAGATAACTATTCATTTTACGTAATGATTTCCCTTGATCAAAATGGTTCTGTAAAAGAAGGTATTACACACACTTTGGAATAAAATTCAGGGAATAGGCTGGATTTTAGCACAATCATCTGTTCCCTGAAAAATAACAACTGTTCTAAGAAAGTGAGAATACAGACAAGCTTTACACGTTAATAAACCCTGCATTTATGGAATATTGAACGATGCTACTGTTACATAATGTAAGTGAAAATGGAAGGATCCTGGACATAATACTCTGTGGTTATTTACATTTCTGTCACCCAATATGGCACAAGTTCCTTAACCTAAATTATATTGCGGGTGCCACTTAGATATGCTGAATCCATACCTTTAAAGTTATATAGAGTTTCTTGAGAGTACTTTTAAATCTTTTTCCAGGACCACATGATACAGTTTAATGATCAGACTGTATATAAGATCATAAAAGACTTAAAGTCTTTTTCCCTCTTTGGTACTATATGATCTTTTTTTAGCCTAATAAATTTTTGACAAGTGACATAGAATTGAAGTAACTGTAATTCTACATGTCTATTGTGATGATAAAAAAACCTGATTCTTCAGAACTGGAATCACATTCTAGAGAAGCACATAGCATAGTTATTTCTCATAAAGTTGCTCAGTATCCTCATAATTTTACAGTTGATTTTACACTATCATATCTTCATTATAATACAAAGGTATTTTAGGACTATAAAATATGCAGTTTTTCAAACAGGTCATTTAAGTTTCCAACTTCAACATGAACAGAATGTGCTGAGCCCACAGTGAGAAAATGAAGATGTCTTTTTGTCTTGTGGGGAAGACCCATTTTTTCTGTTTGCTTTCTTATTAGAGCAAATCCTGCTATATATGACACAGAGGAAGTTCCACTGATTTAAAGCAATGTTTTCTCTTGGCTAAAATATAGCTACCTTATACATGTTCGTGTCTGTCAACTGAGTTTAGGGTTTTTTTTTAAACAATTTTGCTTTTAAAAATGCCAGATTTTATTTAATTATTTATTTATTTACTTATTTATTTTAAGGAATGGCTATCTGGTGGAGACTACCTTGCTATATTTATTTTTTTATTTAAATTTTCTATAGTATGCACCAAAAATTCAGTTTATAAGGTCATTGATATCAGTGAGGTTACTTACAGCCTCAGAATTATGCATGTGCTTCAGTGGTCTTTTGGACTGAGGCCAGGATTCCCATCACTTTCAGCAGAAGCAGACCAAAGGCAGAATTTGGTTCATGCTGCATCAGTATTTAATGAGTATAGTGCCTTGTACAGCTGCAGCTGGCACTTTACATAGCTCTGCAGCTTATGTGTTTCCCCAAACTAGGACAATATTGTTATCCAGCCTGCTTTCAGTCTGCAGGAGGATTTCTTTTTCATGAAACTGGTATAGCAAACAGCTTTGACAGTAAAAGGTACATTCTGTTCAAAGCCTACTTTTTCTGTAAGCTTGAGATCATCTTGTTATGCATGACACTTCATCAGCCTTCTGATTTCAGCCTAGCAAAGAAGACAGAATATTGAAACTGCACTTAAATTCCACCAAAACAAATGTTTGGATTTGACATGTTTCCTGACAGTAAATACACTAACATCAGGTACAGTAACTGGCCTATCCACAGGCTTATCAGCCTAAAACTACAAGGAAAAAAATTTAATTCTGTGCTTTAAAGGCTTTATTTTTCCTCATAATTAATTACAAACCAGGATCAGAGTATCAAGTTTATTGGCACATTTGGCTCCAAGTTTAGACTACATGACCTGATTTGAATATCCTCAAGAGAATTTTCAGGTGCTGAGCATTTTGAAAATCTCATTTTTTTCATATATGTCTCTACTTGATCTGCAACCCTATCATCAAATTCATAATTTTCCTGTTCAGCGAATTGTCCCTCAGAATAACATGCCTAAATTGTTACTGATTTTCCCCTTTCAGACAGTGGGCATTTTGTCAGCCTAAGGGATTGGCACTCCATAATAACATGAAACATATATTTAGAAATGAAACCAAGACTGATCACATTTCAAATAAGTTTAGTAATACAGGAATTTATGGTGACATTAAAAGCTACATTGAATTGCTGCTAAGGTTATTTTGAGAATATCTCTATTACTAATATGGCAAAACACTACTTTGATGGAATCATAAACCAGAACATGAAAGCTTTATTAAAACCTGTTTCATAAATTTATCAGCCTGTTATTAGTTAAGCTGTTCAGACAGGATGAAATTTCAAGCTAAACACACTGGATGACTTTGTACATTTTCAACCAGCAGTGCTACAAGTTCAGTCGTAATGGATATGTAAGGTAAAAGAAGAATAAAAAAGAGAAAGAGACAAAGAGATAAATAGAGAAAGAAAGAGAAATAGAGAAAGAAAGAGAGAAATAGAGAAAGAAAGAAATAGAAAGAGAGAAAGAAAGGAAGGGAGGAAGGGAAGAAGGAAGGGAGGAAAGAAGGAAGGAAGGAAGGAAGGAAGGAAGGAAGGAAGGAAGGAAGGAAGGAAGGAAGGAAGGAAATGAATTATTTTTGCCATTGTATTCCATAATAAATACAACAGAAGAGTATTATACACCTCCTGAAATCTAACCACATCCTCTGGGAATCTTTCCCTGATTATTCTTATAGAACATTTGTCTTGCGCATTGCTCAGTGTCCTGGGTTCAGCAGTAGCAGTCATTTTTCCCCTTCTTGGTAGCTGGTGCAGTGCAGTGTTTTGACTTTCGGCCTGGGAGCAGAGCTGATAGCGATGTTTTGGTTTGGCCAAGGACTTTGTGAGCCTCATGCTCTGCCAGGGAGGAGGGGAAGCCAGGAGGAAGCAGAGACAGGACACCTGACCCAAACTGACCAAAGAGGTATTCCATACCACAGCATGTCATGCCCAGGATGTAACTGGGAGTTAGCCGGAAGGGCTGGGGGACTGCAGGGTTGGAGGAGGTATCGGTCGGAGCTTGGTCGGGCTTGGGGGGCGAGTTATCGGTCGGCTGGTGCTGAGGTGTTGTATTCTCTTCCCTTGTTATTTCCTTTATCACTGTTATCATTGGTGGCAGCAGTAGTGATCTGTGTTATACTTTAGTTACTAAACTGTTCTTATCTCAACCCGTGGGAGTTGCATTCTTTTCGATTCTCCTCTCCGTCCCTCTGGGAGCAGGGGGAGGGCATGAAAGGGGGGGAAGTGAGTGAACGAATTACCTGACTGGGTTTAAACCACGACACTCAGTTGCACCATTTCTTCTTGGAAACATGACATTTAGTTTAATTTATCCAAATGTCCTGGGTTCAGCAGTAGCAGTCATGTTTTTTTCCTTTGTGTTAACTGGTGCAGTGCTGTGTTTTGACTTCTAGTTTGAGAACAGTGTTGGTGAAGCCGATGTTGTCGGTTGTTGCTAAGTGATGTTTACCCTGACCAAGGACTCTGTGAGGCTCATGCTCTGCCAGGGAGGAGGGGAAGCCAGGAGGAAGCAGAGACGGGGCGCCTGACCCGGGCTAGCCGGGGAGCTATTCCATACCACAGCACGTCATGCCCAGGACGTAACTGGGAGTTAGCTGGAAGGGCTGAGAGACTGCAGGGGTTGGAGGAGGTATCGGTCAGAGCTTGGTCGGGCTTGGGGGGGCGAGTTATCGGTCAGCGGGTGGTGAGGTGTTGTATTCTGTTCCCTTGTTATTTCCTTTATCATTATTATCATTGGTGGTAGCAGTAGTGATTTGTGTTATACCTTAGTTACTAAACTGTTCTTATCTCAACCCGTGGGAGTTGCATTCTTTTGATTCTCCTCTCCGTCCCTCCGAGAGCAGGGGGAGGGCAAGAAAGGGGGGGAAGTGAGCGAACGAATTACCTGACTGGGTTTAAACCACGACACCAATGAAATCAGTCACTTTAAGTTCTTATGTATTTTTAAGACACAAAAGAGCTATATTCTGCGTTCCTTTTCATCGATTATTTACCTCTCTAAAGGATGAAGCACTTCACATTCTTTCTCCTCTAAAATATATACTGCACCTGGGTAAAAGATGAAGAATCTGAAAATCAGATCTGATCTTGGGTAATATGGTAGTCATTTGTTTGTGGAGATGCCTTAAGAAAGCTGAGAGAAATGGTTTTGGAAATCATATCCCCGTTCAAAGCCAGTAGATGTGGAAACTTCATGTATAGTTGAAAGTCTAGGATATTTCTCATCACAAATTCTTCAAAGCTTCTTTTCCAACAAGGATTTTAGGAAAATAGAAAACTAGAGATCTAATGTAATTCTTCATGCAGTTCAGATTTAGATGTGCGTAATGCTTATAATTACAATCCCAGGAAGAAGAAAGTATTTTATTTCTAGAAAACATTCTGATCCATATATATCTGCTTAGAGGGCCAAGATCTTACAATGTTCTCTGTTTGAATTATATTAATGGCACTTAATAATTAAATGACAAATAATGTCTGCATAAGTACACAAAGTCCTGCAAGAACTCTTCAGACATACAGTGACTTACAATTCTATTTCTGATTACAGAACCAAGGCATCAATACACCTAATACACTAATAGCTAAAGCAAAGACTCCCAGGAGCTAAAACTTGCTCATAGAAGCTTCCGGAAGCAAACAAACTTTGTACTATTTGCATATTATTTGCATTTTTTTTCATCCTCATGCTTGCATTATCTTCCCTTACTCCCCCTCTACATCAGTTGGTTTAGAGTAGATTTCATGCATTTAAAGAACACAATGGCAGAGATAGGTAGACAGTGATTTCCAAGGCTAGCCTATAGTCCTTATGCAGTAAACTACTTCACAGGAAGTTTTATATTGACTATATTCACGTCTCTTGCAAAACTCTTGGGCTAAAAATCATTGGTCCAAAATGTTCCTCACTGCATGTAGTTTGTGTTTTATTTACAAGTCTGGTAGGAGAAGCTTTCTGGTTGAAAGGTCAACATGAATAATGCAAAAGCTATAAATGAAGACAAGCAAAATAAAAAAGGATAAAGTGGACAGAATTGTTTCTTTTAGTCTTGGCACTATGGCAAATTTCACTTTCACTCAGATATTATTTTTCATCCAGTTTAACTTAATTACGTATTCTAAAGATAGTGCCCACTACAGAACACCTAGTTACAACATGAGCATCTGCACCTCCATTTCTGAAAAAAATAACAGAGTCATTAAGTAAAAAATGGGAAATAAGAGTCTTTTTGCCATATTTTGTAGTTCTCAGGCACTCTGTGAGCCTAATAGTATCCCAAGTGCATTCGTTCTCTAAGAAATATCTTTTAAGAAAGACAAGGAAACTTTTTCTTTATCATCTTATTAATAATTTCCCCAGTCAGTTGGAGTTGTTTGCCAAGTAGAGTTAGGAATCATGCTTTCACTCAAGTTATTAAAGCCACTTCTAGAGCTGAAGGCAGAAACAATGGGAAAAAAAAGACTTGCTCCACTGACGCCTGGGTGCCACAGAGGCTGGAGGACAAAGAATGATATCCCAACCTCAGTGGTCAGCATGGTCTCTTACCTATTGGCATAGCTCATCAAAACTTACACAAGATTTGTCAAGTCCACTGGGTACAGCTGACTTGCTGCAGAAGGCATGTAACAAGCTTGTGGGATCTTTGTTACTTCCAGTACAGACAGCTAGAGTCTGAACTAGAATTACCACAGACACCAGCTGGAGGTTTCTGCTAATTGGTTTAGACCCCTCTTAATGTCTTACTGAAGCATCAGGATATTTAGACCCCAGCTTTTCTGTTTAACAGACAGAAAAGCTGAAAGGCATTTGCTGTCTTCTTGCTTTCTTGTGGAGGTAATGGTGGAGGCAGAAGGAAACCTGACTCCTGCCTTTGTTTTATGACAATACCTGATTGAATTTAATAACAAACAGGAGCATTTCTCATCATATTGCTATACAAGTAGAAGGCCATTCAGCCATATGTTTGTATAAAATCCCGGTGGAACACTTGAGACATTATTGCTTACACACAAGATAAACATTAATGTAGTTATATTGGAGGCAAACTAGTCTGGTAACTGAATTTTAGCTGCCAGGGCTTTTAAAGCATCTTTATTTGTGATACGCTGAAATGAAACCTTCTGATAAAAGCAAGAGGCATCTGTATTTTAAAGCTTACTAGTTATGTTGAGTCTAGGAGATGATTAACGTTTAGCCTGTTTATAGAGGCTGAAATTCCCAAATCACTACACTTTCATATACTTAATTAACAGAAGACCAACCTAAAAAATGACAGCTTTCTAATCCTCCCAATTTAAGGGCAATTTTGAGATGAACTGAAATGAAAATGAATAAGAAATGTATGATGACTTGTTAGACTTGTATCCCTAGAATCTCTAATCTGTAAATTAATTAAAAGCTCTTAACCCCATTCACAATACAGATTTTTGTCACAGAACACTGTCATCAAGAATGCTGCTATAGAAACTGGAAGAACATACTTCAAAACTAAAGAAAATCTGTTTAGAGCATTTTCATTTTCATTGTTTGTGTCACTTTCCCTGTTTCTCATAATTCAGACTTCAAAGATTTGAAAATTCCTGATAAGTGTTGTGCTGAGGTCTATGCCACGGAGTATATCCTTACAGGATGTGCAATTCCAGCAGCAGGACAGACCTGCAGGGCAGAGATGGAGAGAGTAGCCCAAAGCAAACTCCTCTTCTGTGATGCTTCCTGCGTGTAACACTGAGCAAAAAGAGATCGTGTTATGCCTATGATCTTGCAGCAGTGAATCAGAACAGTATAGCAAAGATGAACCTCCAATGCCTTGAAAACATCATAAGAAAGACATGGATGCTGCAGAGGATAAGAAACAAAGAAGAGGAAAACACTGCACCATTTTCTGAGTGTGAAGCAATGATATCTGGGTGCAGGAAACCTGCTCTAGATCTTATTCTGTGTTTAAAGGATCTAGCCTGGCTTCTGTGCCCAAACACTGTGCCTAGCCTTTGTCCTCTTCAGTTCCCCAGTGTTGCACTAGACCTGGAAGACTGCAGACATTTCTTAGCCTCCTCAATATACTCTTGTGAGCATTATGCCTTCACAAACGTAACAGGCATACAATTAAGCTACTTATATGTAAGGGCTATCAATTCATACAGGAGACACTTTTCTTGTGTGCACTGAGACTCTTCCATTGAAAGGCATTACTATAATGTGAATAAATCAAAGAAAGCAAGGGCTGAAGGAGGAAAGTAAACAGCAGAACACAATTCCTCTGAACAATTTGGGCATTATGGTCATAACTTTACTTTTTTTCTTCTTTTTTTTTTTTTAATTCAGGTAGAACAAAACCTATGGAAACCAACAAAGGAGAGACGTGCAAAGAAAGAGTGAAGAAAAGTATTCTGCAAGGATCAAACCCCCCCATGATCTGACACTGTACCACACAAATGCAGACAGCTCCACTGATTTTCACCAGCCAAAGAAACAAAAAAATGGTGCTGCTACCAAGTAGTGTAAACCCCACAGTAGGTAACTCACTACTCAGTGGGTGATCCCAGACTGCATCTTTTGTTCCACTTGCATTTCCTGGGTCTGAAGATCTGAAGGTGGAGGCTGCAAAATGAAAGCCTGCAGTGGAACTCAACATGTTTCTCTCTTGACAACCCTTAAATAAATAAAATTGTTTGAGATTACAATATGGTGATAATTTCTGTTTTCCATTATAGAAGCAACAAAATGGTCCACCGAACTAACTCTTAAAATACTGAAATGGAAAACAAATATCAATATATTAAAGCTTGAAAAGCTGTGTGTTTATATTTTTCTGGATGTCTAATGACTATGAGGGGTGTTGTTTCAAATGCTTTCAGCTATTAATTATGTTTCTAACAATATTCTGGATCAAACACACTGCAATGAATTTGTGGTTTGATTCCCTTTTTAGTGCCATAATTACAAATTGTAAACAACTTCACTTTTCCCTAAAGGTTGTATAACTTTATAAAAAAATAGAGGGGAGGGGTGGAGAGTGCAAAACAACAACAACAAAAATCTATTGAAGTAGAAATTAAAGAGATGTTTGATATGATAAATAATGACTAGATAATGGGTTTCACTGGGATATGGAAATATATCCCACAAAGAGAGTAAAAACCTGTGTGAAAGGGCTTGGAGAAGAATAACCCTATCTTGATTTTCTTTCCCTCATCCTTGGTGTTGCTGTCACAAGTGAAGGCTTTAAGGACAATGCACACCTGACTCAGTTCACCTGGGAGTCTCCTTAGCAAGGATTGTGGTTAGAGGAGCAAATAATAGATAGTTTTATTTGTTTTGTAGGCAAATAGAGAGGAAAAGAGTAGTAGGTATTCCATGTACTCAATGCTTGTAAAGAAAAAAGCAGAGGTATAATTAAGAGACTCTGGTGGCATTTAATCAAGATGCCTCGCCACAGTATCTAATTTTATTTGCCTTCTATTGAGTGATTTCACTTTATTAGTTGATTGTCCAACAGACCCTTGAACATCTGATAATTGGGTTAGACAATGTCTAGAATTTTGTCTTTGTGTGACAGAGTAGTGGAACTGTCAGCCTCAGAAGACCAGAATCCCTTACATGTGTCAGGTGATCCAGTGGCAGCTATTATAAGAACAGGTTGAGCAAAAAAAGTTTATATTCCACTAACAAGCATATATTTTCAGTATGGAAATGAAATACCAAAAAATATCTTTAGAATTGTATTTAATGATCACTGTCCTCTTTAGCTGCCCTAGCTTGTTAACCTGCTTCGTTAGACTTGCCTCAGATTCCATGAGACTTCTCCAGAGCTCACAAAACCATGCAGAACCCCTGAAGCCCATCCTTCCCATCTATATCATTGAAGATGGCTCTTGAAGCAGTTCAAGCAGATGCTTGAGCAATCTGCTTTTCTGGTCTGGGATGCATTGGTTCATTTTTGTTTTATGTTCCTTGTGATTAATCAAAGGTGCCTCCCACAGTAATTTAGAGGATTATATCATTTACTTATTCCACCAATCTAACATTGCTAAATTTAACAACCAGTTTGATTTCTTAATGAATACATATTGGTTGCATATTTGTTTTGCCTTCTTAAAAGCATTTCATGACATTGTAGTAAACCTGACGTGAGAATCAGCAAATGCACACAATCTTCAGCAGAGTCATAATTTTAATTTTGCTGTGAGAATTTTGGACACCCTGGATTTTATATAAATTCAACAGAAGAATGTTTCAAGTGAGAATTGCACAGCCATGCATTCTCTAACTCAGACTTCATTAGATTTTGGGTGATCCTCTGGGACATGGTCATGTTTAGTTTCACAGAATTTGTAGCAGTGACATGTCTACGCTAATATGCCTTCTCTCAGTGATGGGAACTATGTGCCAAAAATAACCTAAGGAAAAGAATCAACATGAGCATAACTATTTTAAGAAAAAATAGCACCAGGTGAACAAGATGTTTATGACAGACTTTTATTCCATGGCTTAGCATGATACATGTATCACAGGTCCTGTTTAATGTGAAATTTCATGTTTAGTGGAACCTTCATTATTAAGCATTATATTGATCTGGGAACTGGGAATAAAGACAGTTACTTTTTCTCAGGTGCATATCAAATTTTGATTTACTTCTAAGCAAAGACTTCAGGCTTTATTTTTTTCCAGCTAAAGTTTTCATTATTGTTAGTGGACTTTTAGGTTTTCAGAGCAAAGGAGCCAAATTAATGTCCCATTTTCTGTTCCTTCATCAGTCCGTGTTTAACCCATAGTGCTTCTGTTTTAGCTTTAAATACAAATGTGATCTTTTTTTAATTGAAACCTTCTAGGCTATTTTGTGTACAACCTTTTATAATGTTAAGAACACCTGCAAACCTATTTGTGGTGGTGGTAATGGCTTCAATAGAAGTGACAGTACGACCACAGGGCTACCTATATTAGATTTGAAAGATTTGCTTAGTGCTTTGCCTATCTGGGTTGGAGTTTTTTTAATGCATGCTTTTCACTGTTTATGTCCTTGAAGTTCTTAGACCTATGAATCTATTTCAACAGAAAGAGTCTATACAAAGCAAAGCAACTGAATGTTTTGTGATCCTTTAAACTTTCATGTCTTTACCAGTAAGTAGCTGGTTCCTCTCTTCCTAGCTAGTCCATTTCATGATCAATTATATAAAACTTTGCCTCATAATAGCACAAAGGAACTTCTAAGGGAACCAGGAAGAACACATGATCCATTAAGATCTCCCATAACTAACCTTGGGACTTTCTAATGCAGTTCCTCCTATCCATAGGCTCCCCAGCTTGCAATTAAATCAATTCATATATCACCATTTATCATCTTGGAAATCTAGCTCACAACTGTACTCTCCAATTCTTTCCTCCAGAAACGTGTCAGCATAATTTACACTTGCTTCTATTACTGGCTTTGACAATTTGTTCCATTATTTGGTAACCCTCTGTATAAAGAAATTCTGTCTGAACTGCTTATAGATGAATCCTTTCTTTAACATCAATCCATTATCTCCATTTTTGTGTAAATTATTATCTCAAACAGTGCCTTACTGATAATACAGTTCTCTTGCTTCAGGAATCTTATGCAAGCCTAATTAGGGCCTCATTCTGATAAGATCTATGCACTCTGTGTATCTGATTTCAGATATTTTAAATTTCTTTCACCAACCAATAAAAGTGACTTTTATTTTTCACCTCTTACAGGAAAAAGCATACAATACCAGAACACGAGATGGATTCTTGTTTACGTTAGTTCAGCAAAGCAAAACATTTGAAAAAGCCCTCATACTTAAGGGCTCAGCGTACAAGGAGTCTTCTGGCTTGGTTGCTTTTAATGTAGCTGTGATGAAAGGAGGCTTTTGGGGAGATACCCTTCATCTGTAAAACTTGTTCTTTACTGCACAGCTTTAGTACCAGAAATTCCAGGACAGTATAAAGATTTTATTACGGCAGGTGCGTTGTCTTTCTGCAGTAGCAGAAGTGGTAATTCGATGCTCTACCCTTTTCTGAGCAGTCCTCTATTTTGTGCTTTATCCAGATGTCAAAACAATGAGCATTGTGTGGGGGAAAAATATCAGTAAGTTAAGCACTCAACACAAATATGGATTAAAAGGCTAGTTTGATGGATGTCTTAGTTGCAGAAATCTATCTATATATTTCTCCTGCTCTCACTAAGATGCTATTTACTCAAATAGCTTCTGCATGATATTTTGATTCATCATTACTTCACAAACTGCTTTGAGATAGATTTTCAGACCTGAAGGATCTACATAAAACCAAAGATTTTACAGTTCTTCATAATTAAACATTGACCACTGATGCTGTATTCAGTCAGCTTTACAACTTCTTTCTTTTGAAGGTAAGGAACATTGTCAAGAATCTCTGCTCATGCTGTCTTTTCTTTTGTATAGCAATTAAAGTCGGTACTGCACTTTAAAGGTACAAAACTCTGACTTATGATGGTTTTATCTACAGTAAGCATTTCCTTGAGTGTTGTAATGTGGTGAATTTTTATGCTGGGTGTTGTGTTGTCTTGTGCTTGTTCTGATTTGGTAATGAGTTGTATGATGTTTACTGTGATGATGTTGCTATCGTCACCCTTTATAGAATTCCTGAGATAAAGCTTTCAAACATTAATTTTTATTATTTTTTTTTCTAAATGGAAAAGACACTATAAATTAATACTCCACATATACATTCCTTATCATAACTTTCAATCTGGTATAAAATCTGGTATGTGATATTTATTTTTTCCTAATTTTAGATTACAAATATATTGGAATATTTTTTGCTAAGATAAGCATTCTTGAGATTCCAAAGAGGAAGTGACATCATGGATTGATTTGGCATTTCCCAGTCAAAATGGAGGGTTTGTTTTCACAGTTTATTCTATTTCATTGATCAGTCCCTAAACTTTGTACTTTTTCCTAATGCTGCACTTCTGCATGTGAGTGTGTTTTTTATGAAGTTTCTGGGATTGATTAAAAAGGAGCAATCCACAGCAAAATACACTCTCTCCCCCCCCCCCCCCCCAAGCATGTCTATGCTTTCCCACCTCAAATTTTTATATTTCAATGCATGCATTTTCTATTAAATTAATCATCAATATAAAAAAATCTTACCAGCTTTTTAAATAGGATTTTTATTAATATCTGAAACCAAAAATGTGTGTATTATTATGTCTGTATCAGGTTTTCCTTCTGTGATTCACTCATTAAAACTACTACCTAGAATAACAGCTGTACACCACTGGGTGGAGATTAGAAGTGCATAAAAGTAACCTCTGTCTGCGAAAAAAAATGTGAACATAAAAAAGCTTCCAAATTTTTCATCCTAAAAAATTTCTATCCTCAATTCAGAAGATATGTTATTATTAACACAAGATTAAAAAAAAAACAACCAACAACCCACCAGAAAACAACTATGGAGGTGTAGAACATGGAAAAATATAATTTTATTTAATTTCATCTTCTATTTCCTGTGTGATCATCTGAGAAAATTAATGAATTGTGAAGTTATGAAATCCTCATTTTTCTTCATAGAAAAGCTGAAATTTAATTTTCAATTATTGCTAAATTTTTCCACAATGCTTACTTAGCTGAAAAAAAAAATCCCAATATCATTTTCCTCTATTCAGAGAATCCTAATCTTATTTAATTGACATTTCACACCAAAAGGAAAATACTTTTTCTGCGATGGCTCCATGTTTTCTGAAACAGACAGATATGCTGTGTAAAACAGCTCAGTAGCTTCTTCATCTACTTCCACTGGAAGTGGATGAAGAAAAAAGTATAAATTAGAATGCAGCCATTGCATTCAGAGAATCCTAATCTTATTTAATTGACATTTCACACCAAAAGGAAAATACTTTTTCTGCGATGGCTCCATGTTTTCTGAAACAGACAGATATGCTGTGTAAAACAGCTCAGTAGCTTCTTCATCTACTTCCACTGGAAGTGGATGAAGAAAAAAGTATAAATTAGAATGCAGCCATTGCATGCCTTTTGTAACAATATTTGTGAATCTGAGATCTCCTTGTTTCCTTTTAACATGAGTGAGTCCTGATAGACAACTGCACTCCACTCCTGCTGGTGCTAGCTGCCAAATTGCAAGTGTAGACAGCTTGACCATACTAAATGGTGACAGGGTTCCCTGCTGACCCATGTTTTCCAGTTAATTGCCTTTTTAAATTTTTGCAAAATTTCCTGCATTTTTTATTTTTTTAATGCCCTGTTCATGTCTACATAAACAGATATGTGGATGATGGAAGGACACTTCTGTAAACCATCATTTGATGTTTATGTTTTCACCATTTTACTTTAAAATTTTATATTTATGCCAGTCTGGAGTGTTTTCCTTTGTGAAGCTCCTTATTCAGCACTATACTGCAGGTCTTTTTACTCCTGCTGTGCCTATTACTAAATAGCACTTGGTTATGCACATATATTTTTCTTCAAGCACTCTGTTTTCCTTAATTAATGTTCTCCCCAGTGCTTCTAACTTTCTGATCTCATCCTGTTGACTTCGCATTCTGTTTTATAGTCATTGTAGAGCATTGTTAAAAGATCATAGATTCGAATTCTTAAAAAACAAAACAAAACAGGCAATTTACATTATTTAAATTTTTAGTAAAAGTAAGCTAACACAAAATTGGGTTTATTTCCTTTCTTGAAAGTTTCTGCTTTCAAGATTCCTTCTTTCCACTTTCCATTTGTGCACTATGTCTAGAGACATGGTAGGCTTTATGATCCAACTGCAGAGACAAGCGTGTCTTCACACATACCAGTAGGCACAGAGTGAATTGGGGGAGACTTCAATGAAAACACAAGCATGCTGAAGCAGTGATAACATTCAATTTTGAATCAGGCTTTTCTAAAGCTTCTGCCTGCAGACAATATTTCCAAGATTATTGCAAGGTAATTTTTGTGTGTGCGCTTTAAACTAAAGCTTCCTGGGATCCCTGGTACTAGAAGCATATCTTGCTTATGCTTTTTCTTCTCTGCTAGGCATCATGCCATTAACACTTAATGTCCAATATGGGATCAAACTCTAAAACAGAAATTGAATAAATATTGAATCTGAGAAGAGGTCAGAATAAATAAATCAAGAATCCCCTACCAATAGGAATGAGATTAGCAACATACACAGAAATTAAAACTGGATTAAAATTGGTCCTCTAAGGGTCAAAATATTCCCAATAGACCAGTAAGATTAGCGTTTGGAACCCTTTGCCTTCTGGGCCACATGTAGAAGGTCACCATTTGCTTTTGCCAGGGCTTGAAAACAGTTATCCTATCCAACAGGACTGGACTCTTCTTGTTCTGCATAAAGAAACCTATTATCTTTATTCAGTTCTAGGTAGCATAATTTACCATGTCTTGTTTCTGAGTCAGATAAAACCCTGGATCTGTGCCCGGATCAGTTTTCCTCCCTGTCATTAGGTCCCCTATTTATTTATATAATGGTGGGAAAACTGCTGGGAAGCAGCAGCTTAAATGTCAAAAGGATGTACTAGACCATTATCTTCTTCCCCAAACACTTTATACAGCTACACTATTGATCTTAGGCATCTGCAGTCTTATTTGGCTGGGAAGATAAGGAAATAGAGCCTTCTTCTTTGTGGCAGTTATGAATAACACAGAATTGCACTCACAAAAAAACTTCACCAATTTTTTTTTTTTTTTTTCACTGATGGCATTAGATCTGAACTTTCTGGTGGTTGATGCAGCAGGGCACTGTTCACTCATACTGAGCTGGTTGTTAACCAGGACCACCAGATCCCTCTCCACAAGGGATAGGATGAGACGAAATGGCCTCAAGTTGCACCAGAGGATGTATAAATTGGATATTAGGAAAAATTTCTTCACTGAAATGGTTATCAAGCATTGGAACAGGCTGCTCATGGAAGAGGTTGAATCATTATTCCTGGAGGTATGTAAAAGATGTGTAGATGTAGTGTTTAGGGGCATGATCTAGTGGTGGACTTGGCACCACTGTGTTAAGTTTATGGTTGGACTTGATGATCTTAATGTTTTTTTTTCCAGCCTAAATGATTCTATAATTCTATAATTCTATTCTAAATGTTGTGCACTACCAGGACCTACAGCTTTGAAGAAATGTTATTTTTTTGTTCCAGCACTTTTCTTTCTTGCTCATATTGTGGTTTTTTTCACAAAACAAATCTTAACTAGGGCAAAGTAATGAAAATCAGAAACACATACACAAAAAATAGGAAGTATAAAACGTATGTTATCCTATGCACAGCCTTCTAGTGCATGCAGCAGATACATTAGCATTAGTATTCAGATCTATGGAACAGAATTCTATTATTAAAGCAACTGAAGAGTCTTTAATATTATAAATATGTATGACTTTGTAGAACAGTAAGGAAATATATTCTGCACAACGTTCTCCTAATGCTGAATATTTTAATAAAACAGCATTTTTCTACAAGTGCTATAAATTATCCACTTTAAATTAGATAAAAACTATTTGAGAAATAATTATGGGTATATGTTCATTAGATTGGAGTTGGAGGACTGAGAGATAAGGGCATTAGGTCAAGTCTTTCAATCTGCCTCCAGATACTCATTTCCGCTATAATGCCTATAAGCACATTATGGCAACAAGAATCTTGGTGTTTAGAGAATTCTAATTCATTCCCACTCTTTTGCTGCAAAATAGTCATTCTTAGTGCATACAGAAACACAAGCACAGAATTTGAGCATACTGAGCTGAGAAGTTCTTCTCTTGCCCCTTCCCTCTCCCTATACACTTTCAACTTCCTCTCCAACCTGCCTGCTGAAGCCAATCAATGTGCAAGACTTTATCAAGCAGTTAGCAAATATTGATTCATACTGCAGTATTTACTTTATAATGGCATTGCTTTATCCTTGCTTTTAAGTTAATCACAAACAATCCTCCCCCAATCCTTACCAGGAAGCCTGCCCTAAGTCCATTGCAAATCATAGACATAATCTCTGTAAATAATTAATCTGCCTGAATCTTATTCCAGCAACACCTGCACTAACACTGATTACCAGATGTGTAATTACATTTTCTTGTATTTTAATAGGTTTGCCTCTGCTTTCTGTAGTGGAGAGTGCTTAACCTCCTTTGTGACCTAGGGCAGAATTTCTTGACCTCTCTTTGGTTCTCTGATGTGAGTGGGCATGGAGATAAATCAAGGTGATATCAGACCATGTGGATGTACCTTGTCCTATTTCCTCTGAAGTTAGAGGTTAATGTGTGAATCAGTAAGGGGCAAAATAAATCTCTCACAAGCAAGCACAAGTAATGATAATTAAAAAAAAGAGAGTGATTAAGCTCTACAGTGTTTCCCATTGGCTCAGAAATTACCACATAAACTACTTTCATTAAAAAATTCTCCATGTTATCATACCGGTTTGATATTTTGATTAATGCTTCCTGTGAAATAAATTTTAAGGAGTCTTGATTCTGTCTTCTTATTTCACCATTCAAAGGGCTGAGATTCATATTCCTCAAGAAGACAGGTGCAAGACATATATATGTATATATATATATACATACATACATATAAATCGCACACACGCTTTGTAATGTATGTACACGTGCATGCAGGCCTCGCATAATGTTGGAGTGTATATTCTGAAGAACTGTTGCTTAAGCTTGAGTTCTTTGGTACATCAACTGTACTTTAAGATACTTACAGGGAGTTCACCATCAAACTAAAGTCCAGCCCAGTGTCTAGTGAAGGTTTTGAGTAATTTCAGCCCTGTGTTTAGGGAGGGCTTTAGCTGACACATAAATTCATATGTTGTACCTAAATGTGCCAGGTACAACTTTGATGTTTTATATGGTGCTGTACAGTATAGTACACTCATCTACAATCTCAGGTGCAGCAAGCTGGAGAAAGAAGAATCACTCTGCTCCATAGAAGGAACTTTCTCTAACTTTCTGTGTTATTGCGTAATATGTGTTCTGCTCGGTAAATTAGTATTAGTCAATTTTAGTCCTGAACCTCTCCATCCCACTGCTTTTACTCCATCCTTTTTCTAGACTTTTTTGTTGTTTTTGTTATTGTTGTTCTAGATCATCTGGCTAGATAACTCTGAAAACTGCAGAGAATATGTCTTGTAAGGAAGGAACACAATAAAGCATGCCTGCTTCTATATGGTCACAGATTTTCTCTACACCACTTTTCTCTGAAAGCAAGATTTTCAAATAAATGAAAGCTAACACCCTGACTCTTAATGCTGCTTCAGACTCATATGTTATGATTTGGGGCCAATCTTATGTTTAGCCATATATTTTCTCTTCTCAGACTGTTGAAGATGTATTATGTAATATTGGTGGTATTTTTCACATTTCAGGTAACTGTAGAAAAGAGTGTCGTAGCCTAAGAACACACTTGTTATATACATAATGACTTAGACAAGGCAAAGAGATAAATTAGATAACTACAAGTAAATAGGATAACTACAAGTAACACTTCCACACAGGCTTTACAGGTGATCTTAACCTCCTATTCTTTAAAGGAAGGCAGACCAAAACAAATTCATTTATAGCTATGGGACTAAAAATTATTTAAAGCAACAAGAGCATCCAGTAAGGCAGAAACACCATCAAACAGAATCTTGGACTGACACAAATGAGGGGCAGAACATCATATACTTCAGAAAGATTGTAAAACAAAACAAAATAATATTGCTGGGAAAAAAAAAAAAAAAGAAAAAGCCAGGTATGTCTTCTAACCTGAAGTAACTCAAAGAAAGATAAGTGTTGCCCTCTGGAGTAAACACTGTATATTGAATTGCAGTGTAACAGCTCTTCTATGATTATATATAAAAATGTAACCATCTAAATTCCAAGCATTCATGAAGAGCTGCCCTTAGCAAATCCTTAGCATCTTTTGACCAGAAAATAATCAGAGATAAGTGTTGTCAAGAAGGAAGACACAGAACCAGTCAAAATGGTTGTGATGAATTCCTCCAGCTAAGTAAAACTTGGCAAGTCTTTCATTAGAGTGCATAAGGAAAGAGAAACTGAGGCAGACTAAAGCAATGATGGAAGCCTGTAATTCGTATGAAAACAAAACGAAACAAACCAGAAAAATCCCAGACTACTCAGGGATGAGAAAAAGAGGCTGTGTGAAACCAAAAGCATGAGAAAGGGGAATGACAATGTATTCTCCTTGCACACAGCACACAGTCACAGAATACCAGGTTGGAAGTGACCTCACAGATAACCTGGTCAAGCCTTTCTAGGCAAAGCATGACCTAGACTAGATGGCCCATCTACTTGTCCTGCTGAAACTTAAAAGTATCCAGTGTTAAGGAATACACCACTTAGATATAGAACAAGCAAGAGCTCCAACAGAGAAAAACCGCAAACATACTGGTGATACAAAAGCAACATTCAAAGCAGTTTTATATCAATCTTCCTTTTAGCTTTTGGGCAACCTCTTACTTGCCTATGTTTGAGGAATAAAATCATGTCGGAATCAGTGGCTACAGGTGCAAACACACTGGGTGCTGCCAGCAATTACGGTTAGTTAACAGTTCCCAGCCAGAATAAAATATTTGAAGCTGGTTATTATAGTTTAATTTTACTCCTCAGAAAATGAATTGCTGCTACTGATGACAACTGCTTAATACTTTGAGGCTGCTCTTCAATCCTTTTGCAGCCCTTAGGGAAGCAGTGATCTACACTTTGCAAAATGCTGAAAGAGACTGACAAAAGCCACAGTGTTTCTTGTGCTTCCCCAAATGTAGGTACCAATTCCAACTATATGCTTTTCTTGTTAGTCATGTTTGTCATGCAAGTGTCTAACATGTAAAAGTAATCAAGAAGATGTAAATGACACATAGACCACACCAAAGACAAATCATGAAACATATGCAAATGTTAAAATTGAGGTGCACTAACTTTGGATAGACTAAATTTCTATGATTCCTGTTAGTGATAGGTTTTATGAAACAGATATGAGAATTTTCTGTTCTTTGTTGTTAAGTCTGAGTACTCACTGTTGTTTGCATTTCTGGAATGTTAAAGTGAAAACTAAAACACAAATGTGAGCAGTGAAGTACAGCTGGTAAAACTGAACTTTAAAATAGTACAGATGCATTTTTCAATGGATTGATTTAAGACATTTGAATAAACAAGTTCTTAATGCAGCATAATGTAGGTAAGCATTCTGTTCCTAATGCTTTATTGAGAGATTCTAAGTGATATAATCCAGAGTTGTGATTATTAAGGATCAGGAAGTCCCAGCTTCACCTGGACAAAACCTCACTTATAGTGTCCACTGCAGTAGGTGAAAAACCCTACAGTACTGCATACAGATGACTTCTGGGCAGAGCTCAGCAGAGTCACACACTTTGATTTGCTGTTTGGTGGTAAGCAAAACTATGCTGTCATTGTAGTGGTTACCTGCTGTGCTTCTTTCTTAGTGCAATTAGCTGTCATGCCATTCTCCCCACACCTGTGGGTGAAAGAAAAAGTCTCATTTGTTTTTCAGAAATTGCACACTTTACTTGAGTATACAGCATTTCAGTTCTGGAGGGGAAATTTCTGACAAGTAACATGGCAGGATATGGGTTATCTGTCTCTCTAAGTTTAGCTGCATTTTTTTCTGTCTAGTGATTTTCCTTTAAAGGTATTTTTTGTGGTGAAGTTAGATGGTGCAAGGAAGCTTTCCTTCCTGTGAGCAAGGCTGGATTATAGGCCTTAAAGCTCCTGAATCAGGAAAATGCATTTTATACACAGTGCTGAGAATCTAGCTGAGGAGAAAAAAGCCTTACAATCTGTGTGTATATATATGCACACACACACACATAAAAATGTCACTCCTGTCCAGCGGAGGATAAAAATATGAAAGCAGAGGGGACATTTTAGGAAATAATGTGCATTTCAGGTCAGCTTTCTGAATTATTCTAGAGTCACAGGGAGATTAGCATTCAGATTGCTGACAGATAACATAGGGTGTCACTATATAAAGATACTATTAGCCATCACGGAATCATGGAACTGCTGAGGATGGAAGGGATCTCTGGAAGTCATCTGGTCCAGAACCCCTGCTCAAGCAGGCTCACCTACAGCCATTTGCCCAGAACTGTGTCCATACAACTTTTGAATATCTCCAGGGGTGGAGACACCACAACAACCCTGGGCAACTTGTGCCAATGCTTGGTCAGCCTCAAAGTGTAGCTTCTCTACAAGGATATTCTGGGAGACCGTGTCAAAAGCCTTGCTCGAGTCAAGGCAGGCAATACCAGCAGCTTTCCCCTTACTGATAAAGCCAGTCATTGTAGAAGGTTATCAGGTTGGTGAAGTATGATTTCCCTTTTGTGAGTCTGTGATAACTAATCCTAATCACCTCCATGTGCTTCAACAGTCCGGAAATGGTTTACAGGATTAGCTGTTTCATCACCTTCCCAGGGATTGAGATGAGGCTGACCAGCCTGTAGTTCCCTGGGTCCTCCCTCTTACCCTTTGTGACATTTGTTTTCCTCCAGTCCTCAGGCAGCTTTTCCATTTGCCGTGATCATTGAAATATTACCAAGAGTGGCCTTGGAATGACAATAGAGCTCCCTTGGCACTGCCCAGGGACTTATATGTGTCCAGTTTGCCTAAGTATTTCCTGACCTGATCCTCTTCCACCAAGAGTAAGCCTTCCTTACTCCAGACTTTACTCCTGTTTTCCAAGCCTTTCAATTCCTAAAGGATGGTCTTGCTAATACAGACTTAGACAAAAAAGACATACAGTACCTTACCCTTTCTCCTGTCCTGTACCAACAGAGCCTCTGTCCTGTTCAGCCATTGGCCTACATTTTCACTAGCGAAAGCTTTTTCCACTTGCAAAAGCTTTTCTTATTGCTCTTAAGCTCCCTTGACAGATTCAACTCCAAATGACTTTGGCTTTCCTAATCAAATCTCTACATGCTCGGACAGTGTCTCTGTATTCCTTTCAGGTTTACCATGTTTGCTTCCATCTTCTCTATACTTTTGCATTTGAGTTTTGTCAGAATTTCCTTGTTCACCCATACAGGCCTCCTGATATATTTTCTTAACAACCTCTTCATTGGAATAGACTGCTCTTGAGCCTGGAGGAGGTGATCTTAAATATCAGAGCACTTCTCTCCAAGGCCTTTGACTTTTTCAAACAGATCCATGAAGAGGCTGAATTCTGTTCCACTGAATCCCAAGGCTTGCTTACTGCCCTGCTTCTTGCTCTCAGGATCTCATAATCATTCTAGGCAAGGCTGTCTTTGAGCTTTATGTCCTCACACTGGAGATGGTTATGCGCAAGTGGGTTTATTAAGGACTTGTGTTACAAACAGCACAAAAAAAAAAAACAAACAAACAACAGAAGCAGAATGAAACACTCCCCAACATTTTTCTTTGTCTTGGTGGGAACAAAGTCCTGTTAGCCTCTGAAAGCACTTCACTATGAAATGAATTTTAAAAGAGACTCCAGGTGTGTCTAAACGAGGTATGGATCTATAATTTCACCCACCCTGCAACAAAACAGGGAGAATCAGAGCTCTTGCAATAGATTGTTATGATTCTTCAGTCATATATATCTGTAACTGACATATGTACAAGGGAAGCCACATAAAAAGAGTAGGGACATGCTGAAGTTCTCATCAAAAGCACAGAGGGTGCTGTGCAAATGAGAGAACATGCCAAAGAAAAATTTTCTTGACTCTGAAGCATTCATTAATGAATTTCTTGCTGGAGTTTTTCTGCAGCAGTGTGTTTTACATGTACTCACATTAAGTGATGTTTTTTAATTTGTTTCATATGTGTCTGCATGTCTATATGTGTATCATATATAAGAAGCATGGCTGACTTCTGTGACTGAAGTCACTGAAGTCAGCCTGAGCTACTTCTTCACTGTTGTCTAACTCAGTATTCTTGATTGCTCTTGTATTTAAGAAAGAAAGTGCATCCCCTAATTTCAGGGAAACAAGACTGAATGTACTAATAGGTGAGTCAAAGAAGTATCTGTGAAATGTATATAGCTTTCATTCTGACACAAAAAAATTAATTGAAACCCAACTACTAGTTCCTCAAAACAGATGGTCTAAATCTCCATGTTAATCAGAAATTTCTAACTACCTTCAGAGAGACAGAAGCAGATTATTCTCTGACCATCTGAAAGCTTTTCTTATCCATATCACAATTGCCTTTTAGTTCAGACTTGCCCCCTTTAAATTGGGATGTCTTTCCTTTCATGACTGTATAGCTATCTTTCCACTTTACAGCTGTAGATTATGGTTTGTGATGTGATTTTAATTTACTGCATACAGAGATTCTAATTATGGAATTGCCTAATTTTCTGCAATCTTTATTGCTATACTCAAGCAAACATTTGTTAAGGGTTAGATTTTTTTCCCCCCCAGCAGATTAATTTTACTTTTTTTTTTAAATTTATTTTACTTTGATTCTGTATTGTACCATTTCCCTTTCAGAATTATTTCCTTGCTAGGAGCACACAGCTATACAGCTGTTACAATTATCCTTTCAGATAGATCTATCTGAAGATCTAAATTTCTAGGAGCCTTCCAATTATGTAAGGCATTCCCAGCTGGATTAGAATTCATCTTTTCACAGAGAGAGCAGTGTCTTTATCCCATAGAAGACTGAATTGTGCTTTTCTCATTGCTTTGCCCTAAATAAAAGTAAATAAGACTTTTTTTTTTTCTTCCCATGAAAAGAAATCTGTAATGACCTCTGAAGGTGGAAATTTCTCCCTGAAATGTCTCTTTCAAAATTCTGTGCAGTGCATTTAGTTTCTCTTCCCTGTCTTTTTGAAGTCACAATATCATTCATGTTCTCAGACTTTGTTTACCATCTTGGTTAAACCTTTAGATTCAGATTCAAGTTCCTAGCCTGTATTCAGGCAGGTGCTTTAATTAGATGTTGCCAATGTATGTCTCATTTTGCAGCCAAGTCCAGATATTACAAAGTTGATTTTGTAAGCTTCAACCAAAAGGTATATACATGCAATTGATCTGGGATTTAAAGAGCCAGTTTATATCAATTGAGAGCATCCTTCATTAAAACAAACAAACAAACAAAAAAAAATTTTCTTTAATTCGGAAACATTGGGGATTTTATAAAAAATAACTAGGCATTTTCTTATTTCTGTCCTATGTTGCACTGAAAAATACTGTTTCTACTTCTATAATGCCATAAAAACTAATTTTTTAACATATTCAGTTTAATATTCCTATCTGGATTATTACTGAACCTGAGCCACTGTTCTTTCTATTTGTCTCTGAACTTTCTACATTTTTCTTGATTTAACATGTTTGGAATCATTCACAGAGAAAATGAGAAGTGCTATTAATATGAAAGCTATATTTGTGCAAAAGAACAATTATTGCCTCCTGTCACCTAAGGTCATGTGGTGATGCTGACTTCAAATGCAGTGCAGTGGTTGTGATGCTGACTTCAAATCTCTCAGAAAGGCTTAGGTTTGAGAAAAAGAAAGAAACAGCAAAGTGAACAAACATGCACCCTCATCTTTCAGGGGGTAAACCAAACCTTACTGCTGTAGGGATCAGTTGGTGTACCCTATGTAGCCCATAGAAGAACTCCAGTGGAGTGCTTTACAGGGTAGGGAGAGCAGCAGCAGCAAAATATCTTCAGTGTGCTCCATGTGAGGCTTTCCCACATGTAGATGCCTTGACATCACTCGGTGTGTGTTTCACTCCTTTTGCTAGAGGAGAGAAACCCTAATAGAGTGACATAGAACTTTGTTTAATTACCCCAAGCCTGTGATGAACCAGTCGTTCACTGAAAAGTAGTAATGACTCAGTTTTACCACCAGAATTGTACCACATGGAAATTCAGCTCTATTCTCTCAGATGTTTGACCACAGAGCTTTAAGCTCCTCCAAACTTCTGCATCAACATGGCTGATATATTATGTTCTTCAGCAGCATCTGTATCCAGCTCTCACACTTTCTGATGTTATTAAAGGGGACGTACATATGGGATCCAAGGGTCAGAACTACCAGATGTGGAAAATTGAGGTCTTGAGGACGCAATTAAGTACTAGGCAGTATCCAGAAGCTCACGTCAGGCCACTTAGTCTTCCAAAAGTTTAGAAAACGAATAGCAACTCACTGGAGCACATACATAAGAATGGCAGAATAGTTCGGAAAGAAAATAAGGGACAGAATGTAACATTATGTTTTTAAAAGTACTTTTAAACTTTGGGATCCAATTTTTATACAGAGAAGGTAAAAAATTTCACTTCTTGTCTCAAGTGTGGCAGCACTATACCACTATTACCTACCTGTAGTACAGATTCGCTGCATGTGATTAAAGTATCACCATCTCATCCTTTTGGCAAGGGTTGCTTTTTGTAAAAATCTGAATGCTTGCTGATGCATCAAAATGGATAATCAATGAAATGTTTTGAAAGCTTGCTCTAACACTTTATGCTGATGTTATTGTGTGTTATTATAGAAACAGTACCATTATCCATACATATTTTTGTTAGCTCACCATTCCAAAGAAAAAAGAACCGTGCAAAGGGATACCTGCAATTCATTTTCAGAAAGCATTTTGCAGCTTTTTCCAAGGCTCTTTTAATGCCAAATAGTTTATGTATACCAAAATATGTTCCTTTAGTAAGATCTCTAGTTTTTATTGTGCATTACAGTAGTTAAGAGGGACATTTGCTAGATTGTTTAAAATAGCATCTTCCGAGAACAAGGGGTTAATATCCGGAAGAAAATCTGAGCTTTTCCACTCAGATCTACTTCTAATAATTTTTATATACTTTCTATATTCTATCTCTACATGATTTGAACATCTCGCTGACAACAAATTCAGTAACCATGTGGAATGAAAAAAATCATCTTATAGAAAGTTCAGTGCACCAGTTTAGTTCTCGTCTTCTTATATCAGCACTTCTTATATCAGCACTCCAGGAGATCTTGGTTCAAGTTTTACATACAAGGTTGTAGTCTGAGGGAAAAAATGAATTTATATTTTCTGCCTGCCACCACATACAGAAGTTTTGCTTTGTCATACTAGAAGAGACAGGAAGAATGCAGTTGTCTCAAAACTCTTAATTTATCACTGGTTCGTGTTTACATGAGACTGTCATTGCATTCTGTGCTTAAGAAAAGCAGCAAGACAACTTTTCTAATTTCTGCAATTGCTGGTTTGATAGAATTATAACACTGATTATGAGTATCAATCAAAATCATGTGAATGTGCTATTAAAAGCAGGAGTCATTTATTTCCATCAGAGACGCTCTCCACAGAAATTTAGAGCACACCACAGATGATGTTATTTGAAATGAGTTACAGAAGAAGGGAGGAAAGAGTAACTTAACAGTCATAACTGCAGTAATTGTTTAGACAAAGATAACAATGCCTAAATGTACCTTTGGAAAATATTAGTTTTGCAAAAGAAACAGCTTAATGCCTCCTTCCTCAAGAGGGGTGGGTTACAAGAGAGGTTTTGAAGTAGTCAAATTGTTGTTAGTTAAATATAATTTTAGCGCTGTCTTGTTTTACATAAGACTAACTTGTAGGCAAGAAATGCATCTATTTTGTTTCTAATTTCTATCCCAAAGTATGGGATATCTGCCCCAAATCTTGAAGCTGAAGTCCCTGAATAAATAGTTAGTTTTTTACATTGTACCCCTCAGGTGTGCCTCTAGAACATACTAATGCGCCACCTTGAAAAGAGTTATTTGAAGAATTTAAGTATTTCAAAATGACCAGTTATTGCCAGCATGTACTGGTGGCTATACCTGTGTTCCGTATCTTTTTTGTACCATGAATATCAATATGAAAATGCATTTTTTGCACTTTAAAACCAGTAAACAGGTTTTATGTACTTACTCTGTGGTAGGAGTAGCTGTTTTGATTTAGTTGGACTTGCTGTTAATCAGCTTTACCTAAACTAAAATGTGTTAGCTTTCTGAATACGTTGGTCATATATCTTCAGAAGATGATCTTGTTGATGGAGGAGGAGCAATCTATCAGAGAGAGGGAACTCCCTCTTCCCCCCCCACCCCCCCCCAAAAAAAAAATAAAATAAATGTGGTAATGCCAAACATTAGGCTTGCTACATTAATGAAATCTGTCGCTGTTTACAGTCTTGGGTGTTGGCCAAAGATTTCTGAAGACTTGACTAGGAACTGTAAGTAGAGTGCTATGAAAATGGAGACAAAGAGACAGAGGGTTTTTGAAATCCAGTCAACTTCAGTCCACAGTGAGTGAGCTCTACAGCAGCTTCAGAATTTAGATCAAATTTATAGTGATTGCTTTTTAACATAAAAAAATAGCTTATAATCACCATCTGTCTCTGCTTATATATAAATAACTCTGTATGTCTTTTCATCCAGATATTTGAATTTGGTTTAGGACATTTAGAAGTGAGAATGTGAATAAATACCCTATTAATAATTGAAAATGGCCCTAAGCATATTGGGTAAAGGCAACAGTAACTCCTTAGTTCCCAGTCAAAGATAAGACTGCGAATAAGATAAGCAGAATGTTGTCTTATGGTTCTAAAATATTAGACAGCTGGATGTCAAAAAAAAGTTAAGAGTGCTGTTAATCTCATAGGTTTCATTTTCATTTCTATATCCTGAATACTTTGTAATGTTCATGGCTGATAAATTCAACAATCTTGGTTTTACTTAGCATCATGTCACTCACAGCTCTTGGGCTTTCCTAATTCTGTATAACATGACTTGCAATATTTGTGCAAGAAATTAGGAAAATCAATGCCGTCTGTGTTACATGCAAATTCTAGGGTGTCTGGAAATGCAGAAACCTACTTAGGCTGTTTAGTCACCTAGAGCTCATCTGTTTTACCTTTTGCCACTCATGGCTAAAAGATTCATGTGGTGGCTGTGGATCTGAGAAAGTGACAAAAAAAATTACATCTGATGACAACAGTAATTTCTAAGCCTGTATATGATCAGTGTCCTTTAAGATCGAAGATATCACCACTCGAGTAGAGAGGTAAAGAAACAGCTGTGTCTTTCTCCCTGTCCTCTTCCTGCAAGTGTGTTTTACCTATGAGTAGGACAAAAAAGTTAGAGGGACTATTCATTAAATTCTAGATAACTTTGCACTATTAGCAGTTAATTCGTGGCCTCTTCTTACCCAGTTACAATTAGTTACTGAGGTACCTGTGTGATGATGTGATTTAAAACCAGATATATGCAGCCTTTCATGCTCAAGGAGGAAACATCTAAATGAATCAGGAAAGAATGATAGAGATCTACTTTTTAACTTAATCTCTCTCTGGAATTAAAACACTGTTTTGAAGACTGTAGTGAAGGTGACAATTTCCACATGGGACTTATACCTGTGATTGCCAGCCACTATGTCAAACACTGCATCCAGCCACTATGTCAAACACTGCATCTACTTGCAAAGTATCAAAACACCATCTAGAGCTTTGGTGTATCTTTTATCTCCCTCTATTCATCACAAACAAACAGTTTCTGCCTTTTGAAACATATTATATATAAACAGAAATGAATTAGAATTGCTCTTGAGAATGTTGCTGAAGTTTCTTACAAAATTACTTCAGGTACTTTAATTCTCAACCTTGGATGATTTTGCTTTTAATCCATGCACAGATTTTTAAAGCTCACAGTTTCAAATAAACATGACTTTTTCTGGTTTTAATACATGTAGTAATCCCATGACCCAGTTAAGATTTATAGGATAATGAGGCCTACAATTGTCTCCTATTGTTTTTAAATGTTAAATAATGATTTCTTCCCCAATTGTTGAATACATTCCATAACAATATTGCATACTGATGCAAACTCTGTAAAGGCTCTGTGGCTATGCTCTCATTCTGGAAAGACATGAATTAAGTAAAATAATTAAAGATCCAAATGTTAACTCCAAAAATGTTCAAAAAAGTCCAAAATTATAATTTCTATAATTGATGATTAAAATTATCAAAGTTATATGGGATAGTGAATATATTTATGGAAATATATTAGCTCTGTCATTGCAAGAAATAGAAATAACTTCAGTGTTCACAGTAACAGATATGCCTTCAATTATTGATATAATCATAGTATAATAACCTCATAACTATGTTATTAGATCTACAGAGGGGAAGATTTGGTGCCGGGGATCTGATATTTATACAAAATGTGTTTGAGAGTAGTTTTATTTCAGGCTCAGTATATTTTGTTCCTATGGGCTAACTGTCTATTACCGTTTTGAAAATATTTAAATGTGTTTGAAGGGTGTATCATCTGTTTAGCTATATTGAAAATATAGCCTGTCCATATGCATCACAACTGCTTTATGTGAACTGAGACTTTTAAGTGAGGACCTTTGGAAAATCCACTTCAAAATTCTTTTACTCTGAACTGAAACACCAATGTAGAGTTATCACCTACACTTCCTTTGCAAAGCCCTATTTTCTTCTTTGGAACTTCGAGTACTCATCCTACACCATCAAGTCTTCAGGTATAGAATGTTATGAAAACATTGATATCTTTGTATTTTTTTTTTTTTGTATTTTTTGTATATTTTTTGTATATTTTTTTTATTTGTATTTCTTGTATATTTTGTATTTTTTGTTTTTGTATTTTTTTTTCTTAAAATCGCTGTGAAAATATACATTACAAATATCCTTAAGAAACAGTCATGGTTGCATTCAAAGTTTGGTCTAAGCCTGTTTACGACCACTTTGAAATGAAATGTTCAATGATGTGAATCTAGCCTGAAGGCAAGTGTTTCAATAAATATTTATATTGTGGAAAATTCCAACTAATTTCCTCATATTTTTGTTATTCTGAAAACCAAAATGTTCTCAAAACATCTTCACTTAAGCCGCATACTGAAACTTAGAGAAAGCTAAAGGCATAACATGGCAAGCCATCAGCTCACTATGCTAATGTACAAGACAAAATTGGTGAAATAAAAGCATCACCAAAATGGAACAAAAGGAAATTTAGAGGATAGTAAAGCAAAAGAAAACAATATATACTAAGAAACTCTGTGGTATGTGACCTAGGATGAATTAAAATGTCTGCAAGAATTTGTAGTTCTTCCTAATTCCACTTGGTCAGTCCTGACAATTGTCTAGGTTAGAGCAATGTTTGGTTTCTGTATTGGTTTTGGTTTCAGTTTTGGTTTTGGTTTGGGGGGGTTTATTCCTCATGGTCATAAACCAGCAGTTCCTTGATTTGTGTCATGGCTTTCTCTCTCCCCCATGGATCTACAACCCACATGTGAGTGGAGGAATTGGTTTTTGCATCTGTCAAATGGCATGACATTATATGGCACATAGGCCACAAGTCTGGGATTATTCCTTAGCCCTGTTTAGAGTCAGTGTGGTTCATGTAGTTAGGCTGCTTTCAGCAGCTTATAGATGGACGATAATGATCATAGAATCATAGAAAGGTTTAGGTTGAAAGCTATCTCAAAAGATCATCTAGTCCCACCCCACTCCCACGACAGTAGGTTGCTCAAAGCCACATCAAACCTTGAACACTTCCAGGGGTGAGGTAACTGCAGCTCTTCTGGCAACCTGTTCCAGTGTCTCACAACCCTCATAAAAAAATGTCGTCATTCTGTCCATTCTAAATTTATCCTCTTTCAGTTTAAAACTGTTGCCTCATTTCCTGTCAGTGCAAGTCTGGGTAAATAGTCTTTCTACTTCTTTCTTATAAACCCCCTTTAAGTACTGAAAGGCTGCAATCTCCTTAGAGCCTTCTCCAGGCTGAACAAGCTCAACTATCTCAGCCTTTCTTCATGGGAGGGTCATTCAAATTCTCTTTTGTGGCCCTCCTCTGGACTCACTCTGATAGGTTCATGTATTTCTGATTCTAGGGACCCCAGAGCTGGACGCAGTACTCCAGGTGGAGTCTTGTGAGAACAGAATAGAGTGGGAGAATAATCTTCCTTAATGTGATGGCCACATTTCTTTTTGTGCAGCCCAGGATACAGTTAGCTTTCTGGGCTGCGAACACACTTTGTTGTCTCATATCTAATTTTTCACCTGCCAGTATCCCCAAGTCTTTCTCCTCAGAGCTGCTTTCAATTCTTTTACTGCACAGCCTGTACTGACACTGGGACTGCCCTGACCCATGTGCAGGACCTCGGTTGTGCTTGGTTTTGCTGAACTTCAAGAGGGTCACATGGGCCCACTCCTCAAGTCTGTCAAGGTCTTTCTGGAAGGCATCCCTTCCCTCAGACAAAACAACTGCACAACTCAGATTAGTGTCATCCACAAACTTGCTGAGGGTGCACACAGTCCTACTATGTCACTGATGAAGATATGAAGTAGTACTGGTCTCAATATGGATCCTGAGGGACACCACTCCTTACTGATTTCCACTTTGGTATGCTGGGACATCTACTGTAGCTCTTTGGAAGTGACTATCTGGCCAGCTCTTTATCCGTCTAACAGTTCATCCATCCCCATATAATTCCAATTTGGAAGTAAAAAAGTTGTGGGGGACCATATCAAAGACTTTCAGAGAGATGACATCTGCAGCCCTTCTGTTGTCACCTCATGCAGTCACAGAATAACAGAATCACAGAATCCTAAGGGTTGGAAGGGACCTCAAAAGATCATCTAGTCCAACCCCTCTGCAAGAGCAGGGTAACCTAGAGTACATCACACAGGAACTTGTCCAGGCGGGCCTTGAATATCTCCAATGTAGGAGACTCCACAACCCCCCTGGGCAACCTGTTCCAGTGCTCTGTCACTCTCACAGTAAAAATTTTTTTCCTGATGTTCACATGGAACCTCCTATGCTCCAGTTTACACCCATTGCCACTTGCCCTGTCACTGGACATCACTGAAAAAAACCTAGCTCCATCATCCTGACACTCACCCTTTACATATTTGTAAACACTGATGAGGTCACCCCTCAGTCTCCACTTCTCCAAGCTTAAGAGCCCCAGCTCCCTCAGCCTCTCCATATAAGAGAGATGTTCCATTCCCTTAATCATCTTTGTAGCTCTGCGCTGGACTCTTTCAAGCAGTTCCCTGTCCTTCTTGAACTGTGGGGCCCAGAACTGCACACAATATTCCAGATGTGGCCTCACCAAGGCAGAGTAGAGGGGGAGAAGAACCTCTCTTGACCTACTACCCACACCTTTCTAATGCACCCTAGGATGCCATTGGCCTTCTTGGCCACAAGGGCACATTGCTGGCTCATGGTCATCCTCCTATCCACCAGGACCCCCAGGTCCCTTTCCCCTTCACTACTGTCCAGCAGGTCAGCCCCTAGCCTGTACTGGTACATGGGGTTGTTCTTCCCCAGATGCAAGACTCTACAGTTGCCCTTGTTGAATTTCATTAAGTTCCTCTCCGCCCAACTCTCCAGCCTGTCCAGGTCTCGCTGAATGGCAACACAGCCCTCTGGTGTGTCAGCCACTCCTCCCAGTTTAGTATCATCAGCAAACCTGCTGAGGGTACACTCAGTTCCCTCATCCAGGTCGTTGATGAAAATATCAAACAGCACTGGTCCCAGCACCGACCCCTGAGGGACTCCACTAGTCACAGACCTCCAGCTAGATTCTGCCCCATTGACCACAACTCTCTGCCTTCTTCCTTCCAACCAGTTCTTGATCCACCTCACTACCTGATCATCAAGCCCACACTTCCTTAGCTTATCTATGAGGATGCTGCGGGAGACAGTATCAAATGCCTTACTGAAATCAAGAAAAACCACATCTACCGCTCTACCATCATCCAGCCACCTAGTTACTTGCTCATAGAAGGCTATAAGGTTGGTCAAACATGACTTCCCCTTGGTAAAGCCATGTTGGCCGCTCTTAATGACCCCCTCATCCTTGATATGCCTAGAGATGGTGTCAAGAATAAGTTGTTCCATCACCTTTCCAGGGATGGAGGTAAGGCTGACCGGTCTATAATTACCCGGGTCCTTCTTCTTGCCCTTCTTATAGACCGGCATGACATTTGCCATTCTCCAAGCCTCAGGCACCTCACCTGTTTCCCACGACTTACCAGAGATGATGGAGAGTGGGTCAGCAGTGACCTCCGCCAGCTCCCTCAGCACCCGCAGGTGTATTCCATCCAGACCCATCGACTTATAGATGTCCAGATTGCTTAACTGATCCCTAACCCAATCCTCATCCACCAAAGCAAACTCCTCCTTTATCCTGACTCCTTCCGGGGCTATAGGAATCTGGGTCCCCCGGGGAGAGTCTGCAGGAGTAAAGACAGAGGCAAAGAAGGCATTCAACACCTCTGCCTTCTTTATATCCTCTGTCTCCAGAGCACCCACCTCATTCAGCAGTGGGCCTATACTGCTTCTTTTGTTAGTTTTATCCACTATGTATTTGAAGAAGCCCTTTCTATTGTCCTTGACCCGACTTGCCAGATTAAGTTCCAAGGAGCCCTTAGCTGTCCTAATTGCTTCCCTACATCCTCTAACAGCTGTCCTATATTCCTCCCAAGTGGCCAGCCCCTCCTTCCATAATCCATACATTCTCTTTTTCCGTACGAGTTTGCCCAGCAGTTCCTTGTTTAACCATGCTGGTCTCCTGGCTCCCCTACTTGGCTTCCTACTCATTGGAACACACTGATCCTGAGCTTTGAAGAAGTGGTTCTTGAATGCTGACCCGCTATCTTGAGCCCCTTTACCACCTAGTACCCTTTGCCATGATACTTCCCTTAGCAATTGATTGAAGAGGCCACATCCAGAACTGTGGCCTTGCTAGGTATTCTATTCCTCCCACACAAGATCCTAAACTCCACCATCTCATGGTCACTGCAGCCCAGGCTGCCATTGACCATCACCACTTCAACCAGACCCTCCTTGTTGGTAAGTACCAGATCCAGTAGCGCTCCTTTCCTAGTTGGTTCGTCCACCATTTGCATTAGGAAGTTATCATCAATGCACTGGAGGAACCTCCTAGCCTGTGAATGACTGGCTGTGTAAGTCTTCCAGCAAATATCGGGGTAGTTAAAATCCCCCATAAGGACCAAGGCATGTAGTCGTGAGGCTGCTTTCAATTACCTGTAGAAAGCTTCATCAACTCCTTCATCCTGATCAGGAGGCCTATAATAGACACCCACAACTGTGCCACCCGTACCAGCCTGTCCCTTAATTCGCACCCACAGGCTTTCCACTTGCTCCTCATCTGCCCCTGGACAGAACTCAATACATTCTAGTCGCTCTTTTACATAAAGAGCAACTCCACCACCTCACTTTGCTGACCTATCTTTCCTAAAAGGGACATAGCCATCCATGACCACATTCCAGTCATGTGAGCTGTCCCACCATGTCTCTGTAATTGCCACCAGGTCATAACCTTTAGACCGAACACAGACTTCTAACTCCTCCTGTTTATTCCCCATGCTGTGTGCATTTCAAGGCATTTCAAGAAACAAGCAGAGCACACTAGTGGCACCCTTGGAAGGCGGGAGGCCTTCTGGTCTTCATTAATACTAGAACAATGCCCCACTAGTTCAAACCCAGCTACAACGCCCTCGCACTTCGAATCTAACCTAGAGCTCTGTGAGTGAGCTCTGCTAACTCTTGCCCTGGTACACTTTTTCCCCTGCAGCACAGGGTCTAAACAACTATCCTTTCCCTCAAATGAAACAATAGATTGAGAGTCCTCCCTAGTCCACCATCCTTCAAGCCCTAGCATGTTTCTCTTGGTCTTGTCCCTAACAGGCCCAGTTATCTCCCCTTCCCCCTTCATATCTAGTTTAAAGCCCTGTCAATGAGCCTTGCTAACTCCTGCCCCAAAAACCTTTTCCCCCTCTGGGACTGATGTATCCCACCTGCCACCAGCAAACCAGGTGTCTCATACAGCAGCCCATGATTTAAAAACCCAAACCCCTGCCTTTGGCACCAGTCACATAGCCATACATTAATCTGCAGACTCTTATTTATCTCTGCACCCTTGCTTGTAACAGGTATGGAGGCAAACACGACCTGCACTCCAGACCCTCTAACCAGCCGTCCCAGGGCCCTGAAGTCTCTCTTCATTGCCCTTGCCCTCCTTGTAATAATTTCATCACTGCCAACCTGAAAAACCAGCAGCGGATAGTAGTCAGAGGGCTGCACCAGATCAGAGTTCCCTTTTAACATCTCCAATCCAAGTCTCAGGTAGGCAGCAGACTTCCCTGTGGGATGGATCTGGTCGACAAATGGGCCCTTCTGTTCCCCTCAGAAGGGAGGCACCCACCACAATTACTCTTCTTTTCTTCTTCATTGAGGAAGTTCTAAGGCATGGGGGTGAGTGACAAGCCCTAGGTGGCTCACTAGATGGACCTACCCCTCCATCTCCATTTACCTGGCCCTGTAGTTCCAAGACCTCATACCTGTTCCTCAAGGGCACCTGGGAGGAAGGAAGGGATTGTGAGAGTTTTTGCTTACCTCTCTGAGGAGGGACCTCCCTCCATACTTCCTTGTCCCTTAAGTTCACTCCTTCTATCTGATGGTAGGAGGGAAGGGGATCTATCACTTGTTCAACCACTTCCCTCTGCCCTTGCCTTAGGCTGTGGCTCCACCAATCAATTTCACTTTCACACTCTCTGACAGCTCTCAACCTTTCTACGTCCTCCCTCAGTTCAACCACCTGCTTTAGCAGGTCATCTACTTGCTGACACCGCACACGAGCGGTGTCACTGGCTCTCTCCCATACAAGTGCCAGGCTCAGGCATTCACCGCAGCCAGAGACCCGCACGGCCACATGTCTGCAGGAAGGCTCAGTCTGGGTACCCACGTTATTCCTCACTACAGGTTTTGATCGAGTGGTGACCATGATCTATCTGGTCGATCGGTCCGCCTACGTCTCTCTGCACAAGCAAGCAATCCTTCCTCCTCCTGCGCTCCAGGCGAGCCCTCTTGATCAGGCGGTCACCCCGCTCGCCTGCCGCGGAAACTGCCTCGGCCTCACCGCGCTCCTGGTTGCTCGCGCTCCCTGGGCAGGTTTTAACCGCTCACAGCTGCCGCCGAGCCTCCTGGCTCTGCCCGCGGTGAGTCAGCTGCTCACGAGAGCTGAGCTGCCGGCTCCTGGGTGAGTCCTGTCGAGGACCTCTCCTTGTTATCTCCCTTATTATTAGTAGTAGTAGTAGTGCTAACAGTAACAGTATCAGTATTAGTAGTATGTTGTACTTTATTTTAATTATTACATTTTTCTTATGTCAACCTGGGGGTTTTATGTTTTTCTGATTCTCCTCCCCATTTTGCCTGGGGAGGGGTTGAGGGGTTGAGCAGCTGTGTGGTACTCAGTTGCAGCTGGGTTTAAATCACAAAAGAATTCTTTTTTTTTTTTAGTATATTCCCCACTTCTGTGAACATCACCTCTATGTTCCCACATATTCTTTTTGCCACCACAAAAGCCATCTTACATTTTCACTATCCCAGTCCTTCCGTTCACTCCCCCAGTTCATCCTTCTCTTTCCTCTTATTTCCAGTAATGATGTCTCTTGCTCACTCAAAAAAAAATATTTTTATCCTTCCCGAAAGATTAAACAAGGTGTCAAGTTTTAATCCCCATAAGGGGCAAGGTTTATAAAGATAGCAGGACTCCAAGTGGTAGGATGCTTCACACTTCTTTGGCATGCTGCTGGCTGGGCTGGTTCTGGGAGTAAAGCCCTTAACTGCTTTCAACATTTGTTAGACACCGAGCAAACAGGAGAGAAGACAGCCAGCAGCAGTCTTGGCTTTGTGATCTGCTTTGGTCACCTTTGCTCCCTACTCAGTCTAGACATTCTGAAATAACATCTCTATATTTGTAACAAGATATACTTACACTCATGCGAGAATAGCTTTGGCTTGCTACACATTATACCACACCTTGTACATGTAGGTGTGTGAATAGAGGAGAAAGTCATGAGAACCATGCACAATTTCAGCCTAAATGCTTGCTGCTTGCATGCCTTTGTAGATGCAGACAGTCCAGGCCAGTCCCTCTGTACTGGCTATGAGAATTGGCTCATTCTTTGTTAGGCTCATAGAATCATAGAATCAACTAGGTTGGAAAGGGCTTTTAAGATCAAGTCCAACCATTACCCCTTGACTGCCAAGACCACCATCAAACCATGTCACTGAGGGCCTCATCTACATGTTTTTTTTAACACTTCCAGGTACAGTGATTCCTCCATTTACCTGGGCAGCCTGTTCCAATAACTGATTAGCCTTTCTATGAAAATTTTTTTCCTAATATCCAATCTAAACCTCCCCTGGCACAGTTTGAGGCTGTTACCTCTTGTCCTGTCACTTGTTACTTGGCAGAAGAGACCGACACCCATCTCACTACAACCTTCTTTCAGGTAGTTGTAGAGAGCAATAAGGTCCTGCCTGAGCCTTCTCTTTTCTAGACTAAACACCCCCAGTTCCCTCAGCTGTTCCTCATCAGACTTGTTCTCCAAACCCTTCACCAGCTTCATTCCCTTTCTCTGGACTTGCTCCAGAACCTCAATGTCTCTCTTGTAGTGAGGGGACCAGAACTGAACATAGGATTTGAGGTGCAGCCTCACCAGTGCCAAGTAGAGGGGGATGATCACTACCCTGGCCACACTATTGCCGATACAGGCCAGGATGCTGTTGGCATTCTTGGCTGCCTGGGCAGAAGCTGGCTCATGTTCATCCATCAATCAGCACCGCTAGGTCCTTTCCCAATGAGCAGCTTTCCAGCCACTCTTTCCCAAGCCTGTAGCGCTGTGTGGGGTTGTTGTGGCCCAAATGCTGGACCCGGCACTTTGCCCCTTTGAAAATCACCATTGGCCACAGTCCAGCCTGTCCAGATCCCTCTGCAGAGCCGTCCTCCCCTCCAGCAGATCAACACTCCCAGCCAGTTTGGTGTCATCCACAAATTTACTGAAGGTGCTCTCAGTTCCTTCATTCAGATCATCAATGAAGATATTAAACAGCACTGGCCCTAACAAGAAGCCCTGCAAAACACCATATGTCACTAAGCATATAAGGCACTTACATTCCTTTGCAACTTCAAGCTGGACCTTTCAGTTTTTAGGGAAGTATTTTGTGTGGTTTACTGGCAACACTCACTTCACAAACTGCTCCATTTTCAGCCTTTCAAATGTAAAAGATGAAAAGCTGGTAGACTCAGCTGACAATAAAGTGTGTTTTGTACATGCTGTCCCTTAAGATGAAACACCCATATATGCAGTAGCAGGGAGGAGGACTTACAACCATCTTTCCAAGTGACAGACATTTCAAAGACAGTTAAAGGACAAAGGGGAGATTTAGAATTAGCAGCAATGTATTAAACCAAGTGTGGTACTCTGCACAGATTTCTGCTATGAAGTTAATTGATTTTGGTAGATGTGATAACACTTTACAATATTAGTAATTCCACAGCAATTTTAAATGAAATGTGAAAGTGTGCACACATAGAGAAGCACAATTAAAAAGGATAACTGGTGGAGATGCATACACATATATACCTTTATGTATGCATGTGCATATACATATATGTGCATGCAGAGACATGCAGTGATACAAGTATGAAAACATTTCTAAAATTCCAGTGGTGGAGTGTCCTAGGTTCAGCAGTAGCAGTCATTTTTCTCCTTCTTAGTAGCTGGTGCAGTGCTGCGTTTTTGACTTTCAGCCTGGGAACAGCGCTGATAACACCAATGTCTTTAGTTGCTGCTCATTAATGTTTACTCTGACCAAGGACTTTCTGAGTCTCATCTCAGCCAGGGAGGAGGGGAAGCCAGGAGGAAGCAGAGACAGGACACATGACCCAAGCTAGCCAAAGGGGTATTCCATACCACTGCACGTCATGCCCACTATATAAACTGGGGGCAGTTACCCGGAAGGGTTAAATCACTGCTCGGTGGGGCTGGGTACTGGTTGGCCGGTGGTGAGCGGTTGTATTCTCTTCCCTTGTTATTTCCCTTATCATTATTATTATTGGTGGTAGCCGCATTGGTTTGTGTTATACCTTAGTTACTGGGCTGTTCTTATCTCAACCTGTGGGAGTTACATTTTTTTGATTCTCCTCCCCATCCCTCCGGGAGCAGCGGGAGGAAGGAGGCTGACTGAGTTTAAACAATGACATAGAGTTAAAGTAATCCATTTTGCATGTAAAGTAAGCACTTAAAATGCATTGAGGTTTCCCACTCCATTCCCAACCAGGAACTTTTGCTGTCCCATGCTGTCACAGATCAGTGTGCCTAAGTTTTGTAACCAGCAGTTAAAGAGGGCAGGATCTCCACTGTCTCCTCTAAGATGCAACAAACAAAATGATTGCCTACACAAACAAAACAAAAGCTTAAAATGAATGTAATGTAAGTAGTATTTGTAATTCTGATGATCACACATTCTTCTCTAGCATAATAGATCACACAAATCAGGGAAACAATTGTTAAATGTTTTTAGATTGCATATACCATTAAAAAGTTTTTATTAAATGTTAATTCCTCAACTAACAAAACATAGAACAAGACAATAAAAGGTGGAAAATTTGTATAGAACAGGAGAAAAGAGATATAAAGGTTAATATATGTGTCTCAGTCACATGGGCTTAATATTTGGCTTGGTTTTATTGTTAGTTCTGTTGTTAAATTTTCTAAGGTCAGCACAGTTGATGCTTCAGGAAGCAGAAAATTCTGGATGAGACAATCAAAGAAAAATAGTATAGTACATGCGTGCACTCATTCAATATATCCACCTCCCTCACCAAGTCATATGGAGCTTTTCCATCCATATCTATTTTTCTTTTTTTTTAAAAAGTACTGTTTATTATCACACAGCTGGTGTTTTGCATCATGTACACATTGGCCCTAAATGCTGGGTAAGGAAACAGGTATTAGAAGTCAAGATTTTGTGTTTAAAAATCCAGTGAATCATAATTACAGACAATGAATCAATCACTACTGAGAGGCAGTGGCTGTGAATTTAACATTATGAACACTCTCCACAGTATTTCTGCTCTTTAAGATTTTCATTAAAAAATTTTTTTCCAATTCAGTTGAGAAGTTAAACACCTGAAGGTTCTAAATGTAAATACTTTGTTTTGGTTTTAAATATCTTATTTTTATGTGTAAACAGCAATGTTGTTCAGGTTTTTTTTTTATTTTAATTAAGACATTTCTAAAATGAGAAACAATTTTTAACAGACCCCAAAAATTTTATGAAAGCATGAAACTCAAATATTGGAAGTTTCAAAGATTTTTCAATACCTTCATAAAATTTATTTTAAAGCAATCTTTTTTCAATTAAAAGCTTGTAAATGAACTTCATTAACAAAAAAGTTTTATTAACAAGAAATCCTCATGTGCTCGAGCATATACAGTTATATGCATATATAAAATTTATATATATATATGGTTTTTTACTCCAGAAAGTATTTTCCTCTAAAATTTTATCCTAAATAGTATTTTATTCCCTTTCAATAATTTTTAAAAAGATATTAGTCATTTAGTAATTTCTGAAGAAGAAAAATCTCTAAAATAAGGATATAATTATTAGAATCTAGTTTTTCTCTAGATCTTCAAGTTTCTAATGCTGGATATCAGACTAGAAAAAGTAACTCAGAAATGGGAAGAACTGAAGAATGAATGAGGCTTCAAATAGGTTAATTTTCAGGAAAATAAGGTTGTGTTTCAGGCTTGTCTTTGATGTTTTTTCTAAGCAATGTATCCAATTCTGATTTGGCAAACACACTCATATGTCAAACTGTATTCTTTAATCCTCATTTATAAGTAATGATCATGTTGTTTAATTATATAAAGCAGTAGCTGCATATTCCTGTATGCAATATGTCATTATAATAGGTTTTATTCTCATGAGTTTTTTTAAATAATATTTTATTACTTATATTTAAGAACTGGGAGTATGACTATAACACATACTCTTGTCTACCTTATCATGATGCCTGCTAAATGAGTATTAGAAACTAATTTACATTGACAGTTAAGTATAAGAAGTCTGTAAAAGATGCAGCTACTATTACCTAGCTTAAAAAAAACTAAATATACCAAGATTTTTTTTTTATTCAAGCCAAGTAAAAGAACAAACAAAACTGACCCAGAAAACTCCCAGGAAAGAAATTAACCAAAAATCACATAGAAGAGGTGGGTGGGGTGGTGGGTTGTGGGGGAAATTTGGAGCCTGCAAAATCTCTCTGGCAAAGGATCAGAATGCAAATGCAGCACGAAGTTATGCACAGAAGAAATCATATCTTGGTTTGTGAAACACGCTAAGAAAAAGACAGGTGCAGCAAACACAAGAGATGAGAGTTTCTTATGAATGTAATTTGTTTGTGTTATTTCTTATTTTTCTAGATCTTTCATTGCTTGCTCTTCATAAATACATACATTGGTTCAGTAGACACACAAAGACATAAAGCTTATCTGGGGCAATATTTACAGATTAGTGCAGGTAAAGACTGCACTTTTTAGATACTTTTTACTGAGAATAAAAACTAACATGACAAGGGTAGTTTATAAGAACAGTTGGAAGTTTTGACTGAATTCCATCTGCAAGATCTCTCTCTCTAGGACTTTCAAACATGAGTGATCCACTCTGCATCTAATTCCTGGCACCCAGTTTTCTTAGTGCCTTTGACCACCACAGTCCAACAGAAGCAAGAATGAAAGTAGATTCAACTTTAGAACACCAGCATGAGGGGTTGTCTTCAATCTGGAAAACAAATCTTGGTAAACTGAGGAGATACTACATAAATCCTCACTATGCCAGTTCCTCGTACCTTGAAAACTAATACCACATGAACTTCCTTTACACATGTCCAATAAGACAGAAAGCTGCTAGAGAAAAAATATGGTCTGGTATCAGTCTTACATCCTTCAGCTTCAAGCATTTAGACATCTCAAACTGAGCTGTCCAGCAAAAGTTAAATGAAAAGACAAATGCGGATAGGATGTTCGGCACAGCAGGTGAAAGGCTACACTTTAATTTGGCAAAGTATGTTTAAATCAGGCCTTATAATAGGTTGGTTCCCCATTATTTTGTGTCATTAACTTGGGTTTAGAGAATGCTTTAAAACATCTTCACTTGTTAAATCTTTCACAGCCAGCTGATTTTCTCCCTAACAGAAAATGAGAGGCAAAATGTCAAGAAGAGCAAAGATTATCTTAACCTTGTACTACACTGATCAGAACTCGGCTCGAAGTCAATGATTGCAAAACTTGTTCAGAATAACCTGATGACTCAGTCTCCCAGAATGCTAATCTTCAAAACCAGTGCAGCAAGAGACGAGGGGATTAAGGCCACATTCAACTGTAATGAGATCCATCATTAAAGGCAGAACACAGTCCATTGACATGCGATATCTAGAATATGTAATTGCTTTTACTTTAAATTTTTCATTAGCACAATAATTTAGAATCATTGTTCTGTCATTACATTTTGCCTATTATTTTCATTTTATTATTATATCCTAGCTAAGTTGTTAATAAAGCTCTCTGTTTTCTCCAGATACTTGCACTGTAACTGCAATTTATATAGACACCAGCTTTTTTTTTTTTTAATGAGAAGAGGAACCTGGCTGCATAGTCTCTGCGTATTATTCACAAGATTTTTTCTTTTTAATGTTCAAAAAGATTGTTTCATTCTAAAACTTGCTTTTCCCTGTTTTCTATAAGTAGAGCTCCTTATTTCCCTTAAAATTATCCTCTACCTCTGTCCAATGCACATATAAACTGAAACGAGCATGTGCAGCCTGTTACTGGGTCATGCTCTCAAAGAATAGTAGTTAAGAGATGTGTGGAGCATTAGCATTAGATTTTTTTTAATTTTTTTTTCAGGTATAGGAGAATTAGGCAGGTCTTCAAATGGTGTTTTTCTTGTTTGGCTTTGTACTTTGGGTACACTCAGAGAAAATTACTGGATTTCTTCTCTAGCAAAACAAATTGTTAATTTATTTGGGGTGCGAAATAGTAAAGGATACTCTATATGATTAATTAGATTAAAGTATGTGCTAGAAAGCAAATAAATAAAGAACAGTGCTAAATTATGCTCAATTCACATTAAATTGTCTAAGCAGTGAAATACAGTTTGGAATTGCAGTTTTCCACCAAGTCCTTCTTAATAACAAGGGACTAATTCTCATTTAATCCACATAGCATTTTATTTTTATCATTGAAACTGGGAGATAAGATGGCAAACATTTATGAATCTTGATTAACAATTTAAAAACATTCTATAGCAACAGTTCTGAAACACACTAATTTATATTTTCTTGTTATGCTCCTGCTTCCCATCTCTTCCTTCCGCATAACACTGTGTGTACAAACATCTTTATTGTATTTTATTGCATATATTTCCTTAAAAATATATTAGGCTTTGAAGAGTCCTAAAAGGATGACAGAGACAGGATACTTGGAAATTCATGGAAACATATGATCCTCAGAGGAGTTAAGATAATCAAGGCTTCCAGACTTGCAATAAAATAATGTTACAGATTTTTTTACATTTTTCCTCTGAAATTTGATGTTTCCATGTACGCAAGTTGGTGCCCTAATGAAGTACAGCTATTAAGTCCAGCATGCTTTAGGACTCAGCTCAACTCTGGAGTGTTACATTGCAATTTTGGATTTATTACATCTACATAATATTACAAAATGACTGTAAATACAATTACCTTTACTTCCAATTTCTTCCTCTATCACATAGCCTCCCTGGGAGGCTTTAAAGCAAGACAGCTAACAAAATAGATGACTGACTGCTGTAACATAGATGCCGTATGACAGGTCTGAAAGCATCAGCAGCAAACTGACTACTGAAGGTGCATGGCTCTTCTGATATTCAATGAATGAGACGATTTCTTCTCACCTACCTTTGATAGAATCCAAGGCATGAAAATATAAACAAATTATATAAAATCAGAAATGATAATTTTTGGCAGTGAGAGTGGATAATAGAAGGGATTTTTAGTTGCATATTGTCTGTTTTTTCCTAAGTTATAGACACAGGAAAAGATTATTGCTTTCTTAGTGCTTCCTGATTTTTGTTTCTGTCTCAGCTGAGCACGACAGAGGCAAAGAGGGGAAGAGAGGAGAGAAAAGCGGAGGAGGAAAGAGCAGGAGAAGCAATCACTTCCAAGGAGTGGTTACTAAGCTAAGTGCCAAATATTCATAACACAAAACATAGACTGCTGAAGTAATGTCATAATTATCAGCTGGAAACTTGCCATACAACATGTAAAAATATCCATGTGCCATCTGGTAATAATTTTTTTCTCAGGCATAATGAAAATTAAGGGCAACAGCAAAACTGAAATTCCTTAGCCTGGAAGAGTGGTAGAACAAGCATATACCACTTGTTGATATATTTGTTTCCTAAGCATCTACCTTACTACTAATGTAATAAAGAAAATACAAAATTCTTATGTTCTAGAACATGTCTCACATAGGGATATCAGGCAGTTCTTAAAAAGAATGGAACATTCTTAATAACAAACACTGACTACATATCTTTGGATTCCAGCTTTTCCTCTCCCCTGTTTTGGATATACTGTTGCAATGACATTTTCAGTGGGGAGCTAGAATGCAAGCTCTAAACATGAAAATCACAAGTTTGAAAATTGGGTTCATTTTACTTTTATACATGCTAATTTTCAGATGATAATGTATGCAAATTTCCTTATATATTTCACATTTATGACAGTATTTCATGTTTTCTACTGCATCCAAGCAATAATATATTTCTTCATTTTTATACAGTACATAGAGTTTCCAAGAAGGCTCATTTTGTTTATATTTACATATTTTACTAGATATGATATGATTTATTTTTTTTTTTAATTTCATTATAAAATTTAAATATTAAATTTTCATTTGCATTCAAGTGAAAAGAAGACAGATATGAATAATAAAAAATGGTGATGCAATCTTTCAATTAGTAGTAATATATCTTTGTAATTACCTAGAAATTACCTGCAGGGTGTACCTGAAGACTTTAATGTATTTTTATTGCTTCAGATCTTCATATAATGTATGTTTGCAGAGGATAAAGCCTTCCAGAACTTATTGATGCCAAATTTGCTATCAGTAACTACTCTAACTGCACATATAGCTAAATGCTTGCATCCTAAACACATTGGCTTCTTGATGCCCCAGTTCTACAAGTGGTGGTTGCATCTCTTCTTTCCCAATCAGTCATCCACTATTGCAGACCTGGAGACTGGCATGTGCTGAAACTGGTCCATTATTTTTTCTTTGTGGCACAGCTTTTATTATTTGTGTGCAAGGTCCTTTTGCCAAAAGCACAGAGGAAAATGACAAGCGATGCATTTTCCTTGATGAAACTTTCCAAGTATGACAGTAATGTGCCTTGTCCAGGAACCTTATTCCTGTCTCTTACTGCTGCTGCCAGACTGGTAGAGCACAGGGAGTATGAATTTAACCAGTGTTGTTTGATAGCTGAAGCCAAATGAAGCCCTTTCTCCTTTGGTTCAGGCTTAAAAAAGTGTTACAGGCCCAGCTACCACCTTTGACATAGTCTGTAGCTCATCATAGGCTATTATTAGTGTAATCCTGAAATTCATGAGTTCAGATGAATACAGCACTTGTTACAGATCCCTGAGGGACTTGTTACTAAAGCATATTTTACAGAGAAGTTTGTATGTCTATACCAGGGTATTTAATGCAAATGAAGTATCCCAGAATCTCTTATACCAAAGTTTTTTCGGAATAAGCAGGTGATGACTGAGTTTACTGTGAAAACAAGGGAGAGTTACAGTACTGTTGTGCCCTGCTTCCCTATTCTTGCCCTAGAGCTGTTCCCTTGAATCTTGTTTAAAGCAATACAGATACGAAGCTCATGGTTTATTCCTCTTTTCTTTAGAAGCCTGGAACTGCAGATTTGGTTTAAATTTGAATAAAGCTCCTGAATTAATAGCCTGTATGATTCCATATGAGGAAAATCTCATAATGCTTGCAACTGCCAGAACTTGGAAGGATTGTGCTACCCTGTGGATCAGTCTTGTTTCATCTAACTGGAAAGTTTCTGACCATACTGCTGCTTCACTAGACTTAAGGTAACTCTTCTCCCTTGAAAACAATTCAAAGTCCCAGTGTATTGCAATGGATAAAGCGTTTTTCCACAATTAGAAAAACCTAAATTTTCCAGACCACAAGTGCTACCTTCTAGCTTTGATTTGAGGATACAACAAACTAAATTATTTCTTTGATAAATATAAATGTTATGGACTACCATTAAGCTTCCCTTAGCAGGCACAATGTCTTGAAACTGTCTGTGTGTTTTCTTGTTCTGGTGCCGAAAAACTGAACATTAGCAACACCGCCACCATTCAACAAACAAAAGGCAATAGGCCAGTTTTGCTCTACCATGAAACAAAGCTGTAACAACACCAAAGAGAAAATTTGTTTGACATAAAATGATATAAAAATATTTTTCAAAAATATATAAAATATTAATGCATGTTTTATATTTCCTTATAAATAATAACCACTGCTTATAGATTTTTAAAGGCCAAAAATAAAAACATTTCTCAAGTAATCATTATGAAATTGAGGGAATGTTAAACTGATGGAAGATCTCATTTTTGACACTATTCAACATGCCTTAAGAGTCACTGTGATTACTGTCAGGCTGAGCTGTAAAAGTATTAGATGGGATATCATAGGTTGACTGTGCTACTTAGAACTTAAAGCCAAAATTAGATTTTCAACGGGAATTCAGAAAACCACACAGTATGTTTCTATCACTTCTGACAAGATCTCGTAGTATGCAAAGGAAAATGTCAATCACTGAGCGTCGTTTGAAGGGGCTTTTGTACACACAGGGAGGGAAGGCTGTTGTACTTATCTTTGAAGATTCCTTTCCTAACAGACTGCTGAAGATGACTGATGGCTGGTTTCAGAAAATGAACTATCCAAGAACACTGCCCCTTCCAAAGAAAGCCAGCGGAAAAAGATGTTGAAAAGCTTGAAGACTCAACAGAAAATGAATGAGTGTCATTTGAATTTACTTGACTGAAGATATTTTGACTAACATATCATATAGTAGTACCATCACTAAAGCATCAATAGCTCTGCATGAAAGCCTGCTTTATTTTGCAGTTTTCCCTCAGGTCTAAATTTTTGGTCTGTATCTCCAAGCATGAAAACGACGTTACTGGAAATAGAAAAGGGATTAATTTTTCATCATATTAGGAACAGAAAGGATCTCATGTATGAAGGTAATAAGAACAATGTATGTTTTTAGGAAGGTCTAAGGTGCAGAAAAAAAAAAAAAAGCTTTCCTGTATGTAGTTAATTCAAAAAATGCAAACTATTTCATAAATATTTGGTATTAGAAGGTCAGTTATGTTTGGAAAGTGTTGCTAAAAGCCTTCATTAAAGTAATCTGGGGAAATTGTAGGCTCAGAAAAAAATTTAATGTGAACACAGATCCAGCTACAAGGAGTCTTAGGTAAGCAGCCATTTATCTAAGAGACAAACTGTTGCATTGTTCTGTGAGAATTAATTTCAGCACACCAAGCCATAACTTCAAAATTTTAAACATCTCAGAGATCTGCAGTGTTTTGGTGCCACCGTCTAAATGAGAGTTTTGAGCTTTGTGATCTTTACTGCAAGGTGGCCAGCTTGATCAGTTTTCTGTCTAGAAGATATTTAGTTGCATTATGATGTTAACTGTGAATGAGCTAACATTTCTCACTTCTCAGCAGAACTCAGACTTTGAAGTCTGGTGCTTTACTGATATATTTTCTCAGCTATCTTACATCCACATTTGATTAATAGCAAATGCCCAAATGGGAAATCCATGTGTGCTTGTGTAAAGCAATCTTTCAAAGACTATTTATTTATTTTCTTCCCAACATAGCAGTATTTACATCAAGGTTGGATTATTCAACTTAATAGGAATAACGAAAAATGGTAAGTATTTTCATCATATGAAGCAGGAGGAGCAGTCATAAGGATCCTGGTATGGTAAGCACTCACTAACAAAGACAAAAAATATTTTAAATACCATTTGTGGCAGTACATCGCTCTTTCTTCAGGCAAAGCTTTATCAAACTTGGAGTTTTGCTTGAATATATAGAAGAGCAGCAAGTGCTAGGTAACTTTGTTATTTTCTCTATTTCAGTATCTTAAGGCAAATATTAAGACCACACGGTAGATTTAACAAAAGAAACACAACATTGGTAGACTGTGAAATAGCCTTGTCAGGCAAAATCTGACATTGTTTTTAGAGATGATTTCTAAATCTTTGCTTGCATTCTCCTTCTGGAAATTATCTGAAATACAACACTGTTTCATATTTTATATGTAGAGCCCGCACTGACCTTGCATTACCAATTTCGTAATATTTAAGCTGACAGATGGAGTGTTGGGATTTGAAACAGAAACCAACCTTCTGTTCACATATGACTAGATCTGCCTTTAGTAAGAGAGCTCTGAAGCTGAGTCCTGGTTAGGATTTCAGACCAGCTTATATTTCTGTCCAATTCTCACCAAGAAATGACACCAATTGCTTGGGACTCCATTCTGAATACTAAAGCATGGCTCTTTAAAGATTAACTATCCTCTCAAAAGGATTATTCAACTGACTAATTCAGCATTTGATTCTTTTGTTGTCCCCTTCCTCTCCTCCAACAAGAAAGGTAGACCAGGATTTCAGTGAATCTTTCCTGAAACACGCATCGCAGTAATAAAATGCCATCACATTTCCAGTACATGCTCAATACTGTTCTTTGATGTCTCTTTGAAGAGACAGTCAAGCAAGAACCCTTTTTTTGTTAGCATTCATCATATTCAAAATGTTCCAGATGTCATACAAAACATACAGAAGCACATACTCAGCTATTTGGCTTCTAATAAATTACTGTGATTTTGATATTTGTGAATTCTCTACAACATAATGGGAAGGAGCTTATTAGAAAAATAGCTGGAGAGAGATAAAGTGGTTGGCAGCAAGTGAGCTCCTCCTTCTTCCCCCCTCCCCTTCTTGCTTCCTCTTCCCCTTGTCTCTCATAAAATGGGTGCCGAAAGGGATGAGTACAAAGCAGAGCAGAGAAGCTTCTTCAGTGAGGACTGGGATATCAGCTCAACTCTAGGGGCAGAGGTTTAATTCAAGGTTCCTTTTGTTGATAGCTGCGCACAGTACACTTTGAGCATTTAGTTACTTCATGCCTGTCATCGATCCTTTAACATGATTGCAGTGCTCTGAGCCAGACATCAAGCTTTAACAGTATCACAGCATGTAGATTAAAACACCCAACTCTTTATTTTTACTGAAGAACAGACACCTAGTGCTTTGCCTATGCAAAATCAAGAGTCCTTCACTGACTTTATGAATGCACATGGATCTTGATTGTTTTTCCAGAACTTCTGCCTGGCTTAAGAGAAACAGAGGTTTGTCCAGCAGACCTGACAGTCTGCATAGGTGAGGAGGGATTAGCATGGCTACATTTACATGACTCACGCTGATAGGTCAAATAATAAAACTTAATTGTCTCTTTGACCCCTTTCAGAGGAAAGGGTTAAAAATCCATTTGTCTTGAGGTGACAAGAAGATGAGGGAAATCCTTACCCTTGCGTATTATAATTTCTCCTTTTCCCAAGGTTCCTATGGAAGATCTTCTCTGAGGATCAGCAGACTTAAGAGAAGGAAAAGAATCTGATCTACATGAATGAGTTCTGCTTATGTAAACTTTCTTATGTCACTTTCCTGGTTGCACCACTCAAATAAGCTGGCAGGAATCAAATGAATCAGCTTCTTATATTTCTAGCCAACGATTAAACTCCCACAGAGATTCAAAGGAGAAAAGTCAATCTCCTCACTGGCCATGGATGTAATATCCTGGATGCAACACTTTGTTTATCTGCTTCCCACTGCTAAAGCATCCACTGGGATAAGTGGATGTATGTTGACGACTCATTTTCCTTTTTCCATGGATCAGCAGAAGCAAAAGAGTTCCTGCCTTCCCATAAGCACAGAAACTTTGTAAGAGACTAGATTGAAATCTGTAGTCTTATGAGTAGATATTTAAGGTCTATACATTCAGTACATTGCTGCAAAGTACATTATAAATTATTATTATACAAGGAAAAATATGCTTCTGTGATGAAAGAGAAAGAAAAAAGTTGAAATCTGGTGCTACCTTAACTTCAGCCTAACGACTTGTCTCTTAAGGAGTACCAGCATAATAAATGGAAGATCACATGAAGCTTTGCAAAACCACTGCAAAAGAGGATACAGCAACTACCTGAGTGCCTCAATGAAATGTTAATATCTCTAACAGCAAAGCTAAATCCACAAAAATGATTTTTTTCCCCCCACAAAGACCTAATAGATTTTCTCTCTTGTCTACTAATTAAATGTTACTCCAAAGGCCAATTTTGTAAAATTGAACATCAGTTTCAATTCTGATCTTTTCAGTGTTGCCTCTGATTTGTCAAAGTCCCTCTGTCCTGCAGTTTTGCATTTTATTCTCAACTCAGAGGTAAACTCAGGGTTTTTTTTTCCTATTGACTGATAAAAAAAATCAATGAACCGTGGTTGAATGGTACCAGCATGAAAAGATGTCACTTTAAAGATCCCATGTCTTAAAAATAGTGGAAACAAAAAAATTCAGATCTGAATTTAAACAGTGGATCTCACCAAAAATTCATTTCTGAAGAAAATAACATTCACAATTTTAAGTGCATTGGCAGTTTCACATTGATAGTGGAAATTAGAGCATTTTCTTACTGGGATATGGAATTATTTGGAGCAAATATAGCACAGAATATGGGCAACATATTAATCCACTTTAACCTTAGATATGGGATCAGGATATAAGTGATCCATGGTTTCTCTATTATGGCTTGATGTTGTACATGCTGTACTTTTTAGAAATATTATTTTAATTAACCCTGAATTTCACTTTCAGCTTTAAGGTACTTGTCATAGTCATTAACTTACTGTTTCATATGAATCCTTCAATTAGATTACAAAAACTAAATGGCAACTATAATACTATGAAGCTGCGTGATTCAAAACAAAGAAAAAAGTACTGATTAAAGTCCTTAATGTCTGAAAATCTTAATACTCCAATGTTAGGTTGGGCACTTCTAATAGCACACTCTAGTTTTGTAATGCATTAGCATGTGCACAATACCACATCGATAAATTATGTCTACATATGCAGCTTAATGTAGAATGACAGATCATCATGAATGACATCCTTGTCTCTAAATTGGAGACACATCAATTTGATAGATGGACCACTCTGTGGATAAAGAACTGAGTGGATGGGTGCGCACAAACAGTTGGGGTCAGTGGCTCAATGTCCCACTGAAGACCAGTAACAAGTGGTGTCCCTGAGGGATCGGTGTTGGGACCAGTCTTGTTCAACATCTTTGTCGCTGACATGGACAGTGGGATTGAGTGCACCCTCAGCAAGTTTGCCAATGACACCAAGCTGTGTGGTTCGCTTGATACGCTGGAGGGAAGGAATGCCATCCAGAGGGACACTTGTGAGGTAGGCTGATGCCAGCCTTATGAAGTTCAACCATCGTGTAATGTCCTACACCTGGGTCGGAGGAATCCCAGGCACAGCTACAGGCTGGGCAGAGAAGAGATTCAGAGCAGCCCTGCAGAGAAGGACTTGGGGGTGCTGGTCAATGACAAACTTAACACGAGCCAGCTTCAGTGTGCGCTTGCAGCCCAGAAACCAACCGTATCCTGGGCTGCATCAAAAGGAGTGTGACCAGGAGGTCAAAGGAGGTGACCCTGCCCCTCTACTCTGCTCTCGTGAGACCTCACTTGCAGTATCGTGTACAATTCTGGTGTCTTAAACATGAAAAGGACATGGAACTGTTGGAACAAGTCCAGAGGATGGCCACGAGGATGATCAGGGACTGGAGCACCTCCTGTATGTAGATAGGCTGAGAAAGTTGGGGCTGTTCAGCCTGGAGAAGAGAAGGCTGCGTGGAGACCTCAGAGCAACCTTCTTACATCTGAAGGGGGCCTGTAAGGATGCTGGGGAGGGACTCTTCATTAGGAAGTGTAGTGATAGGACAAGGGGTAATAGATTCAGACTGAAACAGGGGAAGTTTACAGTGGATATAAGGAAGTTCTTTACTGTGAGGGTGGTGAGGCACTGGAACGGGTTGCCCAAAGCAGTGGTGAATGCTCCATCCCTGGCAGTGTTCAAGGCCAGGCTGGACAAAGCCTTGGGTGACATGGTTTAGTGTAAGGTGTCCCTGCCTATGGCAGGGGGGATGGAATTAGATGATCTTAAGGTCCTTCCAACCCTAACTATTCTATGATCATATTGCTATGTTTGTTGCCATTATTGTTTTTGTGGGTTTGTACCATGTACAATCTGTTCTGTTACGACAGATATTCAGCACAAAAAGAAGCCATTTCTTGTAATAAAAAGTAAATATTTCTGGTAGTCTGAAACAGGCATCAGAACAGTCCATTTCAGAATGGGATGATACCATTTTTCTATCAATGGGCAGGAGGAGACACTCCGTAAGGGTAATAACAATGGAGCTTACCAGCCTTATTCCTCATGTATAACATATTAGCTCTGAAAAGTTCATGAGAAGATGTTTTTGATCTCTACATAAAGAAGAAATATCTAAAAGTATCCTCCATACTATAGCTGGAATTTTAGTTTTTGAATAGCTGATCACTTACTATCTTGTATATATCTTCCCTTGGTCACAATAACACTATTAGAATAGATTTTCCTATGTTAATGGTAAGGTGAAGTATTCCCACACTTTTTATGAAATTCAGTTACTTCACAATTTTAATGCCTCAATGGATACAAATTTAATAGGTGAAATCAAAAGGAGACATATTTGTCAATAATATTTCAGCTCTTAAGGTGGATCTTTTGCCACAGATCCAGGTCAAGGATAAGAACACTGTGATTGCTGCTGCACAGTATGATCTAGAAAGAAGTAGCATTTATGACTAGTGCGTAAAAAATTTTGTCAGCATTATCATGTCTTCAGAAGGAAAACATGGAAAAATAATTTGACTTAATGGAGAGAAGCGTTTTCATGATGTAATATAATCATCTGTAGAAAAATATCAGATTCAGAAGAGTACTGTTTCCAGCCCATAGAACGATTCACAATAAATTAGTTTCTTTCTGGTGCTTTTTTGATCATGTACTAATCAATCACACACTATGTTCTTGATTTACACTGTATAAAAATTGCAAAGAAATATATTTTTCACCCTGAGCGAGGTAATAACGATTTCCTATATCTTTGCCAAACTGCAACACGGTAGATTTTTCAGAGAAAAAAACTTGATGCATTCAGAACCTGAAGCCAGTGTTGGTAAAGAAATGTGAAACATATGGATTCTGCTGCTTTGAAAAAAATTTTTATTCTTGCACCAATGGCTTTGGACATTGTAGGTAAAGTCAGTAAGTCTCCTGTTACTGAGGTTACTTTCTTGCATAGGCTCATAAACCAACAGAGCCACAATCAGCTGTTTGCAAGCCTCCCTTTAGTGAAACCAAAAGCAAAATCACCACCACCACCACCAGAAACATAAAACAACACCCCAACAAAAAAACAAATCAAAATCAAAACAAATTGAACCTAACCAAACTTTTAGCCTAGGCCCTAGTGTTGTATTTGATGAGGAATCAAAGCTAAGAAAATAATTAATATCACTTTGATATAGAATCATAGGAAGGGTTAGTCAAGCTTCAATTAAGCTTCAGTGTAGTTCAAGCCCTTAGCATTGATCATTTAAGGTGAAAAAGTCTGGAAAATGGGGAGTGGGGGCAGTTTTCTTTTGGAGACTGAAGAATGCAGACAAAGCTCACCAAAAGTAAATCACAGAGATGCAACTAGCTATGTTTCTGTTCCCAGGCTTCCCACATTCTTGAATGCTGAAAGTGCAAGGTCCCTGTCATCAGTGCACCTAAGGGGACTGTCAAACCAGATCTTAACACAACCCTGGTACTGCTGAAGCCTGTTATTTGCAAGGGATTTGTCAGCATTAAGGAGATCTGATGATTGGCTTTGTTTTGTCCTTACTATTTTGTGTTAGTACAGATGCATCATAACACATAACGTTTATACTGCAATACAGTATGCACACTATACTAACCAGCATTCACCTCTCCTTTTACTGTTGCCACTAATCGAGTCAATAAATAATTGGATGGGTTGTTTACAAGGATAAGCATCCTCTCTAGGCCTCAGAGTGCCTACACAGCTGGAAATAAAGCTCACTTAAAAAATCAGGTCCCTCTATTTTCGTGAAGCAGAAACATGCCTCCCCTCATTTTGAGGATACACATAGGGAAGGAATGAAAAGTTCACTACTCGTTAAGAAAACATTGAGCTCTAGGGTCTCTTTTGGAAACCAGACTAAGCAATTTAAAAAAATCTCTACTTTGTGCAGAAAAGACTAAAATAACTGGCATGGGTGCAGGAGTTTGCAAGATCCTGGAGAGGGAGATGAAGGGGAAAGATCTCTTGCAACTCCATTAGTGACTTTAAAGGTCAAAACTAAGCATGGGTCTGAGTGACTCCAAAATTAGAGAGATGCTTGATTTCAAAGTGAGAAGGAGTTTCTATTGCAGGTACTGCTTTTGCCTCTAAAGCTGTGAGAAGGGGGTGAAAGCAAGCAGAACCCATGGCAGACCAGGGGCTGCACCAGGAGAACCCTTGCTGGGAGAGGAATCAAGGACTGCCCATGCTACCTGAGCAACCAGGTCAAACATGTCTCCGGAAATGAAGATCTATCTATTACCATAACATGCAGGCTAGCACTGTAGATCACTTTCATGGTCTCCAAAGAAGCTGAGCAGTTATCAGTAGCATTCAAAAATCCACTGGAAAGTCATTCATTTCACTTTATGGTCCTAATTAGCCATTTGTATAGTTCTATAATTAAATATGTTCCTTTCTCATCAAGTTTTTCACTTTAGTAATGATACCACTGTGCCACAAACAGGCCCCATGCTGTCTGGTTTGGGACTTATTCATAGCATTTAATTGGTCACCCAGTGGTTAGCCAATAACCCCTTCTATGTGAAGCAACACTCTGAATGCTGTTAATGGGCTAGAGGCACAGTGATTGCCTCCTGGTACCCAGCAGTACTGGGAATAAAGCAATTTCCTCCACTGCGTTGTGTGCCCAATAGCTAATCCTCTCCACTCCTGAAATGCACACTATTTGGTTATAAGTATTTGTACTGGCTTACTTACCGCTGGGTTGTTAATAGGCAGTGATTCTTCAATGCTCCTTCAGTGAAGTTGCAGTCTGCTTGCTGACTGCTAATTAAAAGAAGTTTGCAGTCTAAGACTGAAACTAAAAGGTAGCAAGGTCATATTATTTAGTGTAGCAGTCTTTCCTTTAACGTTTATACAGATTTTATAATGCACACATTTTGTAGACAGGCACAGCTATTATTGATTATGTCAACAGTCAAAATGTGCCAAAGAGTAATCGGTCCTTTCTTGGAGTATGATCCTTAGGCTCTCCCTGTCTCTGGGACTGCACAGTCAAAAAAGCAATGCATGCATGCATATTTCTGCTCCAGTCTATATCTCAACTTGAAAAAAAAAAAAAAAGAAAAAAAAAAAAGAACCAGTTGTGCTAACAATGTTCTAAAAGAACTTTGCTAAGGTTCTTAATAGAAATCAAAGCATATATTTTTGAGCATTGGAGTAATTTTAAAACCAGCAAATTTAAGAGAAAAAGGTGGTTATAACTTGTAGAAACAAATTTTATTTATTACTCTGTAATTCTGTCCCACTTATTTAAAATCTACTTTGAATAAGAGCCCCTACCAGTAAGGTGTATAAGTGCTATGTTCATCTGTTGCATGTGACTATTCCTTTCTTTCTGCTTGTCTCCAGCAGAAAACAAGCTTTCAGCAGAAATAATTGTTTTTTGTACTTTCTACTAACAGAAAGACCGCAGAATAATCCTTAGCCATACTGTTATTGAAATTAATATCTGAGACAGAAATAAGTATTTATGTTTTTAAAAAGTTTCTTAATGCTCACTTTTCTTGGTATTATAACAGAAGTTCACTCTTCTACTGTCTTCAGCATAATGTAGAGCACTGCAATATCAGCAAGGTTCTAGCATAATGTGTACGTTAATCAGAAAGATTTTTTTTTAAATAAAATAATGTATAGACTTGCACCTTAGACATGGGTTCAGTGTTTGCAAAAATCTAAGTGTTAGGGAACAAACACTGTTCATCCCCCTTATCCTTTGCTTTTAATATACACATTCACTGCTGGTTTGAACAGGCATGTTTTCCCGAGGTTACATCAATGAAGAGTATACTCAGATCATTATATATGCTCCACCCAGTCCCTGCTACCCCAAAGAAAACAAAAGTGAAGCAGTTTTGTTTCTGCAGTGCTCCCTTCCCTTAATAACCACCTTTATCTTGTAACATTGACAGGCAGCATGCTGTCGAATTTCAGACTGATTTTACAGTTCTGAAGGAATGCATGCAACATTGCTTCATCTTCCCAACATGTGAAATTTAAATAGTCATTTATAACAAAAAAAGTAACTGACAGAATCACTGGTATGGTTGATATCCACAGTCCTGCAGGTGGACAGCAATTCTTGATTTCTCTTTTATTTCAGGTTTTACTTTATTGCATTGTTTTTCTTTATCCTCTTCATTTGTTTCTGTTTTACACAACAATAAGAGCTCATTAAACTCACTCAGACAGAACACATATTGTACAACTTTTTACAGCACAAGGGAACACCCCCAGGCTTTTGGGAAACCAACTGATCAGCCTATGTTTTGTGCATGAGGAGCTACTTTGCACTTATCTCTCCTGATCTGATTTGGAAAACACGTATTCATGAAAGTAAGTTCACATATATTGAACCCTTTTCAATATAAATATTCATATGCAAAGGTGTTTGCACAAGTTTCACCTAATTTTTGATAGAATGAGTGTACTTTAAAAAGAGTTTAGATAAGCATCTTTAAACACTACTTTGAATAAAAAATACAGGATTACTTTTATAATTACCTGTATACAATACTTTAGATAATATAAGATTTTTTTTTTTTTTGTAGCATTTATGAGTCCCATGTGCGTATCATGTGAGGATCCCTTTGTGCATTTTGTGTATGTTCATGGAAGTTAGGATATTGCTAGAAGTGTAAAGAACAGAGACCTATTATTGCTTTTACTTAAATGGAAAACTTGGGGGTGGATGTGGGAGAAAGAAAGAGAAAGGGTGTTCTTTCTTTGCCCAAAGTTTAGCTATCCACTAGTCCGGACTTCCAAATAAACAATCTGCCCATTAAACTTTTCTACATCAGTTCTCCTCCCAGTGCTCACATTTCATCATCTGAAGACTTTGAAAATTTGTCTAATTATAAAGGTGATTTTTCCAATTAATATTTTTGATAACATTCCATTTTCCTCCCAACCCTCCTCCATTGCTAAGGTCTGTAGAGCATCTACCACCTCAGGATGTTTGAGGATGTTTGGTCAAAAAAGCACATCTTTTCCCCCTCTGCCCACCTCCCATGGCACCATTCCCCCACCAAAAAAAAAAAAAGGAAATTACTGGGTACATAAAAGTGTAATTAATGTAAATAATTTGTTGGGAAAGTCAATGGAAAGTGGAAGGAAAGGGAAATGCCTTTTAAAATGTAGCAAAAACAAGAGATGCATGACACAGGCATGGACTGATGGTCATGGAATAACACAGAGGTACCATGAAAGCAAATGCTTCTGAACCAGTTTTGCATAAGCCAGCGGCCCCAGCAGCTGAAACACTGAAAGCAGACACCCACACTGGGGTTGCTGGAAGGTTTAGTCAATAGTGTGCTGTCAGCACAACTTTGTACAGTCTCTTAGCATACACCAAGATGAGTCATGAGCTTGAATGTCTTTGGATAGTATTCTGCTGTTTGATACAAGGATATTTTGTTGCCTAGAGTAGCATGATGGAGAATAGCTGACAAACTGTATATGCAGGAGAGACAGACAGTGTCTTCATCTGAGAGTGTTCAACACACCTGAAAACGGAAAGATAACAGGGTCTGGCCATGGCAGCAGGTAGAAGGAAAGCATACGTTATTGCCTTGTGGAAAAGAAACATGCTTAAAAGGTAGGCTTGGAGATTTGCTTGCAAGAAAACTGCCTGCCATAGTTTATTTCTACCTTATTTAAACCAACAGGACTGGATGCATTCTCTGTAAATAAACATGACTAATAGAATATTCCAGGCGCTTATAAACAATTTGCTCTCCTAATGAAAACAGAGCCCCAGTATTGGCTGTGTGGGCTAATGGGGAAAGGATGCTATTATCACCTGGTTGGAAGAGTTAATCTACTTTGCCATGCATCATGATTTAATTATTCCTAATTGATCCTTAATAGACAGATGTCAAGTCTGGCCTTGCTCAGCTTCAATTATAGCAATTTCGCAACCTCATTTTGTAGCAGAGCTTGGCGAGTATCTGATGATTTCTGTCTCTCTCTGTTTCTGTTTGAGCACTTCCAGGTTTACTTAAATGCTACTTGAAACTTTCATACATTATGGCATCAAACAGAGAAAGAAGATTTTACAACAGATACTCTTTGTAGGACATTTATGACCATTCCCAGTTTATACAATATTGAAGCTGTCAGTTGCTCTTCTGTTGGTAAGCATTATTTATGTTCTGATAGAGGATGGGTGAAAAAACATTAGATTTTTAAGTCAAACATATTTGTGAGTTAAACATTATTCCTAATTTTCACTTGCTGGAATGTGCATGTAGGTAACCAAGAAAGAAAAAAAAGAAAGACAGACAAATATGTTATTTTATAATGTAAGAAAATATCCATGAGATTATTTTTGTTATCTCCATTTTGATTTTTTTGTTTACATTGTAACTAAATTAATAATGCAAAATTTGCTTAGGCTGTCTAGCCTTGTGATTGCTAGAAGATTAAAAAAATAATATCCCAAGAGATTTATATTAACTGAATAGGCAGAAAGAGAGCTTTTAATTGAACTCCTTTTCCTCTATATTTTCTTTTTCAATATACTTTCTCTAACAGCACTTCAACCTTGATGATTAATTTTTTTTTTTTGAGAGAGAGAAAGATCTAGTACTCGTATTAAGCATTCAACACTACTGAATTAAGGCATCAAAATTAACAATCAACTCTTCTAAGTTATCAGTAACTTCTAAGGTACTGCCAGAGATGAAATTCAGTGACCACACTTTACAGGGCAGATGTTCATAGGGAAGCTGCATCACATTAGTTGTATGGCAACAGTTCCTATTTACCAGCAGAGCTATATCAGTGGGCCAGATCAGCATCAATAAAATATAAAGGAAATGTGTGTCTTTTACCTATCCTTTGAAAAAGTGGAGCCACAAGAGAAAAAAGTATGAAATGTTGAATAGGTAACTTTAAAAATGTAAATAATTAATATCAACTAGAACATAGCTAGAGAATAAATGTTGAAGAAGAATGTATAGAGTTTGAGGAAATTAATTTACTTGCATTCTCGAAGTATTTTTTTAATTTTGTCAAAAATGAAAATTTGTTTTTTGCATGGGAGTAATTTTTGTGCATTTTATAACGGTCAACTTAAAAAGCAAAATTTTACAGTAGGTATTGCATTGTGCTGTTAGTTATATTAAGTACATAGCAAACCAGTCATCTGAAATCCAGAAAGCCTCTGTATATTTTTGATAATGCCCCAGTAACATTTCTTGCCATTTGTCTGCTAAGTCGATCTCTAAAGCACTGATAAATAAAGGATTATCGCTCCTAAGAAAGGCGCTAATATGTTTCTGAGTATTTATTTTTACATGCCGACCCCTGTGGAATTTGCCAAAAGAATTTCTTTCTAAAAAAAAAATTTCTATTGCAAACAGAACAATGTATGAATTGGAGAAGAAAGAAAAGATTATTGGTGGGCCTTTCAGGCAGTTTTTCTTGTTTCAGGGAAAGCAATTACCAACAGATACAAGGAAGCCATAAACTCTGCAACCACTTTGTCTCATTTATCTTAGAAATCTCGTAAGCCTTAAGGAAATCAGATAACTGTAAAACAAAATATTTGAGTCTTCAGCATTGGGGTGTTTTACATTTTTGTAACAGAGATCTGCGTTTGTCCCTCAGCAGCTTTGTTGTAACACATAATGCACTTCCTGCTATTACAGAAATAGCAAGCAGCTTTGATACTTCTGTTCACACAGCTGACATAGCTCATAGCTTCATGTCTGGGATGGTAAGTCATCCAATAAAGCCTTAAACATGACCCTTGTCCACACCACAACTTCAGCCACATCCCATAATACATAAGGCAATTATATTTGTCTGTCAATTTCTGAATGGGCATTTCTGCCAGGGGGTATGGCTTTCATAGGAAAATGCCACAGTGAAAAATGTGTGCTTATTCTGCCCGACTGTTTGCAGTAGAGCATTAACTAAAGGCACCACCATCTTTGGATGGCTTTCTCAAAATGTGAGAGGCAGAACTGCAACAATGCTTGATACCCTTTTCTTCCACTGGGGCCTATAGAGGACTGAGACATCATTAAAGTGGACAGCACTTGCCAACGTGCTGAGGATGCTGAATGTGAGCATTCCAAAAGTTTTTTCAGGCAGCAGAATTCCTTTGGAGCTCCTGGCAAAGTCTAAACCTGCCTTTATGTCTTCTCTCAGATGATTTTGCCCAGACTACACCAGGACAAGCTTGAGCAGAATATTGCCATTTGATCCTCTTGTCATTCAGCAAGTGAAATTGTGCTTTTGACTTAAAGCGATGGGTAAGAGGGCTCTACTTTGATGCAAATGGAACATGGCAACAGGAATAATACACAGGATTCACCAGAGACAAAACCTACCAAACACTGTGTGCTCACAGAAGCATACTTGTTATACCCATGTTGTGGATACATAAATATACACATGCTTAATTCAGCTATTTAAGTATTTCACTTAGCTATTTGCATATATTAATTCTTACAAGGTTTCAGTATTTCCAAAGAAGTGGCCTGCATCACTGTTGATAGGAGATCAATTGCTAAGGAGCTATTGTTGCACTGCCGGAAGACTATATTTGAGGGTATTGCAAATACTTCACTGAAAAAAAACATTACTCAGAAGGCATCTCACTCAGGCCCACATGGACCAAAAAAAAAAGTGTTCCAGAGCTGAAATATTACAGTTTATTATCACTTGAAGGTACCCAAAAGTGATTTACGGTTCGCAGGTTTACCCACAAAAATTCAGTTTGCATGTTTATTGGGAACATTATCAGTGCTATCATGTCTCATTGGGGAATAATTTAACTGGCAATGCCACATAAAATACTGACTGGAAAGCAGCACAAAGGAAAGCTCTTGATTCTCAAAACATACCCCATGTGAAACAGGGTTAGGAGGCAGGCAGCTGGCACGGAAGGATTTGCCATTAATAGATTATGAAGCAGCATGGCAGCAGAGATAAATTGACAGACTTTTATTTATTTCATGCTCTCTCAAACAAATACACACCATAATTTTGTCTTTTTCATGAATGTGGCTGGTTTGTTTTTTTTTTTTTTTTCATAAAAATAGGAAAAGAGTAATAGGATGGGGAAAATTCTGTCCTACTTTACACTGAACCTCGAAGAAGCACTGAGGCTTGTGCAAGGGGATTGTAACCACTGCTTTGAAAAGAAGAATATCACATCACTCTCCAGTACACCAAGATGGGGACTCATCCACTGCCCTCCAGTGATGAAGCCTTTTATGATGGTACACATCAGTTAAATTAGGATCCTGACAAACCCATGCCCACTGGCCAGATCCAAAGTCCTTTAAAATCAATTAATAGATTCAGGCCACCACTGCTGTCTCCTGCCAGCTTTTCTGTGTGGGGAAAGATCACAGGCTGAAAAGTTGTGCTGGCAATCATCAGGCTGCCTACTTCATCTAGATAACTTGGAGGAAAACAACAGACGACTGCCTAATTAACAGAAAAAAAAAAGAAAAAAAAAAAAAAAAAGCAAAGGACCCAGAGAGAAAATTCCAGTTATTTCTGTTAGATCTAGACAAGTTGTTCTAATGCCAAGAGCAAATTATTGTGAGCATTAGAACCCATTCCAGAGCATTTGCAAACTCAAATAAGCAGTTTATCTAATCTAGCATCCTCTTCCTAGTTCTGCTGGATATTTCAGAGGAACTGCACAATTTCACAATTCATCTAATCATATAAATGTACACAACTGGGAATCTTTTTTTTCCTTTGCCCAGCTGGTAATCAGCATATGCCCTGAAGCATGAGGATTGGTTGGAGAGAAGATAAAAGCAGAGGAGAAAAGAAATAATAATGTAACTTATTTGAAGTATTGTTTTAGACTCAAATGGATCCTGCCACAAATTAATTCTTCATGGTGCAAATGCCCTGTAGTAATGTTCTGAACTACAGATGGATCAGCTGTGTCATGTGCACCTAAATGGCTGATGCAAAGGTACTAGTTTTTAAAGGAAAGATTACTTAGTATTCATATACAGAATACTGTTTGAGTACTGAGAGAGAACAGTCAGAACATTTCTTTGATGCCCAGGAAATAAATGTATTCCTCCTTCTCAGCAGTTTCACTGTCAATACCACTGGATAGCCCAAGCTTTGTGCCATTATTCTCTATTCATTTCACCAGCAAATTAATTCCTAAGACTAGAAAGGGAGTTAAGAGTGCCTGGGGACAGTCAGAATGGTAAATACTCTCTATTCCTACCTGTGCTGTTTTCTTTATCAGTGACAATGAAATCAGAGGGATGAAGCAGTGTGCCTTGCCCCACCATGAGATTGTCATTTGCAGGTCGGTAACCATTATGCTTACCTTTAGGCAGTCATTATTCAGGACAGTACTTGAGGTACCAGGCAAAGCATAACCATAGCACCAGCATCGGCTTGCACATATCTGTTAGCTGTCTTTACATCTCAGACCCTGAACAGCCTGTGGGAAGTGGACTGACAGAAAGGTTTGGTCATTAGCAGACTCCTTTGTGCTGTTACCTCTCTTATTGTTTGAGAAAGGATTTTTATTTTTTCTTTTTTGGTATTTTTCTGCAAGGCTGAAAGAGAGCCTGAAGCATTACCCTAGAGAAAGCAGGCATCACCAAGATAGGACAACAAGGATGAGTGATGAATTGCACTGACACTTTTGTTGATAGGATCTTACAAATGATGTAGAGAAAGAAAGCTAAGTGGGAGTCGTTGCCTTCATGTTCAGTAGCTGGAGAGCATTTGCACTAGCTGAATGTCTGTGATTGAATAGTGGAAGACGAGAGATGTACATATTGAAAGATGTCCATTCTGATGTCTGCTTTCTATGCTGTCTCACAGCTAATGTGTTTTATACAAATAGTAATCAGGAACTGACAATAACAGAAAATGAGGAAAAAGAATTCAGGTTGCATGAGGTTATAGGCTATCATTTATTGCAACTGAACAACAAAAATATGCCATACAAAGAAAAAGAGACTTGAATGTGTGGTTTACGTGACTAGATGTAGGATCTCTTCCACATTTCATCTTTACTGTTATATATGCTTGATACTTTCTATTCACTAATAATCCTTCTAAGCACAAAACCCCAAAATAAATAAGGTTAGACTGCAGCAAGCAGCTGCAGCCTTGCTGCAGGTCAAGAATTGTGTGAGCTGCTGTTGACATAGGTCACTCAGAGATAGCTGCAACATTTAGCCCTGCATAGTCTGTAGCACAAAGTTACTGAATCAAAAGTGAAAGTAAATACAAAATTGAAGTGACATGATCCTTATGCTCACGCAGTTACCCTAAGCACTCAGAGATCAATTGCACTAATTCAACTGCTAGTTTCACAGAAGGCATGACTGGAGTTTTATTTAAAAGGATCTTTTTTTTCCTGTTGAGCACTATTTTGTAAAGACCACCTCATTGTGGACTTTTGCTGTACTGAAGATCAAGAGAGATTTTCTGTCTTAATATTGGTTGATCATTTGGGAGATAATGACTGCATCCTCTTTTTCCAGTTGGAAACATTATATTTAGTTGCTACATGAAGCAGCAACTTTCTGGGAAGGCACAGATGCCAGCAAGTTTGCAGTAAATGTCACACATTCTGGATCTGTTTGACTTACTGTGAATGCACAACTCAACAATATATCAAATAAACAGTAGGAATGATGCATTATGGATGCACTGAACTTATTGTGTCTGCACTGTATGTTCCTGTCCAGAATTTCCTGAATGAAGACGGTTGAAGGAGAAAAGTGAGGAGAGCTTGCCAAAATGGGTCTTTAAATTATACCAGTCCATTCTTTATGAATATGGGTGTTGAGGATCTCTGCAGTTGATGTTCTCCAGTGTTCTTGATCAAGTTCGCTCCAGTATCAAAATATTATTGCTGGACAAAAAAAACCTAGCACCAGAGACTGAATTCTCTCAAAAAAAATGCACTGTAAACATTAAACCCCCATATATATATATAAAAAGTGCTCAACAATATCAACAGTATAGCAACATGTTCATTACCTGTCTAATTTTGCCACTCCTGTATATTTTCATTTTGTTTTTTATTCTAAGTGTTGAAGCCTCTAGTCATTGTAAACCAGACACTAATATTGATTAAATTCCAATCGAGGGCCATTGACTTGATTTTTTGAATACCCTTCTGCACATTTTCCCAGTGCTTGAATTGTAGGAGGGAGAAGATGTGCAATTTTGTAATGTTCCTTTTCTCACAGATGCTAGTTGAAAAGAAAATAAAACATCTGTGGGGAAGAAGCAGAGAATGAGGCAGCTGGGGAAAAGAGCATATGTTACCTATACAGCTCTCTCCCTCATCTGATTTCTGATTCCCTTTTGGTATCTGTAAATCTGAGTTTAAGTTGGAAATTGAAATGAATTTTTCTGCTGCTTCTCTCTCATACTGTCACAAGAAAGAAAGAAAATGAAAGGCTTTCCAAAATGCATGACTTTATTCTAAAAAAAGATCAGTAAAATAATCACCAGGAAACGTGAAAAGTTTTGGTAGTTTGTCATTCTTTCCTTATTTACCCCAGTGGTACTAATCACAGCCAAATTGTAATATAGAAACATCCCTGGAGCTGACTGCTCCTCTGCATAGATTTTTTTCTATCAATCCAGACAATTCACATTTTCATCAATATCTAGGACATCCTGAAATACCAAGAGAATGTTTCTGTTCAAGGCTAAATCTAGGTTGGGGAAAACAAACTTATGAATCCTCAAAAATATATTATGAACTTTTTCTCATCATATTCAAGGAATGTACTTAGAGTTCTTCCAACAGATAGTCATAGGTTTTCTCTCTCCAATTCAATAGACCTCACAATTCATTGATATCTGTGTCCATATCCACAGTTAACAAGATTTGCCTCTTCTTAGGATAGCTATTGGTCCCATTGTTATTTTTTGATGACACCTGGTAATCTTGTTGCATTTGCCATGAGCTCTAAAAGTGCACTTGCTATACCTCTACAGCCTCATTTATTAGATTTAATAAGGAAAGCAAATTTTCTGGGTGGTTTTATGCAAGATGACAATTATGATACTACTTATCATCCAAACTAACACTTTAGAGGAATTATCAAGTTATCTCAAGAAAAATTTTTAAGCAAATGCATATGGTGCCTGAGATTCTAACTGAAGACCCTTTCACAATGAACTAGATGATAGAAATGAAGCTACATCTCAGTGTGACGTAGCAAGATAAAGCAGGAGACTAATCTTGGTTCTTCTCAAAACTAAGCTTAGAGCCTTACATACAAGTTACGTTGTTGATGTCAATCTGAGTTAAAAAATAACCAAATTTTAATTCCTAATACTAAAGGTGTTTAGTTTGTTGTTTGTTTTTTTTTGTTTGTTTGGTTCTTTTTTCAATAGTTCCTTAGGCCATGTCAGCTAAAATGACAGGCATCACTGGAATCACACTTGAGCTCTACTTTCAGGCCTGAGAGGGAGACAGGCTATGTTCTGACTTCATCCACTCAGATAAGGAAAAACTTGGGGGTCTTTTTGTTTACAGGTGCTAAAGATCCTTATATTGATACTGGCTGTTGGTGTAACTAGAAGCAAAGTTACAGTGGTTCTGCAACCAGAATACAGACTTTCATTCAACTCCTAATTCTAATACCAAAATTTTCCTGTTTTGGTTTAGTAGTGAAAAGTCCATGATTTGGTCTGCTGCTAATTCATCTGATTTTTCCCTTAGCATATAATAGACAATAAGGAATGTTTCCATAATATAATTCAGGATATTGTCACTAAATTAGAACATGCTCTAAGAAGAAAAATAGGTTAAAATACCTTGAGACAAAATACTACCATGGACAGCTGTGCTGTCTTTTAAAAAGAGTTCTACATTTAAAATGTATTTATAAGTATCCTATGACGAAACAGATGATACTGCTACCATACCATTGGCTATAACTTGCTTTACCTTCCTTATCTATTTGAGATGTGATGTGTACAGAGCACCTCTGAAGCACATTCAGTCTGATTTGGCAGTGCTCTACCTAAAGCCACTTTCTAAAAAACATTAATCATAGTGGGACATTAATATAATAAAAGAAAAAGTACTTCTTTTTATAAAGTAACAACTTTGGAAAGAAAGGCACAGAATTGCCTGAAAACAGCTATTAGTTGTTGATCCTTATGGCAGCTCCTTCACCAAAAGATATGCAAGACCAAATATACTTAGCCAAAATTCTACAGAAAGTTCTTTCTTTTAAGTGAAGGACTAAACTTAAATACAAGTTGTGAACAAAAATATAGCCTTATCTTTTTGTATTTATCAACTTTCTGTTACAATAATTGTCCTGTACTACTTTGTAAATGAATCATTTAGTGTAAAACACTGGCTGTTGCTTGCCTCTCTCCTTAACTGGTACTTTCCCGTTGTCAGCATTTATTATAGTACATCACCACTGCAACGCATTCCTGACCTGGAATAATGACCCTCTAATAGGATCAGGGGACATTTAAAGTTCCTCTTTTCATATAGTTTGCAGTCTCTTATGAGCAGAACAATCAAAATTCATTGCCTAAAGGATCTTCTGTTGTTGGACATTCAGACTCATTTGTAATTATCATTGGTCTGGGCTAGCCTTAAGTGCTACAGAAACTAGGAAGCTCAAGTTGACCTTGGTCAGCATGTCATCTTGGTCTTTTGAGAAAGAAGTATTAATGACAAAACTCCACTGCTGAAAACTATGTTAGCACAAAGTATCACCTTGCTGATACGAAGCACAACCATAATTGCTACATATTCACAATTTAATAACTAGTGTAACTGTTCTACGATAAACTCTCTCAGAAATGGCAAATATTCAGTACACTTCCTTTCAGGCTAGCAAAACACTGAAAACCATTAGAATTAGCTTCAAAAAGCATACCTAATATTTAGGGTGGCATGTAGTGAAGCTGGGTTCTCTGGGATATGCAGTGAGATATGCTTTTATAGTTCAACCCAGCAAATATCATATGTAATGTGAACAATGTCCAATGTTTAAATATAGTTCTTGAGTTTTCCATTTATTTTGATTGCTTTCCAGTATATTTACAGATAATTTTTTTAATATTGCATCACATGTGAACATACATTTATTGGGTGTCAGCACCAAGGTTTTGGGGAAGTAGGGCATGTAATGCATGGTTGGCCTCTTTGAGGAGAGGTGAGAAGTTGCCCTGTGCCAGGCACACCTGGTTACAGCCAGCTCCAGAGGACACACCACAGGTTACAGCTGAGCCCTGCAGCCAAGATGGTGGTGCCTTTGTGAAAACATATTTAAGAAAGGGTAAAAAAATGCTGCATGGCACCTAAGAGACAGAGAAGGGAGAAATAACATGAGAGAAACTGTTCTGCAGACACCAAGATCAGAGAAGAAGTCAGGGAGAAGGTGTTTGCAGGTGCCAGAGCAGAGAAGAAGCCAGGGAGAAGGTGTTTTCAGGTACCAGAGCAGAGATCTCTCTGCAGTCCATGGAGCCCACAGAGAAGACTGTGGTGGGGCAGGTTGTTCTCCTGAAGCCCATGGAGGACTATATCAGAATAGGCACCCACCCTGCAGCCTGTGCAGGACACTACACTGCATGAAGCAAGTGAACATGCCCTAACGAAAAGCTCCATACCATGGAGACCCCACACAAGAGCAGTTTTTTCAGGCAGGAGCAGTGATCTGCAGGTGACCCAGCGAGCAGATATATCCCGAAGGACCCCATGGAAAGGACTCACGCTGTAACACTGCTTGAAGAACTGCAGCCTGTGGGAAAGACTCACATGGAATAGTCTGTGAAGGACTGCAGTATGTTGGAGGGAGCAGGGAAACAATATAAGCAGGAAAGTAGGGAAGACAGGAGCCGTTACGGGCTGACTGCGGACTCCATTCCTCACCTCTTCTATACCACTAGGGGGCAGAGGGAGGTAGTAGAGTAGGGAATGAAGGACTGACGTTAAGGCTGCCGGTCCGGACTAGGAGGAAAGTCGTTTTAGTTTTCTCTTTGTTTCTCGCTATCCTGCTCTATTTTTAATTGAGAATATATTAAATTGACTTTCCCCAGGTCAAGTCTGCTCTGCTTATAATGGCAGCTTCCTGAGCTGGGGAAACCTGAGGGGAGCACTGAGACATGCCAGTAGCAGGAAATTAGCATAAGAGCAGCTGATGTGGTATGGTGAGGCCAGGAGTAACGGCAGCCATCTGTTACTCCCACAGATGGCAGCATGAGCGACTAGGAGTGCTCGAACAGAGCAGGCAAACAAAGAATGGTCTGTCAGCCAGGGCTCGGTGTATCAGAGTGCAGGAAAGCACCTATTCACAGTAGGGGCATTCCACTGGCCAGCTGAAGTCTGGCACCTGGAAAATAAACAGGTGATTGGTGACAGCCAACATGGCTACACTAAGGGCAAAACATGCCTGACCAATTTGGTGGTCTTCTGTGATGGGGTTACAGCATTGGTGGGTGAGGGAAAAACAACTGACGTCATCTACCTGGATGCAAAGCATTTGATGTTTTTCTGCATGACATGTTTGTCTTAAAAATGAAGAAACATGACTTTGATGGGTGGACCACTCAGTGGACAAGAAATTGGCTGGGTGGTTGCACTCAGATGATCCTTGGACCAACACTGAAAAAGTGGCAGTCAACAGTTCAATGTCCAAGTGGAGACAAGTGACAAGTGCTATTCTTTAGTGGTCCGCGCTGGGACCAGCACTGTTTAACATCTTCATCAGCAACATGGATGGTGTGATTGTGTGTACCCTCAGCAAGTTTGCCTGTGACACCAAAGTGCATAGCAGGGTCAGTGCACTGGAAGGAAGGGATGCCATCCAGAAGGCCTTTGACAGGTTGGAGAGGTAGGCACATGTAAACTTCATGCAGTTCAGAAAGGCTAAGTGCAAGGTCCTGCACAGGCTAGACAGAGAATGGATTAAGAGCAGTCCTGAGGGGAAGGACTTGGGGGTGTTGGTTGACCAGAAGCTCAACATGTGCACTTGCAGCCCAGAAAGCCAACTGTATCCTGGTTGTATCAAAAGGAGTATGACTAGCAGGTCAAGGGAGGTTATTTTTCCACTCTTACTCTCATGAGACCCCACCTGCAGTACTGTGTTCAGCTCTGTGGCCCCCAATACAAAAGGGACATGGACCTGCTTGAGTGAGTCCAGAGAAGAGCCACGAAGATGGTCAGAGGGATGAAGACCTCTGCTGTGAAGACATGTTTAGAGAATTGGGCTTGTTCATCCTAGGGAAATGAAGGCTCCAGCGGGGAGACCTTTTAGCAGCCTTCCAGTACATAAAGGGGGCCTACAATAAAGCTGGAAAGGGACTTTTTAGAAGGGCATGTGGTGATAGGACAAGGGGTAATGGTTTTAAACTAGAAAATGCTAGATTTAGATTAGATACTAAGAAGAAGTTCTTTACTGTGAAGGTGGTGAGGCACTGCACAGGCTGCCCAGAGAAGATGTGGCTGCTCCATCCCTGCAAGCGTTTAAGGCCGTTTTGTATGGGGCTTTATGCAATCTGATCTAGTGGAAGATGTCCCTGCCAATGGCAAGCGGTTGGAACTAGATGATCTTTAAGCACCCTTCCAACCCAAACTGTTCTACGATTCTGAGATTCTATGAAAAGGAAAATACACAAGTGCCCAAATACTGTTTCCAATTGCATCAAAAGTGAATAGATAAATGTGACACACACATCTTTTTTTCCAAATTATTAAACAAAACAAAAAAAAAAGAATACATCTCAGATGGTTTAGAGTACTCAAAACCTGTACCACTTACACTGTGCATAAATATAGTAATCTATAAAAGGACTCTTATTATAGCAGGATAGAGCAGTATATAAATGCCTGTATACACCATTTTCACTAATTCTACCCTCTTTTCTTAGAGGCAGAATGACCATTAATAGTTTAACATTTTCTACAGATATGACAGGTTTATTTTCATCTAAACTGGCTTCAGCAGGCAGTTACTTGAGAAAAGTATGCCATCACATCTGCGGAAAACATTTTTGCAAAGTAAACACTACTCCTACAGGCACAGGTCTACTTCAAATGGGAAAGAGCAAGCACAGAAAATCACAAACCGCAGCTCCTCTCCACATTATATAAAGCATCCAAGTGGTCAGTACAGCTCACACACTGAAGGTTAATGTTACAGTCCCGTTAGACTCAAAATTCAGCTGTTGTCAGAGCTGCCAGCTCCATCAGGGAACTTAACTATCGTAATACTGATTATTATCATGCCCCAAAACCCTGTGCCCCACCACACATAAGAACCCCTGTGCTTGGACATGTGCAGGTTTTAGGGAAGAGCTGCAATAAGGCATCTTGAGGAACCAGAAGCAGGAACAGTTATCTCTTTCATTGCCCCATATGATGTTCTAGAAACGTTGGTTATTATTTTGAAAACAGTTGCCAAGTTACCAAGTCAGCTGTATGTCATCACCTACTGTAGTGTAGCTTGCAGATAGTTTGCTCATAGGCAGAACTCCTTCTCTGCCCTTTACTGAAGTTTGTTTGTAACATATTATTTGTAGTTTGAGAACACTCTAAACAAATTAAATAAATCACTACTTCATTCTGCTAATTAGAAAATCATCTTTAACAGAGAGAAAAAGCACAAAATTTTCACTATGGAAATCTTCCAAATTCTTTATGACTTAAAAAATATGTGTTGAATAAAAGATGTACTCCTACTATGCTGCTTCTTTTACACTCTGAAGGTTTTCATTCTCTGCTGTAAAAAAAACATTACAAACAAATAGAAACTTTTAAAAATCAAATGACGCAGGTGATTAGGAGAAGTCAACATGCATTTACCAAAGACAAATCATGCCAGGCTAACATCACCTTCTACAACAAAATAACTTCTGTTGACATGGGGAAAGAAGTGGATGTTGTTTACCTGGACTTCAAAAAACGTTCAACGCCGTTTCCCACAGCATTTTCCTGGACAAACTGTCAAGATACATATGGGATGTGTGGTCTGTGAAATGGGTAGGAAATTGTCTCACAGGCTGCAGGCTTTCAATCAATGGTTTTTACTCAGGTTGGCAGCATGTCACAAGTGGAGTCCCCATGGAATATTACTGGGCCCCCCGCCATTCTGTATTTTCTTAAATGATCTGGATGATGGGACTGAAAGCGCCCTCACCAAGTTTGCTGATGATACTAAAACAAGTGGCGAGTTAGACACATCAGAAGGGCAATCCACATTTCAGAGACACCTGGACAGGCTGGAAGAGTGGGCCAGCAGGAACTATATGTAAATTTCAACAAAGACAAATGCAAAGTCCTGTATCTCGAACAACATAAAAAAAGAGCTATGATCTGTTTGCCTGGTGAGCAGCCTTGCTGAGAGGGAACCAGGGTCCTGGTGGATGACAAACTGAGCATGAGTTATCAGAGGACTACTGCAGCAACCAAGGCAAGCTGGATCCTGAGCTGCATCTGCAGGGGCACTGCTAGCAGAGATGGAGATGTGATCATTCAAATCTTCTTAGCACTTGTCAGACCACACATAGAGTAGTCTCAGCTCTGGGGGCAACAATTTGAAAAAAGACATGGACAGTATCAAAGGAGGAGCAGGAAGATGATCAAAGAGCTAAATAACCTATCCTATATGGAAAGATGGAAGGAGTTAGGTCTTTTCTTCCCGGAGAAGAGGATGCTCAGGAGGGATTCCATTGTGATATTCCAGTACATAAAGGGCAGCTACAAAGAGGACTGTGGATCTATCCTGTTAAGAAGCCACATGTAAAAGACAATGGGTAACTGGTACAACTTGCACCAGTAGGTTTCATCTTGATATAAGAAATAGATTTTTTACACTGACACTAATCAGTTACTAGAATAATCTCCCCATGTGTGTGGTAGAGTCCCTGTCACTGGAGGGTTTTCTAGATGTAATTGGACAAGGTGTTAGATAATCTCATCTAAGCTCCCTTTCCGATGACAGATTGGAGAAGATGATCTTTCAACTTGGGATGTTCTATGGTTTTATGATTCCATGAAATTTATCTCAAAAACTATGAATTTTTTCCATATTCACAACTATATCACAAAAACCAAAACTTTTTCCTATCTTTAATTGAAATTCTAATGGGAAAAACCCCAAATCATACTGATCAAATCATGAGTTCTAGGAAACTCTCTTATGTTTCCTTAAGAATGGAAGAGGTTATTCTGGAGTTCATCACCAAGCATGTACAAGAAGAGAAGTCATCAGGAGTAGCCAGCATGGATTCACCAAGCGTAAATCTTGCTTGACCAATCTGATAGTCTTCTGTGGTGACAAGGCAGGAGGAGTTGATGAGGGGAGAGCAGTGGATGTTATCTACCTTGACTTCAGCAAGGGTTTTGAGACTGTCTCCTATAACATCCTCATAGGTAAGTTTAGGAAATGTGGATGAAATGAATGGACAGTTAGGTGGATTGAAAACTGGCTGAATGGGCAGAATTCAGAGGGTCATGATCAGCATAAGAACTGCAGTCAGTGGTGTTCCCCAGGGATCAGTACTGAGTCCAGTCTTATTTAACCTGTTTATCAATGACCTGATTGAAGGGCTGGACTGTACCCTCAGCAGGTGTGCTAAAGATATGAAGCTGGGGGGAATGGCTGGTACACCTGAACACTATGGAGAATTAGGTGGAGAGAAACCTAATGATGTTCAACAAAAGTGAGTGTAAGGTCCTGCATCTGGAGAAAAAGAACCCCAAGTACCAGTACAAGTTGGGGGCTGACCTACTAGAGCAGTTCAGCTGAGAAGGACCTGGAAGTACTGGTGGATAACAAGTTGACTATGAGGCAGTGGTATGACAATTCAAAATCTGCCTGGACACATCCCTATGTAACATGCTTTAGGTGACCCTGCCTTGGCAGGGGGGTTGAAGTAGATGATTTCCAAAGATCCCTTCTAACCCCAATAATTCTCTGATTCTATGATTCTGATATTCACAACAAGAATGTGCTTTTAAAATCACACATGTGGCTGAAATATTCCTTTTAAGGCACTGGAAGAGACAGCCCTGTCTTTAAATGAACTGTTCCTTTCACTGTGTTTCAGTGACCAAAACTTAAGTGGAAAAAGAAACACTAAAATATTTGTGTGCATTTTTGAAGAGAAGCAATATTTATTAGGAATTAAAAATTCATTTGCATGCCCAAATTGGCAGTAAAGTCCTAGACACTGCAAAACTTCTGACCCCAGTTAAAATACATATGTATGCATAAAAGTTGCATGATCTCAAATATGTGTTTACCACCCTTATCTCATTCTAAGAAATTGGTGTCAGATAGGCACACATTATAGTGTGTCTATGCTTTTCTATAACACACTATAACATGTGTCTATGCTCTTTTATAACATACTATAATTTGTGTCTATGCTGTTTCAGTTCAGAAAAAGAAAAGTAGTGCTTTTCCAAAAGCAAGTTTTATTTTCTGCTTCGCCTCCCCAAATTTCTATTGATTTTCTTTACGTTCCTGATCCTCTTGCTTAACATAGCCCTCTTTCTCAAAATATCTTTTGTAGCAGGAGGAGGGCCTGCAAGGAAAAAAAGAACGTTATAAACGGTTTGGTTTATATGAAGATTGAAATATCTGCAAGGAGGAATAATTTTCAAAAATTTTCAATAAATCAACAAAACTTATTATTCTATTAAAGGTATTTCTTATCATTCTTAATTTAAAAAAAATCAGTATTCTGAAAAAACAGAAGGCAGGCATTTTCATAGAATCATAGAATAGTTACAGTTGGAAAGGACCTTAAAATAATCTAGTTCCAACCCCCCTGCCATGGGCAGGGATATCTCAGACTAAACCATGACACCCAAGGCTCTGTCCAGCCTGGCCTTGAACGCTGACAGGAATGGGGCATTTACCATTTTTTTGGGCAACCTGTTCCAGTGTCTCACCACCCTCGCAGTAAAGAACTTCTTCCTTATATCTAACCTGAAATACCCCTGTTTTAGTTTAAACCCATTACCCCTTGTCCTATCACTACAGTCCCTGACTAAGAGCCCCTCTATGGCATCCTTGTAGGATTCTCACATTTTTTAATGGTGACATTTAAAAAATAAGAATAGAATTAGTAAAATAATAATGCTTAGATGCTATCAAAGTAAGTAAAATATTTATTTTCCAGTGTGTGTGTTTTTAAGCTGGGAGTGATCAGTTTTGTACTTAACATGTGTTTAACACTAACTCATTACTCTGTGTGCTGGAGTGCAGCTTTCGAGATCTATAACCATCCAATTAGAAAGATATGTAGTATTCTTTGAAATGAGCAGAGCATTTAAAGAGAAAAAGAAAAATAATCCAAATCATAAAAAAGGCTCTAAAAAACCAACTATTTTTGCCTTTGCTGCTTAAAAACATAACATCATTTTGCTTTTCTTTTTTTCATTCTTTTGTTTTAGTTTTATTTGTTTGATTGGTTTGTTTTGTTGTTGTTGTTTTTGTTATTTTTTTTTTTAAGTATTCATAATACCATATACAATAATGCAGAGAGATAGCAGACAATGAGAAGACATGCTATTTCTCCTAGTAGGTAGATAGTCTTGGTTAAGCCAACCCCTGCATTCTCCAGGAAACATGAAATTTCAGGTTTGCCTCTTAAATTGAATTTTTCTTCTCAAATTTAAGCATTGTTCTTTCTCATCTTACTGCGTAGGATGGGAAAGAAACATCAGGATTCTTCAAGAGCTTAGGAACATACAGAATTCAGAAAATGAGATGTATTTTTTAGATGTAATTGCCGAAGAAAAATACACAGTTCAGCATTTGCCCACCTGAAGAGGGGAAGGAACACTGACCTGGGCTCAGCAGTAGCAGTCATGTTTTTCCTTTGTGGTAGCTGGTGCAGTGCTGTGTTTTGACTTCCAGCCTGGGAACAGTGTTGGTGAAGCTGATGTTTTTGGTTGTTGCTAAGTGATGTTTTCTCTGACCAAGGACTTTGTGAGGCTCATGCTCTGCCAGGGAGGAGGGGAAACTGTGAGGAAGCAGAGACGGGGCGCCTGACCCGGGCTAGCCAAGGAGGTATTCCATACCACAACACGTCATGCCTGGGGTGGGGGGTAACTGGGAGTTACCCAGAAGGACACGGGCTTCCAGGTGGGACTCGTTTCTTGGCCGGTGGTATCGTATTCTCTTCCCTTGTTATTTTCTCTTATCATTGTTGTCGTTGGTGGTAGCGGTGGTGATTTGTGTTGTACATTGGTTGCTGGACTGTTTTTGTCTCAACCCGTGGGAGTTGCACTCTTTCGATTCTCCTCCCCGTTCCTCCGGGAGCGGGGAAGGGGAGAGCCCCAGTGGGGGGGGGGGGGGGGGGCCCTCGGTTGTTGTCAGCCTGGCACCACTCACTGGGAGTGAGTGAACAAGTTGCCTGACTGGGTTTAAACCACAACAGTTCTTTTTGGCGCCCAACGTGGGGCACGAGGGGTTGAGATAAGAACAGATCTGACTGGATTAATAGTCACTCATCACAATGCTGATTTATTGGCTCTCAAGGTTTTTCCTCTTGATCTCACAGTTTCAGTATATCGTATCTTACTTCCATCCGGTATTTGCTGTATTAGTGTTTTTCAAGTGTGGGGCTTGGGCTAAGGTTTTGTCCCATTGTACTTTATGGTAATGACTTGTAATACAATAGAATCATTGATCATGAAACTGATCTGGCTTATGTTCCCAGTGTGGTCACCACCTTTATACTTTGGGAGGTATATGATGGAGGTGCTTAGCAATTATACATCTTTTTTCTCCTTCTCAGGTGCTCAACCTGTGAAGGAGACATCCTTTTACCCTCCCAGTCCTCCCCCCAGACCATTTACATTTGAGAGTTTTGAAGTTTTTGAATGGCCTTTTAATGCTGTTGAGACTTGTTTGCTGATTGTGATGGGAATCACCATGCTAGCACGCATACAGAGTGTGTTTTGCCCACTACTGATTTCAAGAGTAAAGCAGATTCAGGTTTGGGTCTTGTCTGGGGTCAAACGACGATGTAGGAGGACCGAGAGATTTTCCCTGAGGCTGGGCAGCCATGAGTGGCAGGGTGTGTGGGATAGTATGGGCAAGTACCTAGGTCAGTGGTCCCCTCCAGTACTTTGGAATTTCACTACCGAACAACTGCAAAATCCAGAAGAATTAGTAAAACACTTAAATGAGGTGTGTGGTCATTCTGGCCATACCAGAGATGGACAAATCATGGCAACGTGCTGGGGCTTGGCCTATGCTTACAGGGCCTTGTTCAACACTATCCAGCACCTTCAAAGGGAAAAGAATGTCGGCGGATCTGAGAGCAAAGCAACAGTCAGCGCAGATACTCCAGCTCCAGGCACAGCAGCTTCACACCCCCCAGTGACAAGTACAGTCGCTACTCAAACTTTGGCTGCAATGAACAGCGCAGCCACCCCAGTGGCAAGTACAGCAGCTGCTCAAACTTCAACTGCAACAGACAGCGCGGTTACCCCAGCTCCAAGCACAGCAGCTGCACCACCCCCAGCAACAAGTACAGTTGCTACTCAAACCACAGTGATAATTACTGCAGACAAACCAGAGGACCAATTCGTACCAATGTCGGTTGCCCCTGTACGCAAGAGAACAAGCAAAAAAGAGGCAAGAAGGGTGAAGCAAGATGAAGAAACAATGAATTCACCACCTGGTCTAGCATCTGATCAGGAGTCATCATCACATGACGAAGAAGAAGAAGAAGAGGTAACTTCTCGACCTCGGACCTCAACTGAGCTAAGGAATATGAGAAAAGATTTTACCCGTCAACCAGGGGAGCACATCATCACCTGGTTACTCCGATGCTGGGACAATGGGGCTGATGGTCACGAACTAGAAGGTACAGAAGCCAAGCAGCTGGGATCACTTGCTAGAGAAGGGGGAATTGACAAAGCAATTGCAAGAGTGAAAAAGTCCCTCAGCCTTTGGAGGTGGCTCTTGGCAGCAGAGTGCAGGCCACAGTTTCCTTTTACTTGGAGGGGTGTCCCGTTCACTTGGAACCGACTGCCCCAGGGGTGGAAACACAGCCCTACCATTTGCCTTGGACTGATCCAGACTGCACTGGAACAGGGGCAAGCTCCAGAACACCTGCAATACATTGATGACATTATTGTGTGGGGCGATACAGCAGAAGAAGTCTTTGGGAAAGGGAGGAAAATAATCCAAATCTTGCTGAAAGCCGGTTTTGCCATAAAATAGAGTAAGGTCAAGGGACCTGCACAGGAGTTTCAATTTTGGGGAATAAAATGGCAAGATGGACGTAGACAGATCCCCACAGATGTGATCAACAAGATAACAGCAATGTCTCCACCAACTAATAAGAAAGAAACGCAAGCTGTCTTGGGTGCAGTGGTGTTCTGGAGAATGCACATCCCAAATTACAGTTCGATTGTAAGCCCTCTCTATCATGTGACCCAGAAGAAGAATGATTTTAAATGGGGCCCTGAGCAGCAACAAGCCTTTGAGCAAATCAAACACGAGATAGTTCATGCAGTAGCCCTTGGACCTGTCCGGACCGGGCCAGATGTAAAAAATGTACTGTGCACTGTAGCTAGGGAGAACGGTCCTACCTGGAGCCTCTGGCAGAAAGCTCCAGAGGAGACTCGAAGTCGACCCTTTGGTTTTTGGAGTCGGGGATACAAAGGATCTGAGGCCAGCTATACCCCAACTGAGAAAGAGATACTGGCAGCCTATGAAGGGGTTCGAGCTGCTTCGGAAGTGATTGGCACTGAAGCACAGCTCCTCCTGGCACCCCCGTTGCCCGTGCTGGGCTGGATGTTCAAAGGCAGGATCTCCTCTACACATCATGCAACTGATGCTACATGGAGTAAATGGGCTGCACTAATTACACAACGAACTCGAATAGGAAATCTCAGTCATCCAGGCATCCTAGAAGTCATCATGGACTGGCCAGAGGGCAAAGATTTTGGAATGTCACCAAAGGAGGAGGCGGTGTGTGCTGAAGAGGCCCCCACCATATAATAAACTGTCAGAAAGTGAAAAGCAGTATGCCTTGTTTACTGATGGCTCTTGCCGTATTGTGGGAAAGCATCGGAGATGGAAGGCAGCTGTATGGAGTCCTGGACGACAAGTTGCAGAAACTGCTGAAGGAGAGGGTGAATCGAGTCAGTTTGCTGAGGTGAAAGCCATCCAGCTGGCCCTGGACATTGCTGAACGAGAAAAGTGGCCAGTACTTTACCTCTATACTGACTCCTGGATGGTGGCAAATGCCCTGTGGGGGTGGTTGAAGCAATGGAAGCAGAGCAACTGGCAACGCAGAGGTAAACCCATCTGGGCTGCTGCACTGCAGAAAGATATTGCTGCCCGGGTGCAGAACCTTGTGGTGAAGGTACGTCATGTAGATGCCCATGTACCCAAGAGTCGGGCCACTGAGGAACACCAGAACAACCAACAAGTGGATAAAGTGGCTAAGATTGAAGCGGCTCAGATGGACTTAGATTGGCAACATAAAGGTGAATTATTTTTGGCCCGGTGGGCCCATGGCACTTCAGGCCATCAGGGCAGAGATGCGACATATAGATGGGCCCATGACCAAGGGGTGGACTTAACAATGGACACTATTGCCCAGGTTATTCATGAGTGTGAAACGTGCTGCAATTAAACAAGCCAAGCGGTTAAAGCCTCTTTGGTATGGAGGACAATGGTTGAAGTATAAATATGGGGAGGCCTCGCAGATTGACTATATCACACTGCCGACAACCCGCCAAGGCAAGCGCCATGTGCTTACCATGGTGGAAGCAACCACCGGGTGGCTGGAAACATACGCTGTGCCCCATGCCACTGCCCGGAACACTTTCCTGGGCCTTGAGAAACAGATTTTGTGGCGACACGGCACCCCAGAGAGAATTGAGTCAGACAATGGGACTCATTTCCGGAATAACCTTATAGATATTTGGGCCAAAGAGCATGGCATTGAGTGGGTATATCACATCCCCTACCATGCACCAGCCTCTGGGAAAATTGAACGGTACAATGGGCTGTTAAAAACTACATTGAGAACAATGGGTGGGGGAACTTTTAAGCATTGGGATACACATTTACCAAAGGCCACCTGGTTGGTCAACACCAGAGGATCTGCCAACAGGGCCGGCCCAGCCCAGTCAGAACTTTTACATATATTGTAGAGGGGGACAAAGTTCCCGTGGTGCATATGAAGAATTTGCTGGGGAAGACAGTCTGGGTTATTCCTGCTTCAGGTAAAGGCAAACCCACTCGTGGGATTGCTTTTGCTCAGGGACCTGGATATACTTGGTGGGTAATGCGGGAAGATGGGGAAGTCCGATGTGTACCTCAAGGGGATTTGATTTTAGAGGAAAACAGCCAGTGAACTCAATTGTATGCTGTTGCCTGCTGTGTAATACTTTTATAGCCCATCAACTAGATGTCTCCAGGTCACCAGCGACTGGCCCTGACTTCCCTCCAGACATCATCCCAACAGAGAATGAACTTTGAGCATCATGGACTGAATGGACTCCGCAGCATTATAGGGATTGGTCCATGCACTAAGAAAATGATCTTTTCCTCTTGGTCTGTATGTATATGGATGTATATATGTGGGAGAGTGATAGTGTATTGAAAATGTGGGTTCTGAGCACGACGTGAATGGCATGGAATAAGGGGTGGATAATGTCCTGGGTTCAGCAGTAGCAGTCATGTTTTTCCTTTGTGGTAGCTGGTGCAGTGCTGTGTTTTGACTTCCAGCCTGGGAACAGTGTTGGTGAAGCTGATGTTTTCGGTTGTTGCTAAGTGATGTTTTCTCTGACCAAGGACTTTGTGAGGCTCATGCTCTGCCAGGGAGGAGGGGAAACTGTGAGGAAGCAGAGACGGGGCGCCTGACCCGGGCTAGCCAAGGAGGTATTCCATACCACAACACGTCATGCCTGGGGTGGGGGGTAACTGGGAGTTACCCAGAAGGACACGGGCTTCCAGGTGGGACTCGTTTCTTGGCCGGTGGTATCGTATTCTCTTCCCTTGTTATTTTCTCTTATCATTGTTGTCGTTGGTGGTAGTGGTGGTGATTTGTGTTGTACATTGGTTGCTGGACTGTTCTTGTCTCAACCCCGTGGGAGTTGCACTCTTTCGATCCTCCTCCCCGTTCCTCCGGGAGCGGGGAAGGGGGGAGCCCCGGGGCGGGGGGGCGGCCCTCGGTTGTTGTCAGCCTGGCACCACTGACTGAGAGTGAGTGAACAAGTTGCCTGACTGGGTTTAAACCACGACAAACACTAACTTAAAAAACACCCAGAAGGGAGCCAATAATGCAGTCTTGCATGTTCTTCATATAATATTACCTGCTTTACTATTGTAGTATTTCAGACTTGGCACTACATTAGTAGAGCTGCTTAAGTTAACTTGAGGTGCTGCTGATGTTTTTCTGACAGCACAAGAAAGGCTTCCTTCGTCTTTTTGTGAGTTCTTGTTTCTGCTGAAACTGAATGAAATTACATGGGACAAGAAAGAGTTTTGCTAGGAAGAAAGCCTTCCTTGCCTGTAATTCATAAAGAATGCTCTGAACTGTGAAAATAACAAGAGTATGAGTTTCTGTACTAATAGGTGGAACTAGGTGACCTCAACATAGCAGTGCGTACCGTCTCCACTTGCAATAAAATAATCAGGCTGTGTATTATCATACCCAATTAAGAATTTCAAACACTAAAGCTAAAACATTTCAAATTAGGATAATTAACAGAATTTAGGGGTGGAAAAATGGTGCCGAAAGGTATAGTGAAGTAGAAAAAAAAACGCCACAGCAGTATTATAGGCAGAACTGAAGTCTCCTATTTGCTATTATTTCTAATGCTGCTTAGACAGTTGCAGAAAAAGAACTATTCTGCTTTTACATGATAGTTTCAGTTCATGTTACCTGGCACTTGACAAAACTTTTTTAGTTTAAACTGAGCTGCCATTTCCATGTAGTTTTAATTCTTCAAGATAAGGGTTGTATCAGTTCCTTAACAGGTCTTGACAAATTTAGCACCTAACAGCATTTACTAATCTGATAAAACAATTCAGTATTTCATGACAGACAGATATATGTACACAAAGAAAATAAATGTGACAAAAAAATTTCTTCAAATTCTCTCTGAAACCAGTCTGCACAGTTTCTCCAGCTTTACTCAGTCAGTTACATTTACAAAATTGGGTTTGAAGATCTATAAAAATCACTGTGGGGTGATAAAACAGGCATGATGATATATATGTTGAAATCTTGTCTTAAAAAAAAAACCCACAAAAACACTACCAATGACACAAGCCTATCATTTGCAACATCACCTTGTCTTCACTGAAGTATACACAGCTCAAAATAAAATTATGTTTGCATATGCAAAACCAGATGCAAGTCCTTTTGATTTGACTGTCTTCAGAGTTTCAGTGTATCTCAGGAATATTATTCAAGGCATTTCAATATCTGTATTCAGATTCCTTTTGGTAATATTGATATGTTAATCTTTGTAAAACCAGGAACAGAATCACTTAAGTTAGACACTTAACACTTCTGTGCTGGATGTTATGCCATGTTTTTTCTACTGAAGACTTAAGGTATCTTTGTAAAAGGAAGACCACATGTGGGTTGAACAGACAATAGCTGACTGAATGGAGAGTGATTGTTCTTTTGCCTTCATATGTGCATTAAACCAACCCTTAATTAGATGCCTTCCAGAGCTCCACAACCTTCCTGAACATATGCAGGCAGATTGAGTTGTACAAACGTACTGTCTCATGTTCCCAGAGTTTAATATTTAAACGATTTTTCTAGTGATACATTTTTCACAGCTGTAGAAGTGATAAAATATTTCAAGTCTACTACTTTTATTTTATCCGAGTAGCTAGGTCTTAAAGAATTATTAGCTTCATCTATGTTGTATATCTCTGCTTCAGTTTTTGCTTTTAAAAAAGTCTAAAATTTTTTTATAGTGAACCTACATTTCCAAAGCAAATTTATTCTTAAACCTAATTAGAAATGTTACTACTTTTCTAGTGATTTGTATTTCTTTAAATGAAATTAAATTCAGCCTAGATTTATCCTGTACTGCCACTAAAGACATCACCTGAATGCTCAGTGGTGCATCCTAATTAAGTCAATGTAACCTGTAAGGCTATTCAGAAAGAGGTAAATTAGGTGCCATTGTTTCTGTTTGTTATAGATTCATGAACCTGAAACGTTATTTCCCCTCTTAATGAGCTAAGGAATTTTGGCTCATCATAAATCACAAACTGAATGTGCTTTATTTTGAATTATTTTCATATTCACCAGATAATTTAGGGCTAGAGTTTATCCTTTTTTCTTTCATGGGAAAGTAAGAAATGCCTGCTGATTTAGTTGGAAATTATTTCTTTACTTAACAGTTCAAACAGTCACTGAGGTATCTGGATTTAGCAACAAATTACTGTGGAACATATTTCAGAGGGGAAAAAAGAAAGGAGACAGGACAAATGACATGAGCTAAGAGACCAAGCACTTTATACAGCTAGTTTAGAAACAAAAGCAATTAGGCTACTAAATGTACCATTGTCTCCTTAAGCTCCTGAATTTGCTGTTTGCGGAAAGGACTGCACTGGTATAAAGAGATTTAGTTAGGTGTTCAGAGGTCCCAATGCACAGAGGTATTTACAAAGAACACTGCAAGGTTAGGCTGAGAAAAGTTTGGTGATACTTCTATCTATACAAAGATGCCCATTCATATCTTTTAACCTCACTTTAGATTCTGGGTAGTTGTTCTTTTTCCCTTTTTTATAAATTGTGATTCCAGGAAGAAACTAAGCCGACTAAAAATCCAAGACCATGTTTAGATATCTTAATCGACAGATTTTTCACAAATTTCCCAAAGTGATTTGTGGCAGGCTTAGTTTAGTTGGCAAATAAGTACTAGAAGAGACCATTATTGCCCTGTAGCAAGATTTCCACTCCTATGGAGACAAACTGTGACTTTATGTGGTAGTTGCAAATACATATCTCAACTTTTTTGACCATATTGTTTGACCATATTGACACACATGAAACACTATTATAATAATGTTTTCAATCTCATTGATTTGTGGTCTTTGGTTTCTTCACCTGGACTTGTTTTCTACTTGACAGAGAGCCCCGGGCTCCCCCTTAGCCTGTTGACATGTGTGATGTGAACCTGGAGCATCACACCCCAAATCCACAACTGGAGGAACGTAGTTTAGCTTGCAGTCTAATGCTATAGTGCCTTCAAGGTGAACATTAAACAGCTAAGCATACATACCATCAGATTCCCAATGCAATAAATTAGTATTGATGTTAAAAGATGGCCTCAGAAGTTAGAAAGCTTTAGAGATAGTCACTTATGCCAGGCCCAGCTAGCTCTTTTAAAGTAGAAATGAAACCCAGTAAATGTTCAACAGAGGGCTGGTTATAGTGTTCCCTGACTTCTCTTCCAATAGGGCATATCTTGTGGTTTGAAGATCCATAAATCTTGAAGAAGCCCTGTCTATTTTAACAGAGGCCCAGTGAATGAATTTAGGACGGTGAACATTGACTTACCAGTTTCCTGAGCTAAATTGGGCTGGCTGGAATGCTCTTGATGTACAGTAATTGAAGACCAGATTCAAACACGGATTTGAGTTTTCCATTTTCTCTGCTTTTCACACTTCTGGGGGATTTTTCTCATGAAATATCCATAAGTACACAGAACCTCAGGGTCAAACAGCCGCATTTACAGACATGTCATATGGATTATGTTAATGACTTGGAATCAATCATTTTGTTTGCTGCTGTTCACACTTTCAAATGCAGTCCTCTTGATCCTCCGTTTGCAGAAAATATGGTGAAATTTCATATTAGGTTGGAGTTTGTACTCCCCATTTGTACACAAATCCAACATAACGGCTAACAAAATAACATGTATCTGGATTAAACCAAATGGCTTGCTAGGAATTTGCGTTTGAATTCTAAAATCTGCTTCTATTCTGAATTGGTTCAAATATGTCACATGGTCTGTCTGCATCTACTTCTAGATATGACTACCAGACAGTAAATACTCAGACTGTTCAAGAAGTTCATTTCTGTAGAAAAGATCCATTTAATAAAACAAAACACAGTGAAAAACTTCATTACATAAGAGAAGCAAACGGAACTACACAGAATTTTTTCTCATTATACTAGTATATCCAGTGTTGTTTCAAAAAATGTTTTATCTAAAGACCTCCTAAAGGTTTCTGAAGACTATATCTGTTTTTATTATTATTTTATTGGGTTTTCATTCAACTTAGTTTTTTTTTGTCAAGATCTGGGACAAAAATCCAGGCCAAACTTATTTTGTGTCACCATGCCTTCAGAAGCAAAATATTTTTCTTTTTGCCTGCAGTTGAAGGCCTGGCCCACAAGATCCTGGAAGTGTGGGGAAAGGCTTCTACAGATTACAATAGACTTTAAATGAAACTCGCAAGCATCCAGAGCATAATTGCTCCAATATGTAAGCAAAATACAGTACGTACATTAAAAACATGGAAGCTCTGTACATAAACCCAAGTTGGTTCTGCAAACAGGGAGAATGTATTATGAGCTTTATGGTATATAACACCTGAGTGACACCACTAGTGATCTGTCACCAACTTGATATGACACCACTTACTGGCACTCTTTGGGCTCCACCTTCCAGCCAGTTCCCAACCCAGCAAAGAATACACCTATCCAAACCATGAGAAGCCAATTTCTCCAGGACACTGGGAGACAGTGTCAAATGCTTTACTAAAGTCCGAATAGACAATGTCCACAGGCTTTCTTTCATCAATCAGACAGGTCACCTTATCACAGGAAATCATTTTGGTCAAGCAGGACCTGCCCTTCATGGTCTCATGCTGAGTGGTCCTGATCCCCCCATTTTCCTGCATGTGCTGTGTGATCGCACTTAGGAGACCTTTCCCGGAACTGGGGTCAGGCTGACAGGCCTGTAGTTTCCAGGGTCTTCCTTCCTGTATGTTTTGTAGTGAGGAGTCACATTGGCCAAACTCCAATCCTCTGGGATTGACATAGGAAGAAAAAAAAAAAAAAAAAAAAAAGGGCCATTTCTTCTTGCACAATTTTATAAATATGCTGCAAAATAAGATAATCAGAGATAGAAGAGCATGCTGCAGGTTTCCAACTCAGTACAAAATAACTCCTGAGAATCGTCAAGAGCTCTGTGTTTCCAAGCTCTCTCCTTCAACTATCTTAGCTTATTTGCTGTGAAGATGCTTACTTATTACCAGTGAGAAAAAAACAGTGTTGGAATGGAACTGCATTCTGTTGATCTTGCTAACAAAAAGGATCAGGAGAGGATGGAAGAGAAAGGCAACAAGTGATCAAGCAAATGTCCTTCTAGCCCAGAAAGTGATGATATCTCCAAATCTGAAAAAGTTGAAATACTAAAATTGCTTTCAGAGGAATGTCTTTTCATCTCCTGATAGTCTAGATTACATCTAGTATCCCTTTAGCATTTTTATGATGAATTTATAAATCCTTACAATTTAGTCCTAAATGTTCTGTGAAAGGTACCATAATACGTATGTTTGGCAACACAGTACTTATTCATACAAGCAGTGCAAAAGTTTCTCATTAAATAAATCCAAACAAAGTTAAAATGATCTGCCGTGGCTTCCTCGGTTGCTCAATAGAGAGGATGGTCACAGTAGGAAGCTATATTGCACAAGCAGAAAATACTCAGGTTTTAAATAGGCAGGTGAGGATACAACAACTGTTTTGAAATTCCTGCTGTTCTGTTTCTGAACTGGGTTTTAAGTAATTTCTGAATCTATTTATAGATTCAAAACAAACCCACAAAGTCAGGTTTTTGAGTGTTTTGTTGTTTGGTGTTTTTTTTTTGTCTCATGCATAAGTAAATATATAAAAGTAAGGAAAATATCAGCCAGAAATAATTATGAAGGTACTTGATTTTCTGGCTTGAACCAGAAATGTCAGATAATAAGAATATTGTGCCAGCTGCAGATTACTCCCTCCACTGTACACCTCAAGAAGCATACAAGTGAAACCATAACATCCATATATATAAAGATTTTGTCTAGTTTTGGGGTGTTTTTACACTTGAAATAAGATCAAGAAAAATTTGTGAGTTGAACAAAAAGTCATATATTTAGAATGCTAAAGAGTTTAAGCATTTTATACATTTTTTTTTTGTCAGCATGGGGCCAGATGTAATATCAAACTTGATTGGAATTTGCAAACAATTTAAAAACAATCTAACAAACAAGGTATTTAAAAACTTCTAATTACATGTTTGACCATTTTTGTTGGCTGCATCTAAAAAATAATTACTATGCACTGATCTCATGTATAATGTAGTACGACATCTAATTCATGATTGCTTTGAAGTGTCTGAGCAGACCAAAATGAGTGAATCATTGAAAGTGGAATTCATAGCCAGAATTGTGACTGAGTTGGCACCAAAATACTAAGTGGTTTTATGCATTAAGTTGCCAAGGACATTTTGAGGATCTGTTCCAAATCACATTAAAATGTGACATTTTGTGCTGCATGTATTGTTAAATTGTGTATTTTTATTCCTGGATATTATCAGCACAGCATGCTTGGTATCATCAAGAAAAGGCCAATTTAGGCATTACTTAGCATGGTATTTAGCAAATGCTTTTGCTACAGAAATCATTTGTACATGAATTGCCAGATATTTAGCTTAAGAAGGTACCATCAGATATGCCCTCTTGAAATTAGCAGATAAATGACAGCAACTTAAACTGTAATTCTACATTTAATTCTTTCAAATTGGAAATTAGCTAGTCACATAACATATGTTTGCAATGTGGGCTCTATCAGAATGATCAGAGCCAGCTCTAAAGGGGCACATTGATCTTCACAGCCCATTCTAACATGGTTGGTCTTGTTCTTGTTCATTGGACAGAAACAACATTTATGCAGCAGTACAGGGGACTGAGCAGGCTGAAGACCACCTGGAGTACCATGTGGAGGAATATGCTGCACTATTCCTCTTCTTTGGAATTAACCCTTGCATCTCTACACAGTGCTTCATGGTTGCTTGACAAAAATGAATCCTTAGTAGAAGAAAATTGCCAGGATCTTAATAGAGAAACTAATTTTGACAGCCAAAATTTTTCAAGTGATTTCATTCTAAACTCCTCTCTTCAGTTCATTATTTTTCTAGATTTATCTTTTATTTATTTATTCATCAAAAAAAGATGGTATTTGTGAAGACCTAGCAGCACACTACAAGCAAAAACCAGTATCAGTATTTATATGGGAAGCACATAGTCAACACATAATGAACTCAGACTTTATTGTGTCTTGGCTTGACTAAGGATAAGGTTTTAAATTGTCTGGTTAAATCAACTTAAAAAAACAAAATAAATGTACAGAATTCACCTTTATCCCTGATTTACATAGGTACAGTTCAGTTACGTAAGCCTCAGTTTAAGCTGTAATTTGACACACCTAAGTTAAGAAGCGTACTTGCAATGCGAAAAACCACAAACAAACAAACCAAAACCAACAGCAACAAAAATCAGAATTATACATCATTAACTAATTCTTATAGCATCAAGACTCATATTTCTCAGTAGTTAGAGAATCATGAGTTTCCAATTTTGCAGCATGCTGGGCAGCTAGAATGTGGTTCTGACCAAAATATGCTGCTGTGTTGTCATCTGGCCGTACCTCCTACCTGCAGATGGTGCTTTAGCAGCTGGGCAAAATCAGAGGTTTGTGCTCAGTTAAATGGAACTTCACTTCTCTTGGACACTTTGTGAAAATTAGAAAAAAGTAACATGCCCTAAAGTCAATTTGCATTATAGAGCAAATTCAAGCTTAACTTGCTACAAACAGTTTTGTTTTTTTTTCTTTCTGAATGAATTAGGTAATGCCATGTTTGTGTCGAGGTTGCAGACCCAGCTTACCTTGCCCAAGCTACTACAATATACAAAATATTATCTTGTGGTACTCTCATCTTATAAAAGCAACATGCATGCACACTTTGCCAGTTGTCAATTTCACTGGTCTCTTATTTCAGAGATGTAAAAAAAGCCTTAATTTCTGGTGGTCATTATATTTCAGACCTTTGTGTTGTTCTAAATACATTCATATTAACTGAATGTCAATACACTCAGTTTCCACTCAAGTATTAATACATACGTTTGTAAAAATCTGTAATTATACCACAGAATTTCTTAACGAACTAGTTATATGAAGTGGAAAAAAGGTAATATATATCTGGTGGTGCAGTATTTGCAGAAATACTTTTTCCAATTGTGTGAATTTCTTACTGAGTAGAGATTCTTTCTGAGATGTACAAATACCTGTGTACTTAGACATGCTTTGCGTATATAGATACTGTGTGTCATGTATGTTTACGTAGTCATGTGTATTTGAAGGTAGCTGTGTCTGTAGTCACAGATATGCATTGTTCTTGGTCAGATATATAATGTAAAATTGGGCAAAAGGAACTTTGATCCATATTCTATTGCCAGTCAGAATTATTGGGAAAGGCGCTATCTTTAGGATTTATATAAAAATTACACAATATTTTAGTGATATTTACCTATATAATGGGATATTCAGTGAGACTGTCAAATGAAGTTCAGCACTACTGATTGGAAGGGTGGACTTTCGGTTTTGGCTCACAGATGGAGGAGCATGAGTTGTTTTACAGGAAGTTCCCACAGAGTTTCACTAAGTCATGCCCTGGATTCACTTAGTGTTTAACTAGACAACAGGGACTACTGACTGTATGACAAGGTTAAATTAATTACTAATTGCCAACTTGTTCAAGATGATTCTCCGTCATTGCTAATTCAGTGCATTGGTTCAGGAACAGGAATTTTTAGGCTCATTTTTCAAGGTAATACAGTGATTAAAAAAAAACCCAACAAGTATCTGGAGAAAATCTTTGTTTTAAATTAGTTTTCCTTCAAGGATGTTTTTCCCAGAGAACTTGCTTTCTTTAACATTTATAGAAACCAAAAAACAAGAAGTTTGTTTTAATTTTAGCTAACATTCACAGCTTTACAGGAAAGTTTTAGTTTCTAAAAACAGTTGCAGATGTATTTGGATTCCTATTTCATCTAAATTATTTCTCCGATCACAGAGAAACTGATGTGTGGAAGGTGCTTCCTTCCTAAAGCATCAGAGCCCAGATGATAAAAAGAGAAAGGTAAAGTAATAGCAGGCTTGAGAAAGACATTCAAGCTGTTACCAAGACTACCTAAAGGATCCTTATTCACAGCTACTGAAAGCATAATAAACAATTGGCACTGATTTTATAAGGGTTGCTTCTCTCTTACACCAGCCACTTAATTTTTTTAAGTACTGTAAACTGGCTTCCTCTTCTGAAAAGTGGTAAAATCTTACTATTAATTTCTTTTGTTCCCTGAGGATCAACAAAAGGTATCAGAGTTTTGTAAGTGATGGTAGCAGCTTTGACTCATTTTACCACCTACAGTATGTGCATGTATAGCCTGCATACACCTACAGTATATGTAGGCAAGGCATGGCAGACATGGATACAGCTAATCTTTTACATCATATTGTTTTGAGGACTGTAGCTCTTCCACTCATTAACACACAAGCTTCTTCAGTCTTTTCTTGTGTGTGTCCATCTATCTCTATCTGGCTTAGAGCTGAACAAGTTACCGTACGGTAAGAAGTCATTATAAGCCGCTAACCCATAGCTGTGTAAGTCTATGTTTTTTTCTTTATTACAAATATAAAATGAGATAAATGGGGATAGTTTAGCCTGTTTTCAATGAGAAACATGCTTACGTGTCTGCCATTAGATCTACACAGAGAAATGGGGTATACATCCACATACCTGTTTTTTTATATATGTCCATAAATATATAGATAAATATAAAGAAATGTACACATACCTAAAATAAACATACAGCAGGCACATTGTTGAAAGGTTTCCTTTTACCACTTGCTCTAAGTAAGATTGTTCCAGCTCTAGTATACTGCTTATTACTTATGTAAGAATTGACTGTACAAACTGAGGACATTAATATCTTTTAACACACAAATGGATTATGATCTCAATTACACTAGTGAGGGCTAATGAATTAGTTACTCTGCATGTGTTTCAGTTTAACTGGAATCAAAATTATAGTCACAGTGCCATAATCAATTTGTATGAAACCAGTGTATGCAAATAGATAGAATGAGTGTTGAAAAATCTGCAGGTAGAATGAGTTTAGGCAACAAATTCCACAGGCTGTTTAAAGTATTGTTTCAGTCTACAATGAGAAGATCCTGTCAAAAAAGACTTCTCTACAGGCACACTCAGAATACCTTCTATTTCCTTATGCTCACATGTTTACAGGTGTGTCCACTTCTCAGCCACAGCAGTATAGAAAGTGAGAAGAATCAAGATCTTTGTGCCTGTATTACCAGACCTTAGTGATATAAAGCCAGAGAGTAACTAAGGTGAAAGTAAGGGAAACTTCCTTACTTTCAGTCTTTTGGTTTCAAAACACATTTTCTTGCATGTTGGCTAATATACAGATATTATTAGTCCAAATTATTGTGTTTTTTTGAAAATAAATCTAAAGAAGTCAAGTCAAATGCCTGTAGGACTGAAAGCCTGACTTTTGCAAGCTGAAACAAAGAAAGCAAGATATTGTGGTATTTTAATATTATCAAACTGTCTAAATAAAAGGCTTTGCAGTGCAGCCCCTGGAGGTGTAAGAAGCTGGCAGATACCAGGGTGATGTAGGACAGATTGGGGATGGAGGTGGATGCATTGTTTGGTACAGTTCTCTATACCCAACAGTGAATGTCTAAACCACCTTTTTTTCTAGAATTAAGTGAGAAGTTGCTTCAAGCCTGTTTTGAACTCTAAATGTGAGCAGACAACTCTGCCTTGCTTTTTCTCACAGTTGCACTTAGATTTACATTCCTCTAAGCCTTTGCTGGGGTTCTGTTTTTTTGGTGGTTATTGTTTTTTTGTTTGTTTGTTTGTTTGTTTTTCCTGCAAGTTTTGTGGAATATTTACTGGGGTCTTTTTTGGTTGCTGGGTTTGTTTTGAGGGGTTTGTTTTCATTTTGTTTTGGTTTTTTTTTTCATTCAATCAGCTAGGTTGGAAAAGACTTTGAAGATCAAGTCCAACCATTACCTCATCATTGCCAAGACTACCACCAAACCATGTCACTGAGGGCATCATCTACACGGTTTATGAACTCTTCCAGGGACAGTATATTTACATCTTTCCTGGGCAGCCTGTTCCAATACCTGTTTAACCTCTCTGTGAAGAAATTTTCCCTAATATCCAATCTGGCACAGCTTGAGGCCATTATGTCTTGTCTTATCACTTGTTACTTGGGAGAAGAGACTGACCCCCACCTCACTACAACCTCCTTTCATGTAGTTGTAGAGAGCAATAAGGTCCCGCCCAAGCCTTCTCATCTCCAGACTAAACACCCTCAGTTCTCTCAGCTGTTCCTCATCAGACTTGTGCTCCAGATCCTTCACCAGCTTTATTGCCCTTTTCTGGACCCACTCCAGCACCTCAATGTCTCTCCTGTGAGGGGCCCAGAACTGAACACAGGATTCAAGGTGCAGCCTCAATTGCCCATGCCCTGCTGGCCACACAATTTCTGATACAGGTCAGGACGCCACTGGCGGGACCCAGCACTTTGTCTTGTTGAAACTTATACAGCTGGTCACAGCCCATTGATCCAGCCTATCCAGATCCCTCTGCAGAGCCTTCCTACCCTCCAGCAGATCACACTCCTAGCCAACTTGGTGCCACTCACAAATTTAATGAGAGTGCGCTCAATCCCTTCATCCAGATCATCAATAAAGATGTTAAACAACACTGACCCTAACGCTGAGCTCTGAGAGACACCACTAGTGATCAGTCGCCAGCTGGATGTGACACCATTTACCACCACCATCCAGCCTGTTTTTTACCCAGTGAAGACCACACCTATCCAGGCCAGGAGCATCCAGTCTGTCCAGGAGAAAGCTTTGGAGACAGTGCCAAATGCTTTATTAAAGTCCAAATAGACAACATTCTTTCCCTCATCAATCATGCAGGTCACCTTATCATAGAAGGAGACCATTTTGGTCCAGCAGGACCAGGACCTCCCCTTCATGGTCCCATGCTGAGTGGTCCTGATCCTCCCATTTTCTTGCATGTGCTGTGTGCTTGCACTTAAGATGATCTGCTCCATGACCTTCTCTGGCACTAGGGTCAGGCTGATAGGCCTGTATTTCCCAGGGTCTTCCTTCCTGCTCTTTTGTAGAGAGGTGTCACACTGGCCAATCTCCAATCCTCTTTGACCTGCCCGCTAGACCAGGACTGCTGACAGATAATGGAGAGTGGCTTAGCAAGCTCCTCTGTCAGCTCATTCAGCACTCTTGGGTGTAACCCATCCAGCCCCATAGACTTGTGTAGGTCTAAGTGGAATAGGAGGTCAGTAACCATTTCTTTCTGAGTTATGGGGTCTTCAATCAGCTCCCTATCTCTGCCATCCAGCTCAGAGAACTGAGTACCCTGAGGATGGCTGCTGTGACTATTAAAGACTGAAGCAAAAGCAGCATTAAGTACTTCAGCTTTGTAATGCTCATTTTGTTGTTTTTTTGGGGGGTGGTTTCTTTTACCATTTACAGACAATTAAAAACCCTCTCAAGTCTCCCTTTGTTACTTGGGAAACCTCTTAGTCAACACAACTCCGCCATTTTCAGGCCAAGCTTTCAACCAGGTAGCATTTTCTCACTATAACCAGCGTCCATACCATTATGTATCCTGCATGGAGGTAGTTGTCAGTCCTAGAAAATTTCCTGAAATAGTGGGACTCATCAGTCCTCAGCATCTTCCATGAAGTTGCAATGTGTAAAACTTCTATTACTTGTAAGAAAAAAAGAAAATTCACCATGAGGATGTTCAAACAATGAAATAGGCTTCCAGAGAGTCTGCAAAATATCTGCCATTTGGATTCTCAAAACCTGACTGGACAAGACCCTGAAAACATGTTCTTCATCTCTTCTGCTCTGGGCAGCAGACTGGTCTAGAGACTTCCAAAGATCTTTTCTAATCTACACAATGACATCATTCTGGGGTTATGATTGACAGCTGTGCAAACCAGAAAAACACACCTCAAACAACATCAGTAACCGCTAGTACAAATGTACTCCAGGGTAAATATGGAAGTGACAGGGTTTCTTATCTTGGCTCACACTTTTCCCACACAAAGAGTGTTCTTAATCCAGAGGAGCCATACCTCAGTGTGAGGGCATCACAGTACTGGAAATCTGCATGGTTCTCCATTCTCCAAATCCTATACGGGGGCCAGATATGAATGGCTTCTCTTACTAGGCTGGTGTCCACTAGCTTTTGTTGTGGTCTCACAATGCCACTGACAATCAAAATAGTTTAGGAGAATCCTCATGATATATTCACTTCACTCAAGGTCCAGGGCAGCACACACAGGGTTTATGATCTGGTGATCTTTTAATTCCTGCCCTTTATATTCTCCCAGTCTAGTGTGTGTGCTGATGGTGACAGCCAAGGGTTAGGCAATTACTACAGGTAGCAGCAAGCAACTGATTCTCTCATGGCAATGATAGTGCCTCTCATAGACGGCAGGAGAAAGATGGAGGAGACCAGTGCTGTGTCAGTGGAATTGAAAGCCTCCATCTCAACTCAGTAATTATACCTTAAGAAGATCACTATAATATTCAGTAGTTTCTGATCCATTGACACGTTCAGTTGAACAGTAATGTTTTTCTATCAGTAGACAGGGAAAATGCTAGCATGGGTTGGTTTTTAGACACCAAAACCTGCATGTTTTGTTGAATATGGGGAAGCAATGGCATTTCCCCTTGCCTGAAATGAAAGTCATACTCACTGTAGAGCAGATCTGATGTTTATGAGGTACATGTGTTGTGAAAATATTCTCTTGTTACAGGTAAAACAAAAAGCTTTAGTACTTTTTCGACTCTTATGGCTGGCTGGGAATACCTATTATCAAAACACAGAAGTTTCACCTGATCCTTACAAATATCTGCAGCTAACCAGCAAAGAATGAAACTTGTGCATCAGGGACAGGAAATTTGATTAATAAAATGCTAAGAAATGGTCATGAAAATCCAATTTATGGTTAGGTACAAGTTGGAGCATTCCTCAAGCACAGAAAAATGACAGATTCATTGAATGAATTATTTACTTTGCGTCATTGACTGCTGTATCATCTAACGTGTATTTTGGAATAGAACTATGTAGAATTTTTGAAGAAGAATACATTAACGTATCATTAATTTGACAAGATGTAGCTTTGTCCTATCCACCATAAATATATTACTCATAAGTTACAGAAGGAGATTTTATTCAATATGATTATGGTTGTGAATTATTGTTGCTTAAAGACTCTTCTTTGTTTTCTATATGTCAAAGAAAGTTTTATACAATAGGTATTCCAAATGTAGATTTAAAAAAAAAAAATAATTACAAAGGCTGTCTAAAGGTTTTGAAGTAACTGATTACAAGACCTATAACCTATTAAAAACATGTTTCAGTAATGTACTTTTAGTTTTGTATTTCCTAATTTCCACCTTTGTTATATTTTGAATATCAGAAGCATCTTCTGTTTGGGGTATATCCTTAACAAGGAGCTTGTATTAGACTCCTAGTTAAAAAAATACATGTTTGACTTTGCACATTATATCTGCACATTTTTAATGAAAATAGTATTCTTGTGAAACTTAAGAATTCTTTAATACTGTTAATCTTTATTAAAGAAGCCTTCTGTATGCAGCCAATATAGAGGGGAGACAGACCAGAAAAATGCTTTTTAGCATTTTGCACATCAGCAGTTAGCAGCATCAATTTGATTCTTTCCTCCACATGTTGAAACACAGCTCAGAGAATTAAACCCATTCTCCAGTGATTGGGACAAAAGTAGGTTAGTAGTGTGGGTTGCTAGGAGACTGGTGTCAGCATCATCTATGACCTTGCAGAGCATAAAGAAACTGTATAGATTTATTGAGCTCTGTGGCACATTGTCTAAGTCCTCTGCTTGGCTGTCTTACTCCATTTCCATCTGCAGTAGTGCTGCTGTGCTTCCTCATATATGCACACGTCGCCCTCCCTGAGAACAGCCATGTGCTTCTTGAGACTTCCTAAAGCGTCACTGTTATAACTAGGTTGCATTAAGCTACAGCATAGTCTTAGCTAACTAGACACAGAGAAAGCAGCGTAACAAAACCCCATCCTTTCAATAGCCTGCTTCTTCCTACCTATAGTGATCAGTTGTGCTGAAAACAGCATCATGAAAAATGTACAAACATCGCAGAGTAATTTTGATGTCACATTCAAAACTTTTTCCAAAGTTGCATCCAGAGTCTTCACAGCTGTGGTAACTTAAGGTTAAACAGTCATGTACTATAGGGAGCTGTGGCACTCCTGTCATCTTCCTGACTGCTTTTCTGGAAACAGCTTAAGGTAGCAGGTAGGAACAAATAAAACAAATGAAAACATGATACTCACACAAAGAAATAAACATTTAAAGAAAATAAATTTTTTTGGTTGTGCAACACTTTCCCATTACAGGAATTGCTCTTCCTGTCAGGTAGATTTAGGTGCCTACTCTATGAATTCCAACATTTGCATTACAGAAATTAAAAAAAAAAAAGCAGTGAGGTCGAGATAATGAAATCCTAGTCAGTTTATATTAGCAGTTTAACTGAGAGAAAAAGATTACATGTAAAAATTTCAAGTAAAATATCCTGTGTTGGGTACATGGACTGATGTATGATCCTTTCCACAGCTCATAATGTGTGCATCTTATTTTGTCAGACAGAAATAGAGGTAATAGCAAAAATTATTTTCTGAAAGGAAGACCACTTTTCCTGTGCAACCAAATTATGTGTAATGCTCTTGTTTCTGCTGACAGGTCCAAAATGAATACTAGGGGGTGAGCAGGCTATTCTGTAAATGCCAATAAACTCTGGTTGTATCACAGCAGTTAAGAAAGTGCATTTCAGGCTGAAAGACCTTCTTGGAGGCAATTTCCTGTCATTTGTTTCTTGCATTTAAACCCAGGGACTGCAGTTGAGAGCATCTCAAGGCACCATGTTGAGTACTGGAGCATTAAAATCCTAGATTATGTGCAGCTCAGGGCTGTCAATAGAAAAGTTTCCTTTATCAGTCCCAATAAGAAGTAAGAAGTTCAGTTGTTTGTTCATTATTACCCCCTTTTCCATTGTGAAACATGGTTGAGATATTTTAAAACCCAGAATTGTGGTTAAAATAGCTGAAGTGGTAATTGATTAGGCAGTACTATTCCTTCTATAAGAAGCTATTTAATCTTCATATGTGATGGGACATAGAAGTGAGATACAGAAAGTGGTCTGTTATCCAACATGGACTATCAGCAGAATTTGGATTCTCATGTACAATCCAGTCCCTCTCCCACCCAGTGATCCACCTAACTCCTTGAGTACCAAGAAGAGCATCTGTAAACATTTCAGCCACAAAATCTGAATGCGCACACAGTTTCTGTTGGGCATACCTGCAGGCATCTCCACCATCCTGAGAGACAGGTTTTATTCACCACTTCGTTCCATATTGGATTCAGAAGCCATCCCTCTTGCTATGCCAAAATCCCCTTAAGGGTCAGCCCCGTGGGTGTATTCAGACACAGACCACCAATGACAAGCAGCACTGAAGCTGGCACTCAGCAGAACTATCATGGACACATACACGATCACTGGTTCTTCCGGCTTTTCTGTACAATACTCTAATGACCATAAAATAGGGGTAAAATATGTTTTCTCCTGGTAAAAAAAATCAGGGGTTGTTGCAAATTATTACATGGAACAAAACTCTGAATGGAACAATTTTGGGTGGAAGCATTTTCCTCTTTTTTATCAAAGCTGGGCCACCGTGCAACCACAATGAAGACTGCAGAACCAAAATTCTAGTCAGTATAGCATTCTGGCAAGGTGCTTGTATGTGACAGGTGAGCATCATGATTTCAAGTCTCTCAGGTGGTTAAACCAACCTAAGTTTAAAGACTAAGTTCTTCATACTTTTTCCATCATTACTACAGATGTATAATGACATAGTAATTCAAATTTTTTCCTTATATTTTTGATAATCTGTAGTGGACTATATTCACAGATGGCAGAATGACAGCACAGTTCCTCTCACTCGATTTATAAACTGATAACAACTGACAGAGCCATTCAAAGCCTTTTAGATGGATGGAAAAAAAATATATTCTAAGAGCTTGAGGCTCTAGGTGGGAGAAAGAAAAGACGGAAACAGACAGAACGGAAAGGGGTAGCTTTAGGACAAAGACCTGAGTGAAAGCCCCCCCCCCCCATATCTCCACCTGCAACCAGATTAGCTTTCCAGGGCTTTGACACGAGCCAAAGAAAGAGTGGCCACCCTTGCCCCTTTGCATCCTCTACCACTGGCTGCTTCTTTTGTTCCTTAAATGGTGGGATTTGCTAGATGTGTAACCATAAAGGAATCCTCTAAACTCCCCTGAAAATAAGTATTATTTTCAACAAATGAACAGAGGGATGACTCTGTGTATATAATATGGTTAAGCAGGGAAGGAAAAATTAGCATTTTTAAAACAACAACAGTAACAATAATAATACTAATAACACTAATAATAATAATAATAATAATAATCTACTATAAGTCTACAGAACTGCCAATACTTTTACACAGTTTTAATTTCCCAATCTACCTTAAAAGATACATTTGGTCTTTAAAGCTAATATCTCAGAACAAGAATTTCCTCACCACAATATTATTGCCTCAATACAAACCAATATTCTATGTTGTTCTCAGTGTTAGACAGCACATAATCTTAAGATTCATATAAATAGAAGTGCCTGGACAAAATTGTATTACTGCTGGTCTTCTTCAGAGCAATAAGACCTTGTGTGACTTTTAAAGTAACAATTAAAAATAATAATCAGCAATTTCCCTTTTGCCTCATTCAGATTGGAATTAATCTGAGGCTATGTCTACATTTGTAAACTAAGATAGTGCCCATTAATGCCATCATCTATGCTAAACTCCTGGAAGAGTCTGTACTGTGCTTTGACATGTTCCCACAATTGCTCCCTGCTGCTGCTGCGCATTGCTCTGGATTTAGAGCACTGCAAGGAACATTGGTATTAAAGACTATGCATACAATTACTGTTTTAGAGGCTCCAGGGACATAGGAATGGTATGTTCCATGCTAGCTGGATATTGAGGATGTAATGGGAAACAAACAAGAGGAACTGGAGATTTGCCTGCTGCTGTTAGCTACCTTGCTGGACTGTGGAGGTGTGGTGGGGTGGCTCAAATTACTGGAGTGCTGCAGTGGAGGGACACGAGATCTTAAGGAAGGACAAGGTTGGAAGATGAGGAGGTAAGTTTGCCCTTTATATGAAAGAACAGTTAGAGTGCATGGACCTTTGCCTGGCAATCATGGAACTGAGACCTTAAAGGTAAGAATTAAAAAGCAGACCAGTATGGGTAACATGGTAGCGGGTATCTGACACCTGACAAGAAAGAAGTGGATGAGGCCTTCTACAGACAGCTTAAAGTAGCCTCACATTCACAAGGCTTGATCCTTATGGATCAACCTCCTTGATGCCTGTTGTAAAAATAACATAGCAGGGCATATGCAATTCAGGAGTTTCATGATAAGAACTTCCTAAACAAAGTAATAGAGGAGCCAGCAAAGAGAGGTTCTCTGCTGGACCTTGCTGGAGGCTTGTTGGAGACGTAAAGTTCAACCTTTAAAGTTGAACTGGTAGCCTTGCAAGCAGTGACCACAGGATAGTGGAGTTCAAGTTAATGAAAGAAGGGAACGGGGATTCACAACCTAGGGATTCAGTAGAACAGATTTTGCTCTCTATGCATCTACTTGAAAAAGTCCCACAGGATAATGGCCAAAAAGAAAAAAGGGTCCAAGAAAGCTGGTGATCTTTAATGATCACCTCCTCCAAGCTCAAGTGCAGCCCCTCCCAGTGTGCAGGTTGTCAAGAAATAATGCCAGAATGCCACATGGATGAACAAGGAAATCCTTTCAAAACTCAAACAGAAAAATCTTGGTGTATGACTGAGCCCAAAGAGTAGTGGTGAATGGAGTTAAATCCATGTATGGTCACAAGAGGTGTTATGCAGGGCTCAGTACTGGGGCTAGTTCTATTTAATACATGAACTGAACCAGGGGATCAAGTGCACCTTCAGCAAGGCTGCAGATGACAATAAGTGGGGTGGGAGTCTTGATCTGCTAGAGAGTAGGAAGGCTTTTCAGAGGGATCAGGACAGGCTGGACTGGTGGGCCAAGGCAAATTGTATGAGGTTCAACAAGCCTCAGTGCTGGGTAATGCACTTGGGTGAGAATAACCCCATTCAATGCTCCAGGCTTGAGGAAGAGTGGCTGGAAATCTTCCTGGCAGAAAAGAACCTGGGGTTGTTGGTCAACAGCCAGCTGAATATGAGCCAGAAATGTGGCCAGGTGTCCAAGACGGTCAATGGCATCCTGGCCTGTAGTGTGGCCACCAAGGCCAGGGCAGTGATCATCCCTGTGTCCTGGGCACTAGTAAGACTGCACCTTGAATACTGTACTCAGTTATCTGCCCCTCACTATAAGAAAGATACTGAGGTACTGCAGCGCATCCAAAGGAGACCAACAAAGCTGGTGCAGAATCTAAAGAACAGGTCCTGGGAGGAGTAGCTGAGGGAACTGGGGTTGTTTAGTCTGGAGAAAAGGATCATAAGGAGACAACTTATCACTCTCTACAACTACCTAATAAAAGAAGTTGTAGCAAGGTGGATGTTGGTCTCTTTTCCCACATAATACATGATAAGACAAGAGGATATGGTCTCAAGTTGAGCCAGGAGAGGTTTAGACTGAATATTAAGAAAAAAAATCTGCATTTTTCAGTGCAGAATTGACAACCTTTCCAGGTTGTCAAGCATTGGAACTGGCTGCCCAAAGAAGTGGTTGAATCACGATCCCTGGAGATATTTGAAAGATGTGTAGATGCGTCACTTAGGGACATGATTTAGTGGTGGACTTGTCAGTGTTAAGTTAAAGGTTGGCCTCAACGATCTTAAAGGTCTTTTCCAACATAAACGATTCTATGACTCTTTGATTCTATGAGAAGGGACCATACAGAAGGTGGAAGCAAATACGGAAATCTAACAGGATTACAATGGTGCTGTCGGAGCATGCAGAGGTATGATTAGGAAAGGCAAAGTCCATCCATAGTGTTGGATGTCAAAGTCAACAACAAGATCACCTCTATGTGCACATACAGCAAAAGGAAGATTAGGCAAAATGTGGGCCTTCTGATGAATGGGCCAGGGGCTCTGCTGATACAGAATATGGAAGAGACTGAATGTCTTCTTCATCTCAGTCTTTACTAGCAAGACAACCTTCAGGAATCCAAGGTTCTGGAAGCTAGGGGAAAAGTCTAGAGCAAGGAAAACTTGCACTAATGGAAGAGGATCAGGTCACAGAATACTTAAGCAAACTGGACATACATAAGTCCATGGGCCCTCATGGGATGCACCAGTGTTGAGGAGCTAATAGATGTTATGAAATCTCTTGGTAACCTTTGAATGATCATGGCAACTGTGAGAAGTGCCTGAGGACTGGAGGAAAACAAACGTCACTTCTGTCTTCAAAAAGGGTAAGAAGCAGGACCCAGGGATCTACAGGCTGGTCAGCCTCACCTCAAGTGAGTCATGGAAACTATTAGCAGACACTTCATGGACATGAAGATGGAATGGACAGGAATAATCAGCATGGATTCCCATACTTCACCAATCTGAAGTCATACTTCAAATACTTGTTAACCTTCTACAGTGGTTGGCTTAGTGAATGACGAAAGAGCAGCTGATATTGCCTGCCTTGACTGCAGCAAGGTTTTTGACACTGTTTCACAGGAAAACTGGAATAGCTGATGAAGCAGGAGTTGGACAGTGAAGTGTATTGAAAACCACCAGAATAGTCAGGTCCAGAGGGTGGTGGTACATAGTTGGAGGCCAGTAACTAATATTGTACTGTAGGGGTCAATACTGACTTCAGTCTTGCCCAAAGACTTCATTAATGATCTGGATGACTGGGCAGAGTGTACCCTCAGGGCTTTTGCTGCTAACACAGAAACTGAGAGAAACATCAGATGCACTTCAGAGTTATGTTGCCATTCTGAGAGACCTCATCAGGCTGAACAAATGGTCTGACAGGAACCTCATGAAGTTCAAAAAAGTGAATGTAAAATCCCGCACCTGAGGAATAATAATCCTATGCACAGCCGTATGCTGGGGGCAACTGGCTGGAAAGCAGCTTTGCAGAAAAGGATCTGGGAGTTCTGGTGGATTTCAAGTTGGGTATGAGCCAGTAATGTGCCCTTGTGAAGAGGAAGGACAGCATCCTTGGACTGTCTTAAGAGGAGTGCTGCCAGCAGGTCAAGAAAGGTGATACTTACCCTCTCCTCAACTGGAGGTGAGGCCACACCTGAAGTAGTGTCCAGTTCTGTGCTCCCCAGTTCAAAGACACTGCAGTGAAGGGCCACAGAGATGATTAAGGGACTTGAACATCTCTCCTATGAATAAAGGCTGGGAAAGTTGGGATGGTGTAGCCTGGAGAAGAGAAGGCTCAGAGGAATCTCATCAATATGTACAAATAACTGAAGGGAGGGTGTAAAGAAGATGGAGCCATTTTTTTTCCAGTGGTGCCCCATCACAGGACCAGAGGCAGTAAGCACAAACTGAAACGCAAGTGGTTCCCTCTGAACATCAGGAAATATTTTTTCACTGTGAAGATGACCTCAAACTGGAATGGGTTGTCCAGGGTTGTTGTGGAGTCTCCATCCTTGGAGATAATCAAAAGCCATCTGAAGATGGTCTTTCACAACTGAGTCCACGTGATGCTGCTCAAGCACATGGTGCAGCAAAATGACATTCAGAAATCCTTTCCAACCTCAATCATTTTGTGATGCTGTTCCCAGACCCATTTATTACATATATGTATAGCTGAAAAAAGAGAAACTCGGATGGGGGACTGAGTCTTACCAGCTGACTGAGACTTGGCATTGACTTAATTTGGTGTATGACTTTGGTACTCTTTCAAAGTTCTCAGCTTTAGTATCCATCTGTGGACGTTGCAAGCAGCAAGATTAGGGTATGCATGAAGACCTTATTATCTGCTGCTGTTGCTACTAAAACTAGCCATCCTGATGCAGTGGGGTAGCACATTGTCATGTATGATCTAACACTCAGTGAACACACATTGAGTTTTGTGTGAAGAGGGAGTACCCTGCCTTGAAACCACTGATAGTTATCACAGGAAATATTACAGGAAATATCACAGGAAAATAAAATCTTAAATTGTTATTGGTAGAAGCAAGCTCATGTAAGCAGTGGAGTGCGGCTATATAGATGCATAGATGACTCCCAGACAAATCCAGCTGTGTCAATCTCTAAAAACCGTGTTTCCACCAAGAGTTTGTTCAGCCATCAGAGTGACACTACAGAACTTCCTCCAGGCACATTTCACAGCCCCAGCCTACGCACCTTGCTTGAAGCATTCATCAGCTGCATACAGCTCAACATTCACTTGCTGGCCACCTCTGCAAGCTATGAAGAGAGTTTTGAAAAAGTGCAACCAGAAAGTGGCTGAGCAGTTGTATGTCAAAGGGGACTGGAGAATATTTCAGTTTTCATTTGAAATGTTTCCTTTGGCTTTTTATTGTAGCAGAATCTACTTGGACTGACCAAAGGAGCAGGAAAAAAAAGAATATATGTTTTTCCCCTGCTGTATAAAGTTCAAAATATTCATTGTATTGAATATTGCTGAAGAGCTTTTAACCAAAATATGTGTAATTTTCTCCATATTTTATTTTATTTTATTTTATTTTATTTTATTTTATTTTATTTTATTTTATCAAACTTGATTTCAACAAGGAAAGAAACTGAAAAGAGAAGGTAAACTTCTAGGGAAAAGTGTTACATGGAAAAAGTTCTAAAATACAGCATCTGGGGAAAAAGGATAATTTTCAATGTCTGAGTGACTGATAGTGTTACTACAAGTGGCACTGCAGTGCACTACAGTAGAGTGTGAGGCAGACACCACTCCCTTAACAGGCATCAGATCAGTGAGCCCTCCCCGCACAGGAGAGGTCTGTGTATGTCTCTGGTGCTGTCTTTCCATGCTGAAGTCCCCAGGCACACCTCCATAACACAGATCAGACTGTTACAGCTTCTTGGCCCTCAGTGTGCATGAAAATCTCTACTGTGCATATACACCCTGGAAATGTCAGTCACTCAAATAACTTCTGAAAGTATTACCTTCAGTCTGCATTCTCCACTGAAAGCTTTATTTTTGGGAAAAAGTCAGCCTTTAATGGAAAAATACATGATTGTAAATGAAAGATGGGAGAAATCTACCCATATCTTTAGGTTAGGCTTGGAGCTATGTCAATAGACAACCGTTTAAGCATCTATTCCTTTGAATTCATTTCTTTCAGAAGCATCTTGCAGTGGGCAATTACAGTGTAGATCAGATATTAAATGACAGTACTAACTTGTCATCTTTACTTCAATTACTCACGCTTCTTTTGAATGTGGCTTGGATCAAAATTAGATGAAAGGAAGAGATATAGAAAGTTATTTTTATGGGTGGCTTGCACCATATATTTTCAAAATATTGTAGGCAAGTTTACCAGACTGATATTTAGATTAATGATGTTCTAATGAATACAGCTTTCCACCAGGTCAATTGAGTGAATTCACAAAAATGACCCTTGTCACTAGAGAAGAATATTCACAACAAAAGTTTGAAAACCAAATTCTAAGAACTAAATGTTCCATAGATCATTAGTAATTGCCCTGTAAACATCCTGCAGCCTAATGGTCTGATTTCACTGCATGTTTTAACTGACTCATCAGTTCTCTGATTTTTATTTATTTTTCACCCACCATATTCTCTGTCTTCCACCATGTCTTTTAACTTGTCAGACCATGAATGTCTGGATACAGCACATTGAACTGACAGAAAAGTATTGAAAACTATTGCTCTCCCTTTTATACTGTTTGGTTGTTGTTTTTTTTTTTTTTTGTTTGTGGGTTGTTTGTTTGTTTGCTTGTTTGTTTTTTTTGTTGTTGGGTTTTTTTTTGTTTTTTTCCCCTTTGATTTATTTTTCAGTTTGATGAACTGAATCTGTTCACAATGGGGTCAAAAGGGTATCAGGACCACTGGGCATCCTGAGCAAAGGGAGCAGACTAGCTCTCTCTTTTGGTGGCAAAGAGCTACTAGGTCAACTCAACAGTTCCATGGTGCTTACCTGACCAAATTTATGGAATGAGAGGCTGTTTAGGTCTCTACAAATTTATAAACACATACTAAATAGCCTTGACCTATGAGTAGCTGATCAAATTATTCATAATTATATAGCAGTGGTCCCATAACACTGTGTGCTCTGGGGAAAGAAAGGTTGGGTCTACTTCAAACATCACTGTACCTATATTCTGTATCAGTGTGCTATTTATTAATCAAGAAGGCCAAAATATATGTCTCCTTTTTTCAAAGTCACTATTGTTTTGGGGCTTGGTGTCACATTGCTTTGAAGATGATTTGGAAGGCAACGTGCAGAGAAGCACACAGCAGTGCAACATGCTCAAGACAGCGATGTAGCACAGGAAGGGTGAGAAGGTGAGTTCTACAGAGGTGCTGGGAAACAACCTGTCATGCTTCATGCACCTCTGCCTTTAAAATGCATATGTATATTCAGCAATGCACCCTCAGACTTGTCAGGAAGGAGGTCATCCTTCAGAGGATCTTCTCAACTGTAATGATCACAGTGGTCAGACAAGAGTAGTTATCAATTCCCTGCATGCCACCTGTAGCAGGGCTTCCTTTTGGAAATGTTTCTCTCATGGGAAAGGCAAAGTCATGGCAAGGTCACACTAATGGAACAGGATTAGAATGATTCAGCATAGTACTGGAATCTGGGCCATTGTGTTTAATGAGAACACATTTAAATTTCTTTGATATTTCTTTGTGGTACAGTATAAAAGCCCCAGAGTGCAACATATTCCATCTTAGTTACACTAGCTTTGTTAAATAAGCAAATAATCAGTTACCTACAAGCGAAATAAATGTATTGTGTACATGCCATGCATTACCAACTTTGCTTTATAAATAATAGCTCTTTCTGCCTAGGATTGTTTTATATTAGATAATTAGATTTACTGAATAAATATAAAAAATATATTTATTATGAAAACATGTCTGCACATGTAAATGAGTTCAGCTTTGTTATAAACCAGTGCACAGAATTTCTATATTGTTTTAGGAAGGATAGAAATGATAAAACATGATCTGACCCTGCACCCTGCAATCTATGGGACATAAATATATATTGCAATGTACAAAGAAATGGAGTCTGGGCACAAAGTACCTTGTAAATGTCCGATTTGAAGATTACAAGGAGGAAAACTGTTGAAGTGGGGGAAAAAATACAACAGTTCTGAAATAAATGTCCATAATTTTGTTGCAGAGTCACTGAGGCAAACAACTTCAACACAGTGCAGCTAAAACATACAGAACAGTGTTGTGCTTGGACCAAGAGCTTCACCTGCTTGAAGTTTCTATACATTGAAAGGGATCATTGTAGATGATTATCCAGGCCACATCCTTAAAATTACTCAAGTCTTATGCAGAAACAGGTCACATCTTCAGGAATGGAGAACACTAGTTACCAGCAAAACAAACCTTTTAGAAGATTTGCCCTTTCCACAAGACAGCCAGTGTCAGAAGGATTCCCAACACCTTCACAGGTTATCTGATATCTGTGCTGGGAGGTGTAACTGACTCATATTTGCAAGACTTCAACATGAATTGATTACTGATGCTGTAGGAGTGCAAAACAATATGACCCTATATCCACTGAGCTGTGGGGATCAGAAGGAAGAATATTATGAAGAATAATAAACAAAACAAACACATTTTCTTTCCAAGCCTCTGCCCTTCTCTTTTTTTCCCCTTCATTTCAAGGTATATAGGCAAAAGTGCTGGGGAAAATTACTGTATTCCTTCTAGACTTGTTCACCCTTCAATCCACACAGTTCAGCATACAGGTCTTACTGATGAAGGTCATCAGTGAGGTTAGGTGCAAACGAAGAGCTGGCAGTGTTCAAAGCTGCCATACCTGGGGAAGGTCAAAGTAAGCAGAACCTGCGGTTGGGATAGTGTCCTACAGAGAGATTAGTGAATTGCTTGTTCTTCTTCCCCACAGTGACTCCTAAAACCAAAATGCTTATCTTTTAGTCCATTTTGAAAACAAGAAGATTAAAAAAATCGAATCAAATTTCAGTGAAACAAACATGCAAAGCCCAACAAAAAACAATCATATGCAACATAGACAGTAGGCAAGGATTAAAACACAGATAAATAGTGCATAGTATAAGGTCATGTAAGTACATGTGTTTCATGCCCTCCTACTTTTCTGTAAGCTGCCAAACAGAGCCCCAGTTCAGCAATGGCTATTAATGCCCATTTTTAAGTATAGCCGAGTTAATATGGTTTAATTCTGCTGCTTTGCTGTGAAGTTCTTCTGGTTGTAACAATGACAATGATCCTAGCAATAAGAACATTTTAAAATTAATAACTCAGAAAAAATAGATACTACAACATTCTCATAATTCTGCTAACTTTTATTTATTCATTTTTTCAGTACAGGTATTTTGTGAGGAGAAATCCAGATATTTTCCTCCAGGTTTTCTTGTTGCATCAATATTTTATTAGGGAAACAGGCTGTGAATATGTAAAGGTGCTTCCTGCCTGGATCGCCTTTCATAAAGCTTGTTCATAAATCAAGGTATCCAAGACAAACAAAGACGTCAGGCTGATGTTGGTAACAATATTCAGGTTTGTGGTTATGAATACAGGATGCACAATCTAGGGACTAAAGAATGTCACAGAGCTGAAGTTATTTACAAACTGTGGCTAGAAGCATTTAAAATCACTTTAGCAGTGAACTACAGAACTGGTGACATATTGTTGATGTAAATGAGCAGAAAGGGATACCATAAACAGGAACAAGATTGTAAGCCCTGGTTTGAGAAAGACTGATATGAAATCTGCTAGGATTGTGTCCTTCTGCTTGAAATGTACCAGCCATGGACAGTGAGATTGCCTTGAGAGTCTGGGTTTTTTTCATTCACCATTGGTATGCAATAGTAGGGAGTATGTTATAGCCTGGAATAGTTGCTAAAAGCGGTGCCATTTTGGTTCCAAGAAATCTTGAGTTTATAAATGCATATGAATATGTAAGGGTAGGTTCTATTTTCCTAACCTTCCTCTCTCAGTATACCATACAATGAGACAGAGGGGAAGGGTAAGAGCTATTGTGAGAACAGATAGCGATATAAACAAAGACGCTATCTAAATAGCACATGCAGTACTATGACGACTGTATTTTTTTCCTTGTTTTCAAACCATTTAGCAACGTGTCTCTGAAAACAGATTTAGGCTTTTCAAGAGATGACATATAAATCTAAAACATGGCAGCACATTTTCCCAGCAGCTGTGATGCACTCATTTGGCACTCTGCACCACTGCTGCTGCCTGCAGAGCACATGGCTCCTTCGACCTTACACCCTCCCTCTAATCCTGTGTGGGAATGGCTGCTGCATGAACTGCAAGATATACATGGAGGCTGAAGGACTCAGATAGCATTTTAGTTTGCATTCCTTGACAGACCCACTTTTTCCTTTTCATAGCCAGATTCTCCATCCTTGTCTCTTTTTCTCCTCACCTTCACTGCTCTGAACTTTCCCCTCTTTCCTGTCCACAGTAACTCCCACAGTGGCCCACAGGCAAGCTTGGCAGATAGGCAGTCCTGATGCACATTCAGTTTATTCTGCTGCAGCAGAGGCATCTGCATCAGTATCCGACCTTTTCTGGCCTTGCTGTGGGCTGGAGGGCACAAAAAGCTGTTCCCATTTATAAAACATACTCAAAAATTACAATAAATTATATGTTAAGAATGAATGCCTAACCATGTCCCACACTCACTGGGGCCAAACTACTCCAGTACCACAGAATACATTTGCAATGGTGTCACTTTCGATATATACCGGATTATGAGATATAGCTAAACTGCTGCATACTATCATTTTACAGCATTTACAATCTGAACTATTTGATATACGGGAGAAAGTTTCATTTGTCCTTCTTCGTCTAGAAGTAGGATGGTGTGAACTGTTAACATACCTATATATCCTAATAGAGCACAGACAAAAAACTGCATAGAAGTCCCAGATTACACTCACATTTTGGCCAGAAAAACATGCACATTTCCAGTGCTTTTCTAGTCCATTAAAGGAAAATTGGTCGTGCAACCTGAAAAAGAAGAGAAATCCAATCAATTATTTTCTCAGACTTTGGCTTTCCTGTTCAGATTAACATGTGACTCAGTTCATAACTCCACGAATAGGAAGGAGGAATATTTTTATTTACTTACACTTTACTACACTTCAAACCAAAAATCATGACAAAAATAAATAAATAAATTCAGAATTCGGCTAATTCCAGCCCAGTGACTGTGAAAAACCTCATGAGAATTTGTGAAAAATTCATACTATACTGGAATGATTTACAACATTCATGTTAAGGACTCAGTTTTACCTGCATATGACCAGTTCCTGTTTAATGCATTGCAAAATGAAGTCCCATGCAAACAGACCTGTTCAGAGTATTTATTATCTTCCTTAACAAAACAGTACAGACAAGTTCTATGAAATGAGAGACTTGAATTAACAAATACAAGCTTAGCAATTAGGAGCAACTCCTGAGCTGTCTACAAATTGGAGGAGTAATTTGAAAACATGACCATTGTTGCTGCTATCAAGCTGTAACAGACCTCTTATTAATATAGCTTTGAAACAAGAAAGGGGCATGCTTTAAAGGGATTGGTCCAGAGTGTCTCATTGTTCTAAATTAAGATCTTATTTTGAAGATTGTACTACGATCTACTTTTATAAATTTAGCAGGATACTTCCAAAATGCAGAGCCTTTTTTTTTTTTTTTTAAACAGTCATAAATTGGTCTGAGTTATCTACATTATTTTTAGGGGTGGTCTATTAAGAAAGCATAAAAACATCTTTGTGGACAAGGCTGAAAGGACCACTCTGTCACTGTTCAATGAGCTCAGACCCCATCATTTCAGTCTAGAACTTTTCATGTATTCTTATATGAAACAAAAAATGAAAAGAAAAAACAAAGGAGAAATCCAGTAAGTAGATAAAAAAATCCTGCTCTGACTCAGAGTGGCTTCTATGACTCAAGTTTTTTGATCTTAACTTCTTTGGTTATTTGATACAAAATTTATTTTGCAAGCTCATGATCACGACAACAGCAACAGGACATAAAGACCCAACAAAATAATTTCCTGCCACAGATACTTGTTTTTTTTTTCCTTATTTTTCTCTCTCACTGAAAGGAACTCCTAAGCCTTATATCAGATCAGAAGCACCTGCTAGAATGGAAACCAGATAGCCTCTTTGTTTTCTCTTCCACAGAACTCACATTTCTGCTATCGTTTCTTCCATAGATAATCCCTGGTTACGATATAGAAAACCTTCTGAGCTTTGGTAATAATAACTCTAGCAACACTTAAACTCCATTTCAAGAGATAACTTGTCTTCCTCACCCTACTTTCTTTTGAAAAGAAATGGAGCTATGCTACTTGTGAACTTCAACAGACTACAATAACTTTCCTTTCTGTGCAATATCAGGGAATATCAGAACACACCCCAGCATTTTATCTAGATGAAGTCAGTCACTTTTATTTTTAACAGTTAAAGCCCAAAACTAGAAAACATACTGCAGAAAATTTCGTTTAATTGAAACAATCCACTTGACCCTTCTTTGTAAGTAGACCAAATGGAGAACATCTTTACTAATTGTTACTCTGCTATTTCCTGATCTCTGACCATTGCAAACAACCTTAAATCATTAGCCCTCATAGAAAGAAGCTCTGACAGGTGAAACTAGACAATATAGTGTGTAATGTAACAAATTTCCAAAAGTCACCACAACACATTGCAAACACATAGTCTTTCTCGTGCTTGAGTCTGCTTTACGCTGGTAGTGAGATGAGCAGAGATCATTAAATAGCCCAGCTTAACTTCAGATTTCTGTATTTGTAAGGAATATGTACCTCTCTGTCACATGCAAGTAGCCTTTAACTGGAACCAATAATGCAGTTGACAACATAATGTACAGCATTAAAGGAATTCATTGCAAATACCATTCAGTCACATTTGACTGAATAAAACCAAACATTTTAAGTAAAGATCTTGTTTTACAGTGTTGTTTGACCTTTAGAAGTGACAGGGAGCTGATTTATCATTTAACATTCTCAGTTACTAATTAGTTTGAAATATTTATTTGAGTTTGTAACTATGATATGTCTTTAACAGAAAGACATATTAACAAATATTAAAAGGACTATGCTTTAGGAGAACAGATATGGAAAAATATTCCATATATCAGTCTAAGGGCCAAAATAATTTCTCAGATCTAAGAGGTGAACCAGAGGAGAAAATTCAGAAAAATGTTATATGTTGACTGTTAGCAAAGAAGATGTTGAGTGTCTCTTGCATCTTCCCTTACCTCATTAGAACTACAACAAAATACATTGCTACAGTCACAACATTTATTTGGATGACCCAAGCCACAGATTTAATGTAAAGGGACAATTTGTGAGTTTGTGTATTTCAGAAGACAGAGCTTAATGTAGGTATCAGAAGTTTTGTTTAATTATGTTTTACTGAACTAAAATTCTTTCTCTGGTGGGAAGGATTTATATTCCCAACCCATATACAGTCATGAGCTGTTCAAGGTTTTCCTCTTAAATACTGAATGAGATTTGAATCCTACATTAGTTAACTTCAATGGAATTACTTTTGTCGTGTGATGTAAACTCAATCACATTAATTCAAATACAGTTTGTAGGTTTTCAATGTTTTCTGTATGTTTTTTAAAAAATGTTAAGTAAAAAATAAATAAGAACATCCAAGTATTCAAGGGCAACTATTTCTTTTGCATTCAAAACTTACTGCAAATCAGATAAAATAGTATAAGCAGCTTTTTCATCAGTGCATTTTTCAAAATCGATTGTTTCGGCAATCAATACGAGCTTGTTTCTGTTGCATTCTGTTTGACCAGATACTACTGTAATCAAGTTTGCACTGGAAGAATAGTGGAAGGTCAAAATCTGGATTAGATAACATAGGCTAGGAAAAGACCTCAAAAGAGCTCAGAAGAGCCTTTCATGTTGAATAGCAGGTGTATAATTGTCTAACATGAAGACAGTATTAATTCCAAGATAAACTATAAAAAATTACATTGTACAATAATTTCCTTCATTAAATGACAAGAAGCAAGTGAAACTTGAATATTTAAACTAATTTCTTTAATTTTTTAATTTAAGAATTTAGCTCTTAGCAAAGGAGTATGTTTTGAATCACAACTGCTGAAAGCTTGATAGTGTTAACAAAAAGCAATTGCAGACCCTATGAGCCATGCCAAGACCTACTGCACAGTCTAACTGGTTGATCCTCAAGGGAGCAGTGAGTTCCATACTGCCTTTGGAGAAATTAAGGCAGTTAATACATATTCATTGCTGTTTCAGAGGATCTGGCCTTCAGATAACTGGGGAGACCACCTAAGTTTTTGTACCTGTTCCTTTTCCACTTACTTGGTTTTCAAGGTATGGTAACACATACACTCATAAAAGTTTTTCAAATGTGGTACTAGTTGTAACAGCAAGCGGCAGATTTTTACTCATTAGATATAAGAATACAGAAAAAAAAATTATTTTCCATATTTGGGATTCCAATATCTATCCTATTAAAAAAAAAAAGAAAAAAAAAACAAAAAATAAACAAAACAAACCACCACTTTTTGGATCTCCTGTGTAAGGGCTTCAGTAACAAGGTTGTAGCACCCAGGCCATGCCGCGCTATACCATATCATAAAATAAAAGCTTTTCTGAGATTCATCACAGAGAGAAAAATAAATACCATAGATAAACTCCTTCTTTTGAAGAAAGAAAATATCTTAAAATTTTGTGTATTTTAAACAATCATAAGTGACCTGCTCTAAATGCACTTCCCTGCTCTAAAATGCACTTCCTTGCTCAGCATTTGATTTTATGTAAAGTATAATTTCAAAATCACACCCGACTTCAAAATGGCAGATGTTTTCTCCTTTCCTCCCCCCCCATGAAATGTCATTGAAAACAATTTCTGAAGTTAGCATCTTTCTGTTATTTGAAACTCCATTGGTACCTGTAAAAAACAGAATCTGAGGTACACACATAGAATCACAGAACAGTTTGGGTTGGAAGGTTCCGGGAAAATCATCTAGTTCCAATGCCTCTGCTGTGTGACAGGGACACCTTCCACTAGACCAGGTTGCTCAAAGCTCCATACAGCCTGTCCTTGCACACTGTCAGGGATGGGGCACCCACAACTGGGCAACCTGAGTGTCCAGTGCCTCATCATCTTCATAGTGAAAATTTTTTTCCTAATGTCCAATCTAAATCTATCCTCTTTCAGCTTAAGGCCATTCCGCTTTGTCCTATCATTACAGGCCCTTGTACAAAGTTCCTCCTCAGATATCTTTTAGGCCCCCTTTAGGTGTTATCGTTCTGTCTTACAGATTTCTTTCTACCATTCAGTGGTGTCCCCTCCTCCTGTCCCTAAATTGTTCTTATCGCTCAGTCTTGGCTATGTTGCTGCAGTAATGATGATTGACATTTGGTTCTATTTACCTCCCCAAATTAATATTTTCAACGCAAATGCTGAAACCATTTCTTTCTGATATTCTTGTCGTGAGGTCTTCCAAAGAGAAGGCAGGATCAGCAAACACTGCAATATTTATTTGCCTCATCCTGCTCCTGCAAATCCCACTTTGTGAACTCCAAGTGCACACTGGGATTAAAAAGTGGAAATTAGATGATCTGGTAGGGAAAGGAAGGCAAGCCAAGAGTAATACTTCTTCAGCTGAAATACTGCTGACTATTGAGAGATTTGTAGTAACAACAGTTCCTTCTAGGATCTTCTAGGATTCTTAAAGGTCTTCAGGGACTAGAGCACATACCTAACTAGCAGTACAGTATCAGAAACTGCAGAAATTCCAGAGAAAATTTTCTTCACTATCTTCTCACACTGGCAATTTGAAGAAATGCAGAAGGGACTCAAAATCTCTTAATCATGGTGTTTGTTTATACTTGCTACTGAACAAGCATATTCAGTTGACGCACCTGCATACTCACAAATGCAAATGATCCAAAATAGGTTAAATGATCTACAGAAAGGGGTCTTGCACTAATTACATATATGTTTTAAAAGGATATTGTCTGAAAAGTCAAAGCATAAATGAGAGATGAGATGGACTTAACATGAAAAATAGAAGACAGAGAGAGGAGTTTTGTGCATATACTGTCTACAGTTTTTCTCAAAAATTTCATTGCTTTACTCCTTAAGTTATTTTAATATATTACGATTTTAGAAATTATTTAATACATTTGTGAAAAAGTTGTTCTGACTGCTACTTTTACTTCTCCAGGAGATTGAGCAAGGCAGATCAGATACTTTCTGATTACTTTTAGAGAAAGACAGATTGATCTTAACTTTTTCTATGCAATATTGGCTGTATTTAATGCTGAAACAAACATGATAGCTGGAGGTGCCACAAAATAAAGGGGTCTTTTGTTTGTTCTTTAAAGAAATCCCGATAGTTGCTGCTGTTCTTCACAGTGAAACTGTTTTGTTGCCAGCCAAGATTAAGAGGTAACCCTCAGTTTAGAGACATAAAATTGTTTCTAGACTTCTTGGAAAACTCACCAGATTCTAAGTGACAAGCAAAGCCAGATGACCATGTAACAATGATAAGAGTGAAAAGCCATGGTGAAATAGGGTCAGGGGAAAACATTCCAAACTTGGCTGTCTCCTGGACTGGAGCTGCTGCTCCAGAGAAACTGCCTTTGTGAGTTTTCTGCATGACAACATATCTTATACCTGAATTGGTATCTTCCCTTTCAAAAACTGTCTATACAGCATCAATAGTATATTCTTAGGGTCAATTTGCAAATCGCATGGATATTCAAAACAACAAAGCAGTTGAAAACACTGTCCTGGGTTCAGCAGTAGCAGTCATTTTTCTCCCTCTTAGTAGCTGGTGCAGTGCTGTGTTTTTGACTTTCAGCCTGCAAACAACGCTGATAACACCAATGTTTTTAGTTGTTGCTAAGTCATGTTTACTCTGACCAAGGACTTTCTGAGTCTCATACTCTGTCAGGGAGGAAGGAAAGCCATGAGGAAGCAGAGACAGGATACCTGACCCAAACTAGCTAAAGAGGTATTCCATATCACAGCACATCATGCCCACTATATAAAATGGGGGCAGTTACCTGGAGGGGTTAGATCACTGCTTGGGTCAGGCTGGGTATTGGTTGGCGGGTGGTGAGCAGTTGTATTCTCTTCCCTTGTTATTTCCCTTATCATTATTATTATTGGTGGTAGCAGCAGTGGTTTGTGTTATACCTTAGTTACTGGACTGTTCTTGTCTTCACCTGTGGGAGTTACATTCTTTAGATTCTCCTCCCCACCCCTCTGGGAGTGGGGTAGGGAGGAAGGAGAGGAGTGAGCGAGCAGCTGCGTGGTTCTGGGTTGCCGGCTGGGCTTAAACAATGACAAACACTAAATCTATAATGCAGTTTGAAACCCAAGATTTTATTGTTACCTCTAAATAGTATCATGGTAAGATTTAGTGTGTTTGCGTGAAAGATTTTAATATCTGCTTTCATTTAGCTACCAGAAAACAGAAGTAAAGACTTTCCTTAGGCTGGTAGGCATCAGTTACCTCTGCCTTTATTCAACAAATTGAGCAGATGAATTATCCAGAAATAAGCCCAGACCCTACCCAGTAAAATTTAATACTAAGATTTTTTTTTGTTGATCTCTAACTACCCAAGAATTTCCTAAGACTGAGTTTTTTCTATCCTTTCAGCTACATTTTCCAGTCTGTCATAATATGCTTCCCTCTGAGTTTTGATGTATGTAGAGCTTCATTAGAGTGTATATATATTATCCTACTCAGTAGGATTATTAGTCTAATTAGCATTGCTAGTGCACTGCTTTTTTTATCACTAAGCAATTGTGTCTGAGCAGAAGTCTAAGAATTTGTTTCTCATTGTGATGTGTGCTGACACAAGATGAACTCACACAAAGTTCTTAATCCTCACTACAGGGGAAATTTCTCAATGCATCCTTTCAATTATTACTTGATATTGCTGGAAGTTGACATTCTGCTCCTAGTTAGTTAGAGAAAAAGCCAACAGGATCAGATTGTAACAATATGAAAAAAAAATCATTTCCACATATTGCCACTTGCTTCGTTAAATTGGCACTGAAGTAAATTTAGTGCCAACTTCTCACTGAGGATGTCTGCAGTCAGGATTGCAAGCCACAGTACTGGCCTTGGTTATTGGTCTGGGAAAGAGTATTACTTTAATATAATATTACACTAAGGAATAAGAATGCATCTTGACATTGGTTGCTTTGGCATATTACAGATAATAATGTGTATTAAACAAAGCATTGCTAATCTCACAAGTTAAAGTTGAGTCTTCACAAATGTAGCTCAGTAACTGAAACAGTGTTTAGTCGTTCCTTATATACTACCCTGAACAGCATTACTATTATCCTGTTTATATTTCCCTTCATCTGTGCAAGTCTGTAGTTATGAATTTCCTGATTATTATTTTAATGATTACTGAAAAGACCTAGAAGTGATACTTACATATATATTCTCAATGAAATATTTAATCTGAGGAATGCTGTGAAGAATTTGAAAATATTCTTTATAAACTGATTCTAAGCAAAACAATAGAAAAGCAAACAGAATGAGTTATTTCAGCCTAAACCCTGCAGACATAATGCTAAAGCATGGCATAATCTGAGTGAGTCATGCACGGTTAAGTGACAGCCACAATGAACCTGGGATCATAGAATAACTTAGGTTCATTGGAACTTAAGGTTCTGGGACAACGTTTTGCTCAGAGAAAAAGTAACTTAGATCAGGATGATCAGGGCCATACTTAGTTGCCTTTTGAGTATTTGCAAGGAGGGAGACCTATTTATTTGATTTCACAAGGATGGAATTCTTTCAGGTTTTTTTATTTAAGTAGGAGAATTTGTGTGTATACCTACACCCTCCAGCAATTCATATTTGTGAAATGTCCAAATAAGTATTTTTCCATGAGTTATGGGAAACTTAAAAGCATCCAGCATGGTTTACATTGTTTTTCACTTTCTTTTCAAGTTTACAGTAAATTCTTTAGATTTTCAGTGTCGAATTAGTGCAAATGTCAAATGAACATTAAATTCTTTCACTACGTCATTAAATACAAAAAATATAAAAAAAAGAACAAAAAGCTGACATAAAATGTTTTCATTTTAGAAATATTTTTCCTTACAAAGCTTGTAAAGGAGTTTTTCAATGGTGACATGGTTAGATTAATTGAGCACTCACACATAATTAAATGTACATAACATCTGACTAATATAACTACATCGAAAAAAACCTCGAGGAAGGTTGAAGGCAGACTTATAATTGATGGCAATTCAGACAAATAAACTTCCTTCCTCAACTTGCCTCCACACAATGAGGCTCTTGCAGACTATACACAAGGTAACTAATTTTATCCTGTTGTCTTCTAAACCATGTTTTCCAAACTTCTCACTATGATGAGCTTGGCTGTAACATTTCCAACATTGACATGATGCTGGCTTTGTGGATTACACAACTGAAGTTTTTAGACCACCACTGTAGCATCCTTAATTTCTCATTCAATTATAGTATATCACCAGTATTTCTGTCTTTCAGAAGTTCTTGAAAATGCAAATATATAAACAGATTCTGAGTAAATGGTTTGCTTGAAAGCTGACAAACAGAATCAACAGAATACTGTCTTTCCATGTTGAGCTTTGCTTGGCAGAAGCTTTCACAGTAAGCCTATCTATGCTAGCCCCAAACTATATGCTGAACTTGAGGGAATGGATTTTTCACAGGGGATACACTAGATCACCAACCCTGGCTACCTGAGCTTTTGCTTAGGAGTTATAAAATCAGTGGAACTACAATATTTGGAGAGAGCAGTGGGCTATTTCTTTTGCAAAATTTTCTTTCCAACAGTAAAAGTAAAAGAGATACAGTCAACAACCTGTCCATAAAGGAAACTTCACCTTAATATGACAGAAGTAATGCTTTTTATACCTTCTGCGTGTTTCAACTATTTTAATTGTGGTATGAAAATTATTCTTTTTCATTATAGTCCTCAAACTTTTTTATTTATTTATCAGAATTCTAAACCTCCATGAAGTCTTGCATCTATGAGCTACACTTTAATAAAACATTAATTTAAGCATTTTTATTTTTTTGATTGCTTCCTTCAAAATGAAATAAACACCTATGTCCATTGAAAGCTTTTTGATTTTTTTTTATACTTTTGGGTTCCTTTCTATTCCTACCCTTTTCAACATGCTTCAACTATTCAGAAAGGTAACACATCAACACATCTACTAGTTTCAGTGACAACTTTTGTATTCTAAACATAAAACTGCATTTTATCTACCACATTTACTTTGAAAAAGAAGAGAAAAGAATAAACTCACAAAGAAGTTTATCTTTACCTAAGCCATTACTAGCTTTGAGCATTCATGATATGAAGCAAGCCTTAATAATTCCAGTATAATCCAGTCTTAATAATTTTATGCCAGTACCTTATTATTTCACTCAGATAAGTTAGTTAATTATGAAAGAATTTGAATCTGTTGACCTTTCTTGTAAAGTCATTTATTATAATAATTATTTTCTTTTTTTTTTAGTGAAATAATGGCTTGATATTTATTGTGCATCAAAGAATAATGGATGAACTTTTGTTACACTTTTAATTCAGACTTTGGAGGCAAGATTCAAAATTCATTTATACCTGAATGTATGTGTTAAAAATAGCTGCACCAGACTATCCTTTAATCAGTATGCTTTAGAACCACTCTCTTATTAGTTCATCTGGTATTTCAAATAGAATATAATGAAAATGTTAATCTACATTTTCTTTTAATAATCTAGTTATGTTTAAAATGACAAAAAAGATGTTAGCCTGATTTTTTTTTAACATTCCTTGCATTTTTGCTATTAGTAAGAAGGAAATAAAAGACTTTCAAATGTCTGCTGTAAAGTCCCATCTCCCTGTTTATATTTTTTCCCTATAATCCTACCAAACAGATGTATACGCTTGTTTGCTGTATTTGTCACTGTACAAGCTGTCTCTTGCCAGTTTTTCAGCATGTTGCTAGACATGATTTATGGTGTGCTGTCAGTCCTGTACTTTCTTTACAAAGATGCAAATCTGACCATCATGCCTGAATGAAGAAGTCATCCAAATAGTAGTCACAAGAGTGTAAGACTTATCTGATTATCTGTAACTTGACTCAAGATTTCAGTTTTCCACTGTTGGGCATTTTAGATGGAAAAAACTCCTCATTCTCATGGGAAAAATAATCACAGATTCATACAACTACCACCATATTCCATATACTTTAAAACAAGAGACAGCATTTTTGTCCTGTGGCTTTTAGTATCCTCTATTACACTGAAAGTTAATCTCCTTGAGTTATTGGCCAATTATCTCATCATAAAACTGTTAGCAAGAGATAATACATGGACAGTGCATAAATCTTAAGATTGTATTCACCATCACTTCATAAATCCAGATCAGGCAGAATTAATCATCATAATCTAGTTGCCCATTAACACATCTGTAATGGAAAGCTGTTCCTTCCACATATGCACATTTACACCTCTGACAAACTGGTATAATGCAGACAGACAGTGTTTAAAACAAGAGCAATGACTTACAACAAGGAAGGAATGTAGTAAGTGCGTTAAAAAAAATATCCATTTACTGAAAAAACCCTCCAGTCCTGACTTCAAGAATTCATCAGCTGTGGCTAAAGATACATGATGTTGTACAAGATCATTTTCTCTTCGATGTTTTTCACTATTAGATATTCAGCAAAGCCAACCAGTACAAATACTTCCAAAAAATGCCTGTAACTTTGTAATATAAAATAACCATGCTCTAAAATGCACACTGCCTTTGAAGGAGAATTGATAGGCATTGACACTTAGAAGTTGTTAACATTATCCTTTCAAACTGTGCATTGTAAACTTCCTTTGTGTGCGACAGATTCTACTGACATTGTCAGAAACATGACTCTTAAGATGAAAGCAGCAATGAGCAATATTATTGTCACTGACACTTCCAAGTGTTTATGATAATTGTGCTGAGAGGTTTCTGGCCTTATAAATTCTACAATTGTTGTTTTAGCAAATTAGTTTAAAACTGATGGTTTCTATTTTCTTCTTCACGTGTGCTTACAAACCCTTTTCAAACCTGAACACTTAAATTTCTTTCTGAATGTACCTAGGTATATCTCACTCTACGAGTCTTCTAATACCAAGGAAAAACCAAAAGGCTATGATAAGCTGTCATTTGTTGCTACCTCACTACATATTCACGTCATTCACTGTTTAGGCAATATAGCTCTCTTCAAATCTAAGTACTGCTAGTCTACCCAAAGAAAATAAATGTTACACGTGAGATGAAGATTCATCCAGGAATTACCATATATTCCAGTACAGCTGGCGCTGCTGTCAACAGAGATGCTAGCCTTAAATTTCCCACCTACCTTTATTCAGAGCCTTAATCATCATTAATCATTCAGAGTAAAACCTCACGGCATGCCTTCTTAGACTGGGATAGCTAATTTGGCTAACCCACTGTAACAATAATAAAAATAATGGCAACAAAATTACTGAAAAAGCTCTGGGGATTCTGGATTTCAGTAATAGATATCCTTTTCTTAGGGAAAGCAACATTTGCTTTCTCCATGAAAAATGCCACCAAAATTTTGCCTAAATTTTAGCCCCTGAAAAATTCTGTTTGCACATATTTGGCAGAGGTGCAATAGGGTTTGGTTGGTATGTTTGTGAGAGCTTTAGCTTCTCAGCTGGAACTTTGAAGCATAAGAGGTTTCCTCTCACCTCCCTAAGTTGTCCTGGTGCACAAGATGAGTCTAGATCCACAGACTCCTGAAATATTAACAGGCTGATCATAGCAGAATGCAAATTTCCACACATTTTCTATATACTGTCTTATAGTACAATGCTTGGCAAGAGCAGGATTCATATGAAACAACCAATTCAATATATAAACAAGCTGCACTGGCATATGCCTGAAATAGCCATTAAAAATGGATGAAGGGGAAGTTCGTGATAAAAGGAGACATCTTGCATTTCAGCATCATCCTTGTGATATTCCCATTCCAACTTCGGAGACACAACCCGACACCTTTGCCTTGAGCTGAGACTCAGTTAACCCTTCCTCATAAAACAAATACTGAAGAGAGAGTCGCCATGCCTTCTTCTTTTTTATGTTCCAAGGTTCAGTGAACAGAGCATTAATTCTGTTCCTACAAAATCTGTATGTAATTTTGTCTAAACGAGATGAAAACGTAGTTGTCATACCGTATAAGGAGGACATTAAATCCTTGATGTTGAAACTGTTTTAATATTAAAACCTAAAAGTTTTATTTTGATGGTGGAGGAAAAGGGATCCATTCTATAAATCATTCATTAGATTCAATAGCTCAGTGTTGTTATATGCTCCAAAGAACAATACGTTATTTCATTGGATGTGGCTTTGAGAAACCTGGTCTAGTAGAAGGTGCCCTTGCCCATGGCAGGGTGACTGAAACTACATGATCTTTAAGGTCCCTTCCAATCCAAACCATTCTATGATTCTATGATTGTTGAATACAGTGGTGTATTCTTGTGTGCTAATTTATCAGCTTTCTTTGGGAAATGTTGAACACCTGGAAGTCAGAGAGGTTTTGACTACTGACTTGAATAAGTAAAGATTCTGTTGAAAGCTACAACCTGCAGAAGAGAGTACCAAAAAAAAAAAAAAAAATAAATAGGGTTTCTTGTTTTGTTTCTGACAACTCGTTGCTAAAATGTATTCTCTTTGTGCAGTTGAAAATGACATAAACTGAGTTATGGAACTGTTTTTCTTAGGCGAGTCCAAGAAAACTTCACTGTTATCATACCAAGGAAAAAAGTCAGTAAAAATGAATTTTCAAAGGGACAAATTAGATGAACAAATAATGCTACTATGAAGTATCTGTTAAAGCAGTCATAAAGTAGTCTTATCACTTAGCCAAGGTGCCTTCTTCCAAGAATATCTGGTCTCCACTGAAAACAAAACTTTCCACCTTTTTAATTTATTTTTGAACCTTTATATTTCTGAATACTGTATAACTTTATTGCATATAAAACAACATGATGCATTTAAAAGGCCCTGTCAGGTCTGATACTGTTGTTATTTTAAAAGCTTCCAGAGATTTCTTCTGAAGTTTTATGAAGCTTAGAAGACTGCCAGCAACAAGCTAATGAGCTTTATCCATGTAATTGTAGGAAACAAAAAAAAAGTATATTTTCACAAGTGTCAAGTAGAGTATCCAACTGCATGTATGCAATTTCAACGGCTTTGATAAAATTAAAGGAAAAATATACATGACCAAAATGAATTGAATAACAGGTGTGTAGCAAATGCAAGAGAAATGGGCTTTTTGGTATGCAGGGAAAGGAAGCCTACAAAGAGATGATTGACTAAAGACTGCACCTTGGCATCAGACACAGCTTGCAGCGCTGACAAGAAATTTTATGATGTGTGTCTACTTTATTTTGTAAATTGTTACAGAAGGAAGAAAAGCTGAATCTGCATTTTCCCAGGTATAAATAATGAGTTTCTGAAAGCACAAAAATATGAGAGATTATTACGTCTTCACTGAACTTTGCTGCATAACTTGTGCACACCTGATACTTTTCTTTCCCATTGAAGAAACATGGTCAGATCTTCCTCCAGACTGACTATGAATCTTTGCTTTCATGCCAGTGAAACTTACCGATCTAACCTGCTGAATATCTGACCTATATCTCCACACATGTTGTTTTACGAAATAAGCACCTCTAAGTGTGGTGTTTCCAACCTCTGCCTTTCTTTTTTTTTTTTTTTATTTTTTTTTTTTGTTTTTCCTTCTTCATATCCACTTCCATTTCCTGGCACTACATTTCAATATTGCATCAATAATGCTGCTGATCTGACAAAGCTCACATTAAAGTGGTCTATTCCTTTGGTTCATTCTTGTAAAACGCAGAGCTGTCTTCCACTGTAAATCTGCAGTCCGCTTCTACAAGGGTGTTGTTAAGACCATGGATTTTTATAGGGTGAGAAGAATGGTTGTTTAGGATTTTTTACTCTTCTATCTCTACATATTTTGATAAATGAAGTTTGTACAAAATGCTGATGTGTCTGTAGTGCTTTTCACATACATAAATGGATATTTCACTTTACCAGAGATAACGTACAACCATGACTTAATACAGACAGTAAAACACTCCATGTTGTGACTTCCAGAGACTGCTTTATGGAGAAAAAGGTACAATGTGAGATTCTGTGCAAAAGCATATTTGATTTCTCATAAGAAAGATATTGAAAAAAAAAAAAGATTTTTCAAGACAACATTTTGTTTACAGAATGAAAAAGTAAAAAGGATGGACAAAGCAGATTCATATCAGTCTGAACCTGAATACTTACAACAACAGTGTCTTAAGCTTGCTGTCAAAGGATAAACAAAAGCCTTGGAAAAAGAGCGTTTACAAAGATTAGAAGAAAGCTAAATAAATGTCTCTGTTCCCAAGGCAGTTTCATATTCTAAGAAGACACTGTAAGCAAGACTTGCCCACTACAAGATTTTCCCATTGCAAAATGCTTCCACAGTAACCTCTGACATCTAGACTTGAAGGAAGGGTCATTTGTAATGAAATAGGGGTTTAGGCTAGGTCCTTTGTAATGCCACTCCAATAAGTGCAGGGAGGTGGTAAGATGGTATGCAAATAATGTAAGTACCTACCTATGAGGCTGTAGAAGCAGATTATGGTCTATGCTGTGCACTGTTAGCTTTCTGAATTGACAAGACAAGATGGGGATGCTAGATGCTGGCATTTTGCTTGAAGAAAAAGAGAAATTGGGAACACTTGCACCAATGGCAAGGTTACTGGAGCATTATATATACATATATATAGGAGAAAAGAAAAACTCGAGACGTATCTGTGATATAGCAACCTGGGGATTATCATTTCACAAGAGTGTTTCTGTATATATCTTTGATGTAAAGGTATTGTCACCCAGGGAATTAATTGACCTTTTCCTGAGTACATTGCCATGCCCCTGTAAAGGAGTCAGCGATACCTTCTGAAAATGTTAGCTTGAGGTTGCCTTTATTTTATTGATTTTCAGAAATTTTTTTTTACTCATTTCAAATCTCCTTTTGTGATTAGCAGTTTGTTATCAGTATCAAAGGTAAAGCTTTCCCATGGAAGTTATTATGATGCTGCAGTAACAACAGTATGAAATTTGAGCAGACAAGTCTATGCAAAATTCAGCAATAACTAAACTGTTGTTGAATTTATCAGTCCTGATTTGGTCACAAATTTAAAGCACAGCACCCTATTGGATACGTTCAAGAAAATTAAATCCCATCCCAGTCAGACATAGTACAATGGGGGGAAAAAAAAAGAGATGTGTAGGCCTCTCATAAAAATTACCAGTGTAGCAACACAAACCTCAAAATAATTAAGACAGATGAAAAAATAATTAAAGAACAAAGCCAAAAAGCATTTCAGGAAAATCAGCCTGTATAGGTTGAAACAAAGTCCTGTGAAGTTTGGTCTGCTTCCTCTTTCCTCTTGACTTCTTTAGAGGTTAGAGATCTTTCACTTTGATTTAATTGTTCAGAACATAACAGCATGATAAAAGTTTCTTATGGAAATTTCTCAAAGCAACACAATCAATCATATTTCCAACTCATTCACTGTCTTGAGCCCCTGAGCCTCAAAGCTTTCTTTTCTATGGAGCTTACTTGTTAATTTAGCACTGATCAAAGGCTAAAACATTTATCATGCTTATTAGTGAATAAACCTAGCAGCAGGTATCCCAAGTGAGGAAGCAAGTCCTCATTTCCTGCAAGAATGAATTGGAAATTATCCAAAGTGCTTGCAAACATTTTTTAGGAGTGACGAATTGTCAAAAAGGAAGCAGCTGCTAGATGTGGCAGCTCTAGGGTTAGAGGCAATGAAAAAAAAGAGAAAAAAAAAACCTGTCTTGCAAAGGTATCTTCAGACTACCCCATGGGGATATTCTACATTTCTATTTACTGTAATCGTCTCTGAAATCCTGTATCAGCTGACCATAGAACCAAGTTACAAAGTAGCTGTGTAAAGTATTGTGGTTCTTAATGTTCAGATAAATGAGAAATTATTCACATTTGCGCCTCTAGACCCCCATTTATTTTTTTTTTTTTTTTTTTTTTAATTCTTGAATAGGCATGTTGGAGGGGCTTCTCTAAAGCATCATCTGTACAAATCTACTCCAGTTTGACCTCAGGAGAAGTAGTAAACCATGGTGCAGAGGGAAACAAGGACTGCATTGTGCTCAAGTTCACCACTAAAGGCTCAGACACATTTGCAAGCAGTGTAACCTGCGCACAGAATTTTCCTGGGGAACTGAGACCTTGATAAACCTACTTAGCTAACCCTCAAAAGTAGGGATTTGCTGTATCTAAGGCAATCCCATTAACAGTTTTTAATTTTTCCCACTTGATATTTGTCCAAACCTGTCTTATTAATTTTTCGTCTCTCTTTTACTTATTATCTTTTCACTTTGACACAGTCTGATCTTGCTTCATCTCCCACCCAGAATCCATCCTATCTTGCATATACATCGCCTTTGGCTCTAACTCCTTGAAATTTGTGGCCTTCTGAATGCTTCAGTGTTTCCTCCCTCTGCATTTATCCTTGACTTCCACGCTGTGACTCAGCTAGCTACATATTCAGCCTGATACGCTGTTCAGAAGAGAAAGAATGTGGAACAATTACAGTATTTACCTGTAAAGTTTACCACTGCTGCTTTTTAGTGAAAGTATGTTACTGCGTGCATACTTTGTCAGTTGCTGTATCTGCTGCACACATGGATTGTTTAACAGAAGTGCAGACTCCTCTAAAATCTTTACAGAACAAAACAAATATACGCACCTATCTATGTATAGTATAAGAAAATCAAGTTACTCTACAGAGGAACTAGTGTTGTCCTGGTGTTCTGGTTTCATATGGGTGTTCTTGGTAAAGTGTTTTAGTGCATTTAGATTTTTTGTGTATGTACTGATTTTGTATATTTTATAATACATGTGTAATAAATTGTGAATCTCAGTAAGAAGCTCAGTACAGCTGAGTTGGCTGGCACAGACAGAAACGATTGCTTTAAACCATTCTTACTACACATTTCAAACTACAAATTACAAACACATTACTTTGTGAGTTTTTTTTCAATTTTTTTTTTTGCTTGGAATTTTTTGCGGTATGAGCCCAGCAATGTTCATTGCATCAGCTCACTCATCCAAGATGCCTCAGTCTCTCAATCCCTTGTGAGTTTGCTCTGGGGAGCTTTTCAGCTTAGAACTGACAGATATGAAAGATCCCTGTTGCTGTCCACATTGGCGAGCATTCCCAGTGGCAGAAACTTGTGCTGCTTGAACATACCTTTCTGTGTTAAATCAAGTTTATTAGTGAGAATATAGTTATTATTTTCTATGACTACTATTAGAAACCCATAAAAATGAGGTTATGCATATCCCTTCCTCAGTAGAGTGGTAACCAACCATAGCCAACTTTTCTCATATTTGTGGTTATTTTACTTTTAATATTCAGTGTCTATTTTCATGCCAAAGTGCACAAGAGAAAGGGAAAACACCACTTTCAGTTTTTGCCAGTTCTGAATGTCCTACATGGTTCTGAGCAACAAGCAGGAATAGAGTAGGTGAGTGCAAAAGCTATGATATGTTTAAGGGCAGAATTTAAATGGCAAATTCCTCAAAAGTCTCCACATTGTCAAAAGTTCATGAGCCTAACTATGGAATTCCAGCTGTTACAACAAGAGTTGTAATTGTACAGACAAGCATGACAGCTCAGAAAAAAAAACCTAACAAACCCAACAAAACAAAGACCTGGAAAGACACATAGAAATTCTTTGGTTTTATACAGTGAATCATAACAATTTTACATCCTTCTGATGAATTTTTTGAGAACACTGCACCTTGTCTTCCATTTCATATTCTCTTAAAGGGAAAATGAGAAGTTACATGGAACAAAATTATCTTACTTACTCTGCTGTCATCGAAACTCCTCCTTGGTAACAATCCTCTAAGAAATACATATAATCTGACTGAAAATATGAGAGGTAACAGTCATTTACTGAAAAAAAAACAAACCCCACAACCCCAAACTTGAGAAATGATGTTTAATATCCCGTTTTCACCTTGTATTTTCATTGTCAATTACATCAGTACAAATTACGTTAGACCTTTGAAGCTAACAATAAATAGAATTAATTTCTGAAAAATAGTAGTCTAAATATTAATTCCACAAAATGCTTATTTTTTTATTTATTGGACCTGACATAACATTAACTCCCTCTATTTCTTAAAAAGTCAGATAACTTTGCCAAAAAACTAAGGCAGAAATCCTGCTTATTCCTGAGAAAGAACATGAAATTTTGGAGATGACCAATACTTCAGTAAGATCAGAACAAGTTCAGTGATTTCTGGTTTTATTGTGTATTTTTAGAGTACAAACGGAGGCAGAGCAAAGATTCTTCAGTGCTGCAAGACAAGTAATTCATATACTGCTTTGAAGTTTAGAAAACAAATAAAATTTCTGATATAGTTACTTAAAATGCATATTGAAATACTATTATGGTCTGCTAAATAGATGAATAAAAAGATGTGCAAATATGCATTTTGACAATTTAATGGGACAAAACCCACAAACTTGACAGTAAACACTATTCAGTTGCAAAATAGTCTCCCTTGGGAAATGGAAAATATACTGTAGGGAACAATCTTGTACTGACAGCGGCCTGGACTAATGTTTCATTCCTTTTCTACAATTTCTACAATATCTTCAAAGAATGTGCTTTAGTTATTCAATCTTTCTCCTTTGGATCTCCCATAATCTACTGTAGACTTTGTTTACAGCATATTTTAATAATCAAGAACATGGACCCTGAAAACAAGGAGCTGTATGGAAAACTGAGTAATAAATAACGTGGCAAATGCTAAACTATTGCACTATCAAATGTACTAAGCTCCATTCATGCCTATCAAAAAATGGCTGCATGTGTATTGTAACATGGAATGAGTCATCCATATAGCATTCCCTGCCCTTCAACAAGTACCATGAGCTACAAGTTAAGAACAATGTGATATTATACAAGCTATTCCTGGCTTTTGAATTACTTTTTCAAGTATAATAAGGAAAGTAAGAAAATGCCTTAAAAAAATCAGCATAGATTGCTCCCCACCATCACCCAAAAGAGATAAATGTTATTATTCCACAGAGATAAAATATACACTTAAAAAATTGCATTTTCTGAGAAAAATTCTTGGGTTGTTCTCCAAATTTTTATGCAGATGCCATTGCTTTTCCCAAACTCAGTTTTTTAGTTAGTTTTAAAATTACAGTATTTTGTGTCTTTACTTCAATCCTAATAACCACTATATTTTAAAATACTACAGCCCATCACAATGGGAATCAATATCTGAGTCCACTCAGAACTAAGCACACATTCCCCAAAAGCTGGTGTCTCCTTCCACTCGTGTCAACCGCAGCTATATCAGGCTTTGAGGAGGAGTGAACTTTTGTTGTTACTTACTATTTCATCTGTTATTAAGGAAATTATGTCATAGTGAGCACTTAAATTCCAATGACAAGTAAAAGAATAATTTTAGCATTGGCAACACTGTTTTTTGAAAGACACCTGTTGTTCAGGTTGGGTCAGACACAGATATGACAATGGTTTTTCAACCTTACTCATTCTAGTGGTTGATTACAATTAATTGGAGCTTATTAAGGGCAAGTACATGTTCTGTAGTAGCAGATGGCTTGTGTAATAGTTTGTCTTGAGAAGACTCATCTAATCAGTGCTCTTCTGGTGGAAGAGGGCTGGTGATGAAGAAATAATTAGTGCTCTGTAGACCAATGTTTTATTGATCTTTCAGATGGGTCTTTGAATATTCCTCATATGCTAATGACAGAGCAAAATAGAAGAAGATGAGTTTAAATTCCACTAGACCCTGATACTGAAGCTGGTAAGGGCTAGGGTTTTTATGTGCAACAGTTAACATATATAGCAGAAAAGAAGCAGAAAAGCTTAGGTTTTTATGAACTGGATTATATCAATAATAATAGCATACGAGCCATTGCTGGCTACAGTCAAGGAATGGAATAGCTGACAGATTGAGTATCTGGTAAAACAGGTAAACCTCATTTCCTAAAACACCAGTTGTGTGACTCATGTGAACACTGCATTGTCACTGGTCACTGGCATCCAGTATCACTTCCAATATCACATCCAATATCACTTGGTTGTACCACAGGCTGAGATAACATTACCATTCTTTGCTGTAAGAATATGTTAGGCCAACTATTGATTTGGAGAAAACTCCGGGAACAAGCTTGCCAACATAGTTTTCAAGCTGACAAGCAGATATTCTTTATTGCTGCACTGGAGAATCTCAGCTGAATTTTCTTTCAGGTTACTTGGGGTTCACTTAGCTGGCTTTTTTTCCTCTCTTCTTAATAGCAACAGCTAATATCAGAGAGAAAGCTTGCACAAGAAGCTTAGGAAAGATGGCTTTTCCACATCTGACATCATAATTCACTTATTATGATGACATCATAATTGACTTTTGCATCATTACAGATTTTATTTATTTTTTTAAGGATGAGCAAACAAGCAGAAACCACTGAGACTTTTTGTTAGGTAGGTGAGATAAATGAAAATGGATATAGAAGGTGGAGTGCGTTTTGTCTATACGCATCTGAACATTAACTATTCCTTATTCACACAGGGTAATTGAAAATAGGTGGGAGACCTGATTAATTTGATTCATGGATTTGATTGTACTTAACTGTATTTACTTAGAAGAATTACAAAACACAACATACTGAGTTGTAAAGTTAAGCTGGAAGTCCTAATATGAGGTTATGCAGAGATTTCATCTGTGCTGATAAAAATGAGCTAGACATAAACATCAGTGTTCTTACAGGAGATCCATTTTAAGAGTCACTAGGTAAGTGCCTAGGCCTAATTTTTGCGAAAGGATGAGGGTGCCAAGCTAAGGTTAGTATTGCAAGTTGATTAGTGAGTTTGTAAAAAGACATTTCCTGTTACAGGAGACATTTCAAGTCAAATTTAGATTATCAAAAGCTAGATTTGTATTACAAATCTATTGAGGGAGATCAAGCAATTTAGTATTTGAGCAATGAAGTCCTTGTATCCTCACTGACAACTGAAACAACAGAATAATTTCCGCAATAATATTTCAACATTATTTTTCCCATTAGAAATTTAAATTTCTTCTCATTAGGTTTGATTTATCACTCTCTGAAATCAATAGAAGCTTCTCTTTTGACATAAGATGTCAGACTTTGTGTGGTCTCTTTTACTGTGGCTGGCCAGAAGTCCCACTGCTCTCACTCCTCAGACTCAAAAGCCCAGTGGTGCACATTAGTGTACTACCAAAAAAATACATCAGGGTTTTCTGTTAGAGGCAGTATGGTAAACGTACTTTTTAGTATTCTTGTGTCTTCTTTCTTCAGATTCCATGACACCTAGAAGATCTATCTCCTAACTCTGGAGTTTCGGCTGTTATGATGAATTTATGCCATTCCTGTTTGCATCCGTCACATGAAATGCTTTCTTAAGCAGAGGAGTGAATTATCTATGGTAAAATATGAATAAGTTGAAATTCAGAGTCAGTGAACTTTAGAGATCAAAAATACACAATTATTAGTGAAAAAAAAACATAACATTAAGAAAAGAATCTGTACTTGAAATAGCTGTAACTCAGTTTGTGTAAAGTCTATGCCAATGTTGAGGGACACTTAACTGTAGAGTGAAACAGAATTATAATTGAAGAATGGCTTGAAGCAAAGAATTAATGAAAAAAACCTACCCTGTTGTGAAATCAAGCAGATTAGGAGCTATAAAATGGGTATTATATTTAGAAGTGTTAAAGATGGTTTGAGTTTTTAGATTTCAGGAGGGGAAGTAAGATGTACTCAATAGAGTACCTCTCTTACCAGTTAACTTAAAATAGCCAGCACACTGCTGGCCTTGAAAAATGTCCAAGGAGAAAAAAAAAAAACACACCACCCCCCAAAAAAAAAACCAAAACAAAACCAAAAAAGCAACCAAAGTGAATAAATAAATAAAACAAAAGAAAAACAAACAAACAACAACAACAAAAAAAACCACAAACAAACAAACAATCAAAAAAACCCAAACAAAACCAAAACTTCAAATTATATATTGGGAAGGTAAGTGAAAGTTATGACCTCAAAATAATTAAATGAATGTTATTCTATTGGCTGATACAGTTTTTAGTGTCCTAGAGCCTTTTTCTCCCTGGATGGTTTCAGAAAAGATAAAGTTACTATTGCTCAGAGATAACACATTCTAATGAAAATTACTCTTAAACAAGCACTTTCAAAAGAAGTTAAAACTACCAACACTTAATACTTGAATTATGTTTTTTATTTAATGACTTAAGTATTATTATCTGTATACTCACATTGTCAGTAAGGAAGAGGTGCCCATTTCATGTTTCTTTCTTCAGGCAGACGAAAGGGAGAGGCATCTGGATGCTCTACTCTGATTTGGTGTTCAGGTAGAACAAGGTCAGTGAGTGCTTAGTGACATGCAACGTTCAGCAAATGTTAGAAACAATTAGAGGGAGAGGACAAAAACACACTGGAAGGAGAAGGAATTGGCTGTGCATCTCTGTGGCTATCAGCTCTAGAAAAAATCCCAACCAAAACATGCACACCTTCATTCAATTAGAATGGTGGGAGAGATACTTGAATGCAAGACTGATGTCTTTATGGACATATGCTGGAATTTGCAAAAGCCTGAATTAGGGAAAAAAAAAAAAAAATCCTGTCAGTAACATTCAGCTGCCTAGGATATGGTGAACAGAATGCAGATTTAAACTTTTATGCAAAAAGAGAGGGAAGGTAATCAATGTATACTCTAACAGAAACAATCTTTGTACACACAATGCAGATGAACACTAATGAGTGGATACTGAGCCAACATTAAGTTGCCATGTGGTTACAAGCAGGGAAGTCACTTACTCATATGAATGGGAGTCTGTCCTACAGTCCAGCAATATACACACACCACACCAAGTTATGCATGCCTGAATGAATATAGCCAAATGTGACTATACAGATGAGGCATGTACCTGGAGGGATGAGCCATGAGGATTCATTATAATCCCATGTGCACAAAAGAAGAAAACATTTGAATATGATGAAACACATCAATTGTGTTTTTACTGCTTATCTTGAGCACTTTGAGGTATCACTATAAGTCAAAAAAGGTATCGTGAACAAATTTTGTCTTAAGTTCTTGAAAGGCAACAAGGACAGAGTAAGCTATGTTTTCTTTTCATGTGTTTTAGTCTGAAGTAAGACCCTAGCATGTGCTACAACATTAAAGAGTCTTTGACAGATTTACATCCCTTTTGAAAAAATGCTGACAGCTAAGTATCATAAAATTGTTGCTTTCATATGCAAATCTGAGCTTTTGCGCCTGGTTCCAATCAACAATTCAGAAAATAAATTGTAGACCTTTTTTAATTAAATTTTTTTAACAATAAAACCTGAGAAAAGCAATCCTGAAGTCTCTTTGATGTAATAGAAGATAAAGTACAGTGACAATTTTGCTAACGCAAGTGAAAGGTATCTTTTTTTTTTCCTTTTCCAATAATTGAGTTTAATGTCAAATCACAGATCCGTTCATTATCAGCCAGGGCTAGAGGCAACATCACCCACTTGAATGTATTTTGAACAGAGGTGTAAATCTGAGATTGGGTTGAATGGTCATGTTTCTCAGATAGTCTCAGACAGTAAATCAGACACTTCACTTAGAAACAGATTTATTTGAATGGTGTAACAAGCAGATATTGATAAATAAACTTTTCTTTGTCAGGAGGAAATTGATGGCAACCTGAGTTTTAACACGAGGCAGGAGCTTGATCACTGAGCTAATTTATTTAATCAAGGAAAGTTACTAAGACAGAACAACTGAATTTTGAATGTATGAGCTTTGGAAAATGTTACAGACTGATGCATAAAACTTAAAGTAACTCAAGTGAAATGGGAAGCAGACCTAAAAAAAATCTTGACATGGGATGGTGTTGCATGATTTTTTTGTGTCAGCTTTATGTATCCAAAATCTTATTAGGTTCTGATCCACAAGTGCCATTTTTCACCAGGCAAAGAGCTGATAGGTCAGTAAATTCTGGGAAAGGCGAAGCAGCCTGACAAGAAATTATTGTCTTGCAGACCTGTACAAAGTGTATGTATGAGCAGGGCTGGTGTCGTAAATGTTTAGTTATAGCTCATTCTCTAGCAAAATCTAAGATATAAAGCTAACTCGAGGAATTTTACTGCCTGTGACAAATTGAGACTATATAACCTTCCTAGTCTTCAGTTACTCAGCATTTTGATACCTCTACTATTTTCAAATTCTTCCCAGGTTATGACAAGAATTCACAATAAAACTGCATGGTTTTACCATATGAACAATAACCAAAAGTGTCTTCTCCTGCTCTCTGTAAATTTATGAAAACAAATTAATTACACAAAGCAGTACAAGGAAGCAACAGGTCTAAGAGAGGTATCATTTGTTCCAACATGTAAGCATTTTTTTGAGATAATCAAGACAAGAAAAATAAATAGTTGAAATGATGAGAGAAGCAAACACACAAGTACCAAAACAAGTCTTAGAATGCAATCCCTCTAAAACAAGGGATATGTCTGTTGCCCTTTGGTCATGCACTCCATGGTAAATAAAAAAGGCAAAGTAAAAAGAGAAAAAATACAAGTATTCACTTTTGTACAGCTACAGACTCTACACAGGACTTGTACACAGCCGTCTCCAGGGTCCTGTCTGAACAGAACAGCTGCAGAATCATAGAATGGTTTCGGTTGGAAGAGACCTTAAAGATCACCTTTCCAACCCCCCGTCATACACAGGGACACCTTCCACTAGATCAGATTGCCCAAAGACCTATCCAAACTGGCCTTCCACAGTGCCAGGTATGGAACATATTTTCACTCATATTTGCTGTGTTTCCCAAGGCTGATGATAGCAGCTCTTCCCCACAGCAGAATTAGCTGTAGTAGTGGCAGGCACTCCATCATCTTTGCTGTATTGATACAAACCCTACCAGAGGACAGTAGTGTTAATCTACAGGGCCAGAACAACTCACTGGAGGTCACCTACACTTCCTTTAGTGCATGAGCTAAACTTCTGCTCTCTTTCTTATTCCTCATCAAAAGTTATTTTTACAGTCTGTTGTAACATGAAGGAATTGAGAGTCATTTGCATTTTAAACTTCTATATTTCCTTTTTCAGTCTGTTTAGTCGCTCATAGTTTGTATACAGTTTCTTGTGTCAGAGAAATTCACAACAAACTAATGACAGTATCCAGAATTCTTCGTGAAGGGAGATGTATAATAAATTTCAACCCCATGATGAAAGCTTGCATCAAAATCCAGGCAGGAGGGGAGCACAGAGTGACATGATCAAAGCTGTAGCATGTGAGATCATGGCTTAATTCATTGGTAGAATTACAATAAATAACTGATTCAATATAAAGAGGGTAGTGAAAACTCTTGTCATACAATTACCTAGAGAGCTAGTCATTAGAGAAATGAAAGTTAAGCAATTAAAAACCTGTTTGTTTCCTTAGGCATATTTCAGTTCATGGTTCATCAGCTCCATTGCACTGTCTGTTCCACTTAACGGTTCATTTGGCTGAATTTGAGACCAAAAATGAAAGAAACAAATATACTGTGCAAATGAGAAAATTGTTATGTTTTCTCAGTGCATGCTGGTTGCAGGTTAGAAGCCCTAAGGTGACAGCTGCCAATGTACTCTCTTATTTAGTATACAGGGACTTATAGATTCAGAGAAACATTTTATACCTAGGATTCTGCTCACATTTTCTTTAGAATACATCTGTAAAATCTCAAAAGCAAATGGAGAGTGCAGCAGATATTATTGGCAGTTATATTTTAGGTCTAGGGCTTTTCATAGAATCATCAAATAGTTAAAGTTGGAAAAGACCTCAAGATCATATAGTTCCAACCCTCCTGTCATGCACAGGGACACCTTGCACTAAAACGCGTTACCCAAGACTCCATCCAGCCTGGCCTTGAACACTCCCAGGGATGGAGCATTTACCACTTCTTTGGGCAGCCCATTCCAGTGCCCCACCACCCTCACAGTAAAGAACTTCTTCCTTATATCTAATCTAAACTTCCCCTTTTTAAGTTTGAGCCCATTACCCCCTGACCTATCACTATAGTCCCTAATGAAGAGTCCCTCCCCAACAACCTTGTAGGCCCAAACCTTTCTCACACAGGTTTTAATAAAGATGCTCTTTATTTTTAGCAATGAGAGAGTAATAAAACTCTATGTCTTTAACGTCTGTCCACTTTACAGAAGAGCTACTCTATGGAATCAGATGAAATATCCCTCTGGCACAATATCTTGCCACTGATAATGCCCAGTGGTAGACACTTAGGAAAGAAATAAGCTGATGTCTAGCTAATCTTTGTCCTGATATACCCCACTTTTAGTTCATCAGCAGTTTATATAGTGGCCTATGGATCGTCAAGTTTACATGACATTGATGAAGTTATAATCACTAAAGTTCATCAGCCTTGTTCATCTCCCATCACAAATCTGTTTTGCATTCAATATTTCCCATAGTCAAGGGTAAAAGAGGAAATGAGTTTACACTGTATATGTGAAGTTTATAAATATAATAAAGTTTCCAGTCAGTAAAAAGTCTACCACCAAATTCAACTGAAAATCACATCAAAGGTGAGTTCCCAAATATTCTGATATTCAAGAAAATTCAGTTATTTACTTTTGTTTATAAATGCATATTCCATCTTTATTATGCCTCTGACCACCTCATAGGTCCCTTAAGGGTCAACATACTGTAGCAGGATCTGTATCACCCAGGATTCTAGCCTGAGTAAAAACAACCATTATAAGTCTTAAGTCAAAGTTCATTCTTATGAGCCATAATTTTAGTTCTCAGGTCAAAGAGAAACTGAAATTTTAGCAGTTTTCCACAAGAATCAACCAAAATTATATTTTTCCTTTTCATTACTCTGCTTTATTGTTCCTTCCCTCTGCTGAATGAATGCCGTAACATTTAGCTCAATTGCTCTCAAAGGAAAGGTTATTTGTTTAATTTGAAAATGTAGAGGTTATTAGTGGAATCAATGATTCTGTAAGGCTTTTTGGTGCTTTTTGTTTTCATGTAATCGATGCAGTTCCTGTGCAGCCTAATGAAAATGTATAATTTGGATGCACAAAAATTTTTATGGGGTTATTAGACATCTGCATATCTACACCACTGTAATAAACCAGTAAAACAAAATTGCTGTCCTACTGTACCAATCCATCGTGTTTCTGCAATATCATTTGCTCTGTTGCAGAGTTCCTTTTATCTGAAAGATGATCTGCAGATGCCTGAGGAGGCAAGTTCCTTTTCCAAGCACTTGGAAAGAGATTAGAATGGGTATGAAAGAGGGTGTTGTAGGGGAAATTTATGGAAAAAAAAAAAAAAAAAAAAAAATTAGTCTCAGACAGAAATAATTTGATTGGAAATGCTATTAGGAATAGCATTTTCCTTACTAAAGACGGGCTGTTTTACCTATGGAGACAGTGCAATCAAATCCCACCTCCCTTAATCATACACCATGCTCCTTCACAGTAGGATTTTACCTGCAGGGGATAGCCAAAATTTTATAACCCCCATAAAACCAAACCAAATGAGATGCTTTTTCTTTCATCAGTTTTGAGAGTTGTATGGAGTATGTCTCTGATGAGTACTTGGTGATCAGGATGAAGAACCTGTCTTATAGCAAGTTGCTGCATGTTGCAAAGTCCTATTTAAAGTCTTGCAGCCCTGGGGATGTTGATCTTATTCATTTTATATGGTGGACCTTCCAAAATTATGTCCTGAACATGTTTAGTCTAACAGCTGAATCATGATGATTTTATTTCCCCAAAAGTTAAGAAAATGTCATGCTGATATATGTAAAGTCACACATAGGTGCAAATTCTATAATACAGGATGGGTAGTTAGGCTGGACATAAATTATCTCAATGGGTCAGAGGGACTTTTTCTGTATGGAAGGTTTGACATCAGAAGCATTCAAATAAGAAGCTATAGTTTGATTGCAGCTGAACAGAATGGTCCTCCTCGTTGTTCACCAGGCCCACAGCTCTGCCCCAAACCTATGCATCTTACAAAGAGCTAATACAGTTAACTAGGTGCAAGAATTTCTCTTACAGGGGTAGTTTTCTCTTGGTTTACATGGTCAGGTTAGAATCTATACCAGGAGAAAGAAGGGAAAGGAGCTACAACCAACAACATTAAAATTTCCTTAATCTGTTACACAGCTAGAGAAGACGTAGTTATAATCTATTGAGAATGTAACTCTAGGAAGTTGAACTCAAAGGGGAGAAGAAGAACGCAGTGTAAAAGCACAGTGTTTCAGCATTTATGTATGATGTACTTTATCTTATTTCTGGGTTCTGTCAACTCTTTCAGTCATTATTCTCTTAGCTATTTTCAGTCTTCAAAGTACAATTTGAGGTAAATGCAAAGATATACATGATTGTCTCTAACAATATTCTTATATAAATGATTTTATGTAGACATAGGGGTCTTAGGCTCAGGGAACAAGAGAAGGGTAATTAGGAAATCACTGGAAAGAGACTAGGACTTAAGAAGAACTTGGCAATGTAAGTTTTAGAGATCTGCAAGTTTCCCAGAGGAAAAGGAAAAGAAGAAGGAAATGGAAAAGGATGGGGGCAGGAGGGGAAAAAGAGGGCTGTGTAGGAAGATTTTTTCAAACTTTACAGTTACAGAAGACACAGGTATTAATAATATAGGTGAAATCAGACATTTTTTAGTTGTAAATGTAATCAGCCAGAATTTAAGCAGTGGATGCCATGATTTCAGTTATTCTCTTATGAAATAAATTTTCACTTGTGTGCTTCTGATACAAATATCTTACATTTAAATGTAAGCCTAAATATTATTTATTAAAAGTGTATCTTTGTTATCTGTAACAGAAATCTTCACAATTACTGACCTTTCAAAAATCTGAATATAGAAATCAAAAATTTTGATATATTTTGTTAATATATTTCACCGGTACTTTTCTTACAGTTACATCTTTACACAACTTTACACTTTCCTAAATAGCAAATTATTCTCAGGTACTGTACAAAGTCTTCAAAACTTTCATATTCCTAACAGACATCTGTTGATTCAACCTGTTTTTCAGTAATTAGATGGAAACTATTAGTGTAACATTAGTAACCATTATACTACTTAGAGGCTGTCTCAACGCTTAAATAATGTACACTCTTCATGCGTATTCAAGTATAACCTTTCCACAAGATAATTAACAATTTCAGATAACCAGATCATCAGCCAAAGATAAGAAAAACATGTATTTAAAGTTCTTACCAAAATCAAACTGGTAGTTTTGTAAATTGCCCATCTCAGTGGTAAATTCATGACTGGTTTCAATTTTTACTACAGGTCTAGATGGAATGATAGCTTAGTATTATTCTAGTATCTCCATAGGCATTCTCTTACAGGCTGAAAGAGAGTGAGACATGTAATAGTTGCTTATCTTTGATACCATTTTCACTGCTGACGGCAGGAGGGCTCCTCAGGTAGCCAGCTGAGAACCCAGCTCCTTCTGATCTCCTCTGAGGTTATATGTCTTCAGGGAAGTGACTTGCTATAGCTGATGGTGCCTCTGGCATTAACTTCTAAGGCTATCCAGTAACTGGTTTGCTTTCACTGAAACCAGTCTTGAACTGGTGTGTCCACTATGGACATTTTGTAAGTTATTGCTTTTTCAGGCACAAAAGTTTAGTTTTTCATAAAAACTTCCATTTTTTCCCAGGAAAACCCTTTGGCTATTTCAGCACGTTTAGATGAGTATGTAGTAATTTTAGAACATTTCATACCTCTGCAGTTGTGGTTTGGGACATAATTAAAAATTCCTCTTTTACAGTCTAACACTTGATTTTTTTATTATTGTTGTTCTTTTTCTTGATCCTGTTGCTGTTGTTATGGTTATTTTTATTGTTATTCCTACTATTATTTTCTGCAATTACACATTTGAAGAGGGAGGGATGAATTTTGCTTGAATCATTCCAACACATTTCTTTCCAGATTATTTCTAACTTGAATACAGTTTGCTTTTTGTACCATCTCACACCCTCCCACTTCCCAGATACATGCATCCATTTAGGATTTTAATTGTGGAGTAAACTGACATCTCACAAGAATATGGTAGAATGGGGAATCCTTTGAAGATAAAGCATTGCAATATTCCCTTCAGAGAATCGCTGTTAGATCACACCACTGTGTAATCCATTCTGTTTAGCCCATCTCTGATGAACAGCATTATCAGGTGAAGACAGGAGAGCCCAGTTAATGCTTGCCCTTCCAGTTTTATTCCAGCTGAGCTGTTGTTACCATTTATCAGGAACTGTAGGATGCAGACATTGTTCCTTAGCCTCACATGTAACAACATCCTATCCTCTAATAAAGTTGTGATTTTTTCTGCACAGTGCTATCCCATACATTCCAGCTGGCAGCTCCACAAGAAAGGCAGAGAACTTCACTGTCATATAGATAGATTAAAAGCATGAGCACTATAAAAGCCTAAGCAGAGCATATTAGGATCTGACACTGAAATTCTGTAATTAAAAATACTGTAATCAGAAAATTACTTGTGAATAATTGTGTACATATGAGCTCTCTCTTTCAAAATATTGTCAGTATTTTCAGACAGGTAGGAAATTTGGGGAGCCTCAGAACTTAGATTTACAGCATTTTTGAACACTGGTTCATATACCGGCTGCAAGTAAGTTATGACATGCTGAAACTGAGACCAAGTGCAACAACTCTAAGAGCAAATAAATCAACATAGTGATGAGTGACTCTTAATCCGAAGCAATGAATTCACAATGTAAATCAAAAATACGATTAGACACACTCTTGTCAGACCTGTTGTTGCCTCAACCCTTCGTGCCCCATGTTGAGTGTCAAAAAGATCAGACAGGTTTTCATGGAGCAGCTTCATATCTAAATACAAGAAGCTAAATGCTCCTGAAGAGGAAGTCAGTGATCTAAGGCTTGCTAAGAGCAATGCTGAAGTCCCAAGAACCCAAAGGCCAAAGCTGCAAGGTATGTAGGCAGTTTCCTATCAGTAACTTTGGCTTCTGTTGGAAATACCTGCAGAAGGATTTTAATTTCATATAACTAGAATTCTCATTCAGTAAAGAAGCTTCCAACCATCCACTGCACATTTTGAATAGAGTTAGGACTCATTCACCTGAAGAAAATCTTATCAGAAAATCCATAAACTGATCACAATTAGCACAACCCCAAATAATGAGAAGGGCATCAAAAAATTAGCATGGCATGCAATAAAATGTAAGTATGGATCTCTTATTTTTGAAGAGCAAGAACGTTAGAATTCAAAGGGTATTTATTCTTGTTGTTTTATCGTTTGGATTTGGTTTGTTTTTTGGTGTTTTGTTTTGTTTTTTTTGGGGGGGGAATGTTGTTTTTTTTGTTGAGTTTTTGCGCTTTCCATAGAGAAATGTGTCAAAAAGGTGGAGAAGCTTCCATGTACCATGATTTTTTCTTGATAGTTTTAATGGCAACCCATTAGACTGAAATTTTTCAAAGTGGTGCACAGGATTGTGCTATACGATTCCCATTAAAACAACTGGGAACCTGGAGGCTAACCTCCGTTCAGCTTTAAAAATGTACCCTAAACTGCGCTAATTTCCATTTATCTGTGTGTGAATTAGCTGGATGATTCATCATATTTTATTTCTTAAATGCAATGATAACACTTTTGGGTACAAATACGAGTGTGTTTAAATGATACAAGTGCATCGTAAAATCCTAAAGCAAGCTTTTTCTCATTTGTCATATAGTAAGCTAATAAATACAAAATATGTATATTTTTCATTAATTATATCAACTAATTACCTTATTACAAAATAAATGATAGATAAATTGCAGTCATAGAAGGGATCATTTTTTATGTATTGTGCATGAGTTACTAATTTCTAAACAAAATAGTCCTCACGAGCTAATGTGAAACCTTGATACATTAATAAAACTAATAAATATTGATTGTAATATCACATGAATCATTATTAGTAATCCTGAAAAGTTAGTACAAGTACAGATGCAAAAATATGTCTGGAATTAATTGAAAGAAGTGTTGTAAGCCATACTAAAATTGGAGAATGAATATAATGTGCAAAAAGTGATAAGCTGCAGAGCTAGGCAGGCTGATAGACTGCAGTATACCACTTAAATGTATTAAGAGTGTGTCAGCCAATGAAGATATAAGTGTTCTTGGAATTTGACTCTGACAAGCACTTTATTTGACTTTTATTAGCAGTGTGTGACTGATACTAATAGGCTACTTGAGTGTATTGTGAGAAACAAGCTTTTCATATGCATCTGCATCCTGTAAATACATTACTCTCATGGATACAAGCCTAAAAGGAGCTTTGTGAAAGCCTTGCATGACTCTGAAACATAAAGTGTGAAAGTTTAATACATAAGCAGGATTACATCATATAAATTTTCTTTTATGTGCCCTTTTGCTAACTTAGACTTAAAAGATTCCTTAATATATCTTAAAATGAGGTTTTGCGTATCATTACACTACATTCAAGAGGAAAATGGATGTCAGAAAGTTCAGTGAAACTGATTTGTCAGCTTTAGATCCAAGGATGGCTTAAGCCAGAATTTTAAGAGTCCTATAGTTAAAGAATCTTGAATCCTAATCTGGGTCAAATATGTAAGCTATTCATTTGTTCCCTACACAAACTGAGAGTTTCTAGTCCAGATTCCTCTACTTCTCATGCCTTATCCCAAACTGTGAACTTGGACCTTCCCTTTCTGGTCAGCAAGAGGTAACGGAAAATATTTAGCTCTAAAAGTTTAATTTTAGTTTTATTTTAACCTTCCTTTAAATCCCTAAAGTGTGCTGTCATCTACACACACTTGAAAGAACCCAAGAGAATGGGAAAATCAGAGTGGGAAAAACAGGTTTCTGAAATCAGAAGCAAACACGGTCACTGGACCTTTCTTTTTTGCAAATGTGCTATAGTTCTTACACACAGTCATGCCAGCAGAAATCCCCAGAAATGTGGTTTTATAACCCTGCCACAACATAACATAAAGTATGAGCTACTAACACTGATCTTCCTCACTCACTTTCAACAGTAACCTCATATGTGATTATCAAAAGGTGCTAGCTATTATTCATTTGTGGAGAAAGTCACCTTCTTCACAGTGTTAAGAACTGATGTAAATAAAAGCTGAACACCTGGATACCTTTAAAAATCTGCCTTTTCCTTCTCTGTCTTCATGTACAGTGCAGTGTTTACTCCAGCACAGGATCAACAGACTCAATAACATAGTTACTGTCCAACATTGACAGAAGTTCTGTAAGTGTACTGTAAATAGCAGAGACACCTGCTTACACAGGTGACTACCAGAATAATCTGTCAGACCTTTTATTTCATGGCCTTTGTGTCTGCCATTTAGCCCTCACATAGATATTTCTTGGGTGAAGCTCTGTTATTCAAGTGAAATAATTCTGCTCTGTGCATTCACTGATGCAAGTTTATTTTGCTCAGGGAAGATGAATCCTGCACATGTGTAACACTGGTTAATGTCATCATCCTCTGTAATGGATCTCCTATTATATGTAGTTTGCATGCCAAGATGGCAATCCAGAAACGAGGAGGATGCAAAACCTCATTTTTCTTTCATGGATTTCAAGTTCAAGTTTTTCTTTTAAATTACTTTCCCCAATTTTCCCGTTGGATGCCACTAAAAAAGGAAGTATGTTGAGCTAAATGTAATTGAACAGCCTTCTTTTCCAAGACACTTTTTCTTACTTTTTCTTTCTACGTGTCCCCCATGTTTTCCTTTCCAGATGATGAAAAGATAAAAAGCATTTTTTTTGGTAGGTAGGAGGTGGCTTACTGCTAGCTGAAATTTTAATTTTTGTACACTTAAACTTGAGAAGAAACTTCTTCTCAGTGAGGGTGACGGAACACTGGAACAGGCTGCCCAGGGAGGTTGTGGAGTCTCCTTCCCTGGAGACATTCAAAACCCGCCTGGACGCATTCCTGTGTAACATTATCTAGGTGTTCCTGCTCCGGCAGGGGGATTGGACTAGATGATCTTTCGAGGTCCCTTCCAATCTCTAACATACTGTGATACTGTGATACTATGAGATAAAAAATTTCAGCAAAGCTGAGTTAGTGCATCTGCAGTTCTTGCCCTGTCACTGCAAAAATAATTAAAATCTAATTGTTATTTTTTTTCTTATTTTTAGCTGCCTTCACCATATTTCATATTTCTCCTTTCCCTTCTAGTCAAACATGCCATGCCCCCTAATCTGGGTCCTTGTCACATTTTGCCTTGATTGCGAGGCCAGTCCTAGACTGTTCTGCCAAAATTCTCCTTTTTTATATTATGTTTTTTCATTTCTATTTCTTTTGACTTCTGTGTCCTTTGTAGAAGAAGTGTATTCTCAGTTTCAAAACATTGCTTCTGCCTTCATTTCCTAATATATTCTCAACAATTTTTCTGTGCCAGCTTCTCCCCTTCCACTGCCACTTCCACAACTGTCGTCAACAATTTGAATGAAGTCCTGGTTGATTATTTTATATGGTCTTCCTTTTGTAATTTCCTTCTGTAAATCAACTTCTCTCATAAAACAGTGCTGGAGGCCAATTACAGAGCATAAGTATACTAGGCATTGGAAGTCTGGAAGCCCTGGTTTTGTCCACAGCTGAACAAGTGGGAGTGTGCACGGAACAACATGGAAGTCTTAAAATGTGTTTAAATCTTGTCCATTAATAATTGCTTACGTTCTTCTGAAGGAACACTCCAAATCCACAAAGTAATTTTATTTCGCCATCAGGAATTTGTCTGGGTTATTCCTGATTCAGGTGAAGGCAAACCCACTCGTGGGATTGTTGTATATCAGGGGACCACGATATACTTGGTGGGTAATGCGGGAAGGTGTGGAAGTCTGATGTATACTTCAAGGGGATTTGATTTTAGGGAAAAACAGCCAATGAACTCAATTATATGGTGTTGCCTGCTATATAGCACTTTTATAGCCCACCAGCTAGATATCTTCAGGTGACCAGTGACTGGCCCTGACTTCCCTCTGATCATCATCCCAACAAAGAATGATGAAACCAGGTGAGCTCAGCAGTGACCAGACGAGTTCTGTGATGTCATCAGCAGGCAATAATCCAACACTGCCCACAGTCTCTCCTGCTCTGGAAGACTGTTAGAAGAGATGGAACCTGACACCATGGACCGGATGAATTCAGCAGCTTTATAGGGTTTGGTCTGTGGATTAAGGAATGATATGTCTCTCTTTGTGTGTGTGTGTGTGTGTGTGTATAAGTATATATATATATGTATATGTATGTATATGAGACAAAAGTAATGTTACATTGAAAAATGTGGGATCTGAGCATAATGTGAATGGTATGGAATAAGGGGTGGATACTGTCCTGTGTTCATCAGTAGCAGTCATTTTTCTCCTTCTTAGTAGCTGGTGCAGTGCTGTGTTTTTGACTATTGGCCTGGGAACAGCGCTAATAACACCGATGTTTTTATTTGCTGCTCAGTAATGTTCAGTCTGACCAAGGACTTTCTGAGTGTCATGCTCTGCCAGGGAGGAGGGGAAGCCGGGAGGAAGCAGAGACAGGATACCTGACTGTCGTGGTTTAAACCCAGTCAGGTAACTCGTTCACTCACTCCCCCCTTTCTTTCCCTCCCCCTACTCTTAGAGGGACAGAGAGGAGAATCGAAAAGAATGCAACACCCACAGGTTGAGATAAGAAGCGGGCGGCTTCCGGGGAATGCTCTCGGCCGTCGCGGGGCTCCGCTCCTCCGCGGGGCTGGGCTCGGCCGCGGGGCTCGGCTCCTCCGCGGGGCTCAGCTCTTCCGCGGGGCTCGGCTCCTCCACCACCTTATCCCGCTGCTCGGCAGCCTCTTCCTTCTGCTCCTCGACGTCCCCGACCTCCTCCACCGGCAGCCGTCCCCTGGCGGCCTCCGGCCCCGCTTCCGCCGCCGCTTGGTCCCCGGGGCCGCTCTCCCGGGCCGGTTCGGCTGCCGCCGGCTCCCGGGGCCGCTCCCCCTCAGCTCCCCGCAGCTTCACGAAGATGGAGAGTAGGGTGAGGGCCAGGACGGTGAAGAGCAGCCGGACGGCCAGGTACAAGTCCACGGCCACGTCCGTCCCGCCATGCTGCTGGAGCCCGCCCGTATTAGAAGTCATTGCCATAAAGCACAGTGAGACAAGAACCTTAGCCCAGGCCCCACACTTGATAAACACTAACACAGCAAATACCGGCTCTACGTAAGTTACAACATTCTGAAGCTGTGAGATCAACAAGAACAACTCTTGAGAGCCAATAAATCAGCATTGTAACGAGTGACCATTAATCCAGTCAGATCTGTCGTTACCTCAACCCTTCGAGCCCCACGTTGGGCGCCAAAAAGAATTGTCGTGGTTTATTTCCAGTCAGGTAACTCATTCACTCACTCCCCCCTTTCTTTCCCTCCCCCTACTCTCAGAGGGACAGAGAGGAGAATCGAAAAGAATGCAACTCCCACGGGTTGAGATAAGAACAGTTTAGTAATTAAGGTATAACACAGATCACTACTGCTACCACCAATGATAATAATGATAAAGGAAATAACAAGGGAAGAGAATACAACACCTCAGCACCAGCTGACCGATAACTCGCCCCCCAAGCCCGACCAAGCTCTGACCAATACCTCCTCCAACCCTGCAGTCCCCCAGCCCTTCTGGCTAACTCCCAGTTACATCCTGGGCATGACATGCTGTGGTATGGAATACCTCTTTGGTCAGTTTTGGTCAGGTGTCCTGTCTCTGCTTCCTCCCGGCTTTCCCTCCTCCCTGGCAGAGCATGAGGCTCACAAAGTCCTTGGCCAAACCAAAACATCGCTATCAGCTCTGTTCCCGAGCCGAAAGTCAAAACACTGCACTGCACCAGCTACCAAGAAGGAGAAACATGACTGCTACTGCTGAACCCAGGACACTGACCCAAACTAGCCAAAGAGGTATTCCATACTACAGCACGTCATGCCCACTATATAAAATGGAGGCAGTTATCTGGAGGGGTTAGATCACTGCTTGGGTCAGGCTGGGTATTGGTTGGTGGGTGGTGAGCAGTTGTATTCTCTTCCTTTGTTATTTCCCTTATCATTATCACTATTGGTGGTAGCAGCACTGGTTTTGGGTTATACCTTAGTTACTTGACTGTTCTTATCTGAACCCGTGAAAGTTGCATTCTTTCAATTCTCCTCCCCATCCCTCCAGGAGCAGGGAGAGGGAGAGGAAGAAAAGGGGGAGTGAGAGAGCGGCTGCGTGTTTCTGAGTTACTAGCTGGGCTTAAACCACAACAGATCATCCCAGAAGTAACACAAGGCATGCTTCTGGCAGCTTCAGAAAAGAGTTCCAAGTGTTGCATAGTTTCTTAGGAGATAATGTGTGATATAATCACTTTCTTCACTCCACCTTTTTACAACATGGACAACTGTCTGCCCTGTATGAGACAGCCAGACACACCATTAATCAGATATGGAAATGTCAAGTTTTGTAACAATTTCCTTCTATTTTTCCAAAGAAGAAACGAGGCAAGAACTATCAAGGTTATTCTGAGGTCCCCATACTGCTGAAAAATAATTAAAGAACAGTATAGGTTTTAAAATTTGGACCTACACCTGTCTACGAGACACTTTTTATGAGCCTTCAGCATTATTTGGGAGACCTGCAATGTTTCGTGCATTGACGCAAAAGCAAAGTAATCCAATCAAGTCAATGGCATAACTTCATTTCCAGTCAGTATCAGTTTATAGGTTTAAGATTTTTTACACATCCTTTATGAACTCTGGTATTTCCTTCTTGATTATTTTAATTGGCTGCTTTTATTCTATATCATGAAAAAACCATATATATAAATGTGCTTATTTCTTCATATCTTCACACTTCATGCATTTTCAGTCCCATAATGCTGGCTTGAAGTTGCTGCTCAGCTGTGATTCCTTAAGTTTTCCTCAGAGGAAGGAATATGTTTATTATTGTGATGAACATTCTTTAGTGTCAAATGTAACAAACACCCAGACATTTAGGCCTCCCTTAAATTATTTTGTGAAATTTGTTTGTGTCAGAACACAGGAAGGACGAAAAAGCTCACACAGGCCTAGGAACAATAGACCCATAACACCGGAATGGCACCCTCAGTATTTCCTTTTTTTTATCAATCAGCTTCTATTATGGAAATGCCATTAAAATAAATGTCCTGTTCCTTTTTTTTTTTCTCTCCACAAAATGTCACGATAGTTCTCCTACAGAAAGGGATGAATCATTCCCAGACTTCGACCCATATTTGTGTCTAAGACTGTACCCTTAGTACACAAAAAATATGACTGAAAAGATCTGAGATTTTTGAAATAGGAGATGGATGTAGCTTATGTAGATCCTTTTACTGTAATTCACTCACATGCCTTTATGCATGGCTTCCTTCACAATATCGTAAGGTATACAGTGGAAAAAGTAGCTCTTTTCACAATAGGACATATCTGATTTGCCAAAATGATATGATACTGTTGCATTAGTAAGATGAAAGGCTTTTATCTTGCTCAGAGACACATCTACTATACTCTTTTCAATAGATGAAATGTCAAACTGCTTGGAGTATCAGTTGTGACATATAGACAAGTAATTGCCTTGGGAAGCTCTAAGGTCGTGAGTCTGATACAAGAGGATGCAGAGCTGACTAGTGCAGATGCTGCATTTTACACCTACATTGTAAAATGTAGGAGGGGAGGGGGAAGGGAGGAGAGAGAAAAATAAAAAAAGCCCTAGCAGTTTCTGTGAGAAATAAAGTAAAAATGCAGCTATTTAAAAACTAAAATCCCTTCACATTTAATCACAGACCTACCTCACACTCATCCTCATGAGATTGGTCCCACTTGTAAATATTTTATCAGTTACTATGGATACATCAGTCCTCATTCTTGCATAGTCCTTTGACTGACCAAGAGAACACAGTTGTGTTACACATGACATGGACTAGCCTATTACAGTTTCATAAAATGGGATAAAAATACCCTGAATTTAAAATTCAAATTATCCTAAAATATTACCTAAAAAGTAGTTTTGCTGAAATAAAATTTTAAACATGAATATTTAAAATGTAAAAGCTTAGCTGTAAGATATAAATATATCAAAAACATTTTAATAAAGTATGAAATATGCTAAATCTTTACATTAATACTTGAACTGATGCACTGCTTTAAGAAAGAAGAAAAATAATAAAAAGTACTCAATTCCCTCATATAAGTACAGACATAGATGATATCAGTATTGATACCTGTGATGCATCCTTTTTCTCCAAAGTTTGGTGAGTTTTTTTTGATGGTGTTTTTTTATTTTCTGGTTTGTTGGGGTTTTTTTCCCTGTTTTTTCGTTTGCTTGGTTTTGCTTAAGATCTTTATGTATAGAACCTTTGCCCTTAGATTGCCTTAATTTCTGCAATTTGAAGGCCTTATGCTAGACGACATGGTAGAAATCAGTACAGTTTCTGTAAACTGCCTGATTGATTAACTTTTGTTGACCTATATTAGAAATGTCAGTCTTGAGTTTTTTTCCTTCTTCTCTTATAATCAACAATTATAATCCTTAATAAATAAGTATAACAAATACTAGGATGCAAGCACAAAAGAAAATTTGTTTCAGGATTCACAGATCAAAGAAGCACTTAACTGGTCTAAATTCTTTGAAAAAAAGGTTAATGACCGTTTTGTAAAGTCTGATAGTGGTAAAATAATAAAATAAAAAGAAAGTGTTGTTTTTTTTTTAACATTCTAATTAAACAGGAATTTTAGCTATGACTTTTAGACAGCAATTCATCCTTTTGTTGGTATTTTGTTTGGAGCTGACTTCTCGTTAAGAAACCTATGTAGATAAAATGTAATAGTTACATTGATAAGCCTGTATAAAAGCTCCATGTTCAGCTTCAATTCTGTCACTTATACAGAATTTTTTAATGCTCATAAAACAATACTAGTCATGATCATAGCTAAGTTATAATAATTTTATTACATTCTTCAGCTGACTGCAATTACAACTCAGTTGAAAATCAGCTCTGAAGAGTGCATTCTGAATATTAATCAACATAAATAATACAAGTTTATTATTAAAAGGGTTCGAAACAGATGCCTACAGGGACTTTTTTAAAAATTAATCCTTTTAAAATGTTCAGACTAGTAGGAGCCAGCATCATAAGATAAATTATCAACCTTCCCTTTAGAGAAACTTTGACATCTACAAAATGCGATTGTATTAATACTTATTATCTAACTCTGCAACACCTCTTATAGCCTAATGGTACTTTTTCCATCATTAATTGCCATTCAGGAGTTTAAAGAATTTTTGCAAATAAGAGATCTGAATCTTCCTGAACTTTTATTAGTATAACCATACTGAAATCTACGTCTTGTTTATAGACAAGCTGGTAAAACCAGTACAGCAACCCATGATTTAGAAAAATTTCAAACAATATTCTAAATTCAACTGCTGCAAATCAAAGCAACCAGTGCAGCTAAATCAAAAATCAACATTTCTGTCCTTGATAACATTGCCAAATTAATTTTCAATCAATTGAAAACCAATAAAATTATCAGAGGTCTACTTCAAGCTGCAATCAGAAGCTGAAGATTTTCTCAACTACTTGAGGGAAAAACTGTTCTTGAAACATGCTCATTTAGAACCCAAATTATCTAACTATATGAAGTTATGTGAGTTCACTTGGGTTTCATTGAACCCTCATCAGGTTATTTACATCATCTTCATGTTGGCAAGATCATTATTCTCTCATTAACTCAGAGCTAAAAGCAGCTCCATATAAGTAGACCTACTCCAAATTATTTTACCAAAATAGAGTCCAGCCCCACAAATTTCTACTAAAAATATTTTCTGACAGTTTACACGCATTTTAGCAAGCAACACTTCAATCCAACAAATTAATGTATCACACATCTTTATTGCTTATTTTCTGAGCAACAAAGTCCAAATATTCTTTCCTCTAAAAGGTAATAATTTCTACCATTTCTTCCTCATAAATTCTCAAGCAGCACTCAGAGTCCAAATATTTATATCACAATTGCTAAAGTCTCCTGATAGTCAACAATACCTTGAGATTAAGCATTTAAGTACTCTTTTACCTCATTATTATTAATTTAATCTCAACAAAAGCTCAGAATTTAAAGAAAATATTTTGGAAGGGTTTGTTTGCAGGAGAGTTACTCTTATTTGTATGAGAGATGTTCTCTATGTTTGAAGCAGACATTGCACTAGAAGGTAGAATGGTTCACTACTGGGGTGACTTTTTATCTTTTAATTCTAATTCTAATTTAATTTTAATTGATGACAATGTCACACAACTGGATGGGAAAATTGTTCAGTTATATGATAAAAACCTGGTCTCCAGTTACCTGCAGGGTAACACACAGAGGCCATGACAGGTAGAGGAGCCTGAATAATACCATGCCGTTGCACCTTCCAAACCATCAGCCTTTGGACATCATGGTGAGTCAGCAGGAGCAGGTCACCTTTCAGACTGAGGGAAGTCACTGCCTGGAGGTAAAGGACATGTTATTGGATTCAGGGGAATACATATATATATATATATATATATATATTATATACCTAATCAGTGTAACTTGTCCTGACTTCTTATTTAATTTGATTTCTAACTTTTCCAGGCAAGGACTTTCTATTATGAGTGCATGTGTGTGTACATGGTCTGAGGTCTGCAACTATGGTCAGACAATGAGTTGGAGGGCTCATGTGTGCACGGTACCAGAAATGGACTGTGTGCATGAAAATATGATTGTTAGTTAAGATCAAGCTGACCAGTTGGTGAGTAGACGAAGTAGCCTGGGAGCAGAGGTTTGAGTAGGTCTCTAAGAGTGAAATCATGGTGGATTGGCTACTGCAGGACCACAGGTACCCTGGCTGGCTTGGAGAAAGAATGTGTGTGTGTGTGTGAGCATGCACACTTGCATGTGTGTGTGTGTATGTGTATACACATGTAATCAACACAGTCTGTACCTGCAACTAGACCAGGGCTGTGACCTCGGGTGCCGGTATACCCACATGCCAGCAGCAGAGGATACCAGGGTACAGTGAAGACAACACTGAATGCAACTTTTTCAAGTCCCACTGCTGATGGCGTCTGTATTTTACATACATATATACATTTTCCCTAGAGATCCTCTATCCTGCTCTTCCAGAGAGAGGAACAAGATAATGCTACTGTTATGGTTTGTGCTTGTGTGAGCACTCTGCATGTCTCTGTGGCTAGCCACATATATATGTATGTATGTGCTGTACACTTGTGTCTCTGCTTTACTGCTGATTGGACCTGGGGGCATGGAACTGTGGCATTCTTGCTCCTGTTAGGCTACTAGGCTAGACAACCTTTAACAGATGCAATCTCATTTTGAAAACTATCAAAAATGTGTGACTCTGTCTTACAAAGAAGTGGCTTTACATTTTAATCTAGGGAAATTAAGGAAAAAAAACCCAAACCAACAGGAATAAAGCATAACCATCAGGCGTGTAATTGTTTGAAATTTCTTTTAGCATTCTTGCCTATTCTTTCTAACTCCAGGACTGTCAGTCTAGACTTTTTTTTTCCTTACTTTTTCTACATGTTTTTCTTCCTTCCTTTGCCTTAAAGAATGCAAACCACCTTTCAAGTACCTTTTCCCCTCACTAATCCTAGGTACAAATCCAGGCCTCTTTGATACTAGATATTAATACATATTAAAAGATATACAATGTCAAGATGGCTGAAATCACACCCCAAAGTGCTCTATAGCTCACGAGAGTCACAAGTATAAAACCTGTTCCCAATATCTTTCCTTTAACTAGAAGTCAGTCTTTCTGGATCAATGTTTTTTTGTGTAATTTTTAAAGAACATTGTGCATCTATTCCTTCTTCTGTTTTCTAATCTCTTTATTAAGTCTTTCCTCTCACAATACTACATCTTCTCACTACTTGTAATACTTAGTGCTACATCACGCCAGTGTCTTATCAGTGCCTCACAGGCTTCCAGAGATACTTAGCAGAAAGTTTCAAACCTTAAGTTCAATGGGATTCAAAACTCACTTTGCTTAAGAAGCACCTCAGTATTCTAATTTTAATATAGTCTTCAAGGAGGATATTTTAAATATTTTTAGTTGGTGAATGTATCTAGTCTGGCTCATATTATAAAATAATAATAATAAATTATTTAGCAAATAAGATTAAAACGAGCCCATAAACAGAGATAAAAGCACTTCAGGTTAAATGGAGGTAACAGAAGGAAAATCCCAAACCAGACTGTTTTATTTACTTAAACATTTGCTGCGTTTTAATGCTTTAGATGAAAGACTTGCATTTGGTAACCTGCAACTGAACTTAAAAAAATATAGTTTAGGAGAAAACTAAAATCTTTCCAAGGTCATGTTTCAATGGAAAAGGGAGAACGTAGAGAGTCAAAGCTAAGGAATTCTGTTAATATTTCAGATAGATCACATTCATATTTCTCCTGATTAAAGAAAAAAAGCTGAGCACATAAAAATAATCTCCAATCAGAAATGTCATATTATATTATTGTTCCAGAACGTAAAAAAAAAAAAAAAATTGGTATACTTGTTTCATTATTTAAATAAAGAGATCTTGAAATTATATAAGTAAAGTAAAAATTAGGACCCTGTTGAATAAAATGGGCATTTTATTTAAAGAGTTCTAGAAAGATCAAATCCATCTTGCCATTTTGAGCAGACTTTTCAGTAAAATATAATGTCAGGGTATTTTTTTGCCAAGTTATGTATGCAGCAATTATTTTATCTGTAACTTTTTCTCTGTCAATAACATTCTTGGCAATTGAGAAGACGGAGGTTGGACTAGATGATATCAAGTATGTTACAATCTAAATATTCCCTGATAAATAAAATAATGGTCCTAGATCTGAAAATACACATTGGCAGAAATAGCTAATCTATTTTTTTTACTGGAAAATGTAAAAGTTGCAGTAGAACAGGAAAAACTTTTGGGTTACATACTTGCTTCTAGAAGTCGTCATAGGCAAGTGCAGAGAGGTTTATTCTCCAGAGAAAGGATATCATCCCTTACATGAAGGGAGTCAAAGCAGTCTTTTCATTCTTCTATATCAGTTTTGTTGTCTTGTATGTATCTTATAATAAAACCTGTAATAGTTAATAGGTGTTTATCTTTTTTTCTACAGTTTTACAGGTATGGGCAATCTTCTAATATTCATCCTATGACAGCAGAAAAAAAACAGATAAAAATATTCCTAATATGGCTTAAAGTTTGGGGTTTATTCCTTCTAGTTGTTCTTCACCTACTTGTATTCTAGAAAGTTCACTGATCTTAGAAATTTTCTCTGAAATATTAATTTAACCCTAAATGCTGGTTAAATATTGTGCTGTGTTGCTTCTTAAAAAAGAAAAAAAAAAAAAAAGTTTTTATCATGGTTAAGATTCCCCTGACTATAATTTACACATGTAATATTTGCCATTTCTGCCTTTTCTTTCTTTATATTACTTTACACCTCCATTTGACAGTTCATCCTATATTAAGATATACATTTGCATTAATTGCATAGTCAGCTGAGGGGGTTATAAAGAGACTTTAATGGGTTTAACCACTGTGAAACTGAACTCAGTCTGTTGCTGCAAAATTATTTGTGTTTGCTCGACTGTCAAGTCAGCCTCTAACATATCCCAGCATTTTTACCCCCCCCAAAAACCTTTTAATCTCTTTTTAAAAATAACAAGAGGACTGGGTACCTTACCTTCCACACTTTTCAGGGTGGAAAGGGCCTCAAACATGTGGCACCCTGAAATGTTTATGAAAGGGAAGAGAGGAAACATTCTCATGTCCTAGCCACTTTTGTCTCCTTTTGCCTTTACTGAGAAATAAATGTTGGCACTGTCTCAGTGAAACTCCTGATTATAGTCTCACAAATAAAGGATCCAGAAATATGTCAAAAACCTCCCATTACTTTTAAATGAGTGGGTTCTGTCTTTGTGCTAGAAGGACTGTAGAAGAAAAGTGGATTTACTTTCTTAGTGGTAGCACTTTATTATAAAACACTATGGATTAGTAGCAGAAGGGTGAAACCCTTCACTATACAGTTGACATTTACCTTGAATTTAGAGAATTTAAAGATGAAATTATGAGACATGAAGACAAAAGCTCCATTAGTTTAACCATTGCACTTCCTGCCTGTGACCTGTGCTTCTTAAAAACACATTTTCTGGTATATTGTGCAGCTTGGTTTCAAATATGCCAAAGAGCTGGTGCTTCCATTACTCCTCTGAAATCTCTCAGTGCTGTTAATTGGCTAACAAGAGCCAATACTGTGGAACTATAAAGCTGAAAGGCAAAGTTTAATTTCTGACCTTGAATTTTATTTCTATAATTCAACCTGACTTAACTGCAGTAAGATTTGGTGAAATTTTTCAGTTTTCATTTAGTCTTACATGGCTTCCATCATATTCTGCCTAGATTTCTTGTAGCAAAAGCCTCTAGGCCTGCAAATATAAACTTCGATTTCTTTAAAGGTGTTGTATGTACTTTAAAAAATACAGTCATCTCAAAGACATGTATTGCTGCAAGCATGAAATATTTTATCAGTTGAAAACAAGTCAAAAGAAGAAATAAGTGCATGAGGAGTAGAAAGATATGAGGAATCTTCTCTGAACTCCAAAAGTAATCTAAATCTATCATTGGAGTTCATTTACCAATACTACATTCAGACAAGAGTGAGCTACTTTGGGCAAGCATCCACTTATCACTGGAGAATTGTCTTGAGCTTTCAGAAGTTGAATGCATCTTGCACGAAGTTAGAAAATTTTTTTGTAATGTAGCTTCATCTGAAAAATTTGCTGCATTAGCACCATATTTTTTAATGACATGATAGCTCCAGTCATAAGTTTATCAAGCAAACATTGAAAATTTTAAACATATAGAGGCCAGCTCTTCTTTTTCCTAGAACAGCTTAAAAGCTGCCTTGGAATTTGTGAGAACATCAGGTCAGTTACCTACTCTACCTGATCAAAGTAAGACTGTATTCCACACCATGGGTAAGTCATCTTCTGATGACAACGCTGAAATATTCTGTGAATTCTGATGCATTGCATTATAGAACCCTGACCGGATAACAAATCAAAAAAACCCAAAACAAACAACACGACACTGGCCTGTGTTTTATTTATTTTTTCTCCAAAGCCTGCATATTTGACAGGATGGAAAAACCATTTCTTGTTCTATCAGTAACTTGAAACTTTACCAGCCTGCTGACAGTCTTATTCCTGTCCAGCAGACTACTACTGGACCACTACAGTACACCACTTCCGGTGGTATCAGTAGTAAAAGAAAGTTCACTTAAGAATGGTAAGATGGTTATTCTCTCCAAAACCAAGTGTTTCCACATTCCCATTCATCAGCAATTCTGAAGACAACCATCTGGGTTTGTGTTATATCCATCACTTCAGCTTCCCTCTCCTGAACACCCAGCTTTAGGTAAATCTTGTTCCATCCCAGCTAGAGAAGATGCAGAGTACTAGGGCTTTTTAAAAGTGCAAAACACGTCTAAGGAAACCTGCTGGGGAAGGCTGTATCTATATACACAAGTCCCTTGGGAAAAAGTTTTCTGTTCCCATGGATCAGTATCTATAGCACAGTGAGAGATCTAGAAACCTCTTATCTGTTTTAAACAGTTGAATACGACTTACAGATTCTCAGGTTGCACTTACATGTACAGACATACATATATGTCCAAAAGGAATTTGCCTTGTACCCACTAAAAAGAACTGAATACTTGTTGGAAGAATCTGTTTTGAAACCAGATCGTGGTTTAAACCCAGCCAGACAGCTCGTTCACTCACTCCCCCCCTTCTTGCCCTTCCCCTACTCCCAGAGGGACAGAAAGGAGAATCGAAAAGAATGCAACTCCCACAGGTTGAGATAAGAGCAGTTTAGTAACTAAGGTATAACACTAATCACTACTGCTACCACCAATAACAATGATGATAAGGGAAATAACAAAGGAAGAGAATACAACACCTCAGCACCAGCTGACCAATAACTCACCCCCCCAGCCCAACCAAGCACCAGCCGATACCTCCTCCAACCCTGCAGTCTACCAGCCCTTCCGGGTAACTCTCCAGCTACATCCTGGGCATGATGTGCTGTGGTATGGAATACCTCTTTGGTCAGTTTGGGTCAGGTGTCCTGTCTCTGCTTCCTCCCAGTTTCCCCTCCTCCCTGGCAGATTATGAGGCTCACAAAGTCCTTGTCCAGACCAAAACATCATTGTTATCAGCTCTGTTCCCAGGCCGAACACAGCACTGCACCAGCTACCAAGAAAGAGAAAAATGACTGCTGCTGCTGAACCCAGAACAAATTCTTAGACAATAACAGCATGCAGGCTTGAAGAAAAATAGCGAGGTGCTCACTGACATTAGAAAAGGGCCTGGTTTTGCCAGTACAATCCCTCTTTATGGGATAAAAGTCTCTGAATGAATAATTACTTTGGGAAAAGTTTTGCATAGTCAGCTTTGGATTTCAGAATGAAAGCAAAAGAGAATTTGCATTATTTGCTGCAGAAATCATTTCACTCTTTATAATACCTATATTTGAGGTTGGAGGTTGTCATAAGCCCTACTTAAAATTTATTACTGAGCAATATGAAATATTTTTGTAAAACCACTCCATCTTACCCTAATATGAGGTAAATAACATAGGCTTAGTAGTACTTGATAAGGAAAGATGATGTAAATGTTTTTAATGTCATATACTAAAAAAATGGAGGTGAATTGTTTGTTACTTATAACTCAAGAAAAGCAATTGCCCAGAAAGTCAAAAACCCCACAACTGGGAACATTTTAAAAAATTATTATTGTAATCATTTTGTATTAGTTCAGTAATGAGCTAATTAGTAAAAGATGACATGGACAGGGACATTATTCCTGTCTCTCTTGCTTTTCTCACTCATCAAAAAGAACATTTCCAATTTCAAAAATGTGTGTGTATGCACACATGCATATCTTCGTCTGTTTGACCAGCCCTCTAGTTATTTAAAACACTGCAACTGCAGTAGACTGCTAACAGTGCAGCTAATCATAGAATCATAGAATAGTTAGGGTTGGAAAGGACCTTAAGATCATCTAGTTCCAACCCCCTGCTATGTGCAGGGACACCTCACACTAAACCATGTCATTAAAGGCTGTGTCCAGCCTCCCCTTGAATACCGCCAGGGATGGAGCATTCACAGATTCCCTGGCAACCCATTCCAGTGCCTCACCACCCTAACAGCAAAGAATTTCTTCCTTATATCCAATCTAAACTTCCCCTGTTTATGATTTAACCCATTACCCCTGGTCCTATCACTACAGCCCCTAATGAAGTGTCCATCCCCAGCATCCCTATAGGCCCCCTTCAGATACTGGAAGGCTGCTATGAGGTCTCCATGCAGCCTTCTCTTCTCCATGATGAACAGCCCCAACTTTCTCAGCCTATCTACATACAGGAGGTGCTCCAGTCCCCTGATCATCTTCGTGGCCCTCCTCTGGACTTGTTCCAACAGTTCTATCTCCTTTTTATGTTGAGGACACCGGAACTGCACACAAAACTGCAAGTGAGGTCTCATGCGAGCAGAGTAGAGGGGCAGGATCACCTCCTTCGACCTGCTGGTCATAATCCTTTTGATGCATCCCAGGATACACTTAATTTCTGGGCTGCGAGTGCACACTGAAGCCGGCTCATGTTCATTTTCCCATCAACCAACACCCCCAAGTCCTTCATTGCAGGGCTGCTCTGAATCTCTTCTTTGCCCAACCTGCAGCTGTGCCTGGGATTGCTCCGACCCAGGTGTAGGACCTTGCACTTGGCATGGTTAAACTTCATGAGGTTGGCATGAGCCTACCTCACAAGTGTGTCAAGGTCCCTCTGGATGGCATTCCTTCCCTCCAGGGTATCAACTGAACCACACAGCTTGGTGTCGTCGGCAAACTTGCTGAGGGCGCGCTCAATCCCACTGTCCATGTCAGCAACAAAAATGTTGAACGAGACCAGTCCCAACACTGATCCCTCAGGGACACCACTTGTTACTGGTCTCCAGCCAGACATTGAGCCCTTGACCACAACTCTCTGAGTGCAGCCATCCAACCAGTTCTTTATCTACAGAGTGGTCCATCTATCAAATTGATGTCTCTCCAATTTAGAGACAAGGATGTCATGTGGGACAGTGTTGAATGCTTTACACAAGTCCAGGTAGATGACGTCAGCTGCTCTACTCCATCCATCAGTTCCATAGCCCTATCACAGAAGGCCACCAAATTGGTCAGGCAGGATTTCCCCTTAGTGAAGCCATGCTGGCTGTCAACAACGACCTTGTTGGTTTTCATGTGCCTTACCATGCCTTCCAGGAGAATCTGCTCCAAGATTTTGCCAGGCACAGAGGTGAGACTGACTGGTCTGTAATCCCCTGGGTCATCCATTTTCGCCTTCTTGAAAATGGGGGCTATATTTCCCTTTTCCCAGTCATCAGGAACTTCACCTGACTGACATGATTTTTCAAATATGATGGACAGTGGCTTAGCAACTTCATTTGCCAGCTCCTTCAGGACCCGTGGATAGATTTCATCAGGTCCCATGGACTTGTGCACGTTCAGATTTTTAAGATGGTCTCAAACCGGATCCTCTCCTACAGTGGGCGCAAGGTCTTCATTTTCACAGTCGCTGCCTCTGCCTTCCAAGACTTGGGTGGTGTGGTCAGAGCCTTTACCAGTGAAGACTGATGCAAAGAACTCATTCAGAAGCTCAACCTTCTCCAAATCCAGGGTAGCCAGTTCTCCTGATAGCTTCCAGAGAGGGCCCATGTTTTCCTTAGTCTGTCTTTTATTTGCAATGTACCCATAGAATCCCTTCCTGTTATCTTTCATGTCCCCAGCAAGTTTAACTCTAACTGGGCCTTAGTTTTTCTAACCTGGTCCCTAGCTTCTCACACAACATCCCTGTATTCTTCACAGGCCCACCTGTCCTGGCTTCCACCTTTTATAATCCCTCATCTGTATCTCAGACAGTAAATCCATGTCAAAATCACAACTGTGCATGAGACAAAATCATGCAATACCATCTTAGGAAGCAAGCCCACAGAATGCAGAGAAAAAAAAATCAGTTAAAGTCTTTGTACTCATAGTTCCAGTCAGTGTTAAAAATTGGTATTCACTAAGAACAGGGAATATATATCTGAAATACAGGCAGATAGCATCATGTATGTGCTTGCAGTAGAAGGCTCTGGAGTGGAAGGCTCAGTAGAACTGAAGAAAACCCAGAGCCTCTCTGACTGTGTGAAAACAGCCCCTGGAACTTAGAAAGCACTGGAAAAACTTTGCGTATTATAGATTCCTTTGCTCCTACATCTACTCCTGGATAGACTGAAGCATAAGTACTCCTGCTGTACATGTGTATCCAGTGATGGCACCGCGATTAAACAAAACAAACTCTGTTTCTGATTCGTGATTGAAAGAATGACAATGACAGCTTTTCACCCAGTTTACCACTTTCTGGCACTTTGGGGTCAAAACAACAACTCATTATTTTGAAGGAATAAATATTCCAAAGTTGTTCCTAACCTTCTTAAACTGTCCTTTCACAGTCTCTTACAGCATCAACATTACTGAGGCAGTTTCTAGGGTCTTTGACAAACAGATTTACACAAATCATGTGTCTTCACTAGTGCACAAATAATTTCTTAGTGTGACTTGATTGCCTTTGAGAATGCTGTTAACAAGCTGCTCCTGCTTATTTGATCCCTGACCTTGTAGCAGCTTTGGGCTTCTTGCTTTCCTTGCCCCTTGTGTCTATAATGATTTAGTTAGTTACAAGGTTAAAAAAGCAGGTGTGGAAGGATACAGATTTTATCACTTATTACAGGGAATGCCAGCAAACTAGCGCACAGTACTAAGAGAACATAATATCTCAGCTCTACAAAGCTAGTAATTGATTTCATTATTAGGGAAGCATTTGGATTTTCCAAAGGTCATAAGCTATATGCTGTTGGATGTTTGCATAAGTGCCTCTTTGTCTCCAGATTTCTCCTGATTGACCAGATAGTTAACCCTAAACCAATATTTTGCTCCAGCACATTATTTTCATTGTCCTAAGATTTTATAATTAAAAAAAAAAAAAAAAAAAGAAAAAAAGTAATATGAAGATATTTCTGACAATAGTGTATCCACTCAAGCTAGAAACAGAGGAAACAAGTACCTAAATGCATCTCTATGGTAAATAGACCTTCAGCTGATATCCGGCTCTTGCTTAGACTACAGTGCACTTATTTAGCAAATAAGGTTTTCCAGTCTTCTTGAGGATCGTAATAGCCACTAAGGTTGGCAGGAAGAGATGTTTGAAAAGCATCTAATTGCCTTCCAGCGATAGACATCTGATTCAAGGCAATAGTGGTAACCAAAAACCCCTTAATTAGATCTAAATAATGATCCTCCAAAGCACATGAATTGTCATGCTTATATGATAATAACTATTAGAATCTATGAACTCCTGTATAAGTAATACCGGACATCAGTCAAATATGCTTACACCGCTTATTAAACATGCAGATTACTGGTACATGTTAATATGCGCTCTGATAGCACAAGCATCACATTTATCCTGGAGCATAGAAGGTTTTGACCTCACTTATATATCACCATTCTTTCAGAGTGTGATTCAGAAGTGGTGTGGACAGGTGGTAGCACTGTGGGTGGATGTTTGTATTTACATATGCAACTCTTTTTAGGTACCATACTAAGTGGAAACTCCATGGACACAGAAGAACATGAAATGTAACCACAGCATACACCCTCTGTAGTAACTCACTGGATCAGTGTGATTACTACTATTCAGAAATATGTAAGCTAAAACCAGTTGTGTTCTGAGTGAAAAATAAATGTAGATTGACTATCCTCGCACAGACTGAAGTGCCCCCTTAAATGTCAATATTTGGCAATTATCACTCTCAATTAGGTGCTTAGATTTTTTCTCGCCAGGGAATTATAGCATTGAGTGTCCATGGTCACCTGGTAGGACTTCAATTAAGGAAAATCAAATTCCCTTTTCACCTACTCACTTTGTGCCACAAGTTCACCTCTCTTCATGGGTTGATTTCTGTAAGAATGAAAAAAAAAAATTAGGAGTTGCTGAGCAACCTCAAATTCTTGTACCTCAGTGATTTTTTTTCAGAATGAAGTCCCATGGTATTGCAGAGGAAAAAGGGAGTAAAGGTATTTGCTTTAAGTACCAGAGTGTTTGGATTTACCTCTAGTAAAGAGTCATGTATAGCTGTGTATTTTTCATGGAGTCACAACAGGTAGCATAATGAGCAGAGCTAATGAAACACCACTTTGTTCTTCAGTAGTCCATGTGGTCACCCAGTAGCTATTGCTGATGTAGGTTTTATAAGCAGCAAGTAGGAGCACTAAAGAATTCTTTTCATGTGAATACAACCCTTCGATTTTAGCTTTCCAATTAACCCAAAGGAAACTTGATGAAGATGGCAGCAGAGTAAGAAAAACAGATGACTGCATCATAAGGATGATCTGGCTGAAGTACCAGAGAAGACAAAACATCACAGGTAGTAATTCAGATCCAAGCTCAACCTCAGACTCCATATATTCTTCAAATTTGAAGTTCTCTTTCAACCTCTCTGTCCTCAGTGGGAAAAGGAAATGCAGTATGAAGTTAGCCACTGCCTTTTCTCCACTCCCTTTTATTTCTTCTGATTCAAACAAATTATTTTTGTGGGATTTCTGACTCATGGGATCTCTGCCTCTGAGGGGAGAATAATGATTCCATGAGGAATTTTTCTCTCCCGAGGCTATGTTTTTAGGCAATATTCACCAGGATGCAGGAGGCAAAACTGCTACAGTTCTGTCTCTTTTAGAATTCATTAAGCTGTATCTTATTCCACTGTTCCTTCTCATTAGACCCAAGTAGACAGATATGGTTACTCTTCATGAGAATTCCTTTTAAGAATTTCCAGATTTAACAGCAATAAAGACACCTTCAGGTTGGATATAGCTTAAAATTTGTGGGCTTGGAACAGACAAAATAACAAAAAAAAATAGTTAAAATCACTAAAAAAATCTTCGAGAAAAGCTTATTTAAAGCCTTTGCAGTTAACATATTGTTGTATCAAGCTGGTATGTAAATGCAGTGCTGAAGTAAAGAAACTATAGTAAAAAAAAAAACAAAAAACAAAAAACAACAGAAAGTGATAAGTTTAACAATAAGGAAAACACTAATAAACACATCATCATAGGTTGGCACTTAAAATATTTTAAATTTTTATAGATCTTAATTATAATTTTAATTCAAATATATGGTATTAAGGATCAGGATTGCAGAAATACCTAAAAGGCTTTATGTTTGTTTGAATGTCTAGGAAGATAAATTGTCCATTTTACATGCATAAAAGTTTATTGTATAGGAGTTGTTAGGGAAAAAAAAAAAAACCAAAACCTACATAAAAAACAAAGCTGCGCGAAAAATAAAATGTTTATGGAGGGCAAATTTTAAGTGATTAAGACAAAAAATTGTACAAATAGCCTTGTCCTACCTCCAGTTCCCAAACAGAAATATATCACGTAGTCTGTATGAAGGAAGAAGGAAGGTAATCTTAACAATAAAAACAACCATTCCATATGTAATTATTTCTCATGTAATGGACTATCTCTGAACATTTTCCAGCATTCTTTGGTATCATTGAATTTGTATTGGTTAATTTCTGCAATCTTTTTTCTATTTCAGGTGCATTATTAATCTGTATGAGTGGAAGGACCCATAATCTTGCACAATTATTTTATAATTCAGAAAAAAAACACATCTTGATTTTAGGACATGTGAGGTAATGTGCTCCATGAATACCTATGGATTCATTAGTTTTTTTCTGGTTATTTTATTGTCAGTGAGGTAGGGCCCTGAGCAGTCAGACCTTAGCTGGCTTTGATCAGAGTGGGTGGCTGTATAAAATGACATACAGACATCCCTTCCAACCTCACTCTCTTTATGTTTATCTGTTTCTGGGGAATAATTAGAAGTATTTGAATTTAACCTTATTCTTCTGGGACCACACAAATCCTTCCACAGGGCCTTCTCCAAGCCACAGCTGTTAAGCTCTTTGAGGGTGCATGATCTTTAGGTCTCTGGGTTTGATTTTTCCAGAGAAATAGCAAATTTCACAGTCAGATTTGGTGTTCCCTTTGGAATTCATTTGCTTTGATAAGCTGCTCAAAGGCCAAAAGCAATTTAAACATTGCACAGACTTAGGCAGATGGAAACACCAAGATATGCGGGAGGGGTTTTAGGGTGTAATGAAGAGTCATAAAACAGTACTATAAAACTGCTGTAACTCTCTAGACTCAGAACCCATCTCTAGATAAAAAGATTATTTCAGACCTCTTATAGCAGCACAGTTAACAGTGCTCAATGTTAACAGTGCTCAATGTCAATATTACCTTCAGTTTGCAAGACTTAAATTAGACTGGTTTCTCTTAAGGTTGCACTCAAAATGGAGCGTATCAGGTCTGCAGGTAACTCGCTACATCATAGCTGCATTTGACAGTAACTAAATGCACAAAAGCAGATTCATTGCATAGGCCTATTTCCTAGTAGCCTATGATAAGTCATTGCAGATGTTGTTCTAAGCTGTATAGGGCTAGCTCAACAACATTCTATTTTTTAGTGAAGTCTTCTTAAGTCCCTTAGTTCTTTTGAAAGTTAGAGGCAGATAATTTGAGATGTGTCTGGCTCTAGTGCTATCCTGTCACTGAGCTCCCTAGATTAGCTAGGATTAACAGGCTAAATCACTAACTAAATAAAAACTAAAGAAAAACATAAAAAAAAGTAAAATAAAATAATCATCTGTTATCTGGTTTAGCACAGACGTGTCCAAGATCACCACTTTGAGTGATCTTGGTGATTGATCACTCAGAAGTAGTGATTGAGAAGCAGGGACCAGAATTCTATTTAATAACTGAATGGCTTAATTTTCAGGAAGAATTATCACTCAGGCTGAATTTGAAATTTAATATAAAAAATGCTATTTTCATAGACAGATACATTTTTAAGAAAGAATATGAAAATTCTTAAATTGAGAATTAAATATGTTAAATATTTATCTTAGCGCTGGCATTAACCTTTCAGCACTTTTAATTATGAAGACACTTCAGTCATTTGAACATGAGCTTAAAAGTGTAAATTAAGGCATTTACTTTTGGAAAAGACAAAGAGAAAATGACAAAAAGAAAAAAAAAGTTTATTGAGGAAGCCCTGAGAGAAAGAAGGAAGATCTGGTGAGATTTTTGAGACTCATCAAGGTTTTTTTTGTGGGACCTTTTAATTCAGCAGTGTCGAGCAGCTAGATTTGAAAACGCATTCTATTGATACCTTGCAATCCAAGAATATTTCCTGTAAGAACATGCAAGAACCTGAAAAATTCTTCATCACTAAAGGGAAAACAAATTTCCTATATGCTAGCATTTTCTTTTTATTTCTAGTACTACTGGAAAGGAGTTACTATATGCAACTAAAAAACTCATCTATTTTTAAAGGGTCAGTGGTTTAAGAAACAGAAAAATTTAGCCTAACTCTGTGTTGAAGCTACATGAGGAACTTGAAAATAGGATGGGGATGTTAGAAAGATCAAGGAAAATATTGTAGCTTTACAATCGGTTCCTATTTGACTTGTAAGCTTTTGCCTCCTGAGATTTGTGTTTCAGTTTGTATCATTGACAATCAAGACACTTTTATTTTTAAGAAGCTAAACTGAAAGATTGCAAATGAATATATTTCTTATATGCTGAAGAATGTGTAGTCTGAGAAAGTTTAATGATGCTGAGTGCTTAATATACCTAAAGGAAGATTTTCTTCATCCAACTACTTTTAGACACTGAGAAACATGACTACAGCAGACTCATTAGAGACATACAATACTCAACATTTTTGAAAGTACAGGAAATACTTCCACATTTCCTTTTAAATGTACAGCAACTCCAAGTAACTTCTGAATATAGCAGAGTAAAATTACTAAAAATAGATTATTTTCCATCCTTACCTAGGAAATAACAACTATTTGCTGTGAAAATAAAGACTATTTCCTTACCTGGGAAAAAGCAACTAGAAGTTCCAATGCACTTTTTTTAAACCAGAATCAGCAAGACAATAAAGGCAATCTTCTGTCATCTATCTAGTCCTGAAAGTTTAGTTTCAGCAACGGCAAGGCAATTCTGCCAAGAACATGTGTCATTCTGACACAGAAATCTGTGTTCCTAATAGACCATCCTATGAGCAATATTCAAGTTCAGCTTATTCTGCCTTAGATCTACGTAAATACAGGAGAAAGGAAGGCAGGAAGGCATGTATAAATACTGAAGTTCACTTCATGTCAACTAGAAGTCCTTTATCTTGTGGAAATGGAGATAGACTAAGAAAAGTAACAAAATTTTTTTGCTGAAGGCAAAGATAGTCTAAGCTCCCAAATTCTGATTCTTTTGGTTTATGGGGTTTAGTTTTGTTAGTTGTTTGTTTTGTTGTATATTTTGTTGTTGTTATTTTAATAAAAAATGCTCTTGTAATATATCTTAACTACAGGTACCTCTGACATACAATTACATCTTAGAGGCAGCACTGGAAAGTTATCATTTTCTATGTCTGTCTTAAAATTCAAAATTCTTCCACACCTTCTGTATGTAAACAGAAAAATAAAATTATTTTTATATTGTGTACCTTTGTACATGCTTTTTAAATTTTACAACCTTCCACTTTTTCAGGAGGGGAAAATCTTTACTTTACTAATTCAGATGCTATAGAGGAATATCTGCCCCTGTGGTGCCAGGTGGGCTGGTAGAGACTGTGTTAGTGCAAATGCATTTTGCATTAATATGTCATCAAAGAGTTCAAGAGAGGAAAGAAGGAATTTATTTTAAGTGTCCATGAACACCTATGGAGAAACATATGTCATCTCTGAATACCAAATTAAATCATTACGATCATGATACTGTAATGAATACCTAATGAGCCCGTAATGAGAAGACCCTAAGCATTATTTTGATCAATTATGTCACAATATTATGGGAGTACACCAACAGTGTTTGCAGGCTGTGAGGTCTACTCTGACTTTTAGCTGTATAATTAACATGTACATATTTTTTTTCTGTAATGTGAGAGGTGCAGAAATTACTATTTCATAACTACATATACCACAATGCTACGCCTTAATTCTTACCAATCTTTCACTTGCTTGAGAAATAAAAACCTTTAACACAAAAGAAGAAAAAGTGGAATAGCATGAACATATGAATAGCATACAGGTTTTCCATCAGAAGACACCAGATTTCCTGTGTGATACAAACACCAGGATTGAAAAGAAAGGTCTGTCAAGTCATGCTGAGTTACATGTATGAAATAATAAATGCCTTATTAGTCTACATCTGTGTCAACTCTCAAAGTCAAGATTAGCTGCTGATTGAAAATTAAATATGTAAGCTTTAACATTCTTTAGGTCAAATAAGTGTTCTTCATGTCTTTATCTCCTTTACCAAACTCCTTGACAACTTAGAATGGAAAAATCTTTGCTAGATGTGAAAGCTATACATCTAACTCTGCCTCACAAATACATTTTTCCATAACCCTTTAAGCATCGAGATTATAAAAAAGAAATAAGCCAAGCAGTGTGTTCTTGACATTGTTGATCTTTGACAAATTTGATGACCTTCTATGATAGGTTTACAGCAGTGGTGAATAAGGAGAGTGACTGATGTCATCTACCTGTATATGTGCAAAGTTTTTACACTGTCTCACATAATAACCTTGACTCTAAACTGGAGAGGCAGGGACTTGCCCAAAGAAGTTCTAAATGCTTTATCTCTTGCAGTGTTCCAGGCCAGGTTGGACAGTGCCTTGGGTGATATGGCCTAGTGTGAGGCATCCCTGCTCACTGGCAGGGAAGTTGAAACTAAATGATCTTAAGGTCCTTAGGTCCTTTCCAACCCTAACTATTCTATGGCTTTATGACTCTATGATTCTGTGACTCTGTGACTATGATTCTATGAATCTATGGTTTGATCCACGTGGTGGATAAGGAATTGGCTGGATGGTTGCACTCAAAGAGTTGTGGTCAGTGGCTTGATGTTTGAATGAAGATCAGTAATGAGTGGTGCTCCTCAGGGGTTGGTGTTAGGACCAGTGCTGTTTAACATCTTTGTTAGTGACACAGACAGTGGGACTGAGTGCACCCTCAGCAAGTTTGCTAACGACACCAAGCTGTGTGGTATGGTTGACATGCTGGAGGCAAGGGATGCCATCTAGAGAGACCTTTACATGCTAGAGAGGTGGCCTTGTGCAAACCTTATAAAGTTCAACAATGCCAAGTACAAGGTCCTGCACTTAGGTCAGGGCAATCCCAGGCACAGGTACAGGTTGGGTGGAGAACAGTTTGAGGGCAGCCTTGAGGAGAAGGAGCTGGGTGTGTTGCTTATGAGAAGCTAAACATGACACAGCAGTGTGTGTTCGCAGAGCAGAAAGCCAGCTGTATGCTGGGCTGCATCAAAAGAAGTGTGACCAGCAGGTCCAGGGAGATGATTCTCCCCCTGTTCTTCATGAGACCCTACCTGCAGTACTGTGTTTAGCTCTGCAGCCCCCACGATATGGACCTGCTCGAGCGAGTCCACAAAGATGATCAGAGGGCTGGAGTACTTCTTGTAGGAAGATGGGCTGAGTTGTTCAGCCTGGAGAAGGGTGACCTTCTAGCAGCCTTCCAGTATTTAAAGGGTGCGTACGAGAAATATGGAGAGGTACTTTTTACAAGGTCATATAGTGATAGGACAAGGGGAATGGATTTAAACTGAAAGAGAATAGACTCAGATTAGGTATCAGGAAAACAATCTTTAATCTGAAAGTAGTGAGGCACTGGAACAGGTTGCCCAGAGAAGGCTGCCTCATTCCTTGAAGTGTTCAAGGCCAGGTTGGATAGGGCTCTGAGCAACCTGGTCTAGTGGAAGGTCCCTGCCCATGATAGGGGGTTGGAACTAGATGATCTTTAAAGTCCCTTCCAACCAAAGCCAGTCTATAATTCTATGATTCCATTCCCTTTCTTTCCACATGTACATAAACTTCAGGTTTGAGGTAAACTAATAGCTGGTTTCACTTGAGATTCTACTTTCCCCCCCTCTTTTTTATTGTTCTTTCTAAATCAAAAAGTTCTACAAAAGAAATTAAGACAGGTTTTTTGATGTTCACAACAGCAAAAGATCTATCCCACCCCAAGCACAAAACAATAAACCCCACATCTTACATTCTGTTTAATAATAAAGTATCTTCAATCACACAGTCTTTTAATCTCTTGCTTATTATTACCTTAAAATAGATGGTTTGCTGAAGTTGTACAGCAGGCAGAACTTTTAACTTTTTAACCTCTGTGAAGAAAGACTTTTACAAAAATGCAAAAAAAAAAAAAATACTTTAGAGACAGATTACTCAGGAGATTCCAGTACTATTCACTTGCATGTGTATTTGCTAAGACTTTGGTATTTAACATTAATGCTAGGGTTTCAGTGGCCAATGCCACATGCAGATCTTTAGGGAGTTTGTTTTTAAGATGGAAGAAGATAGGGGAAAAAAAAAAAAGAAGAAACTGGGAAAGGTTGAATTGACAGATTCCTTAACGCCTAGTAGCAATAGACCATACTTCTGCAGAAAGACACTGATCAGCTACTGTTTTTCACCAGCTTTGCCATGAGGCAGCCAGTCTTTCTCCACTTCATGCAGTCATTGCATTCCCATCTATGAGCTCCGCAGGACATGGGGCAGGCCATAAGCAGTCAAATCACATTCCTGTCTTCTCCCCAAGATATAGGCATCTATGATGAGTTGAAAGCACCTGCTTGCTACTCACAAGGGCTGTAATGTAGCTGCATTAGCAATCCTCTTTTAGTTTACTGAATCACTCTATTCACCAGGTGCATCAAGGAATTGCTCCTGCTCCAGGCCAGTGCAAAGAGTACAGATTAATTATGCTAATCATCCACTCTAGGCAGCAAATGCACAAAACATCCACCCATTTTATTCCTCCAGTCAATTCTTTTCCATCTATACTTCTTACCTCTGGGTCTTCCCAGTGTGCCTGGCTTAACGCAGGGCCAGGATTTAGAGGCAGATTCCAAGGCTTTTCTCTAGTCATTCACTGCTGTCAAACCATGTGAAGAAGCTTTTCTTCCTTTAACTACTGTGGATATTTGTCGACTTGTTAGTTTTTTATCTTTATAAATTCTTCTAATACTCCTTTCTTTCTAAGCATTCTTTAGTGTGAAAGTTCAAGATCTGAATGTTTTCTACAGTCTCTGTTTCTCACATAGCTTTTGTTTCCCTACTAGTAACTTATAAACCTTTCTTTTTTCTACAAGTTTCATGTTTAACAAGCTCTGAGTAACTCCTTTCTTTTTTTTTCTGAAATCAATAAAGTTTACCAATTCAATACTAAGCTAAATGGTACATGCTATGTGCAATTCATTTCACAATAGACAATATTTTTTTAAATTTTAAATATAATAGAAAAAAGTAATATGTGGATAACTATGGGTTGTATTGTTTGGTGGGTTTTTTGTTTTGTTTTGTTTTTTTTTGTTTGGTTGGTTGGTTTTTTGTTTGTTGGTTTTTTTGGTATGGTTTTTATTTTTATTTGTTTTAATTTTCACCACAGTTCCACAGCAGAAGCTTTTTCCAGAAATCCTGTTCCTTGTTGTAAATTTTTTTGTCAGAATGACATCCTTTGTTAAAGACAGTGAGATTTCTTCCTTTCAATACTGGAAGGAAATCTATAGTAATGGAACTATTTTAAGCTGATGCACTGGAAAGTGCACAAATTTCCTATTTGTGATACTTTAAAGTTCAATATTGCTGACTGTTTGCATAGGGGTTGTTTTAGCAAAAATATTCAGCTTTTCATTTCTGACTGGGTTTCCCTGTTATCTGAAGTCTCACTAGCCACCAACACAATGAACAGTGTACTTCTTTCTTTAAGTTTTGACGCATGGTCAGTGTACATGTACTTTGGATATTAGAGTCTGGGAAACAGACAGCACCTTAATTTTAGCACAGCAAAAGTAAAACTAGGCCTACAGATGCTATCTTGAATTTCTTTGTTTAACTAAAAACCCACTCTTTTTTTAGATATGAATGAGACTGACAGAGAAATGCCAGTCTGTCACACCATAGCACCACAAACCTGGGCATCTTGCCATCAAAACCATGTCTTCTTTGCAAGGGCATTGTCCAGAATAGATGTTTGAAAATACTGTTAAAATAATGTTAAATAGGGTTTAACATGAAAATATACAAAGAATGTGCTTGTGTCTGAAAACCGAATTTAATTCTTCTAACACTGGACTATGAATTCACTTAATTCAGTTAGTTAATTGGTAAATATCATAACAATCAAGGTATTGCAGTCATTTTGTCAGTGTTTACTAGAATGTTATATTGGCAGATTTTAAATCAAACGACCTTCTTCAACACTCATAACATGCTAAGCCAGCGACGAAGTGAAGAATCAAGGTCATTTTTCAGCCTATGTTAACTAGAATGTCAATTACTCTTGTGCTTTGCCACAAAGCAGTCACAGAGAGTTAGTGCACAGGCTCAGATATGAGCACATAGAGAGGGACAGCCTCAAGATATATCCAGTCAGCTGATGTCAATGTTTGCCTTTCTAGCACTCTTGGCAGTCAATATGCTATTGAAGGTTTGATTCACTTTCAAGCTTCCAACAGTTAATTCAAACACACTCATTCTTTTTTAATTGGTTTATTTCTCAATTTTTTTTTTTTTTTTTTTTTTGATTTTGTACAGTTTGAATATGGCTCTTTACTTTTCTTAGAAACACAGAATCACAGAATGGCTGAGGCTGGAAGGATACCTCTGGAGGTTCATCTCTTCCTACCCACTGCTGCTCCAGGAGGGTCACCTTGAGTAAGTTCTGAAGGACCATATCCAGACAGTTTTGAATATATCCAGGGATGCCGACTTCACAGCTTCTCCAGGCAATCTGCGCTAATGCTCAGTCACCTCACAATGAAAAAGTGTTTTCTGATGTTTCTGATGTCTAGAGAGAACTTCCTGTGTTTCAGTTTTTCCCCTTTGCTTTTCGTCCTGTCACAGGGAACCACTGAAAAGAGCCTGGGTCTGACTTCTTTATACCCTTCCTTCAGATATTTGTACACACTCATGCTGAAGGGAAGGGATGCCATCCAGAAGGACCTTGAAACATTTGAGAGGTGGCCAATGACAACCTCATGAAGTTCAACAAAACCAAGTGCAAGGTCCTACACCCGGGTCAGGGCAATCCCAGGGACGGTTACATGCTGAACAGAGAAGAGATTCAGAGAAGCCCTGAGAAGGACTTGGAGATGTTGGTTGATGAGAAACTGAACATGAACTGGCTGCAGTGTGTGCTCACAGCCCAGAAGGCCAACCTGGGCTGCATCAAAGGGAATGTGACCTTTTAAAAAAGGAGGTGATTCTGCCCCTCTACTCTGCTCTCGTGAGACCCACTTGAAGTACTCTGTGGACTTCTGGTGTCTTCAGAAGAAGAAGGACATGGAGCTGTTGGAGCAAGTCCAAAGGAGGCCATGAGGATGATAAAGCCGCTGTAGCACATCCTGTCTGAAGACAGGTTGAGAAAGTTGGGGCTGTTCAGCCTGGAGAAGAGAAGGCTGCGTGGCAACCTCGTAGCAGCCTTCCAGTATCTGAAGGAGGCCTACAAGATTGCTGGAGAGGGACTTTTCATGTGGGACTGTAGCAATAGGACAAGGGGTAATGGATTTAAACTTAAACAGGGGAAGTTCAAGTTAGTTAGAAGTATCAAGTTAGATACAAGGATACAAGTTCTTTACTGTGAGGGTGGTGAGGCAGTGAAACAGATTGACCAAAGAAGTGGTAAATGCTCAAGTGCCTGGCAGTGTACAAAGTCAGGTTGGACAGAGCCTTGGTTGACACATTCTAGTGTGAAGTGTCCCTGACCATGGCAGGGAGATTGGAACTCGATGATCTTAAGGTTCTTTCCAACCCCAACCATTTTATGATTCTGTAAGATTCCCTCAGCTTTCTGTGCTCCAGGCTGAACAGTTCCTTCAGCATTTCCTCACACGAGGCATGCTTCCGTCCCTTAAACTTTATAGTGGTCCTCCACTGGGCTCTCTCTGGTTAGCTGCATACCTTTCTAGTACTGGGAAGCCCAGAACTGGATCCAGTACTACAAGTGTGGTCTCAGTTCCCCATTAAACTGGTATTATTAAAGGTATTAATTACAGAAACTTTAAGCATACAAGACCCTTCACCTTCAAGTGCTGTACAGTATTTACTGGATAACCATAGCCAAACCAACACTGTCAAAATTCCTGTTGAGAGGTGCAAGTGTCTCTAATATGGCCTGCTCTGGAAAGGGTATGAAACCAACCTAATGTGCTCAAAACAAAGTAGAGTGAATGAAAGAAAAAGAATTACTACAGTGATCTAGGCCACAGGGGCATTGTTTCAACAAGTATTAACAGGCAGCAACACTCCTGCATACAGCTGCAGAGACAAAATCAATGGGAACAGTCCAGAAGCAGACACCACGAGAAAGAGCCATAGAGCTTCTGGGCCTATGGTATAATTGTACTCTGAAATATGAAAAGCACGAAATATGAGATATTACATTTGAAGTTACTTTGACGTTTTCCACACTTCATGCAAGGTGGCTGGGTTAGTAGCAGTGCATAAGCTCTAGCAAGGTAAAGTAACATTCACATTGGATCTCAGGGCTGATTCCTCTCATCATAAGCTACCATTCTGAAGGTATGTGTAATTCACAGTGAAGATACTTGTTTTCTGAAATCCCTTCTAGAACATTTTAATTAAGTTGAATAATTAAAAGCAGAATTCCATTCTATCTTATCACATTTTATCTGAGGTGACAGGCACACGAAGATGGAATTGCTATACCAGGCTAGAAAATTTAGAGGTTGGAAGCAATGTGAGTATCAAGATAACTACCTAAAAATTGAACTACAGGCAAATAAAATAATTTTTTCTAGATTAATTCAATCTTTAAACATTAACAGGAGTTTATGAAGGATATGTTCTAGAGACCCTTGGTGGCTAAAGACAATTTGTTTTTGACAGTGCCCTGTAGAGCTCTGGTCTCTTCCCTCTAATCACAAATAGCTTTTATCTTGGTAGAATATCACATCTACACCTATCATCTTCCAGGGTACCCAACAGTGTCAAAAAAGATGATTTTTGAATGTTATTATCTGGCTCCAAAACATGCCACACAACATTAAACCCTTCTGCCTAGGTACAAAGTTCATTACACAGAGTTGGAAACTCTTTTATTGTTTTGTGAACCTTCTTGATGTTAGCTGTGCTAATGAAAACATACCCTGTTATTCGTGGTGATGAAAGGTAAAGATGTACTTTCTGAAGCAACTGTCATTTCTTACAGAACTCTGGGCTTAGTACTGGAGTTATGCAAAATGTGTTACTTAAGGCATAGCACAGAAGGACATAAAAAGTCTGTTGTGTGTCACTTCCACCCACATCTGGTCACCAAGAATGGATTATTACAGCTATTTTTAATTCTATATGTGTTAAGGCAATCAGTTAATAGCTTTCATGAGGCTAATTTCTCTGTCTAACTATCCACACCATTCTGAAGTAGGGAGTTGCTAAATTAGAATATTTGAAGTGTGTCCCAGGAAATTCAAATTGGTTTTACTACCTAGACACAATCACCATATTTTACCCTTCCCTTTAGTGCTCACTGGCCTCAATAAATAGTACATGGCCATTTATGGACTCCCACAGGCTCTGTCTAAACTTTACAGTGCTTCACAGATACTTGGTCTAAGTTTGTGCTCCAGGTCAATCTCCGCTCTGTGTCAGGATGAAACCTGGGTTAAATACAACCTAAGTCTCTTGAGAAGCTTGATTTTCTTGGGGGAAAACCTTGGCAGATGAGCTAAAAACAATATATCCTGCATTATGGACTTGTCCCCAGTCTGAGCAATCAGATATATGAGCAGCTGAGGTCCATCATCAAATGTATCCAAGAGTTTAATGACTCTGAGAGACATCCAAGAGTCTGATATAGAAAGACTATATTAAGCCATGGTGAAATCCAGTTCATTCAAAAATAAGATTTTGAGAAGAAAAATGTATGGCTAAAGAAATATTTTGAAGTCATCTTTTGTCAGTTGGAAAAGTAATGTCAAAGATGTAACATTACAGTGTACGTTGAAATAGCTGAGATAAGAGAAACAGAAAAAGTCATACACACCCACGATATCTTCAGGGAACACTCACTAATTTTCATTAGGAATATTATTTTCAGCTGATGTTTCCTTTGTGTGCTTTAAAATTTTACTTTTGGTTCAGAGATACCGTTTCCCATTACAATATCATTTTCATGTGTATCACCCCTACCATTCTGCGAAATGGCATTGATAAAATTCCCTAAAATATAAGATAAAAATAAGATTTAACAGATTTTTCTAGATGTTTGCATAAACATTATGAATTGGAATTATCTTTAATTACTTTATTTAATATTAGTAACTCGCTACCTACATAAAATTCAAATAAAGTGACCAAAGACTGTAAGTGGAAAAAAAAGAAACCAGAAATTGATTTAGATGGAATTAAGTATGATACCTAAGGCAATTACAGGATAAAAAAAAAATAAATAAACATTTTATTAAGATTCTTGATTTAACCTCTGAATGACATATTTTCTTTTAGACTCTCATCTAGTATCTATTTTGTTTCTGTGTGCTGGAACAATTCAAACAGAAGGTACAAGGGTACAATCCTCTCCTCTCCTTTCCCCTAATCCTTGTGAAATTATCCCTGTTATAAATCTTCAGTGAGGACATTGTAAATAGTTTGAGACATCTTTATCAGAAGAAAAAAATATCAGTCTTCCACATTCTGTATATACTGCCTAAGATTTTGAAGAAAAGGAAGACTCCTGGCTAGTGAATTTTGAAGAAAAGGAAGACTCCTGGCTAGTGATGCTGTAAAATAAAATAGGAGTTGCTTGGATTAAGCAACTTGAGCTTGAATTAAGCAACTTGAGAGAAAAGAGACTTGAGTCTATCTTCAGAGTAGCTTTGTGGCCTATGGACATACCTCCTGGAGCCAGGATTTAAAAGCCTCATGCCCACAGGAAGGTGTATGAAAACCAGCTTTGTGCTTCTTCGTTCCCCTCAGGAGGATACTTGCTCTGCTTGAGATGAGTTTCTGTGGATCACTGTTTTTGAGGCTGATTTGAAGCTCACTGTAAGGAACCTAGCTTCCCCCCAGGCAAAATAAAGAAGATCGACAAGGATTTTTAGACTGCAGTCTAGGAAACCCAGTAATTTATTTCAACATTTATCATCCTTATTGCGTTTCTGGATTTTGTCTTGAGGCCTTTCCCTCTCTGGAGGCCTGCTTTTGCAGATAGATTTGCCTCGTGATTTACCATGGTTTCAAGTATCTAATGGGTACAAATCATCTTTCCTGATAAATATCTGCTGCTAAAAGTATCTTTGGATGGTTGCTGGGAGGAGCATATATTTTCCTGGTCTCACTGAGACCTGGAGTAGGCCTTAAAGGTTGAAGTGTCTCAATAAGCATCTTGAAAATTTTGGTCATATATTTACCCTACCAGTGAGCTTGGGTTGTGTCCCAAGACTAATTTTAAAGTATCTCTTAACAGAAACATTTGCATTCCTCCATTTAAATTGTAAATAATAGTGCTGTCAGAAAATTGCTGCTCCCTTAAGTCTTAAAGGATGTTGGTAGTAGAATGTTTTCAAATTCAATGTGCTGCATTTGTGACTATTGCATACTTTTATTTTTTTTTTTTTGACAATTTCTCACCATATCCCATAAGGTAATGATGAAAACTTGAAAGCTTTAAAAGAGAAAACAACTGCTCAAGAAAGATATAGAACAGTTTAGTCAAGTGCTTTGGGCTCTGGCTGCCTCATTCTCCCACACCCTCTCTTCCCTTGAGTCTCCCTTCTGAAAGCCCGTTCTTCCCCAAGACCAACTGTATCTGTCAGACAGCCTTAAAAGAAAAGCCTAATCCAAAACAAAGGGGTGTTTTAATTCAATGATGCACATAAAATACTGTGTATTACCAAAATTTTTACTCTGCCTTCAATGCAGCCTTCAGTTGTAATGTCAGAAAGGCATTGGGAGCAATTGTGATGACATCAGTAAAATCATGAAGGTAAAACTTTCGTTCTTTCCATGGGTGCTGATCTTTAGACAATGGGCCTGATTCTTCAATCTCTCTGGTATTTGAATAGCCCTACTGAATTTGGTTTTATTGTACATACGTAAGAAATCATGCTCATGCAAAAATGTTTAGAAGATGGGAGCCCTGAATTTTAAGTGCTGAAGTTCAAAGAAAATATAATTAACAAAGAACACATTCCCATGAGCTGCCTAGTAGTTCCTACAAAGTACGGGGTATCCTCATCTCTTATTAATTTCAATAGAATTTGAAGACAAGTGACAGAGAGTAAGATTAGGGCTCAAAATTCCAGCTAATATGCATTTTTTTTGACAGCAATAAAAAGGGGGTCTGATCAAGTCTGTTCAGCTCAGGACTTGTGTGAAGGCCAAATCTGGTTTTGTCTTTTTTTTGAAATAATGGTCTTATTGATCCCAAAGATCAGTTGAAATGTAATTATTTTATAATGATGCATATTTTTCAAGGATCATTCTAAAGTTAGTCCAATTTCATGAATCATCATACAGAGATAAAATAGATTCCCAAACTCCTAATTTTCAGGTTCTAAAAACCCCCAGCACTTCCGTATATATTTGAAGGAAGGAGAAAAGTATAAATATATATACATGTATGAGTATGCATACTTATGTGTGTGTGTGCCTTTAATTACATATAGGTGTATTTTTTTTCTTTCACTTTATCTTGACTATGATAAGACTTCCTATTATAAAGGATCTTGTACTTATATATTAGTAATACGTTCAGGAATCTAGTATTTGTTGCTGTCGTAGTTTTCTTCAAATTACTAGGGTTACCTCTGTGTCGTGGTTTAAGCCCAAGCTGTAAATCAGAACCCTGCAGTCTACTCCCCCTCACATGGTGATCCCCATCACAATCAGCAAACAGGTCTCAAGGGTATTTAAAGTCCATTCAAAACCTTCAAAACTCTCAAACAGTGCTGTGAACGGTTGGGGGGGGGGGGGGGGGGGGCGGTACTGGGGTGGTAATAGAATGTCTCCTTCGCATATTGACCACCAGAGAAGGAGAAAAAAGATGTGTTAATTGCTAAGCACTTCTATTATATACCTCCCAAAGGTGGTGACCACACTGGGAACATAAGCCAGATCAGTTTCATGATCAATGATTCTATTGTATTACGAGTCATTACCATAAAGTACGAGACAAGAACCTTAGCCCAAGCCCCCCACCTGATAAACACTAACACAGCAAATGCTGGCTGTAAGTAAGGTACTGAAACTGTGATATCAGGAACAAAACTTTGAGAGGCAAAAAATCAGCATTGTGACCAGTGACTATTAATCCAAAACAATGAATGCTTTTCACAAATACAGACACACTTGGGACAGATCTGCTGTTATCTCAACCCTTTGTGCCCCAGGTTGGACTCCAAAAAGAACTGTCCTGGTTTAAGTCCAAGTCGTAAATCAGAACACTTCAGTCTATTCCCCCGCACCTCTCTTCCCGCCCCCCCCCCCCCCCCCCACTCCCTAAGGGGTGGGAAAGAGAATTGAAAGAATGTAACAGCCATGGGTTGAAATAAGAGCAGTCCAGTAACTAAGGTATAACACAAACCACTACTGCTACCACCAATAATAATAATGATAAGGCAAATAACAAGGGAATACAGCTGCTCACCACTGACCAATACCCAGAGAGACTTAACTAAGCAGTTAAGATGAGGCTGTTTCTATTTCTCAGAAAAATGTGGATGACATTTGGCGATCACATGTCTTAAGATATTTGAATGTTTGCATAATCTGGATATATAAGTGCTGTATGAACTAAGTTCAAATTCTCTGCTACTTTGGCTGTCAGTCTCTTGTAACTTATATTAATATTTTATTATTATAATATTATCATATTACCATATTACATGTTTATATGTTGTATGTTATGATATTATATAATATAATATTCTCATATTATAGTCATTATTTACTTATTACAGATTTATGAAGCAACTTGGTTTTTATCTGGAAAAGATTGTTTTCTAGGGTTATAGTAAGCACAAAGACGACATATGGGACATGGCAGAAGAGACAGGTAGTGTATGCCAGTAGTGAATTACTACCTAGTTCTTCTCCTCATTAGTTTGCAGGTAGCTTTAATCAAACCATAAACACAGTGCACAGTAGTCCAGAGCCCTCTCAAGGAGAGACTGCTACGAAAATATATCAGTCAATCCAGTTCTCTTTGGTTTTTTTTCCATCTTTGACAAAATTTTTTTGTGTTGCTTATTTCGTATTGTAATACTATCCATTTTGAGACATATTTTGTTATCCATCAAAATTGTAATCTTATTTTTAGTAAAATCAAGACTGAAAGTATGCAAACACACAATGCAGAAAAAGTCGTAAGGCGGTAAAACTTTTTTTTAGGACTGTGGAAGCAATCTTACCCTTAGCACAACAGTCTCCTGCACACAGAATCTATGCAGGAGCCTTCCTCAGGCGGAGGCATCCTCCAGGAATTTTGCAGGTAGATTGCTTACCTCACCTTGTAAGTTGGTTGCAATTTTATGGCCACTGCAAAATTGAAAGTACTGGTAGATTTGCTAGGTTTATCTAGATAGAAAAAGTGAGAAGGCTGTGGTTCAACATTTAGATAACTTCAGACTTTATAATTTAGGTGTCTTCGTTGCCCTTGCTAACACAATCTAAAGACACATCTTTATCCTAACTGTTGAGAAACAGCCTAGTGGGGAGCCCATATGCTAGTTCATTTATATTTGCTCAGTGATGTGGCAGTGATATCTGTATTTATATCTAAGTCCCACTCTGATTAAACTGTGAATAAATAGTCTAATTATTTATTTTAATATATTACTAATTTTAAATAATTCAGGGAACCTATTCTCTCTCAGCATTATGTTTTTGTTTTTAAAGACAAAATGTCACAACCTGTAAATGTAGCCTTAAAACAGCACACTTTGATTTTATTTGACCATAATTTCATAACAAAAACTTTTATTTTTTTTTTAAATGTTAATGAAGTCTGAAGTCAGATATTTATCAGTAAATTTCAGGGTCCAGAATTTTTTCTGTTTAAAACTATTCTTGCACGACATATTTATTTTAGTTGATGGTTAAAAATACGAAACTGATAGTTTAAATAGGACATCCTGGTGTCTGTTTCTGGATCTGGAGATTTGAAAGCTGAATTATCCTGAAAAATTCCCTCTGTGTTTTGTGGAAGATAGTGAACTTTATTACGAGGCAGGAAATCATTTATTTTTGGCACAGTTTTGGTAAACAGGAGTTATTGTAATGAAATTCCCTAGCAGTCTTGTGTATTCCCCATCCATGACTAATGGTGGTTAAGTTGATTGCTTATGAATTTCTTTTTGGCCCAGAGGGGTTTGTGCCAGCAGGGAACACTTGAACAACACATTTCTCCTTTCACTTGCAGCAGCATCCCTGGGGGCCCCATGTGTTACATTACCTTGCTCTAGCAGTGAAAGAGTTGGAGAAATGCTCCTTTAGCTTTGTAGACAGAGACCCCCATGGACGTAATTTGAACTATAATTAGTAGCTGCAATGTTCAGGCTCCATTACCCAGTACAATTCCAGCCTATAGTTAAAGTCTTTTCTGACTTTTAGATTCACTTCAAGTCATTTGTCGTCTTCTATCTTCCACACTTTCTGTTTTCATGAAAAAGGGTATAAATTTTGCCTGTAATGCATAAATGCTACTAAGCAACATTCTTGGATTTGAAAGTAAGTTTAATCAGTTTGAAGAGAAAAAAAAAAAGGCAATTATGAGGCTGATTCCAGCTCTGACAAAGTGTTAAATGAGATCTTTAGAGATAATGTTGACATTCAGGGACCAATTCAAACCATGTTATACAGAGGTAATTGAGGGCATAATTTTGTTCTTAGGACTCCTTGAAGTTCCTAGTGATTTTAATAGATTATAGGTATAAATTGAACAAGTATAAATTCATAAAACTGGATATATTTTAAAGCGAAACCTTAATGCTTAATTTTAAAATAAAGATTTAAACTTTATAATTTGGTGCTTTAGTCCTACTTTTTTAACTTATTCATTTGTTGTTCTTTTTTTTTTTTTTTTATGCCAGAAGTATTAAAATTAAGTATCCATTTTTATGTATTAATTGGGGGGGGGGGGGGGGGGGAAGTTAACTTATTTAAAAGTGGAAAGGAAAAGATGGGAAAGATTTCTGAGACTCAGATTGGTACTATGAAGGTGAAATAGAACTAAAGAGAGAACACATTATTTTTTCTTTAACTGAGGTCAGTATTAAATGCCACTTTTCAAGTTCTTTTAGAACATTCTACTTTAAGAAATTTTCTATTTTAAGAGAAGAATATTGTGCTGCAAGGCCCAGGCTCAATTAAATGATTTTTTGACTTTTCTGTGAAATTCTATTTAATCTCTGTAGCACTGTGCTGACCTGTATAGAGAAAGATGGCAAAGCTACTTCTTAGCTTCAATGTCTATTCCTGTAACACAGCCTCAGCAGTCAGTTTCTAACAGCTTCTCTGACAGGAAGACCTCTTACAGAATACTTTATCATTTAATAGCCAAAATAGGAAAGAAGAAAGGACATTCCCTCAGTCCAACCCTCATCACAGCAGTTCTGAGTGGTGCCTACAGTGGCCTCAGTGTTGGAAAAAATAACTTTAATTTGAAACATGATTTTATTATCCAAAGGAAGTTTCTATAAGACTGTCCTGTTGTAGCAGACATAACAATATCTGCTACATATCTATGCTTGCATAGAATTATTAGCTTTCACGGTCTTATGAATACTTTCAGTGAAGTTACTGTTGCAATAGTTCAAGGAAGCTCAGAAGTGGAGTAGTTATCTAAAAATAAAATCTCTACTTGAGGAAATTTGGGCTATTTAAATTGTACTATAAAGGGTGGCTACTCTAAAACAGTAAGTCCCAGCACAGGAAGGGTCCTCCTGGGTCATCTAGCTCTGTCTACTGCTGTTGCAAACAGAGTATTCTAAAACTCACTGGTCTGAGATTTTAACTTTTTTTCTACTGTACTGAACAAATTGACAGCCAACCACCTGCCTGTGCTTGTACCCCATAGGCCTTACTATATTTGTGTCCTTTCAGATGGTATCTTTCCATTCATTTGATCTTCATTACTTTCACCATATTTCCAGTGAAGCTGTTATGTATTAATGTAAGTATGTATCCATGGTCATTACTCAGAATATCTCAGATGGGTCTCACCAGCTCCTTGTGTTTGGATGTTAGTAGTTTTCGGACATTCATATGAAATGAATATGTTACCCATCACATCTACATTCTTCACAGCAACATAATGAAGTTTGACAGTAATTCTGTAACAGATCTCAGATGCTGGTTTTGGTTGATTGGATCCCAACTTATTGTAGAAATATTGGTAGTTAGAAGCATTATTTTGTACCTTTTATTGTAGATTTTAATTCTGTTTATCCTTTTGACTCCAGTCTTCAAGGTAATCTAAGTCTTTTTATGTTCTGTTCTGGCTGCATCCTGAAGACATTGTGCAATTTGCAGATTTTCACTTTTTATACCCCCTTCCCTATCCTCTGCATGTCATTGATGCAAATATTGAAAGCATGGTTGTTTCATGCTTCCACCTTGAAAAATCATCAAAAAAGGAGCTTCCTTTAGCAAATATCTTCCCTTTCAAATCACTGCTAAGTTAATTTCTTTCTAGGTCATCTACTAAAGCCTATTTTTCCCATTTCATTAACAATTTTGCTCATGATGGTATTTTAAATGCTTAATGAAACCTAAGTAGCTTATATCTGTTGGAATTCTATTGTCTACAAGACAAGACATCAAAGCAAAATATCAGGTTAATATAGTACAATTTACTTACATAATTCATATAAAACTTTACCTTCCCCACTCTCCCAAAGTCTTTAATCAACTTTCCTTCACATTTACACAAAAAATTCTTAAGAACTTTGAGACCAGGCTAACAGGCTTGTACCTTTCTGGATCTTTTCTTTCTCTTATCCTAACCAGAGGCATTATATAGCCTTCTGTCCTGGGTTCAGCAGTAGCAGTCATTTTTCTCCTTCTTGGTAGCTGATGCAGTGCAGTGTTTTGACTTTCGGCTCGGGAACAGAGCTGATAGCGATGTTTTGGTTTGGCCAAGGACTTTGTGAGCCTCATGCTCTGCCAGGGAGGAGGGGAAGCCAGGAGGAAGCAGAGACAGGACACCTGACCCAAACTGACGAAAGAGGTATTCCATACCACAGCACATCATGCCCAGGATGTAACTGGGAGTTAGCCAGAAGGGCTGGGAGTCTGCAGGGTTGGAGGAGGTATCGGTCAGAGCTTGGTCAGGCTGGGGGGGAGTTATCGATCAGCTGGTGCTGAGGTGTTATATTCTCTCCCCCTGGTTGTTTCTTTTACCATTATTATTATTGGTGGTAGCAGTAGTGGTGTGTGTTATACCTTAGTTACTAAACTGTTCATATCTCAACCCGTGGGAGTTGCATTCTTTTCGATTCTCCTCTCTGTCCCTCCGGGAGTAGGGGGAGGGCAAGAAGGGGGGGAGTGAGTGAACAAGCTGTCTGCCTGGTTTTAAACCACAACACCTTCTCAGGTACATTATGCTGACTGCTTAGCTTAATCAAAACAATTTGCTATTTCACAGTCATATGCTATTCAGAGATCCAGGAATGCAGCTTCAAACTTGCTCACACCTGAATGCATGAAATTTTTTGAGATTTTCACTCACAGTAACTCCTGTTTTCAGAACACCAGTTTCATTTACCATCTCACCTATATTTGCTCTTCTCCATGCTGTCATGTTTACCGAAAACTAACGAAATTATATATTATATAAAATTATATATACAAATATATTTTATATGAAACTCTTAAAGTTATATTTAACTGAAGCTTTTTAATATATTTCCTTGATTTTGGGGGAATATCTTTTTTATATCCTCACCACACAGTACCTTTTGCCAGAAGAATAATTTGCTTTTGAATGAATATCATTTTCAAGAAATGTATCAGTTCCACTTTTCCTGATTCTTCCCTATAATTCTTGAATTTTAAGACATATACCTCTTTTCAGCTCTCTTCTCCTATGCCTTTTTATTGCCTTTTTTATTTCTAAAGAAGTTGCAGGTATGACTTCAGTTAATCAATTAATCTTCTGAAGAGAACTAGACTGCTTTCCTACATGTTTTCCTTGTCTGTGAGACAAATTCCAGATAGTTTTGCAGATTCAGTTTCAGTAAATGTTAGCCTGACTACATTGAAATACGCAACTCATTAGACATATTAGTTACGATTATAATTAATGCTACTCAGTAATACAATAATAATGGTTTGGGCGGTTATTTAACCATGACTTTTAATTGATCTGGCTAGATATATCTGTCGTGATTTCCAGCTTCATAAATATTTGTGTACTACATAGCTCATCTTTCTGAGTGAATTTTTATTTTTCTCATCCTCTCAGACAAGTAGGACTGACAACAATAGCTCACTCTGCCTTGACGCAAAATTATCACAGTAAACTTTAGCAGAGGTACCACAATAACCTCTGAGCACAGCTGGCTGCCACACAAGGGAGAAAGACTGGCACCGTGCAGCTAAGTCCCTGTCCAACTCACAACGCTTAGGGCCCAAGTAAACCAAGCTGTAACCCTCCCATAGACCCACCAAGCTGCAAACTACAGCCAACCAACTCAGCAATAAACAGGCAAAATACCAACCCCTCCAACCACCCCATGCTTAATTTGAAAAAAATTCCTGACAAATAATGTTGGCTTCTTGATCACCAGGTGCAAATTTAATTACCACCAAGGTAATTAACTTAAAAAAAAAAAAAATGAAATAGGTTAAATAAAACCCAACAATTAGATAAATAATTGTTAAAAGACTTTGTAGTACATCCTTTCTCAGGTCAACTAAGTCTTTACAATGGAAACTTGGTAAAATTAAGAAGTGAAAAAATAGGAATGCACCATGGGAATAAAAATGGTGAATTTGCTATGAGAACTAAAGCTGGAAACTCCTTTTTCTGGGAAAAGAAACATTTACTGGACATTGGTTCAGCCACCAGCCATTTTACCTACTGTGTTATTGTGTTTGTGACACAGAATTCCTTCCCTGAGCTGAATGACTGTGAGTATAATTTTATATGCAAAGCATTGACATAACTTACTTTATGGAATGAAAGCCATCATAAATTACAAAATCGGTTATTAAACTTTTTTTTAATCTTCTACAGTATTTAACTTGATTACCTCCTTCAGCAGTGAGTTGTTTTTTAATTATTCAGACTATGTATATTAGTTCATTTATTTATTCTAAGCCTACCAAGTTTAGAATAAAGTTAACAGTTTTAGTTTTTGCTATGATGAAACTGAAAAAAATAACATGCTACAAAGGAGGATACTCTATAGTTTCTGAATATGAGAAGACTGTTACATCACATTTATATGTTCAGTTTGGATTAACCTGGGCTGTATTCTTTTGTATGTTCTCAAATAAGAAAATAGATCTGAAAGTAACCCAGCAGTTGCCCAGACCAGATCCTGTTAACTTCTCCTGCTTCCAAAATTTGTAGCAAAACCAAATATTCAAAGTACATCTTAGAACTTAATCTAGTATTGAATTTATGACCATTTATCTCACTCCCCTCAAATGGCAGCAGTGTAATTAAATACACTGATTAGATTGTGTTGTCTTTGCTGAAATAAAATAAGACTGACTATATATCATAAAAAATAAGCAGTGAGCAGATTAATAGATAAAGCATTCAGTTTTCACCAATAAAATAAAATTTGTCAATACTAACCAAAGAACAGATCTTAAGCAAGATGAATGGCGGTCTCTGATCAGCCAGCAGTCAATAAGTCTTTCGAAACAATAAACTATCATCGCTTGAACAATTCAGTCTAATACAAAATATCTTTTTAACTGATGCTAAATTAGGGATGATGAAGATTGAAAATATTCTTCAATTTTCAATTGACGAATTTCAAGTCATTACAATGTCACATCTGGCTGGTCAGGTTATTTAGTAACAAGAACAAATTTGGCAGCACCCTAAACAACCTTATTGAGAAAAGAAGAGCACTATGGTATCTTGGCATTTTAAAATAGCCATTTGAGACTAACCATCCACAAGGTAATACAGCACAAAAGGAAACAAACACATTACTTCAGACTCCATGGCTGCTATATCACATAGCTCAGTAAATGTGTGGGTAAACTAGATGCGAGTTTGGAAACCAGAAAACTAGAAACCAGAAAAGTACTGTACATATAAATTAAGTATTGATTTTCCACCACAAAAAAGGGTTACAAGATTTGTAAGAGAGAGATTGAATTTAATAGTCTAAATAGTTTCAGAAAATTTAGCCTTAAAACCTTTGAGTATTTGGGGAACAGAATATAAGTAGCAGAGAAAAGTCTAAAAGTAGTGTTTTAAGGCCTAGATGCAGAACAAAATCCTTTGGTGCTACGAGAACATCAAATTCACATGGCACATAAACAACAGATACCTTGAATTTACATCACGTATAACAGGATGAGTTACAACAAGAAACATAACACACATCGTGGAACCACACAATGAGAAATAAACACCTAAGAGCATACTATAGATGTATATTAAAATAAATGTATATGTTCTGTATAAAACAAACAAACAAAAAAAGCCCTATCCCTATGTTTTCACACTATTACTGTCTCTGTACAGTGGGGAGCAAACCTAAACATTCAGGAAGATGAACAAAATAAATTAATAGTTCTTTTCAAATATTAATCTCTCAGCAGAATTCAGTCCTGGTATCATAGAATCATAGCATAGTTAGGGTTGGAAAGGACCTCAAGATCATCTAGTTCCAACCCGCTTGCCATGGGCAGGGACACCTCACACTAAACCGTGCCACCCAAGGCTCTGTCCAGTCTTGGAAGGCAGATGCAGGGACTGTGAGGATGAAGACTTTAGGTCCACTGTAGGAGAGGACCTGGCTCGAGCCCATCTTAAAAACTTGAACGTACACAAGTCCATGGGACCTGATGAAATTCATCCGCGGGTCCTGAAGGAGCTGGCAAATGAAGTTGCTAAGCCACTGTCCATCATATTTGAAAAATCATGGCAGTCAGGTGAAGTTCCCGATGACTGGAAAAAGGGAAATATAACCCCCATTTTCAAGAGGGAAAATGGATGACCAGGAAATTACAGACCAGTCAGTCTCACCTCTGTGCCTGGCAAAATCTTGGAGCAGATTCTCCTGGAAGGCATGCTAAGGCACATGAAAATCAACAAGGTGCTTGGTGACAGCTAGCATGGCTTCACTAAGGGGAAATCCTGCCTGACCAATTTGGTGGCCTTCTATGATGGGGCTACAGAACTGATGGACAGGGGTAGAGCAGTTGATGTCATCTACCTGGACTTGTGGAAAGCGTTCGACACTGTCCCACATGACATCCTTGTCTCTAAATCGGAGAGACATCAATTTGATAGATGGACCTCTCGCTGGATAAAGAACTGGCTGGATGGCTGCACTCAAAGAACTGTGGCCAATGGCTCGATCAGTAACAAGTGGTGTCCCTGAGGGATCAGTGTTGGGACTGGTCTTGTTCAACATCTTTGCTGCTGACATGGACAGTGGGATTGAGGGTGCCCTCAGAAAATCTGCTGATGACCCCAGGCTGTGTAGTTCAGTGGATCTGCTGGAGGGAAGGGATGGGATCCAGAGGGACCTTGACACGCTTGTGAGGTAGGCTCATGCCAACCTTATGAAGTTTAACCGTGCCAAGTGCAAGGTCCTACACCTGGGTCAGAGCAATCCCAGGCACAGCTACAGGCTGGGCAGAGAAGAGATTCAGAGCAGCCCTGTGGAGAAGGACTTAGGGGTGTTGGTTGATGAGAACCAGAACATGAACTGGCTTCAGTGTGCACTCGCAGCCCAGAAAGCCAACGGTATCCTGGGCTGAATCAAAAGGAGAGTGACCAGCAGGTCGAAGGAGGTGATCCTGCCCCTCTACTCTGCTCGCATGAGACCTCACTTGCAGTTTTGTGCGCAGTTCTGGTGTCCTCAACATAAAAAGGACATTGAACTTTTGGAACAAGTCCAGAGGAGGGCCACAAGGATGATCAGGGGAGTGGAGCACCTCCTGTATGAAGACAGGCCAAGAAAGCTGGGGCTGTTCAGCCTGGAGAAGAGAAGGCTGCTTGGAGATCTCATAGCATCCTTCCAGTATCTGAAGGGGGCCTATAGGGATGCTGGGGATGGACTCTTCATTAGGGGCTCTAGTGATAGGATAAGGGGTAATGTGTTCAGGCTTAAACAGAGGAAATTTGGATATAAGGAAGAAATTCTTTGCTGTTACGGCGGTGAGGCACTGGAATGGGTTGCCAGGGAAGCTGTGAATGCTCCATCCCTGGCGGTGTTCAAGGGGAGGCTGGACAGAGCCTTGGGTGGCATGGTTTAGTGTGAGGTGTCCCTGCCCATGGCAGGGGGATTGGAACTAGATGATCTTGAGGTCCTTTCCAACCCTAACTATTCTATGATTCTATGATTCTAACATAGTTTTGCCATCACATAACTGTAGCCTACAACTTCCAGTGTCATACCAGACATATGATAGATGAAATTTACATCTTACAATGCAAAAGAAGCAATAGCCATTCCATTGCATGAAAGAAGCACAATTTATAGGTGGAAGAACTGATTGTGCTTTAAAGCTGAATTAAAATTCTATTCTAAGTATGTTTTTCTGATTGAATGAGGGATTTCTCTTCTCAGAAGCACTTCTTTTAAACTGATTTTTGTTTGTATTTGTGGAAAAAAATGATGGCAAGTTTATGTTCCACAGGATCCAAAGACAAGCGCAGGTGAAATCCTTTGAAAGCAGAACCTTTCTGACAAGGAAAACACAGTTTTTCAGGGCTAAATCACCTTAATTTTGGAATTTTCTAAGGCATGATTAAAGGCACATTCATGACATCAATGTCTGAAGATAATTTACACATTCAATTGTCTTGGGACAACTGGAAAGATAAGCCACTGTAGCTTCTAAGAGAAAGAAACCAGTACATTTACCTCCCATTCAGAAAAATCTAAACGCTATTTTCAGGTTAATAAAAAGAAGAATAAATGTGCTGATGTCTGACATTAATTTATAAAATCTAAATGAAAATATTTAAATTTTGCAACATTATAAATATTGAAAATAATTTCCTGCAATAGGAAAATATTAAGCAATTTGGTAAACCAGTTTACCAGGCTAATATTTTAACCCACACATGTAATTAATAGGAAAAATTTAGGACAGCTGTGTTTGTACATTTTAGGTGTCAACAACAATCCAAGAGAAGAAAATTATTACTAGTGGGAATGTACCTTTTGCCTTGTTTTTATTTTAATACTCAGAGATATTGTGAATAAATGTCTATTGGAAAGCAGTAAATTAGTTAACTTGGATCATAACCAGCTATGTTGGTATTCATAAGCATGAATTCCACTAAGCAGCAACAATTTACACAACCAAAAATATTCAAAACCCTGAAACTTTCTTAACATGTTTTTAGCACTATGTATCTCCCCATCTTTGCTATCAAAACTGCAAAATGGCCCTATAAAAGTAAGTTCATGCATGCCTTCAGAGCTTCAGTAGTCCCATTAATTGACACATTAACATTTCAGATCTAAGGTTTAATATGTCATTCCCAGGACAGGTTTCTGTCAGCACATCCCAAGTGAATATCCAGTTGCAGGGGGGCAGAAGTAAAGGAGGAAAAAAAAACTAAATTAAAAGTTCACTCATTTTATGTCAGCCTGTCTCTGCAATCATTGACCTTAATGGAGAATCACACCTCCAATTATTTTGATAAATCTACTTTACCTTTATAGAATTATAACCACAGCAACATTATCTCTCCATAACAAGGAAAAAATTTCATTTTCATTCCTATAAGGGTAAAGGACAGTGACAAAATAGCGAAAAGGACTAGTCTGCCCAGCTTTGATTTTTCACAGCCTAGCAGACATACGAGAATGTAAATAATGATTCATTTTCACCAGAGCCATGTTCAGAATTAAAATCACTGAACTTTTTAAAACTGTGGATTGTACTTGAGATAATTAAAATAACAAGTGAACTGCACAATAAAATATGAGGAAATGGTAGTTGTTTTTCTAGCTGTTTTTTCCTTGAAATGTTCTTTTTTTCCCTAGACCAGTGGTACTACTACCAGAAGTTTGTGAAGAAGGAAGGAAGGAAATATGATATGGAGTTAGTACTGGCAGTCCAAACACAGCTGAGGGATTCCCATGTTCTATTCCATTCCAGCACTGGTTTTAAAGTGGTCATATATTCCATGGTAGACAGACTGGAAGAAACCTTCCATACTGTAAGCTTCATCCAATGTTATCATCTATTCATCTAGTACTCAAAGCTGTATGGTATTTTGATCTCCAGTGAATCTATAAAGCTTCCCTAATGTATTATAATCAGGCAATTTACCACTGTCTTACAATGTTTAATGCCCTAGATGTTATGGGTACATTAAATGTGTCTTACAAGACAAACTGCTAACGATTCTGCCTTCCATTCCTAACTTCTGTCATCTGCCCATACCGCATCCTCTTCAGACTGCTCCCTATGTCCACCAGAATTGTTGCAAATTTCCTTCATTTTAATTTATACCTTTCCATAGTTCATCAAATTAAATGTTTCACAAAAATCTACAGAAATGGTATTATTTAGAAATCAAGCTAACCTCATCAAAGAAGATAACAGGCTAATCTGAGGATGCTATTTTTGGAATATTATGGTACATTTTATTCTACTGTCCCTGTTTTTGTCAACATAAAAAAACAGAAAGACATTTCAAGAAAGGTATGTAGGCAAGACTATTCTACATATCAGGCAGGTGGGGTTTCATGATGGGAAGAATAGTGTTCATTGGGTCCAGTGATACAATGCGTGTCATGTGACCAACCACAGCTAAACAGAAACTTTAAAGTAGTGGAGTAATGAAAAGCAGACAATCAACATTTCAGAAAGAACTTCAGTTAGGCCATCATGTAGAGGAAACAGTGATTTTCACATTGCTATTGGGGGAGCTGGGAAAAATGAGTGTTTATTCCATAAAATATGTCTTCTAAATTATTGTCTCAAATTCTAGATGATATTTCTTCCTATTCAGGTTTCACCAAGCTGGGAAGTTTCACCTTCAGCAGAAGCCAGAAACTGATTTCTAAGGAACATGTCAAGTGTTGCATTTCCCTTATTGTTGTTTAGCATGCTCATTAATTTATTACCTTAGGCTATTGCAGTATTGTGATAAGGCTTTTTGGTGAAAGACAATTCTTCCCCAGGTTTAACCTAGTGACAAAGCATATAGCTGGAAGATACAGACAGGAAAAAGTGGGAGACAGAACTTGAAGGAATGAGTGAGAGTTGTGGGGCTCCAAAGAGACCACATACACAAATCAACACAGCCTTTATGAAGTCACTGTCAGTCTGCAATCATAATTTTAACTACACTTTATGTTTAGTCAAAATGCCTGCCTTTTAGTTTTACAGACTGCAAATTTACTTTCTTGCCTTTTGTCCTTGTTCAGCAATAGCAGTCATTTTTTCTCTTTCTTAGGAGCTGGTGCAGCACTGTAGTTTTGACTTTCAGCCTGGGAACAGCGCTGATAACACCAATGTGTTTAGTTACTACTCAGATGTTTACTCTGACCAAGGACTTTGTGAGTCTCATGCTCTGCCGGGGCGGAGTGGAAGCTGGGAGGAAGCAGAGACAGGACACCTGACCCAAGCTATTCCATACCACTGCACATCATGCTGCCCTGGATATAAACTGAGAATTACCTGGAAGGGGTAGTTATCTGCTGGGTCGGGCTAGATATTGGTATTGGTCAGCAGGGCTCACAGTCTTTTTCATATTTTGTAATTAAATAAAAATGAGGCTCTGGGGGGGGGGGGGGGGATTATTAGAATCAGTATCAAATAAAACAACACAGTGATTAAAACCTCATTTTTCAGGGTCTTGTCTTTCTCTGTCTTTAGATATCTAGAGTAATAGCTGCTTTTAGCAAATTGGTAATAACCATTCAGTACTGGAATTCTCAACAGCAGGAGCTGTGACTTAACAAACGAATATGGAGACCTGAGCACAACTTTATTCAGATCTTAAAAAGAACATTGTCAGATGGAAAGAACATGGCTGCCAGGTTGATTGTTTTATTTTTATTTCCCTCTCCATGCTATTTTCCCCTTCCAGCTTCACCTATCCACCAAACACTGAAGGCAAATGAATGTAATTGGCACTGGAAATGATTAAATGTTCACTTCTGAGCCAGGACTGTCCCTGGGTTATATTCAGAGTTCTGCTACTTAAACAGACTAACCACCATTTCAGGGTGGAAAATAACAGTAATCCCTGTCTTTTTCATTCTCTATGTCTTTTTTCAGTAGTAAAAAATGCCATATTTTCGGTTTCTTAAATGTTATCTGTAAAGAGAAAACTTGTCTGGCATTTAAAGCCTCAAAGTAGTGTTTGGACTTCTACATTTGTATTTTGTATGTTAAATAAATTTGCCAATTTTACCCATTAAGTACCAGTAAAATGGACAAATGTCTAAAATGTTAAACAAATGTAATAATGTTTTCATTCCAATTCAACCTGTTTGCCCCCTAAAAAATTCAAGACATTAATGCACAGTGTGTAGAAGTTTATATTCCCGAGGTGATCATAGGGTAAGGTAGAAATAATTGACTGATGCAGTACAAACACTGAAAAATATATTACATGTTGACGTAAAATTTCATACAGGGAGAAAAAAAGGTATGATAGCCATATATATGATGACCTGTGGAGCACTCAAATACTGTGATAATGGGCATTGCATGAGGACACAAGACTATACATACTTACTACCCATCTCCAGAGGATAACTACCCACTTTTTCTTTTTCATCATGAGCAAATTGCATGAAAGGTGAACTCCTGAAAAGAGTTAAATTGAAGGAATATTGAGGCAGTTACAGATTTTGACCTGCTGTTTTGTGTTTGGATAAAGAAAGAAGACAAGGAAAAAAAAATTACTGTAAACAACCTGAAATCTTATACTTCTATTTCTTTCACCAGGTGGCAATACACTACCTGCTCGAGTCTGATAATTCACTTTGAGCCAAAAGGAAGGCCAAATTTTGCCACCTTGCAGCCTCATCCATTTATCCTAGTTGAAGAGAAACCATAATTTTGCTAAGTACCTGTCATGCAATAGGCAGAAAACTAAATGGACGTAAAAAAGTGTAGGTGTATTTAAAAGGTCAGGGACATAGAAAACAAAGACTAAAAATAATCAGAGCCCTCTGGTAGACAGAAAGTAAACTTCCAAGAAAAAGAGGTGCATTTATCATTAGAGACCTGCATGACATTCTTTTCTGTAAATTGAAGAGACATCAATTTGATAGGTGGACCACTCTGTAGATAAAGAACTGGTTGGATGGCCGCACTCAGAGAGTTGTGGTCAATGGCTCAATGTCTGGCCGGAGACCAGTAACGAGTGGTGTCCTTGAGGGATCAGTGTTGGGACCAGTCTTGCTCAACGTCTTTGTCACTGACATGGACAGCGGGATTGAGGGTGCCCTCAGCAAGTTTGCCAATGACAGCAAGCTGTGTGGTTTGGTTGATCTGCTGGAGGGAAGGAATGCCATCCAGAGGGACCTTGATACGCTTGTGAGGTAGGCTCATGCCAACCTTATGAAGTTTAACCATGCCAAGCACAAGGTCTTACACCTGGGTCGGAGCAATCCCAGGCACAGCTACAGGCTGGGCAGAGAAGAGATTCAGAGCAGCCCTGCAGAGAAGGACTTAGGGGTGTTGGTTGATGAGAACCAGAACATGAACTGGCTTCAGTGCGCACTCGCAGCCCAGAAAGCCAACGGTATCCTGGGCTGAATCAAAAGGAGAGTGACCAGCAGGTCGAAGGAGGTGATCCTGCCCCTCTACTCTACTCGCATGAGACCTCACTTGCAGTTTTGTGTGCAGTTCTGGTGTCCTCAACATAAAAAGGACATTGAACTTTTGGAACAAGTCCAGAGGAGGGCCACGAGGATGATCAGGGGACTGGACCACCTCCTGTATGTAGATAGGCTGAGAAAGTTGGGGCTGTTCAGCCTGGAGAAGAGAAGGCTGTGTGGAGACCTCAGAGCAACCTTTCAGTATCTGAAGGGGGCCTATAGGGATGCTGGGGAGGGACTCTTCATTAGAGACTGTAGTGATAGGACAACGGGCAATGGCTTAAAACTTAAGCAGGGGAAGTTTAGATTGGATATAAGGAAGAAATTCTTTGCTGTGAGGGTGGTGAGGCACTGGAATGGGTTGCCAGGGAAGCTGTGAATGCTCCATCCCTGGCGGTGTTCAAGGGGAGGCTGGACAGAGCCTTGGGTGACATGGCTTAGTGTGAGGTGTCCCTGCCCATGGCAGGGGTGTTGGAACTACCAATAGATGCTACCCTTTTTCATTTATATAGAAGAGACATTATACTTATAATCTCACAAATTCTGGCAATAACTTCTGGACACTGCAAGATTTACTTTTTAAAAGATCTTTTTTCACTCAGGGAAATAAAGCAAGACTTGATACTTTGCTGATCACTTTGCACTCCAATTATAGCTGTCTGAGCACACTTCAGTGGGATCCATCACCATACACTTCTAAGGTTTGAGCTGAGATGGGAAGACACAGAGCTGTAACTCTGGCTAGTGATAACGGATATCCTCTCTCTCTACTCTTTCAAGGTAAGGACAAGATTTTTTCTGCCGACTGCCATGGTTCTGACTAGCAATCTCAAGTTATAAAAAGGGTCAAGAAGACAATGCACTGAATGCTGCTGTTGTTTGACTTGGAGTGCAAGCAGAGAGTTGCTACAGCACTAATACTGAGACTAAGAGTAATCTGTGGATGCCTAAATAGGTACCAATTTGGGAGAAAAAGTAATTCCTGACAAGCAGTATCAGTAATAGTATTACAAAAGAACCAAAAGCATGGAATCTTCATGGAGGTGGCTGCCAAGGGAAGGGGATCAGGCATAGCAGAACCTGGCAACAGAGATGAAATGTAGTATGGAGTCACAACCAGTTGACTTCTGGGAGGGAAAGGTCCTACAGTAGACTTCCCTTTGTAATTAACTGTGCTTACACAGGAGAAGAGGGGCACAGAGACATGTTGGGTTTATTTCATTTTTTTCAAAGATAGCCCCCAAGTTATACATCTGAAAATGCAGCACTGTCGAAAATGTGTTGTCTTTAAAAGATTCATGTTTAATTCTGCTGTGTGCAATGCCTACAATCAAGACAGACTTCAAACAACATATCCTCTCACCAATACTTCTTCACCAGAAACTCTAACATGGATTTTCAGTTTTGGGAATATCAGTTAGGCATGAACAAGTAAACTAGGGCTGTGATTAGCTGCACCTCCTCTTTGAGTATCCTCAAGGACTGCAGTGCTGCAGCACATTTAAAAGTATGTGGCACATTTTTAAAAGTTATATTGAAATGCTTAGATAGAATTTATCATCTGGTCATTTCAGCTTTGTGAATTGATTTCTCATGAAAATGAATCATCATAAAAGAACATTAGAAAATGATGCACATTTGCATCTTAATTAAAAAACAAACTAAAACAAAACAAAAATAGCTTTGCATTATTTTATTTGAGAATATGTGATCCTACCATCAAAGAGGCAGTCTATTGTGAAGTACAGAGTTCTGCATAATTATGTGGGATGCCTCATCTGCCCTGTTTGGGGAATCATGCTCTGCTTGTCCTGTGGGGAGCTTCTGCAGTCCCCAGACCTGAAAGGGAGATTGAGCAGGGATTGACAAACCCAGGCTGAGCTGAGAAGGAGACCTGGGGCCACTAAACAGAGTGAGGCAGGAGGCCCCAGGGGAGGCAGGTCAGGTCCATTGCTTGTCCTTTTAGGGCCCTGGCACTATGTGTCTTCCAGCTTTCCACTTCATTTTCTGTCATTGTCTTTCTCCCAGTGTTTGGTGATTCTTTAGGAACCAAGATGGCAACAGCATGAGAGATTATCAGTCTGATCTTTAGCCAAAATAATATTCACTTAACTAGGATGAGCTGTGAAGTTTTACATCAACAGCAGAGTTGATATATTGGTGGTTTGCACATTTCAGTGCTTATATGCATAATTTTAATATGTTACTAAGATATACTTTGAACCAAATGCAGGTTTCTGCCAACAAACCAATGAGGCATGAGAAGCATGTCTGTAACCAGGGGTCAGCTAGCTGAAACTCTGTCCCCATTTAAGCTGTTATTTGGGAGCAACAACAGAGGTATGGATGGGAGCTAAATACCACATAGCTTACTGTAGTCCCTTCCATATTTTATAGCTCAAATCCTTTAACATCCCCTTGCTATTTCACTGCCCCTTGTTTCTTTCCTGCCCTTTCAGACCCATCTTTCCCATCCCTGCCATACTCACAGTGAATTCTCATATTTTTTGTACCTACATGGACAAAACACGTTTTTAGTATCAGACATCAAATCACACTTGGCATCTCTAGAGACACCACTTGGAAAATTTTTTTGCTGGTCATTATTTTATTTCAGTTCCATGAGACAGCTCTGTCAACATGCTGATGCTTATAAAACGCTTAACTTGTGGGATACCAGGCATTAATGCAAATACTCTCTTGATCTGGAATCCAAGTACCACCCCTACTGTACACTAGCTCATTTTTTGCACAATGAATCTGTTGTACCCTGACATACATTTGTGTAAATCATATCTGTTAACAGGGATTTGGGGGTTAAATTATTAATATTCTAAGTTACTAGCATAAATAAATCACAGAGATTTTTGCAAGCCACTTCTTTAAATCATATGGATGGTTTCTTTGATCATGAGATGGTTGCTCCTCTTTCACTATGTTTTCAATAATGGCTCTCATTGCTTTTGGCTTTTATTAACACACTTGATTTGTACAAATTTTGGCCTGAAATACCGAGTAATATCTTATATGAAAAAAGCTACGATTGTCTTAGAATAAAGGTATGAGTCACTGGGATTGAAATCTTCTGTACTGAATAAAAGAAAACTGTATCACAGTAGGCAGATGAAAAGCATTACTCACATGAGGAGAGAAAGATTTCTGAAATGCCACCTGAAGAGTATTGGTTTCACAACAAACTTACCCAATAAGACAAAGCATTAATCAGTAATTGGTTGTGCATCAGTTAGTGCTTCAGCCCTCCATAGAAAGTGATTGGAGTCCTCAGTGTAATAAAAAGGCTATGAGATTTAAGAAGCTGAATTCTGAAAAGCAGTTCATGAAAAATTAATTTCCTTCATTTTTAATTTTTATGTTCTAGGAATTGTGCTGACGAGAACTTTTTCTGTTTCTCCTTTTCTCTGTCTCTCCCTCTCTCTTCTGCCCCTCCCTTTTTTGTCTTGTTGGTTTTTGTTGTTTTTGTTTTTTTTTTTTTGTTAAGAAAGTAGTTAGAGCTGCCAGGCTGCAGGAAAATAAAGACAGAGCTATTTCCTGCCTTACCACACACCCATAGTCACAGTCTAAGAACTAATGTATAGGGGAGCAATGTGTCTATGACTTAAAGCCTAACAATAGATATTACTGAGGAATTCTTTAATGCCAGTTGTACCACCAGACAGGGTTATTACATCTAAAAAGAGAGGCACAAGTACAACTAGATGCTCAGTCCGTTGGAAAGCAATAAAAGTTTGTTGCTTATATGAATTCTGTTTCTTTGAAAATTACTCTCAAGCTGTTTAAGAGAAAGATATTCTCTTTGTGTTTGTAAAATGAGCTGCAATACAGCAGATCAGTAGGCCAAGCAGACTCAGCAGAATAATGTGGAAGCCAGAAATTCACCCCCTTTCCTAGGAAAAAGCAAAGACTACTCTTATCTAAATGAGCAAGGTTTTTAAAATGGTGACATATAAGATATTTTAAAGAAATGCAAAAGAGCAAATAAGAAAAAAAAAAAAAAATCCAGCCTTTTCTTTTCAGTTAGGGAAGGAGCCAGTAATGAACAGATGTGGCAGTGGCTTTGCAGAGCCCTGAGTACACCCAGGAATAGCAGCTGTTTAGAATGACAACACTTAAAAATGTGGTGGGTTGACCTTGGCTGGATACCGGTTGCCTACCAAGCTGCTTTATCACTCACCTCTTCAGCAGGAGAGGGGGAAGAAAATAAGATGGAAAAACTTGTGTGTCAAGATTAAGGCAGTATAATAAAATAAAAGTAAAGGCTGTGCATGACAAAAAAGGAAAATAAAAGATTTATTTAGTGATAGCAGACATTACATTCTGGCATAACTGAATCCCTTTGGAGATAGTCTCTGTCCTGGGTTCAGCATTAGCAGTCATGTTTCTGCTTCTTGGTAGCTGGTGCAGTGCTGTGTTTTGACTTTCGGCCTGGGAACAGAGCTGGTACCAATGATGTTTTGGTTTGGCCAAGGACTTTGTGAGCCTCATGCTCTGCCAGGGAGGAGGGGAAGCCAGGAGGAAGCAGAGACAGGACACCTGACCCAAGCTAGCCAAAGAGGTATTCCATATCACAGCACGTCATGCCCAGGAGGTAACTGGGAGTTAGCCGGAAGGGCTGGGAGACTGCAGGGTTGGAGAAGGTATCGGTCAGAGCTTGGTCGGGCTGGGGGGACGAGTTATTGGTCAGCTGGTGCTGAGGTGTTGTATTCTCTTCCCTTGTTATTTCCTTTATCATTATTATTATTGGTGGTAGCAGTAGTGATTTGTGTTATACCTTAGTTACTAAACTGTTCTTATCTCAGCCCGTGGGAGTTGCATTCTTTTCAATTCTTCTCTCCATCCCTCTGGGAGTAGGGGGAGGGAAAGGAAGGGGGGAAGTGAGTGAATGAGCCCTCTGCCTGGTTTTAAACCACGACAGTCTCCTTGTTCTTTCTTTCCCGGTACAGAATAATCAAACGGGTTAGCAATAAATAACTGGAAAGGGATAGAAGAATAAACAGTCATGTTTTGCTTGCCACATCCTCATCAGCAGAAATGTCTGGCTTGAGATGTTTGCACCCAACAGGAATTAAATTAATTTTAAGGAGCCACTGTAACAGGACAACCTAACTGTGTTTCCATCTGTGCCTAAAATTTATTCTTTAACCTTAAAAATAAATATTATTAATGGTAAGCATGGGTATGATAATATCTAATAATACATTTTTGTCATAGAGATCTCACAGCTGTCACCAACTCATGAAGGCTAACATGATAGCCATGGATGTGTCACCTTCATGTTAGGATTAGTAAATACTTACACACTACCTGCTTTGAAAAAATTTTTATATGGCTACAAATTTTAACAGGGGCTGGGGAAGAAAGGAGGTAATGCATATTTAAGAATTAAAACACAGCATTTACACTTCTAGAAATTTTTGTTCGTCACCAGCCACAGAAATAAGCCTGTAAAATGGAACTTGCCAGATAAAAATGGGTCTCCTATTACAAAATTAAAACTGAAACCACTTCCTCACTCACGGGGTGATGATTGGGATGAAAATTAGTCAAGCTGGGAAAGCTTGTTTGAATGACACATAGGGAGTCCTAGTTTTTGTGGTCCACAAGAGTTTTGTATTTCACACCTACCCGAAACTACTCATATGGTGGCATAGCCTCAATGAACTGCATGTTTCCCATCAGCAGTTCTTCATATACTCAATCAAGGAGTTTACATCCTAATATTTAGGTCTGAAATCTGCTCTGGAAAGTGCAGAACACAGAGTAAGAAATATTTTTTTGTGTTTTGAATAAACTTCCCTTACAGCTTTCTACGTTTTCTAGGAATATGACTTGAACCTCCCTCTAACTCTACAATGCAGTTACGCAGGGCTGCTGACAGACAAGGTATCGGTCAGCTACTGAAGGTCCTAACACAGCAGAGGGGAGACTTCATCGTTGGAGACTCTTGACAGCACTGCAAATTTCCTTCAGAGGTATAGCTGAAAGCTGGGAAAAGAAAAGAAGTCCAGAATTCCCAATGAGGCATTTTGTAATTTCAAAATTACATACAGAATTTCATAAACTAAAAATTGTTCAGCTATGCAATTATGAGTAATTTTTTAGTCATTGCAAAACATGTTTCTTAATATTCTAGTACAGATTCTCATAGCTGCTGCATGGAAATATAGGAATTTATACTTTGACATACATGTATATGATTCTACGATTCTATGTTTTTCAATCTACAAATCTTATATGAAAATAAAAAAATTAATAATAAGGAAAATTATTTTCCTTAGATCATACTCCATTTCATGGAAAACAAACAAATGAACAACAAAATCAAAAAAAAAAAAAAAGATGTTTCATAATTTCAATTTATGTCCTTTTGTTTTATTGACTCATAAAACATTTTTTTCTTACCTTCATAATAAATCCATTTATGTTTTGGTGATAATGATCTGGACAAATAGAAGCATTAAACTGAAATATATTGTGCACCACAAAAAATATGATCACAAGGTTCACAATGAAATGTTCAAGTCAGGGTTAAATGCATGATAATTATGAAGAAATGTCTAGCAGGCGAGAGCTGCTTCAGTGTAAAATGGCAGTTTCCTGAAGAATCTTGAATGGCTGTCTGGTTCAGTCTTGGTGTTTTCTAAAGAGTGCTTTAAATATATATATATAATAAAAATATATTTCTAAATATAATTCTATATTTCTTTTCTCAATAGGTAAAGCTTTGTAAGTGGAGAAATTTGTGCAGCTATATTTTTATGACTTTTCAAAACTGCTTTTCCTAGACTGTAGTTAAATAAGAATTAAAGGTAAAAAGAGCAAATGGAAAACCTTTGGAGAAGGCTGCTATCAAATTTCCCTTGAAATCTAATTGGCTATTACCCACTTCACTTACATCACCATAGAAAAGAGATAAATGGAAATAAGTTTCGTGGGAAATGCCGGTCTATAAGGAGGGCAAGAAGGAGGACCCGGGTAATTATAGACCGATCAGCCTTACCTCCATCCCTGGAAAGGTGATGGACCAACTTATTCTTAACACCATCTCTAGGCATATCAAGGATGAGGGGGTCATTAACAGCGGCCAACATGGCTTTACCAAGGGGAAGTCATGTTTGACCAACCTTATAGCCTTCTATGAGCAAGTAACTAGGTGGCGGGATGATGGTAGAGTGGTAGATGTGTTTTTTCTTGATTTCAGTAAGGCATTTGATACTGTCTCCCGCAGCATCCTCATAGATAAGCTAAGGAAGTGTGGGCTTGATGATCAGGTAGTGAGGTGGATCAAGAACTGATTGGAAGGAAGAAGGCAGAGAGTTGTGGTCAATGGGGCAGAATCTAGCTGGAGGTCTGTGACTAGTGGAGTCCCTCAGGGGTCGGTGCTGGGACCAGTGCTGTTTAATATTTTCATCAACAACCTGGATGAGGGAACTGAGTGCACCCTCAGCAAGTTTGCTGATGATACTAAACTGGGAGGAGTGGCTGACACACCAGAGGGCTGTGTTGCCATTCAGCAAGACCTGGACAGGCTGGAGAGTTGGGCGGAGAGGAACTTAATGAAATTCAACAAGGGCAAGTGTAGAGTCTTGCATCTGGGGAAGAACAACCCCATGTACCAGTACAGGTTGGGGGCTGACCTGCTGGACAGTAGTGAAGGGGAAAGGGACCTGGGGGTCCTGGTGGATAGGAGGATGACCATGAGCCAGCAATGTGCCCTTGTGGCCAAGAAGGCCAATGGCATCCTAGGGTGCATTAGAAAGGGTGTGGGTAGTAGGTCAAGAGAGGTTCTCCTCCCCCTTTACTCTGCCTTGGTGAGGCCACATCTGGAATATTGTGTGCAGTTCTGGGCCCCACAGTTCAAGAAGGACAGGGAATTGCTTGAAAGAGTCCAGCGCAGAGCCACAAAGATGATTAAGGGAGCGGAACATCTCCCTTATGAGGAGAGGCTGAGGGAGCTGGGACTCTTAGGCTTGGAGAAGAGGAGACTGAGGGGTGACCTCATCAGTGTTTACAAATATGTAAAGGGTGAGTGTCAGGATGATGGAGCTAGGTTTTTTTCAGTGATGTCCAGTGATAGGGCAAGGGGCAATGGGTGTAAACTGGAGCATAGGAGGTTCCATGTGAACATCAGGAAAAATTTCTTTACTGTGAGAGTGACAGATCACTGGAACAGGTTGCCCAGGGGGGTTGTGGAGTCTCCTACGTTGGAGATATTCAAGGCCCGCCTGGACAAGTTCCTGTGTGATGTACTCTAGGTTACCCTGCTCTTGCAGAGGGGTTAGACTAGATGATCTTTTGAGGTCCCTTCCAACCTTTGGGATTCTGTGATTTATCCAGTTGGACAGTCAGTCACAAGTAGCAAACCCTCCCCCCAAAATCTGTTTCTAAAAAGCCTTGTATAAAAACAATCATAAACATAACGTATGCAGTATTATATTGGTTTAAATCCTTCTTGGAAACCCTGTAAATCCAAGTTCAGTCATGTTTCATTGTTCTTGTTTTCATTGTACTTGCAATAAGGACAAGGTTGTTAACATGACATACTACTGTTGTGTCACTTAAAACCTTTGAAGTCTGTTATTTCTAAATTTTAAATTATTATTTTTTTTTAGTATTTGGGAATTTGATTTCATATATTCGAGAATGCTCCATATGTTCTTCCTTTTTTTTTAATTCCCCCTTTTTGGGGGGAGGTATTTTTTTTGTTGTTGGTTTGGTTTTGTTTTGTCTTTCTAGTATGAACAAGTGAAATTTGGCTGCTCTTGAGTTAAGAGAGAATAAGAAGATATTCTATTGAAAGAAGTAACTCACCCACACTTCCAGGAAGCCTTTACAAGAGGCTGAAGGGGCAGTTTTGAATTAGGCACACTGACAGGTTTAGGTTTGTACACATGCAAGTAGCTTTGCTTCATGAAACATGCACAAACTCTTTTGTCAGCCAAATTAAATCATCTTGGAAATTGCCTGTCTTGTGGTCCAGTCTCACATCTGGAAATTTTGCTTTTTGTTGCCCACACACAGCCTATCCTACTCTGAAATGCCACTCTTTTAACACACCTGTAATGCCGGCAACTATTGTGTTGTCCCACATGCCCACATCTCATGGCTGTGATGGACTAAAAGGGAATACTTTGACATAATCATATTTTAGTGGCAGGATCTCAAATCACAGCTGTTTCTATGAAAATTATTCACATCTTGCTCACAACAGCTCATATTTCCTTGATGTACACTTCAGCCTACGTGAAATAACATGAGAAATCTCCATATTTCTCAAAAAAATTCACTGTTATTGTTTCCAGCATTTTTCTTCACCTTTCTTTAATGTTTGCTGTCTACATGGTAATTCAAAAACAAGCATACATGCATACAGTGTTTGTGTACCTGTCAATTCTTTTGCTCATACAAACCCATGAACTCTGTGTTTCACTCTTTTAAAGCCTACCAAGCTGCACTTGGATCACAGGACCTTAAGCTTTCTGATAATATTGTTATTCATTGTGTGCCTGAAGCTGACAGTGTTGTCAGTAATGAATAATGTGCACTTAATAAATCATCACAGTAATGGAGTCTATAATGTAGCTGGGGTTATAATGTAGCTGGGGTTATATGTTACACTGTTCTGTTATAAATTTACAGTGGGACCTTGCGAATACCTCTGTTTATATGGCATAAAGTCATATTTACTGATGTATTCATGGTTGAAACACTGGGGTTCTCTATATATTGGTCCACTTGGCTTCAAACCTGAATTATTCTCAAAGTATACTCTATAAAACAGAAATATCCCTCAGGCACCATTGCCTTTTATAAGGCACAATTTTACTTTGCTATTGGCAGCGAATTGTGTAACTGTTGAATAAATGGGGACAGGTGTATGGGGTTTCTTTATGTTTTCTTTTGTTTTTTTTTTTTTTTTCTATTCACATAAGACTATCCTGAGACCTTCTAAATTTACCTCATTTCTGCTTTGGGATAGGAAGCCTTACTAAGTTTTGCTTTGTCTGTGGTGATTGTACAGGTTCATGTCTATTAGACAGGCTCATGTGAAAGACAATTTTGACAAGAAATACTAAATTTCTGGTTTTGGTTCATGATATTGCAGGGGTAGATAAAAGTGTTTAGCATTCTTAAGTATATGTTTTTAGGAAAAGATAATTTTCCATAATATTCACTAGGTGCTTGGAATAGGAACTAATATTGTTTTAGTTTTTGCTGCATTTAAAAGGCTAATGAGTCTATAAGGAAAAAAGAAGGAAAGAAGTTGAAGTTGTTTTCCAAGTCTGCTAATTCAGTGACCATTGGAGGTTGTTATCTGTGGGTGTACACCTGTGAGGAATAAAATTCATCACATCATTCATCCATGCAACTAAAAGCATTGATGATCCAAAGAATAGCCTTACAACCTTCTCTTAACATAGCAATGAAATGCTGTTTGTCAGGCTAGCAAAAATCATATATTCAGTACCAAAAGGGCTTGGCTATATTGTAATTTAATTAATCATGACTCCTAACAAAAATATCCCTCTCTTGTTATAGTGTGGTATAAGAATTGCATATGATGAGATCTGAAAGCAGAGCATAGGCTTGATAGTTCCTGCTGTGAAAAAGCACCATACTGTAGAGCCCTCTGGTGTTCAGCTAGTCAGCCATGCTGGTGGTTTTCCAGTGGCAAACTGAGTGATAGGATTTGGTGGCTCAACAGATGACAAAAAGGGAGAAAGACATAAGACAGCAATGCTCTAACAGCTACACTGTGAGACTAATGAAGTTATGTAAATTAAGTCTTCAATAGCTTAGAAAAAATAAGAGAAAAAAAGTGAAAAAAGGTATGAAAGAAAAGCACTTTATTCTTAAGTGTGTATTAACATGTAAAAACCAGTAAATATTATTACAAGAGTCTGGAAATTAAAGAGTTAAATATGGAAAAATATTTTACCCTTACCTGTATATTTTATGGGGTAGATAACTAATATGGAAATGTTTTATTAGTATCCACTATTATTTCACTGGTATTTCAAGAGAAGTGGAAATACCACTTTCTGTATGTTTATGCATGTTTGTAAAAGCACTTATTCTGAATAAGAACCTTCTTTTAGGCCATTTCAAAGAGAAAAAATTAGCTTCACAATAACATTGCGTGTTATCTTAAAATGTCACATCATTTCAGCATGTGGCTTAAAAGAAATTTAACATTTTAAACCAAATTACTGATTTGCAGTTAAAAAGTTATGAATGTTAGACTTTTCTCACTTTAGTTGTTTGACTGATTTCATCTCATTGAAAATCTGCATTAATAAATACAAGTTTAAACCAAAAAAAAACCCTACTTTGTTAACAATTGCTTGTGTAACATATGCTTGCTGACCGCCTACAGAGATCATTTGTGTGAAAAACGATGCAGTATAATGTATAACAAAAATAAATGCAGAGGCCCCTGTTTCAGACTAGAATTAATACTACATTTCATACTTATCGGAGGTCATGAATACTGAAAAGAAACTAAATCCTGATTTTACATATTCATGTTTGTATCCTTTGCATATTTGAGTGATTGCACTGATGAGATGCATACTCAGGAGACAAACCTGGTAGGTTGTTGGGCTACGTAAAATGTATATTTTCATTGAAGTTTTGCAAATGCAGTTTTAATGCGTTTTCCTGCTTAATACTCCTTTGCGTAGCTTTCAGCATTAGAGTCTTTAAAACCTAGAAAATGCTTACTTGGAAATACTTGTAAGAGTTTCCACTCTTGCTTCATGTCTCTTGTAGCTAGCTTAATGGCATTTTATACAACAGATGTTTCACCTCTGCGTTTTATACCCCTGCAACAAAACCTATCATTTTTTTTGTTTCTCAGGTCAAAAAATGATTCTTTGTTAGATTTCAGCTACCAAACATGTTTTTCTTTTATGATTAGTTCCCAGTACCTTCAGAATTTCTCACCACCAACCTTCCGATCTTTGAAAAGGACACATTTTCCCCAAAAACATACTTTCCCACAGTGTCTTAACTGATTTCATCAAAGTGTCTCTGATGAGTTACTTCTCCTGAATGAATGTCATGGTGAAGAGGACCTCAATGGACATCTCAGTCGCTTCATTGAATCCATTTTGATTACCATATGAAATGTCAACTAATTTCAAGACTTTGGCTTGCAATCACTGATCATCCATGTCAGAAAGCCTCAATTTAGCTTTTAATTCAGCTATTTTACTTAAAACTAGACCAGCCAGGTTCCTCTCATTACCAGGAAGAAACATCTGCACAAGTACTTCAGTTGATTCCCTTCAACAAGGAAGAGCAACAGTCCAATTAAACCCTGTCACCACTGTAGCGCAAGAGTAACCAGAGTTTGAGTTCAAGGCTACATGCTCCTGAGTTCAGTGAGCACTGATCACGTATCTGCAAACATTGCACATCTCCAAAAACAATCTTCATAGGACTGAAGTCTTCAGGAAGTGTTCTGCCTAAAAATTTCAATTGAAAAGTTCTCTTTGATCCACCTGAGTAAATTACTTTTCTTATATTTGGCTTCATCTTTATCATTGCATGCTGTTTTAATTATCATCCAGATCTATCTTCTTACCAGAAGCAAAGTTATGCCATTCTGCTTGAGTTATGGTCCCATAAATAAGGCACTAAACATGCACTAGTACTTTTAGTCTGCATGCTCACATCGTATCTGACAGCCACCCCTGTGCCACAGTGTAAGTACCATTAACATATTGCCTTCCAACAGAAAGAAAATGTTTTCACAGTTGTTCCGTATATTCATGTGACTCAGACTTACTTAATTCTTTACTCTGATGTAATCTATATTTCCTAGAACCCATAATCTCAAGCCTTTCTGACCAATTGTATCTTAAAGTTCAAAACGTGAGGGAGAAGTGCATGATTCCATACATTATATGTGAAGGTATGTGTTGCAAATTACAGTATTTTGCTGTTTGTAGAATCATGGAATCATAGAACAATATGGGTTGGACGGGGCCTCAAAGATCATCTAGTTCCAATCCCCCTGCTATGGGCAGGGACACCTTCCACTAGACCAGGTTGCTCCAGCCTGGCCTGTTATGTAAGCATTCTGAATGGTATAATAATGACATCTTTAAACGTGAAAGGTACATTATTGTGGCTATTTTCTTTAGGGTTTATTTTTTTGTTGTTTTTGGTGGTGTTTTTTCTCAAATTGAGAAAAGTTTGACTGTATTTCTCTGGATAGAATAAATTACTAAAGCACTATTGCTTCAATTTAGCTTTGCAGCTTACACTACCTCAAAAGCTGAGTACACTTACTGAAAAAATACTGAAAAAAAAAGAGAAAAAAGTCAGCTCAAGAGCAACCCAGAAAATCAACAAGAAGAAAAAGATTAATTTGTCATTAAAACAGTTGTAGTCTTTTATAAGAACAGCTGTTGTATTTTTAATTTCATGAAAAATACCAGTGTTCCAAACTTGTCTCATGTTCCTCATCACAGAAAATATATTGGGCTTTTAAAATGTAGGAATACCACCTTTCCCTAAATGGACTTCCACAATTGTACTAAAAATATCTTATGTCTGCTGTGGTCACAATATCCTCTCCAACTTAAAATATTGCAGAACTAAGATACTCAAAAGAATATGTGGTCTACAATAGCTTGAGTGACTGGCTTTGAGAACGAAATGAAAACTACATTTAGATTTACAAATTGTGAAAGTGATGTGGAAATCAACAAGTTGTAAGTAAATAATATTTGATTAGTCTCTTCTCTCAACAGAAATCTATATAAATAGACTTTTCCCGTTTGCTAGGATCTAAAACCAGTTTGTCTGTGGTAATTCGTAGTAGCTGTGAATTACTGCATTCTCAAAAGGCTTCTTTTCATTTCCTGTTCCATCTTTACTTCTTTTTCTACCATTCTTTCAATCTCTGTCCATGTGTCATTTAAGAATTTAGGTTTTGTTGAGTAATTTAGTTTTATGTAAGTGCCTATTCTGTTGCATATAGAAATGAATTTAAGAAAAAAAAAAAAGCAAGCTTTATAAGATCTCCAGGAAATACTCAATTATTTTCCTTTATTAGCACTTATTCCATTAAATCACAGGTTCTATCTTAATTAATGGCTGCTCCATACTGGATTTTAGAAATCAGTTCTCTTCTCCCTGAAAATACGATGCAAATATGCCATGAGAAATCGCAAAAATAGCTATTTTTTTAGTATGAAGATCAGTAGTGGTAAAGTTTGCACTGTTCATCGATTACGACTCTAAAAATTTCAAGTGTTATTGAAAGGACCTATTGTCCATGAGACCACAGTCATGCCACAGAGATGGTTCTCATTCATTATGTGGTTGTTTTGTGTTACTTGTATTGAGTAGTCCACTATTAACAGAGACCGAGGGAAAACATTTAAATGGGGCAATATGGAGCTGTATAACTTCTGAGAACATTAGCACTTCCATGGATCCACTGCTGTTTATTTGTTCTGTGTACTGCTTTAAGTGGGATACTCTCAGTGCCTCACTGAAGTAGAATATTCATGGTATCAGATATTATGGATCATGCTCTGGAACTAACATTTTCTCATGCTATATGGAAATGGATACACACAGACAAACTGCCCAATTATTTAATTCTGCTTAAAAGGTTAAACTTGTATTTAAAAATCAATTTAATATTTTAAAATCATCCATTGACTTAACTCAATGGACTGTATATTAGTAGTAATATCTGAATACTTCAAGAATGAGAAAATGGCAAGTGATTTTGCTTAATTGTTCTTTACTATAACTTTCACCCTGTGACATCAAACATATGCTCTTTTTGAAAATAGTCATTAACCTTTCACATGATGTATAACTAGCTTTATCAGTCCGGAAAAAAATTTCCACTTTGAGTTCTGAAAAGAAGATCCACTGGGAGACACACAAATGGTAAACCACACCGAAGGACACAAAAAGGCCCATAAAACAGCAGTAGGGTTATAAAGGTCTATGGATTTTAATTGCTGTGTGCCATTGTGCCTTTACAAAGCAATCAAGCAGGCAATCTCTGAAGACAGCCCTGCCATAATACATTTAACAATAGAGTTCTCACCCCATCAACAGACTAGGGTTTATGAAGGTCCCAATAGCAATTAATGACCTTGTACATTGAGAGAAAAAGACAAAATTACTTAAATTAACTACCCTTTTTGGATACATATTTTAAGTGCTAGAAAGTGTAATTCCAAGACAAGGAATGCAAAAGTTTTGATGGATGATAAACAAAAAAACATTCTTATCAATCTGAAATCATTGATATAACTAAATCTATGTAGATTTTTAATGTATTCTAATACTATGTAGGGGATGTTCTAAAAAATATAGTGCAATGCTAGTGCATGGAGGATTTTGGTTTGAGTGACATGTTATAATAGTCTAACTATGTAACCTAATTCCTTTCAAGGAACCATAAAAATCTATATTTCTGATATTGAGGTTGAATGCAAACTGTCAACATAAACTAATAAGTTTAACAGGGTTAAATGGACAGTATTGTTGAGTAATAATAAGTATAAACCTTTTTTATAAAAAAAATATACATTTGCCTTCTTTTCACATGTGTTTTCACACATAAATGAAATTGTAAAGAGCTGTAAATTCAGTAGTGGTGGACAACATGAAAAATAGTGATCAATGCATGAAGGTAGGCACTACAGTCTGAAGATAAAATCTCATAATTAAAGCTGGATATGAAATAGAGAAAAATAAATTATCACTTAATCAGATTCTGTATAAAAGCTACTATATATACTCTATGAACTGATTTTCATTTAAGTGTTTTTACACTCTATCAGAGGAAAATGTAATGCTGTTTTTCTTCAGATGTGAGATGAGTGCTCTTTTGTGCCTGAGATATTAGATCACCTCTGTGAACAAGGGGCAACTATTTAATTATTTTTGGTTTGTTTTTTTTTTTTTTTATGGGAAATGATCCAGACATATATAGCTAACTAAACAGTCTACTTCACTTCTCTAATTTTCTTCTTCTTCTTTATAATAAAGCCACATGATATAACCCATGTAAAGATGGCTATGAAATTAAAATTTTTCTGGAGTTTCCATTTACAATCTGATTTAATCCTTGTCACTTAATCTCAGTTTAATCAATCTTGGATATATAAAGAATCATTCTGTTATTATGATACTACTATTATTTTGAAAGGTGGATGATCCATGTGGTAAATAATATGAATTAAGGCCAAAAATGCCAGTAAAACATTTTGCTGTTCAGCCGAAGGAGATACATACTCAAATGGCCTATCTGTGCTTAGCTGACAAAAACAACTGCACTTGTAAAGAGTCCACATAAATGACATTGCACTGGCAGTAATATGGCAGGAAGACCTCATTCTATATGTGCTGCCACTTGTTCTGACCATTTTGGAAAGCAGCAATCTTAATGAACTTATATCTGTCTACTTATAGTCATGTGCAAACGTAGCTGTAGAGTTAGTACATTGCAAAAAGATGTGAAACAAATCTAAATCTAAATAGTCTATTTATTTTCATGCATTCTTTTCCCTATTATAAAAAGTTTCATTAAGTATACAGCTTTGGCCAGTAAAAGAGATTTAACCAAAGAATATTTGAAATCTAATATTATACTGATAGTATTTTTTAATTTTACTTGCATTACTCTTCCCCTATAAAAGAGCAATCTAACTTTAGTACTGAATGCCTTCTATTTTAAATTGAAAAAGCAAATTGTAACACAGTCTTCTAGACTTCTCTTTGATCTGTAGTTGGTAGGAGAGATGTGTTTCAGAACAGACTGAGTATGGCTAATGATAAACTTGCTCATTTAAAATCTGTTCAAGAATGTGGGGAAAATACATCTGTCCCTTTCTCACACATACACTCAGTTATAATAAAAACAAGTAGTATATGTTCATGCAGAGTAAAATATGTGTGCTTTTGGAGTCCAAAATAACACAACTGTCGTGGTTTAAACCCTAGCCAGACAGCTTGTTCACTCACTCCCAGTGAGTGGTGCCGGGCTGAGAGCAGCCCCCCCCACCCCCCCCCACCCCTCCCCGGGGCTCTGCCCTTCCCCACTCCCAGAGGAACGGGGAGGAGGATCGAAAGAGTGCAACTCCCACGGGTTGAGACAAGAACAGTCCAGCAACCAATGTACAACACAAATCACCACCGCTACCACCAACGACAACGATAAGAGAAAATAAGAAGGGAAGAGAATACGATACCAGTTACCCCCCACCCCGAGCATGACATGCTGTGGTATGGAATACCTCTTTGCTTACCCTGGGTCGTTTCTGCTTCCTCCCGGCTTCCCCTCCTCCCTGGCAGAGCATGAGCCTCACAAAGTCCTTGGTCAGGGTAAACATCACTTATCAACAACTGAAAACATCGGTTTCATCAGCACTGTTCCCAGGCTGGAAGTCAAAACACAGCACTGCACCAGCTACTACAAAGGAGAAACATGACTACTACTGCTGAACCCAGGATATTATCCACCCCCTATTCCATACCATTCACGTCATGCTCAGAACCCACATTTTCAATACACCATCGCTCTCCCACATGCATCCATCCATCCATCCATATACACACAGACCAAGAGAAAAAGATCATTTTCTTAGTGCATGGACCAATCCCTATAATGCTGCCACGTCCATTCGGTCCATGATGTCAGGTTCCATCTCTCGTAACAATCTTTCAGGACAGGAAAGGCTGTGTGCAGTATTGGATCGTTGTCTGCTGACGCTGGTCGTTCCTCTACTGCGGAACTCATCCGGTTCTATCAAAGTTCATTCTCTGTTGGGATGATGGTTGGAGGGAAGTCAGGGCTAGTCGCTGGTGACCTGGAGACATCTAGTTGATGAGCTATGAAAGTATTACACAGCAGGCAACAGCATACAATTGAGTTCACTGGCTGTTTTCCCCTAAAATCAAATCCCCTTGAGGTATACATCAGACTTCCCCATCTTCCCGCATTACCCACCAAGTATATCCAGGTCCCTGAGCAAAAGCAATCCCACGAGTGGGTTTGCCTTTACCTGAAGCAGGAATAACCCAGACTGTCTTCCCCAGCAAATTCTTCATATGCACCGCAGGAACTTTGTCCCCTTCTACAATATGTAAATGTTCTGACTGGGCTGGGCCGGCCCTGTTGGCAGATCCTCTGGTGTTGACCAACCAGGTGGCCTTTGATAAGCTTGAAAGTTCCCCCACCCATTGCTCTCAGTGTAGTTTTTAACAGCCCATTGTACCATTTGATTCTCCCAGAGGCTGGTGCATGGTAGGGGATGTGATATACCCACTCAATGCCATGTTCTTTGGCCCAAATATCTATAAGGTTACTCTGGAAATGAGTCCCATTGTCTGACTCAATTCTCTCTGGGGTGCCGTGTCGCCACAAAATCTGTTTCTCAAGGCCCAGGATAGTGTTCCAGGCAGTGGCATGGGGCACAGTGTATGTTTCCAGCCACCCGGTGGTTGCTTGGCATGGCACTTGCCTTGGCGGGTTGGTGGCAGCGTGATATAGTCAATCTGCCAGACCTCCCCATATTTATACTTCAACCATCGTCCTCCATACCAAAGAGGCTTTAACCGCTTGGCTTGTTTAATTGCAGCACATGTTTCACACTCATGAATAACCTGGGCAATAGTGTCCATTGCTAAGTCCACCCCTTGATCACAAGCCCATCTATATGTTGCATCTCTGCCCTGATGGCCTGAAGTGCCATGGGCCCACCGAGCCAAAAATAATTCACCTTTATGTTGCCAATCTAAGTCCATCTGAGCCACTTCAATCTTAGCCACTTTATCCACTCGTTGGTTGTTCTGGTGTTCCTCAGTGGCCCGACTCTTGGGTACATGGGCATCTACATGACATACCTTCACCACCAGGTTCTGCACCCTGGCAGCAATATCTTTCCACAGTGCAGCAGCCCAGATGGGTTTACTTCTGCGTTGCCAGTTGCTCTGCTTCCATTGCTTCAACCACCCCCACAGGGCATTTGCCACCATCCATGAGTCAGTATAGAGGTAAAGTACTGGCCACTTTTCTCGTTCAGCAATGTCCAGGGCCAGCTGGATGGCTTTCACCTCAGCAAACTGACTCGATTCACCCTCTCCTTCAGCAGTTTCTGCAACTTGTCTTCCAGGACTCCATACAGCTGCCTTCCATCTCTGATGCTTTCCCACAATACGGCAAGAGCCATCAGTAAACAAGGCATACTGCTTTTCACTTTCTGACAGTTTATTATACGGTGGGGCCTCTTCAGCACACACCACCTCCTCCTCTGGTGACATTCCAAAATCTTTGCCCTCTGGCCAGTCCATGATGACTTCTAGGATGCCGGGACAACTGGGATTTCCTATTCGAGTTCGTTGTGTAATTAGTGCAGCCCATTTACTCCATGTAGCATCAGTTGCATGATGTGTAGAGGAGACCCTGCCTTTGAACATCCAGCCCAGCACGGGCAGCCGGGGTGCCAGGAGGAGCTGTGCTTCAGTGCCAATCACTTCCGAAGCAGCTCGAACCCCTTCATAGGCTGCCAGTATCTCTTTCTCAGTTGGGCTATAGCTGGCCTCAGATCCTTTGTATCCCCAACTCCAAAAGCTGGGGAGTCAACCTCGAGTCTCCCCTGGAGCTTTCTGCCAGAGGCTCCAGGTAGGACCGTTCTCCCCAGCTGCAGTGCACAGTACATTTTTTACATCTGGCCCGGTCCGGACTGGTCCAAGGGCTACTGCATGAACTATCTCGTGTTTGATTTGCTCAAAGGCTTGTTGTTGCTCAGGGCCCCATTTAAAATCATTCTTCTTCCGGGTCACATGATAGAGAGGGCTTACAATCGAACTGTAATTTGGGATGTGCATTCTCCAGAACCCCACTGCACCCAAGAAAGCTTGCGTTTCTTTCTTATTAGTTGGCGGAGACATTGCTGTTATCTTGTTGATCACATCTGTGGAGATCTGTCTACGTCCATCTTGCCATTTTATTCCCAAAAATTGAATCTCCTGTGCAGGTCCCTTGACCTTACTCCGTTTTATGGCAAAACCAGCTTTCAGCAGGATTTGGATTATTTTCCTCCCTTTCTCAAAGACTTCTTCCGCTGTATCGCCCCACAAAATAATGTCATCAATGTATTGCAGGTGTTCTGGAGCTTGCCCCTGTTCCAGTGCAGTCTGGATCAGTCCATTGCAGATGGTAGGGCTGTGTTTCCACCCCTGGGGCAGTCGGTTCCAAGTGAACTGGACACCCCTCCAAGTAAAAGGAAACTGTGGCCTGCACTCTGCTGCCAAAGGAATGGAGAAAAATGCATTGGCAATATCAATCGTGGCATACCACTTGGCTGCCTTTGACTCTAGTTCATACTGAAGTTCTAGCATGTTCAGTACGGCAGCACTCAATGGTGGTGTGACTTCATTCAGGCCACGCTAGTCTGCTGTTAGTCTCCATTCTCCATTAGACTTTCATACTGGCCATATGGGGCTATTAAAGGGCGAGCGGGTCCTGCTGATCATCCCCTGACTCTCCAGTCTATGGATCAGCTGATGGATGGGAATCAGGGAGTCTGGGTTGGTGCGATATTGCCGCCGGTGCACTGTTGTGGTCGCAATTGGCACTTGTTGTTCTTCAACTTTCAGCAACCCCACAGCAGAGGGATCTTCTGAGAGACCAGGCAAGGTGGACAGCTGCTCAATTTCCTCAGCCTCCAAAGCAGCAAGACCAAAAGCACATCAGTACCCTTTTGGGTCTTTGAAGTACCCTCTCGTGAGGTAGTCTATGCCGAGGACGCATGGAGCCTCTGGACAAGTCACAATAGGGTGCTTTTGCCATTTCCTCCCAGTCAGGCTGATTTCAGCCTCCAGCACAGTCAACTCTTGGGATCCTCCTGTCATTCCAGAAATACAGATGGGTTCCATCCCTTGACAGCTTGATGGCATCAGGGTACACTGTGCACCGGTATCTACTAGAGCCTTATACTTCTGTGGGACTGATGTGCCAGGCCATCTGATCCACACAGTCCAGTAAATCCGATCGTCCCCTACCTCCACCTGGCTGGAGGCAGGGCCCCTCTAATGATCATCACAGCGTTGGACACTTAAGACTATTAATCCGGTCAGGTCTGTCGTTATCTCAACCCCTCGTGCCCCACGTTGGGCGCCAAAAGAACTGTTGTGGTTTAAACCCTAGCCAGACAGCTTGTTCACTCACTCCCAGTGAGTGGTGCCGGGCTGAGAGCAATCGAGGCCCCCCCTCCACCCCCCCCCCACCGGGGCTCTCCCCTTCCCTGCTCCCAGAGGAACGGGGAGGAGGATCGAAAGAGTGCAACTCCCACGGGTTGAGACAAGAACAGTCCAGCAACCAATGTACAACACAAATCACCACCGCTACCACCACCACCAACAATGATAAGGGAAAATAAGGGAAGAGAATACAATACCACCGGCCAAGAAACGAGTCCCACCTGGAAGCCTGTGTCCTTCCGGGCATGACGTGCTGTGGTACGGAATACCTCTTTGGCTAGCCTGGGTCAGGAGCCCCGTTTCTGCTTCCTCCCGGCTTCCCCTCCTCCCTGGCAGAGCAGGAGCCTCACAAAGTCCTTGGTCAGGGTAAACATCACTTAGCAACAACCGAAAACATCGGTATCACCAACATTGTTCCCAGGCTGAAAGTCAAAACACAGCACTGCACCAGCTACCACGAAGGAGAAACATGACTGCTACTGCTGAACCCAGGACAACAACCTATACATGTTTTCTTGAATAAGTTCATGCTGTTTTCCACCTGTCTTGACACCCTGTTTCCTCAAAATGCCTAATAAAAGTCTGGAGTGGGAATAAACCCCAACAAATAAACCCTGACTGGGATACAGTGGAAAAGAAATTGTGGGAAATATGGGGATGAGTAGAATTTCAGATGAAAAAAAAAAAAAAGTGCTACAACTTTTTTTTTTTTTTCTCTCTGATGAGCATACTAAGGTTGGGCTATGACTGCAGTTTAATCTCTAGGCTTAACCCATACTTGGAGCTATTTGCCCTACAGTCACACCATGAGGAATTAAATCTTCACATAGCTGTTGGCCTGAGCTGGCACTTGGATTACCAAGGATGAAAAATGTGCTAATGTGCGTAGGTACTGCTGTAGACTGGGTTGTCTTTGATGGAATACCATGGTTATATTTAAGCAGTGAATTCAGGAGTCTTTCTGCCATTGCACAGAATGAGTAGGTGTAGAAAACATATAGAACAGACTGGAAGAAATACCTTTGCAGTTCAAAAAAAAAAAGAAAAAGAAAGAAAGAAAACCTTCAAAGGGCAAAGTTCATTAACCTCAGTAATGACAACAATGATTAAAAAGGACATTGGTGCAAGTAATAAACCTGATTAAGTCTTATATCTGTAAAATGCCAAAAAACTTGGGTTGAAGACACTGGCAAGAAAACAGTGAACACAGTGAGTGAACACAGAGTGAACACAGATAAATAGTTTCTGACTTTTGGGGAGAGTAGATAATACTACCTTGTGGTGAAAAACCAAACAGGGAAACTCCCACGTTTGGTTGACAATGGCTTATCAAGAGAATGCTAGGGATGGAAAATATTTTGCAAATGGAATGAAAGGTATGCTGAAAAGAGAACGAAAATATATAAAGAAGAGAGCTGGAGAAAACAGAGATAATTTAATGGAAACATTCAAAGGGGAAGCCTGACTTATGGGGATAAAAATTATTTTTAAAGGGCATTTTTTTGGGCTGATGAGGAAGCAAAAGTCCAGTATCCTCTTATGGTTTTGGTGAAAAATACATAAATTCAAAGCTAAGGAGACAATAAACAAAAGATTTTTAAAAAAAAATCTTCTGCAGTATTTTTAATCAAATTTCCTCTCGTTTGGAAATAAAAAAGGAACAAACAGTTACAGCATAAAGACACATCAGAGTCTGTCTTCATAGCAGACTCTGATAACATTTAATTTAATTGTTAAAATAGGATTTAAGGGAGTATTTGCATCCCTCAACTTTAGATAGCAATCTATGCTAGTTAAATTAGCTGTCTATAATCACAAGGCTGTTTCTAAAGTTGAAGCGAGACATTTCTCTGGTGAGCCATCCACAGGATGCTCAGGTGCTCTGTCTCTCTGGCCTCTGCAGGTGGTTCTGTGTCTCCACTGACTATAGAAAGAAACTTCTCTGGCTATATATCATGGGATAAGAGCACCTCTTTTTGTAAAGGATCTTTTCACTTTCTGTAGCTGAAATCTTACTTCAGTGTGCTACAGTCTCAAGTCATTTAGTTTTTTTAATTTAGTCATTATTAATTTCAAAATCAACCCTAAAAAAATGCTTACATGTATTTAATGATATTGAAGGTTCTTTAACCATCCCCAGTGAACAAATGGCTGATAATCTGATGATTACTGAGTTTATGCAGTCATTCAATCTCTAAGGTCTTGGAAAGGGTTATATAATGTCTGAAATGACAGAGTTCTTTAGGACAGAGCTATTGATTTCTGAGAAGAAAAGGTGTTGATTGCATGCTTCTATATAATAATTTATGTATTGCTTCATTATAATAAATGAATGAATACATTTTTAACTTTATATAAAAAATCTTCGGGGGCCTCTTCTTTGTGGGGGAAAGAAAAAATATAATTGATTTTCCTGAGAAAACTCTGTTTTCTGTACCTATATGTTTTATAAGAGTAAAGCTCTGATATCCACTAGATTGTAATGCCTAGGAAATAAAACTACTGACCACGTGTTTTAAGATAGAGATTTGAATGCTCTTTCTGGCCTAGAAACACCAATCATTTAAAAAATACAGACTAACATCTTTGTTTCACAGTATTCTATAGATGATGGATGAGGAGAGCAGAACAGTCACAAGGTTACTAGCATAAGATGCACAAAAGCCATTTGTTCAGTGTCTCATGATAAAAATGGGAATGCATGAGTTTCTTAGCTGTTTCATGGAAAAGTACACAATATTGCTGTGTCCACACAGGCTTATGATAAGGTTAGCATAAGTCTGAGTATTGCAGGGTCTCCTAACCACCTGAAGAGTGGTAGAAAATATTGATCAAAAGTTTTATAGGCTAGAAACAATTGTTAAGCTTTGAAAATGCATTTAGTTCTAACCACACATGCTCTGGCTTAAGTAGATTATAGACTGAGTGCTTTCTTGTTCATGACTTTATATTGCAGTACAGGGCTGGAGTGTATTCTTTGATCACACCACCTTAATTTTCTTATTTCTTCTCTTCTTCAGTTCTGTATGAATTTATTAATTATTTGTTCTCTAAATTAAGTGGATATTTTTGCACCTTGCGGAAACAGTCTTCGACAAAAATTTCTCTGGAAAAGGAACAGTACCTACTTACCTGCTTAAACTAGAAGCAGCACAATAGAAGAATTTAGACTAGAAGCAAACAATGACAAGGCATAAATCAAAATACTTGTGCTAATACTTATGTCACCACAGCACCAAACTGGGTGGCTTTACCTGAAATGGGAATACCCTTTTGCAAGATTTGAAGCACAAGGGCTACTTGCAATAAGGAGAGAACTGAATCATTGACCTGTTGTTGTTTTGGCTGTTGTGTAGGAGGTATGCATGATATTTGTTGATAAATGCTTCACAGAAACACAGAAGAGCCATAGAGGCAGAGTGATAAAGAGGGATAATACAAATCATCACAACAGAGACACTGTTTTAAAAATAGGGTTTAGTTCACAGGAGCTCTACCAGCAGAAGCTGAGTTAGAAATAGGTTGAATATTGTTTGACAGAATAAATATTTACCATTATCAAAGACCATTTTTCCAAAGACCATTTTTTTCAAAGACCATTTTTACCTGATGGAAAAGTCTTGATATAATATTAATGCTGGTTTTTGTTTTATATTTTTTACCATTTAATTGAGCTTCAGGCATCCTAAGTATGTATAGGTGCTTCCATAATTTGAAAATAAAATAAATACATAGGCTGTTTGTGGCAATCTGTATTCCTAAACACATTTATCAACTTTTCCACATGACATTGTGGTAAAGAGTCCAGCAAAGACTGATGTGTCTAGGTTATAAACTTTTATTTTTTACTTTGTTGATCTTAATTGAGTGAGATTTAAAGGTGTGCAACATATACCTCTTTAGCTATTCCAATTATTTCATAACTATTTTCCTTTTGAAAATGCAGCTCAGATACCATAAATTAAGCAATAGCATGCTTCAGTTGCAAGACTAGGAAGGTCTGGTTTTGGTGGGCAATGCATGTAGACAGACTCTTACCATTTCCAACCCAATGGTAACAGACTCTTACCATTTCCAACCCATGACTCACTGAAATACAGTAATGGTATGTCTGGTAAATTCCTCTAAATTGCAAGTGCAATAGAAGGTTTTTTACATGGCCTTGAGTTTGGTGTTGTCACTACTCTTGGAATTCAAGGAGCAAAACTTCTCTTTTTGGAAAAATAAATATTTTCAACTGGAAATAGAAGGGAAAATACATTTTTTTTTTTTGAAAGTGCATGTATGTCTTAGTACCCCAAAGTATATCGAAAGTCCATAGGGATCTACCTCATCTCATCTGTCATTTGGAGGGAGCACAGCATAACCACATTTACTTAAACAAGAATACATTATGCCTTGGGGAAGCTTGCCTGCAAAGAAATTTTGTGCTGCCCAAACATTCTGTTTAAATAACAATTTTAGGTGACACAATTCCAAGTATGGGGCAGTTGTCCCTATAGTAAGGTTTGATTTGTTGTGTAGTACTCTATAACATATGCGACTTGGAAGTCTCAGCTATAGTCATAGCAGCTCAAGCCATTTCATACTACAACTCATTGTGCTTCACAGAATGAGCACTGCAAACAATATCATATTTTCAGCAGAGACTGCTTTGAATAAATCCATGATGAGAAACTGATTCAAAGGATAGAACAATTTCTGTCAATCTCCTGCACTGGCAACCTGAAATGCCAAAGTACTTGTCTTCTGAGCTTCAAATCTATTGCTTGTGGGTTAGTCAAATGATTAAAATGATTAAGCTCAGGCTGATTTTTTATTTATTTTTTTCAATTTTAATCCACATTGTAAGAAGAAGGACATTTTCTGGAATGTCTTTAGAAAATGACTGGCAAAATGGATCATGTGTAACATTAAGTTCAGCAAGAAAGTTTTCAGAAAGGACTTTGGTTGTGATGTGAATAAATATTTGTTGGGTAGAGCGGGTTGCCAAAAAGTAGTGGTAAAAAATGTGAGTGGTTCTGCAGTCAGTATACCAGACTTTGCCAGCAATTCACTGCAAAAACAGACTAAAGATAGAAATTCCTTTTTTGTGATAGACAGACTCAGTGAGAATGGATTTCTCAGTGTATCCACCTGTTTTACCCTCAAACATCTTGTTTCAATGAGTTAGCCACCTTTGAAAATTGCACTTTTTAGTTTTACACTGTACTTGTTACTGTTTCCTAGTTGCCTTTTTTAATATGTTTGCATTCCCTTCCCCACTTCCACTTTTGTTGCTGTATCTACAAAATTTATCCACAGCAGATCATCAGCCTGCCAGTCTTTGGTATATGACATTTTGACATAGTTTTATCTTCATCTGTTTTTCAAAAAACTTGCTTTTAAATACAGGTCAGAGGGGTTAAAAAAAACATGGGTTGAGCATAATTTTGTAATACAGCACATTATTTTTTTGATAGTGTTGAAACAACCACCTCCAGACACTAAATATACAGCCTTTCCTAATGGCCAATACTTCTCTTTAGACGGAGATATTTTCCTCTGTTCCTATTATTATTTCCATAGGCTCTTGTATATGCTCTTTAGGCAAAATTTCTAAGCTCTAATTCCTTCCCCTAACATTTTGTTTGTTTGTTTGTTCCACAGACTCTTTGTTCTCCCTTTATTACTCTTTGTTGCACGAAACAGCAGGTAAGTATGGATGACCAGAGCTGGATAGGATCATTGCCAGCAGAGGTAAAAGTACAGTGGGGCTAGGAATTACAAAGCAGTGTTGGGCCAAGAGGCCTAGAATGGGGTATATTGTTGGATCTGAGAGACTCCAATAACAAAGTGGAACCTAATAATGTAGGAATTGATTATCATAGAGTCATAGACTCATGAAGTGGTTTCGGTTGGAAGTGCCCTTAAAGACAATCTAGTTCCAATGCCCCTACCACGAGCACACCCTTCACTAGGCCAGGTTGTTTAAAGCCCCAGCCTGGGGCTTTACAGTCCAGCCTGGCCTTAAAAACTTCAAGGAATGGGGCAGCTAGGGCTTCTCTGAGCAACCTGTTCAGTGTCTCACAAAATGTTCTCATTAAAGAGCTTCTTCCTAATATCTAACCTATATCTACCTTCTCCTAGTTTCCCCCCTTGTCCCATCATTACATGCCCTTGTAAAAAGTCCCTTTCCAGCTTTCTTGTAGGTCTTCTTTAGGTACCAAAAGACAGCTATATGATCTCCCCTGAGCCTTCTCCTCTCCAGGCTGGACAAGACCAACTCTGTCAGTCTCTCATCATAGGAGAGGTGGTCCAGCATTCTTTGTGGCCCTCCTCTGGACTCATTCGAGCGGGTCCATGTCCTTCTTGTGTTTGGGCCACAGAGCTGAGCACAATACTGCAGGTGGGGTCTCACAAGAGTGGAGTACAGGGGGAGAATCACCTCACTCAAGCTGCTGGCCACTCTCCTTTTGGTGGCAGCCCAGCACACGGTTGGCTTTCTGGGCTGCAAGCAAAAATTGCTGGCTCATGTTGAACTTTTTGTCAACCATCACCCCTGAGTTTTTGTTTTCAGGGGTACTCTTATTCCATTCTCTGCCCAGTTTATATTTGTTCTTGGGATTGCTCTGACCCAGATGCAGGACCTTGCACTTGGCATTATTGAACTTCATGAGGTTGTCATTGGCCCACCTCTCCAGCTTGTCCAGTTTCCTCTGGATGACATCCTTTCCCTCCAGCATGTTGACCTCACCTCACAGCTTGGTGTCATTGGCAAACATGTTGATGGCATGCTCAATCCCACTGTCCATGTCATCAACAGAGATGTTGAGAAACACTGACCCCAACACCAACACCTGAGGTACACCAGTCGTTATTGATCTCCACCCAGACATTGAGCCATTGACCACAACTATTTGAGTGCAACCATCCAGCCAATTCCTTATCCATAGAGTGTTCAAATGTTTAGAGCTTAGAGACAAGAGTGTCATGAGGGACAGTGTCAAATGCCTTGCACAAATTCAGGTAGATGACTTCAGTTACCCTTATCCACCAACCTGTATCCCCATCATAGAAGTCCACCGAATTTGTCAGGAATGTTTTGCCATATTGGCTGTCATCAATCACCCCCTTATTGTTCATGTGCCTTATCACAGTTTCCAGAAAGATCTGCTCCATGATCTTACTGGGCACTGAGGTAAGACTGAGTGTAGTTCCCTGGGTCTTTCTTTTTTCCATTTTTTAAAAAGGAGGTTATTTTTCCCCATTTCCAGACAGGAAGAACACCACTGGACTGATGCCACTTCTCAAATATGACAGATAATGGCATGGCAACCTCATCCACATACATCCGTCAGGACCCTCAGATGCATCTCCTTGGGCCTCATAGACTTGTGCACCTTCAAGTCCCTTAGATGATCTTGAACCTGATCTTCTACAGCTGACAGTTCTTCATTCTCACAGTCCCTATCCCTACCTTTTGTGACTTGGGCAGTGTCGGTGGAGCTCTTGCCATTGAAGACCGAGGCAAAAAGTTGTTGAATACCTCAGCCTTCTCCATGTCGCAGGTGATCAGGTCTCCTGTTTCCTTCTGGGGTGTGGGCCTCATTTTTGCTCATCTTCCTGTTATCCCCAGTGTACCTGAAGAAGTTTTTCTTTTTGTCCTTAATGTCCTTGGCCAGACTGAGTTCTGTCAGGGCTTTAGCTTTTCTAACCTGATCCCTGGCTGCTCTGGCTGTTTCTCTATAGTCTTCCCAGGCTACCCGTCTTTGCTTCCACACTCTGTAGGCGTCTTTTTTATGCTGGAGTTTGTTCATATATGCAGGCCTCCTGGCTTTTATACCTGACTTCTGCTTTTTCAGGATGCATCGCTGCTGAGCTTAGAGGAGGTTATCTTCAAATATTAACCAGCTTTCTTGAGCCTCTCACCCTTCCAGCGCTTCATCCCATGGCACTCCACCAAGCAGAACCCTCAAGAGGCCAAAGTCTGCTCTCCTGAAGTCTGGGTTAAGAAGCTTGCTTGGATCCTCCTCACATAAGTATTCCTAAGGATCTCAAACTCCAACATTTTGGGGTCACTGCAGCCAAGGATGCCCTCTGCCTTCACGTTTCTTATCAGCCCCTCCATGTGTGGGTATACGTCAAACTGTAAACATGGACTACAGATGTATTGGGATAATAATTGCAAAAATCACGTAATAGGAAATATGCAGGATATCTTAGGAAGGAACACGGGGAGGACAGTGCAGAGCATGCAAAGTGGGCATAAGGAAACTCCAACACAAAAAAAAAAGGTGCTCTTCACATGAATGTGGTTTGCTATAACCTCATCTGCTGAGAAGGCTGTTCCAGGTCATGATTCCAAAATGGATTTAAATTGTAGGGACTTTTCACTGGGCTGTTAGGACAAGAGCTATTTCTTCTACACCTCATATTGTTCAATTTCAGGGAGAAGGTAGCCAATGAAGGGGAAAGTTTTACTTTCTGTGAAGTGCTTGTTTTGGAAAACTGTCAGGAAGGGGGGAGAAAAGAAACACAAAATGTCATTAAAAAGCCAAGAGACAAGGATCAAGCTTGTCTGCATAGCAAAGATTACTGAATACTTGAAGTCTATATTTGAATTTCTCAAGCCAGTCAACATCCAGGATTATTAAAGCAAATCTCAGATGGACTTTCTTCATCTTTTTAATATAAATATGCTGTCATGGCTTTGTTCAGGTTTCTGCAAAAGAGGGTGTAATGGATCAATCCATGTATTTTTGAACTAGCAAATGTATATTCTGTTTATTTTCCTGTAACTCTACTCCAAACTTGAAATTATTTTTCTCTTGCTTTCCAACAAAAACAGTACTAATCATACCAGAAAAGATTCTTCATTTTCAAAGCAAAATATTTCAGTTAATGGAAATGGGTATTATGATAAAGTACTCTATTGGAACCAACTAAAGTATTGTATTAGAGAAAAACTATAGAGAAATTTGTATTATTTATTAACTTTTTGAAAAATATGTACTTGTGCTAAAGCTGATACATATGAGTGTCTATAAAGAAATTCTTGATGTATATGTGAGCAAATCTATTACTGTGTTTGTAGCAGCTATGTCTGATCCTCTAATAGTCTTTTTTTTTTTTCTTAGGTGAATGGAGGATGGACAGACAAAGATAAAAGAAGTAACAAAATTGTTATTCTGATGACAGCATATCCCTACATAAGATAAACTTCTTTTTTTTTTTCTTCTTCTTTTACATGAAAATGGCCACTGCAAACTTCCCCTGGCTCACTTCCCAAAACTCACGCATTTGGAGAGGTCTGACCAAGCTTACTCTCTAGACAAAACAGTTTTCCTGCACAGCCAGTCTACAGACCCTTCTCACTAGCAGTCTACAGAGCACCCCTTCTGATGGCATGTTTTACAACCATCAGTGACAAGCCTCCCTGAAGTCATTAAAAGTACAAGACACATAATTCCTTAATGTTACTGAATAGTTTCCAGAAAACCTCTTTTTTTAATAAATGTAAGAAACTTGCACTATTATATGCTTAAAAACTGTAAAGAAACTTTTGGGGGGGGGCAAACATGGGTCTGCCCGTGTTTAAGGAAGAACATTGCACTGTGCAGGTTTTTTGTACCTATTCTTTGTTTCTATGAAACATTAAACTTCTTCATTTATTACTTTGCAATTTTTGCTTCCTACAATTTAAATGACAAAATAAGGGGCTTATTCAACCTATTTTTTTTTATGTGTCTACAATGCAAAATCTATGACACAAAATGGTGCAACTCTAATTTTGTTTCATTTTTTATTTTCTGCATGGAAGAAAAATATTCCAAGGAAGTGTTCTAAAAGATACAACGTGTTTGGGTTTTGACTGTTCTCCAGAAAACCAAACCAAATAAAACAAAACAAAAAATGGTTTTAATGAATTGAAAATTACGTTTGTCTATTTCTTTTATTGTCATAAATATATCAATATAGATGCAGATAAAAAATATTTCTGTTCTCATTGATAAGACTTGTTGATGGCAAGACTGCTCCTAATAATGTATTAAAAACACAAGCTAAGAAGAAGAGAAATATGTAAGAAATATTACAGTATTAAACAATTTTAGTCCAACTATTTTCCTCCAAAATGTAACTGAAGGAATCTTAATCCATTACAGGTCCCTGTTTCCAGATCAACTCTTAGAATGCAGAAAAATCACTTCTGCAGACATTTGTATCAGGAATAAAACAAACCTTTAAACTAAACGTGATGCATCATCTTGACATAACAAATGTGGACATTAATTAAAGAGCAGCAGAATCCAACAGAGAAGTTTGCCCTCCATCTGCTTGACCTGAGGTAATAACAATGTTCGCTTGACTAAAGCTGACAGATTTTCTTGTGTTAGATTTGAATCACTAAAGTTATCACCCTCAGTATGAATAACCATAGCCATACGTGTGACATCATACAAAACAGGCAAGCCACAGTTAACTACTCATTTAGTCTGCTGTCTTTGCTGTAGTTGGTTGGGTTTTTGTTTGATTTTTTTTTTTTTTTTTTGATGGTGGTAGTGGATTTTCTTCCTGTGACACTAAGGTTAAGCCATGTAATCAGGTAGAGGGTGAGATTTTGAATCTTGCATACATATACAAGCCTTTAAAAAATTCCAAGGTCTTCAAAGTTTAGGTGGTGCTGTATCAAAACCTATACTTGTACACTGTCAGTTAAAAGCAGGATGCCCAATGTGTTGTAAATTTTCCATCCACTTAACAGATAACATTTCTATCCTGTTTGCACTTTTAGTTCTAGAAGTAAATAAAAAATAATTTTGTAATAAAACCACTTCTATGAGAGGCGGAGGGGTGAACCATCCAAGTCCAGCTGTACAATGATACTGGATGGCACTGGAATTCCTACACCTAGGAAGCATAGAGACCTCTCCTCCAATATCTATCCTCCACCTACCTGATGAAGTCAGGTGGAAAGCTTCTGGTAGACTTCAGCTTTAATAAATCAAGAACCAAAGAATCTTTTATTATGAAGAACTTTCATTAGAGTTTGCTCTGCAAAAATTGCCTCTATTTTCTATTAGTATGTTAAGTTCTTCATATTTTTTGATAAAAACTTTGCCCAGTGGCTCAAAGATCATCACAAAAATCTGATTAACTGTCAGTCTGCTTGAGAAGAAAGGGTTCAAGGTAGTTTAAATGTAGCCAGTACCCATCTCAAAAGTTCTTTATAGTCCCACAATAGTGTAACCCTAATAAATAAATGAAAAATAGTCACCAAATTTCAGCATGCATATGGTCAAAGGCAATTTGTAACATGTAATGGGAGAGCTATCATTTGAGCAACATATATATCTTAGCGTTTCACTATTGATTTTTAAGCCAAGACAAATTCCACAGTAGCTGTAAGGCAAAAATGGGAGAGAAACAAGAAAACCAAACCACGTAAGAATGATCAAGAGTCATTCCTGTGGCTAGGAAACTGTAGTCTGGAGAGCAAAGTACAGAAGGATTACCAGAAATATCCCAAAATTTACTGGTATGACAAGACCAATGGCTCTCCAATGAATCACAAATTGGTAACTATCAATACTACACTGATACAAGGTACACTCAACCATCCAATCTACTCATTAAACAATCAGAAAGATTGCTTTGTCCTCTGCCTCATTATGGATTCAATGTCAGATTATTTTCCCTAGAAAGAGACAACCAAAAGGCATTTTGCTTTGTCACAGCACAATGCACAGAACTCTTATAAAAGAGGAATTTAGGTAGTTTAAAAGTAAAAAGAAAAGGAGGAAGGAAAAAAATTCATGGCTATTTGATTGGTTTGGTGTGGGTTTTTTTTGTTTTTTGGTTTTTTTTGGTTTTTTTTGTGTGTGTTTTTTTTGTATTGGTTTCACCCCCTTCTCTCCCCATTTGAATTGTTTCTTCACTGCAATAAACAACATTCCTTCAAATTATCTAAGTTTCTTCAACTCTTTTTGTTGACCCACGTGACATGAGAGCAGCCTCACAAGTTCAAGATCATAAATCCAAAGATTACAAGCATGGAACAAAATTCATGAGAAAGGCATGAACTCATGGCACTCCTTTCACAAATGCAGACTGGATGTCAGCACCCGTTTGATGAGTGCAGACAGATATCGCGTAAGATTTTTTTTAAATATGTATTTTTAAACTTCCTCCTCTCTTCTGTCCTCTCCACAACACCAGTTACTGTGTTCAAACAGAAGAAACAAATAGATCTCAACCTCAATAAGCAGGAACAACAGTTACATTGACTGGAATTGTGGTTCTTAGCCCACTGGTGACTCCAGTTTGAGGGGCAATACCATAGGAAAACATCACAAAGTGTCTTCATTGTTATATTCGGGCAGGAAATTACTTCTATGGTATCCGGTTGGGGTATTGTATAATAAAAATAGATTCCTTTTCAAGTTAATATAGAAGTTCTGCTTTTTGTTGCTCTTGCACTGATCTGTTCTTCCAATTGAATGCTTCCATTTTTCTTAGCACTTTGTTTCAAAATTTTTGGTTTGGGGCAGGAGAGAACAGAAATGAAATTGGTAGACTGATGATTTTAGGTTGTTCTTTTAATAAATAAACATTATCATTTAGTGTTCTTAGCTCTTCCTGAGAACGCATTCACTTGCCAAGTCCTTAATTATTTATTTTTAATAGTCTAAATTATTAAATATTTAGAGACCTCCTTGGAAGAAAAACAAAATAGTATCTCATTTCTTCATGTTTTGGTACAACATTACATAGGAAATCAAAACATTCTTTTGGCTGAGGAGCAGACAGCATGTTTCTTGGTCTGGAACTCTGATGTCAATATCAGTTAAAATATTCTCTCCATCTCCCTGATCACTGCTGCTTCTGCCTGTCTCCTTATAAAGATTATGCTTATGCTTAGTAAATGAAGAAAGGAATTAGTGATGCTCCTCTCATTTCCTGTCTTCCCACAGATGGTGATAAATTCAAATTCAGACTCCATTAAACCTGAGTAGAGAAACCCAGCAGGTGGCTACACTAATGGAAAATCCTAGCCTTGGAATAATGGGAATTGCAACCGACAGCTCTTATACACCACAAAAAAGATGATGTATTCCTATTGACAGTGTTGCATTTGAGTCCAGAAGGCTGATCTGATGGTTCAGGCCGGGCACAAGGGAAGCAGAAAGCCCCATGGGTATTTTTCTTGGCTACACCACTGTAATTTTTGTCATCTGAACCTTCCATTACAAGTCATTGTACAAATCTCATATGAGTTGGAGGGAGAAAAAAAAAAACAAAAAAACAGTCTTCTGCATTTGGCCTACAGGCATACATTTGTTCTTTTTTTCTTGGTTTAAAGGACAAATAAAGGTTGACACACAACAGCATTTCCAGCCACTTCTGTGTTTTTAATGCTGACATTCTTGGCCCAAGTGCTTTTAGTGTTTCCAGACAAGACCATCTGAGAGAGTTTGTGTTAAAAAAGATGCATAGATTGCCCTGAAGGTGTAATGCCTGATGTTCAGCTACAATGTGTGCAGGAATACTGTATTCATGGTGCTTTTTTTTCCCCTCCACATTTTTTCCCTTTCATTTAAATCCAGTGAATATAGTAGTTCAGTAAAATTCATTTGGGAAGGTGGTTGGACAGACCTATAGACTGCATCTGAAACTACATTTTAGAATATGTAAAGAAAAAAATATCTGTGTGCTGATTCTGTGTGGTTTAGTGCTCTGTCAGCAATTTTTATGTGCAATTTATTCTGGTCTTTTATCTTAGTATATACATTTTCCAAAGCTTTTAAACTCTGAGTTAGTAAAATGGAGAAGTTGCCAACCAAAGGAAAACTTAAAGCCCTTCCACTTTTGCATTATTAATCACAAGATAGTTTGTGTTACACTTCCTTGTTCGCAGAACTCAGATTTCTAGTTATTTAAAAACAATGTGTGATAATCATAAGAGGTCATTAATGCGTCTAGTAAGTTCAAATTATTCTAAAAATTATTCTGAGTAGTATTTCAGGGTAACCTCAAAGTATCCTACTGTAAATCTTCACCACAAATTAAGAATATCTGCAATAGATTGCTTGGACTCTTCTAAATGGTGTTTATGAAACATGATTTGCACAAAATGTAGCATTAACATATAGAATCTAGACATGCCAGAGCACATTTCAAGGAGTGTCGTTATAATGGAGTTGTCGTTATAATGAAGTCTCCAAAGCCAACGTTTATTTCTGCTTTTAATATATGTAGGTTTTATTTCACTGTTTGTCAATACAAAATACATACAGAAAAATATTTTTTTCTTGTTTTGTTTTATTTTACTGTCTTGCAATTGGTCTGCCTTCTCTAGTCTCCTCCTAATGAGAATATATGCTTTTTATATATTTTCTGAGCAGTTTGTCTAGACACTTGACTTATTTCTTCCGAACTCAGTTCCAACTAATATATTGACTAGAACAATATTAATAAACAAACCATTATTTCCATTGCATACAAAACACTTTAAATGGGATTAATTTCTTATCTAAACTACTAATTTCCCACATCTTAATCTCTGATTAGTATCTTCCAGAATTATAATTTTCATTGCCAGTATTTCTTTCAATTTCTTTCCACTTCATTTTGCTATGAATATTTTTCACAAAACTAATTTTCATAATAGCGACTTTGAGGTGGAAATTTTGCTCTTGGTTTGCTAGTTCTTACTGTACAAATATTTCTTCCTTATCACTTACTTATATATACCTTCCCAGCATTAATTTAAATGTCTAATATGGAAAAAGTAAAATAAATAACAAGTGTAATTAATAAATTGAATATAATTAAACAATATATTATAAGGCTTCATGCATGAGAGAACAATCAACAATTCCTGCTCAGCATGCACCAATTTTACCCCAGATGAAGACCAAATGTTTTAGTTAGATTGAAGTATTTCAGTTGCCTGGAAAGTAAATTTGCTGTTAGTGCAGGAGCTCGTTTCTCATTCACGCTGGCACTTTTACCTGACTTCTGCTTTGTCAGGATGCATCTCTCCTGAGCTTAGAAGAGGTTATCCTCAAATATTAACCAGCTTCTTGAGCTTCTCATCCTTTCAGTGCCTCATCGCATGGCACTCCACCAAGCAGATCCCTCAAGAAGCCAAAAATACAAAGCTCAATTTTTAAGCGAAAAATAGAAGAAATGAAATTTGAGCCAATGGCTTCACATGGAGGGAAATTACAAGGCTGATAGAAAATTTGTCCGCAGAAACATTGCCAATATCAACTAAAGGTTTTCATAGATGGACTTTTTCATGCTAAACCTTCTGGAGATACAAGACCCAGTCCTGGAAAAGAGTTGCAATCAACCCGCTCTCTCACCCACAGTCTGTGAGCTTGTAACAATACAGTAATGGTGCTGAAAGATGAAGTCTTTGCCATTTCAACATTCTTCTAGTATCAGGCTACCTTTGTGACTTGGAAACGGAACATTTTTTCACAGATGAGTAACGATAACATCACCAAACAGACAGTCCATCTCATCATACATTTGATGAAAAGAAAGAAAAATACATAATAGGATATATTTCCTTCAGGTTGAGCACCCGTCCTTCCCTGAACATTCTTGTTTAACATCTTAAATAAAACCACATATGCATAATGGAGCTGCAGCTGGGGACACTGCTAAAAGATTTTTCTGTACCTACCATTAGTAGAATGTTTAAAAGTTCATTGTTTTATGCATGGTGCTCATTGAATGTACAACTGCAAGGAGCAGGCTATGCTCTGTGCTTGCTGAGAAACAGCTTGTATATCTCTCAGGATGAAAGTAAGTCTGGGAATAGAACACAGGACAGCACTATCTCAATTTTGTAACCCTAAAGGGAGGGGACTTTCTGCGCAACTGTGAATATATCACTCTTATGAGAGACCTTGCTTATAAATTATGAAAAATGTCTGGCAATATTGAAGATAAGCCAAACAGCAATGCTTGTATTCTGATATTAATATCTTATCAAAGTAACAATCATTCATATTCCCATATTAGTGATATATCCTATTATGGTGGCTGACTATATCTTGGCTTAGACAAAGTGTTGTCTGATAAATAGACTTAATGCATAAATGTCTGTCGGGAACATGCAACAGCAAAATGGGGACAGATGTTTGACTCTCTTTGGAGCTCATCAGCACAGTTCAGCTGTTTAATCTGTCAGATGGGTTCAGCCCCTAGTCCAGATAGAGAGAAGCTCAGTATTTTGAGGCTAACTAGAGCTAAGTGAATAATTTACAGCAGCAAATACACTCAAGAAAGTTTAACCTCTGCTCAGAGAATATATGTGAGTAGATCATAATTTTGCTCATGTTCACTAAACAAACGTATTCAAAAGCTGCCTTTGGAAATATGTTATGTGAAGCAGTCAAATACACAGAACTCATACGCTGGCTTTTCTGTTTTGCTTCTTTTTTTTTCCTCTTTTTTACCTGTCAGCTCAAACAAAGCAGGTGATGAAACTGTAGTCATCAAAGTGCAAGAATGTTAGCATGTGTATGGCAAATTTCTGCTGTGTGTACAGGTATGACAATTTCAGGTTTGATCTTTATATGTGAAGCTTTGGAGGAAAAAGCTTCTTACATACCAAGCTACAGTGTCAGATGAGACGGCAAGAACACAGTCTGACTTTTCTTGCTTCTCTCAAATATGACAAGGAAATACCTTCTTCCCAGATGTGCTGACACAGAGCTTCCACTTTCCAAATCCCTTAGGAATCTCCATGCTGCCCTTTCTCATATGCCTCATTTTGCCTTCAGGAATATTTAGGTTTATATGAGGTTTTGGTTATGCAAAAATTCTCAATTGTCACTGACTTCTAAAAATTTTTATTTCCTAGGAGATAAGAATTAGAAATTGGAAAGATCTTGGGTCATCTAGTTCATTCCCCTGCAAGTGAAAAATTGCTCCCTGCAGTTAGATTTGTTAAATTATTAATTGCTGGTAATTTATCTGATTAATTAGAACCTTTTGCTTAAAATAAATTATTCAGATCTATTCATTACCTAGCCAATTTTTCAGGTAGCTGTATAATATTCTGAAAATAGTGTGCAGGTTATTTTGAAGTATTACTTTAATGTACCAGACAGAATCAAAGACCTACTGTGATAGGTCCTGTACAAACATGTACAGGAAAACATAGCCCTTGACATGATACCTTTATGGTCCAATTAAAGACAAGTGATTAAACCACACAGTAGGAGAGAAAGGGAGACAGTGATAACAGTGTAATTTGTGGAACTTCAGAGGATTGCTGCATGTGTGCTCTACTTATTCTGAATTATGGATATTTTAAACATGAGGGCGCTTTTCTATCACATTTGTGTAAACATTGCTGTCTCTCTTGCCTAAAGCCTGGCCGACTTTTTAAGGGTATCACAGTATACGTTTTCAAGAGGAGATTCTGATATTCAAATTGCATACATACACAATCTTGCATAATTTTCCAGTCTTCCCTGAAACTCCTTGTGCCAGGTATTTCTACTTGGCAAGTAATGTGCCTTTGAGAAGCAAGTCATCTACTTTTGACCAGGAGGCAACAAAGTGCTATTCAAAATCCTTTGAAACCTATGATTTTCTCTGCTTTGTACAAGACCCTGGGCATTCATTCTGTAAAAATTCTGAAAGGCACAACTTTAAGGCAACAACAATGTCTACAGAAAAGATTTCCTGTGAGGAAGTTGTATGGAGCTTTGTTAACCTTGGATATAAATCTGATTTTGACTTTAGGGTTTAAGGCAACTGGTAGAGCGTATGTCTTTGGATAAATTCTTAAGACATTCTGAAGCTTCTCTACATCACTTGTCTGGCTTTTACCATAAATCATTAGCTTCCCACTCCTGATGTCACAGTTCTGTAACAGCTCCCTAGTGCCTACTTCCACCTAACCTTAAAATAGACCATGCCTTCTGGCAAGGGGCAGGAACAAGAGTTTTACTGAAAGGCTGTGTTTAAGCACAATGGGTGAAGACCTGCTGCAGTGTCACTGCTGAAGGGGAGGTGAGAATGTCACAAACATATTGAAGATCAGGGACAACGAGTTTGATCTAAATAGTCTCTGTGTTTTGTTTGAAAGGGCAGCAGATATGTAGCTTCCACAGAAGACTCCCCTTCCCTACTCTTGCCAAACATTTTCCGCTTTTATTATTATTTACTTCCAATTCAGATTACAAATGCAGAAGAGACAGAACAGCTGGGCTATTCAGCTGGAGGAGGAAAGAGGAAAAGCTGAAACATCTGAAAATAGTGATAATGGAAACATTGGGAAAAAAAAGGCCTTTTGTCTAGCAATAATAATATTTTACACTTGTTATGCAGTACACAGTGTCTTTCATCAAAAAAATCCCCAAACACTGCCCAAATACGCTGCCATAGCTTTTTTTCATGGAGGTGAACAGAGAAATAATACCATTTTATTATATGTCTTAAAGGCCTTTTAATTGGGCAAAGCACTTATATATCAGGAAGGCATTAAAGATAGAATACCTAAATATGCAGTGAATCTATGTATAAAATTGTACTATTCTGAATTAGAAGGCATTTTGGCAAAGAACAATGAGTGGTAGTGTATGCATTCTTTCCTCCCAGAAACTACCCTGAGACCTTCGATGCTCAGAAAAAGCAGAAGCCCTTGACGCATGAAAGGACAACTTGAAGTTTTAAAAGATGAGGTAAAATGCATGAATATCAATTTTAGATCTGATTAATGCTCCTGAACTGAACACCATGCTTTGGCTGGTAGAGTTTAGAAAAATAAATAATTTGTGTACTTTTGGTTATTTTTAGGTAATATTTCCAGAATTGTAGTGTCTTAGTTATGTTAACTTAATCTCATCTGTCTGCTACTATTCCATCTCTTCTTTTTTTCGTTTTTTTTTCTTCTTCTGCAAACCAGCTTTTCCTTTGCTGTCTCATCCTTAGCAATCACATATTTTACTTTTACTCTTCGAAGGTAATAAGGTGTGCGTGTTAGCTCTCTGTGACCCATGCCAGGAAACTAGATTTTGAGCCTTGTTTCTCACCTAATATGTTTTTTAATTTTACTTTCTAAAGAGCTTACTAGTGTGAGAGAATACACTGAGATAGAGAAGGTCTAGCCAAAGATGCTTGAGACAGCTCCAGTGAAAGCTGACCAGGTTGTCATTGGTATTCTCTGTGGAGCAAATAAAGCAACTGAAGCAGTCTGACAGTGATGCCCTCCACCTTGTAATGTTTAAGAAGAGGTGAAGCATTTCTGGATAACAAAAGACTTTAAATCGTTGGAATGCCTCTGCCTAACTTTCATGAGCCTGTATAAAAACAGATTGTGAAAGAGAATGAAGCACTATATATATTGTCATACAGATTTTTCCTCTGTTTTCTTTATTGGTTCATTGTCAATAAGTGATAATAGATGGAGACCTTATAGTTAAACTGTTTCACCTAGAAAAAGTCTCCAAGATCAGAAAATGCTAATAGATTTAAATAACAATATAACTTGAATATACTATCACATTTACCCACATGCACCCAGTATGTGAGTTCTTGAAGTCAGAGGAACGTATGTAGGCATTTGCATTCCCAGTATAATTTTGTCAGGACCTCCGTTGTTACAGTGTTAAGCTACAATTGTCATTAAAAACCCAGTACTTTCTTAAAGCAGATCATCAACTCTCCCACACTATATGATTGCAGTATTACAGTCTGTAGCAAAGATAGCATTGTACTCTAATTAATTTTTCTTTCATAGTCTCCATTTCCAATCCTTTATTTGTGAAAAACAGATTAGGATTTTCTTATGTGCCAGGGGAGCTGAGTTAAGCACTGCAAATTAAAAGGAGCTAGGCACATAAACAGCAGTAGTTGCTTTAAAAAAGTATACCTTAAATGCCTTTGTTTATGTCGAATCCTAAATTTATACCCATTGAGAACTAGGTTGATGTGAAGTTGGCTGTGTAAATGAAACAGGGTTGTTTGGTTGTTTGGGGTGGGTTTTTGCCTTTTTTTTCTTTCCTTTTATTTTTCAATTAGATAAGCATAAACATTCCCTAATTTTCATCTATACAGCTTGGTGTTCACAAAAATTCTATGGGATTAAATATTTGTTCCCTAGAATAGGTTTCTGTGACTTGCACTGCTCAAACCTTTAAAAGAGTTAGTTGCTAAATATGATTTTACAAATGAAGTGATTTTATGATTCTGTGTAAAACATTTGATTTTGATAAGTATGATATTATTCCAACTAGTTAGAAGAGAAAAGGGAATCCTTTAACATGGTAGGACAAAAACTTTTTATTCTTCAGATAATGTTCAATTCTATGTATTTTACCTGCATAATTTTTATCATTTCTGGAAGGGAGCATTTTCTCTAAATAGAGTATTTCTTATTGTTTTCTTCAAAGCTGCTTCCTGTTTTCCTCATGACAAAGCTTCCTGTGGTCTTTGGAATACAGATAAGGGGGATCATAGGGTGTTAAAGGTTCCTGCCCTGAAAGCCTTTTTCTATACTCAGTGGAATTTTTTCCTATCAGCTCTGATTGCCCAGTCAGTGGACTGTATTGAAGCTTTCCCTTGCAGGAGACAAGGACTGCCAAAGGGTGATGTGTACCCTCATCTTGCCCTAAGCAGGAGTCAGGATGCAGCTAAGCATGACAGCTGTGGAAAACACCACAAAGCAGCCTTCACCCTCAGTACAGCCATGGCCAGGGACACCTTCCATTCAGGCAGTTGTGATGTGGCCTGCTTTACTTTAGCAGCCCTCTGTGCACACAAATCAGTAGCCATAGGTATTAACACTGAACCTCCACCCACCTGCCTTGAAAAAATATTAGTCCTCCATAGCACACCCACAAAAGAAAGAAGGACAGAGAATTGGAGCTATGATACATAAACTTCTTTTTCTACTGATTTGATCACCAGAATTTTTCCCATACATGAATTATCCACTCTTAGTTTATGTACCACATAAGCAAACACGAGACTTTGTAAAAATTGCTCATTGGTCATTAGGTCCTCCTTCATGTTCTTTCCTGCAGTGCTAATGCTTTCCGTGCTGGGAGCTTATATGGAGTTCAGTACTGGAATCCCATTGAATATGATTGGTTCAGCATGTTTCTGGGCAGCTTGCAAATACCCTTTCTGTTCACATTAATATATCTCCAATCTGAATTTTCTTTTAATTTTAAAAAAGACTTTTAAAAAGAACAAGAAGAAAGTTCGATGTTTCCTAAAGCAATATTCAAAGCAATTAAATGGAACCCTTTTAACAGCATGATCTTTTCCACTATCACCTCCTTAGCCTTAAGTAAAAACCAAAAGAGGCCTTTGAAAAATGATGATTTTTTATATTTAATATGTGATCTTTTCATGTTTCTGCTGTTGTATGCTTTTGAGCTGTCTAACAACTATGGATAGATAGCCGGTAGAAGGGCAGACTTGTCTCATATCCTGTGAAGAGGTGACTACCTGAAGTGTGGGTATGAAAGAAAGTATAAGAATTCTCTGAAAGGTTTTACTACAGAGAATATAGGGCTGAGACCTTCATCTAACCCTGGATGCACATTATTCGTAATAATGCATATCCGCACCTTTTTATTTTTTCTCAGACTTTAAGTAGTGAGCTCACTAAAATTGAAAATATTTTACAGAAACAGAAAAAAAGTCATGTTTCTTGTATCATTCTCAGTTCTTTAATTTGCGACATATCACTTTTATCTCTTCTTGCTTTAACACCAGATTTGGTTTAATTAAATTTATGTCAAATGAACACATGAAATGAAAGGAAAATCAGAAAGCCTGCAGTTGCCCATTAGTGAGTCAGTGACTGCACAGTGAAAGGCTTTTGAAGCCTGGCTTACTGCCAGAACAAGCTTGCAATGGTGCTCAGAGACACCCATGATGCTTTGAAGGAAAGGACTTAGCTGACCTGAACCTGCTCTGTGGAATCAGTCCAAATCCTCATGGGCTGACGTAAAGTCTATAATAAGTCTTCTGTCTTCAACCATTTACCTGTCTAGTGAAAAGAGGGTGTGAAACTATGATATCTGTACATAATTAATCAGAATAAATCACACTTTATTTTGTACGTGCTTAAAAAATCCCTGCAGTTCAATAATTTTTAAGCCATTAGGTACATACACTGATCAACCTTTTTTTTTTTTTCTGCCTATTTTTTTTTTTTTTTCCCCAAGTGGACCTACAAGTCTTTAAAATATGAAATAACACTGCTTTACTTTGTATAGCAGTGGAAGTGAGGTGTGTTGACCATGAGAGTGTCTGTCAGAACTTGGCCCTCTGAGATCCTGAGAGCCATGGTCTAAATCTGGCAAAGTGAAGCAACATACATCTAAAGTACTTTGTGGGTCTGGGATGAAGAGAGCCCTTTTCAGATGGGTGACACTGTGTAGCCACCATCAGAGAACGGCCAGGCTGACACAGGCTAAAGACACTGTGAAGAAGGTACAGACTTCCAGGTCTGTGTCTTAACAATAAAGCCTGGTTTTAGGTGGAAACTATTGTGAAGTATGGTAGGCTACAACTCTCAGTTATTCTGTATGAATCCAGGTATAGTCTACAATGACAAAATCTTTGCATGGTCAGCTTAATCCACTATCAAATAGACATGAAAAGGCACTTCTGTTTCAGAATAAAAGCCCTTATGCAAACAGGTGGATTGAAATACCTACTGAGAAACAGTTACTCTGTACTCTCTTCCACACTCTTTCCCGTATAAGCAAGGCCTTACAGAAACATAAATAGATTATGTGAGTTTAGACTACTTGCTATCTAAATGTATTTGTCTTCATGCTTGGCAACTTTTAGATATATATTATCCATGATTTACACTATAGAATATAATGTTATATGGTAATTCTACGGGGATTGCCGCTAGTAGCGAAACAAAGAATTTTTACTGCAGTCATTTTGTTACTGTTTGAATCCAGTTTGGCAGCTGCTAACTCTTGATCTGTATCTCACAGTAGTAATAAATTAAATCAAATCCAATCCTGGAGATTCAGCACCTCAAAATATCTTTTTTTTTTTCAATTTATTTCAATCTTCATATTGGATCACTTTAGTTGAATTTGAAGTAAACCAATTAAATTATACATACACTGTGCAAACGAGACAATGCCCAATATAGTTGTCTTCTATTATTTTATTTTTTAAATAGTTTCTTCGGTATTTTTTGGTCTGAACTACTGTTTTGGTCTGGTTATAAAAACATCCTTTGTTAGTAAATGTGAGTACCAATTTAGGAGTCACAAGCAAGTTCTGTTGATCACATTACACTGCTTTCAAAACCTTCCAGGATTTTGATATTTCTTTTCAAAACAACAAACTTCCATTTCTTTGCATCTTGTGACTTGCAGTAAGATCAGAGTCCATTATTCAGTCTGATTCAGTGAGATACACACCTTGAATTGACCCAGAGTTGCTGATTCCCAAACCAGTGCTTATAAATTAGGGTTGGAACTGAAAAAAGACAAATAACACATAGTAAAAACATACATTTGATTGAAAAAAAATGAAGTTTTATATCTGAATAGAACTGTAACTGAGAATGTGAATATCTGGGGAAAAAAAAAATTAAAAATTATTTGATGTCTCTTTACAAGGAATAGAACAACCATTCTTAGTAAGTCCAGCTCATAATCAGACTTATCCCTGTGTTTCATATTGAATTATATATGCCACATCATTCAAATTTGGGAAAAAAAAAAAAAAAAAAGAAAAAGAAAAACCAAAGCCAAAACCAGACAAGCAAGCACACAGACAAAGCCAAAAAAAAATAAAAAAAATCCAAAAAACAAAAACCCTTAACCAAAACTCACACCAAATCTTTGGGACCTTTGGGGAAATATTTTTCAAGTATACATCAACATCGCACAAGGTTTTAATTAATGTCTCGAAGCTGTCACTTATTTCCATATTCAGATGTTATAAAGCACCATCTGGAAACAGAAAACTTGTGATACTTGCACATGCTTGAAAGAGAAAAAAAAAGTCATTATATGTACCAGAAATGAAGAGTTTTGTACTAATATCAGATTCTTTTACTTTGGTAGACCACATATTATGTTGTTGCTATGTGGTAACTTAAAGTATAGCTTCCATTTTGACTTACTATCTCTGCAGTACCATATCTTTTTCCCAGCAGCGACACCTACCTTGCACGTCCCTCCCTGTTTAATGAACTATAAAAATAAATAATATTTATCATTCATTTATTTTATTTCCTTAACCTCTGACCATCCAACACACAGAATTTTGTTTTGGGGGAATTACATAAGTTAAAGAAGTTTCAGCACGTGCTTATAATAGTAGCATTTTCAACGCTTTTGCTTTGCACATTCTAATTTGCTAAATAGAATTTTCTGGCATAAAGAGAAGGTATTTTCAAATTTAGTCTCCATAAAATGAAATAACTGGGGAAAAAAAAAAAAAAAAAGTTGCTAAAACCTGGATCCATGAACTTCTGGTTTGCATGATAGTAAAGCTATAATACATAGCCCCATGAACTGCATGTCACAACTTTCTGTCACTTGTATTTAGCTTGATCTTAGAATCTTTGTCACTTGCTGGGAATCTAAGTAAAAAGATTTGAAAAATAGTCACAATGTTTTCCAGTTGCAAGAACAGGCTGCATTCAGGAAAGGAGAAAACCAGATTTCATTTGGAGTTGCCATAAGCATGTTGTTGCCAGGAAAGATGGAATTTGTTTTATTTTAACAGCTTCCATTCTTAAAAAGCACAGCTGCTTCTTGTATTGAAATAGACAGTCTTAGTAATCCTTAAAAAGAGTAATTTTAAAAACTGAATGCCTCAACAGAGAGAAGTTCTGGTGTGAATCAAGTGTGGTTTATTTCATAAGTGCTTGACATCAACAGTGTGATAAAAATACTTTTGTCATGCAAAGTACCAGTTTCCATTTTACATATGCAGTTTCTAATTTTACTGCACAGATTTACATAACCACTTCAAAAGTGGATTATTTCCTGGGGGAGTGGTCCAAACATGGGAAAAAATACATAGGATAACTTGAAGAAAAATACAGAAGACAGCAATAATATCAGGTTGTGTCAGTGGCAAGAGGTGCTTCCTGCACTGCTGATTAACCTACCCATCAGGCAAAAAGGTGGCAAGGCTAATTGAGATATGGATTAATTTTTGAAGCTGGACTAAGAATTTTAGATTATTTTTTCCTTATCAAATGTGAAATAAAAGCCATTTCTGCAACTTTTATCTCTATTGTTCTTCTAGTCATATGATAAGTGATAACTTCCTGTCATTAAAGAGAATTTTTCTTATTTTTGTTTCAAATGTTAAAGAAAAATTAAATCACTTGAGTAAAAAGGTTAAGTTTTACTTTCATTATTAGGAAAGAGATGGAACTAATCTTGTTATTAGATTCTTTGCAGATATTTCCATTAGTAATTTAGTTTCCTATTAGAAATTACTGATTTCCCTCCTTTCCCCCTCCTCTCCAGTTTCTCCCTGACTCATGCTCTGTACTCTTGGAATCGAAAATTTCTTAGAAAGGATGTTTTATTGTCTTTCAGGATTTCATTATGTTTAACAAGATCACCTCCATAGCACAGATGACATTTCCAAGTTTGCTTAGTAATTGCACTCTGGAGTATCATGCATTCTTTTGGAAAAGAGGAATAAACACAGGGAAGTGATGGAAACATTATTACAGTTTCTGTCAAAATGCTTTATTTACAGAAAATAGGAAATAAAACTCTGTATCAAGAACAGCCTAACCAGAATACATCAACATCTGTCAGATGAAGCAAAAAAAACCTGCCCTATTTGAAATCTATCTCTTACATAAAAGTCACAGTTTCAGAGATGAATGACAACTTGAATTAAGGAATAATCCAAATCTCACATATTTTCATTATATTTCTACAGCCTTATTTTTCTTTAAAAATTGCTTCTCTACTAATGTATATTGTAACAAAATGAATTTAGCAAACTGATAAATGCATGCAGCATATTCGGAATTCAAGTTACTCATTCTTTTTTTTTAAATAATGTTTTCAAAGCATAACTTCTGACATTGGGACAGATGTTTTTTAACAGCCTGGTTCTATTGCAATGTTTTGACGAAAGTCTAGATTAGAACACAGTCTTATACTATCCAATGCACGTTTACAAGGCAGGGAATCTTCTTGAAATCAAAGACAATTGATGTATTAACCCATTTAAAAAATATTTAGATCTTTGCTATTTTTTAAAATTGAAGAAACTTAATCTGTGCAGAACACAGATGGTTTTTAAAAGTGCAGTCATATTTTAACATGCTGAATTAGAGATGTGATCATTGCTACAAAAGATTGAGTGCATTTTTTGATGATCAGAGAGACAGTTTCTGATAAAATGTTGTAGCAAAGGGTAGTGAGGGAATCAAGGTTCTTCCCACTGTTTGTTCTGTCAGTATTTTTGTTTCAGCTTTCAAAGGTATAATGATTTAAGATGTGAAGATTCAAAAATTAAGACAAGGAAACCCACAGTTTTAAAACCTGTACTGCATAATCCATTTGGTAATTTCTGTGGGTTCCTACAGTAACTAAACATTGGCATCACCTGACATTGGCATTAAAATGCTTTGAGATACATTTTATGGACCAAAGAGCACCCCTGTTTATGAATCTTGTCTCTGTAAGTCCCCACTTTCCTTTAAACATGCTTTGCGGTGGAATTACAAACCAATTTTCTTCTTCAGCAAACATAATTTTAAAGCTTCTAGTCAATTTATGGCTTACAGAACAAGCTCTGTAACTATCAGTTTATGCACTTCACAGTGTTCCTGAAACAGCTTCTGCCTCAGTTTATAGTAATATGATAAAAGAAGCATCTTTAACAGCGAGTTATTGCAGCAAAAGTATCTTACACATACGGAATTCAGGGGGAGAGGGAAGGACCCTCAGCACGCTAATTTTCTTTGCAAAACACCTAATAGGTTGCTTAGTTCAAAAAATGCGGTTATCTAGGTTAGAAGAAGCAGCAAGCAATGTGTCTCCTGAGAAAGCAAAAACAGAGAGAGTTACATGCTGGTTAAGAATATACAGTGAATGTATGTCCCTGTTTTTATACTATATAATATCAACGGTATGAAGAAGAGAAAAATGCCAGTGTAGTAGTCACGTAGATTTTGCAATTCAGTTGTCATGTTGAAATTTACTATAGGCATGAACAAAATGCAGTGTGAAAAATACATGGCTTGATATACTGAAAAAGAGAACTTTGCAACTGCTTAGAGATAGTTAAGTGCCTGTGACTGCTATTTTTTTGTGCACCACTTTAGACAATTTAGACAATGATGATAAAAAGAAGAAAAAAAGTCTCTAAGGTAACTATAATGACGACAAAATTTTGCCTTTCCATGCTTTTTTTTTTGTCATCTGCTCGTATTTGGCATTCTATATGAACACATACATTTGCATATATTTTGTTTATGTGTGAGCCTTGGCATTTTAGGCATCTCCTGCAGAGGCCCCTTAGTACCATATGCTTCTGTTTTTCTCCATTGTGTGATGTGATCTCTTCTGACTGTTACATGCACGTGAAAGGACAGTGGGCTTTTGGGGGAGAAGAAACCATGCTTTAAGAGAGCACATGTCAGTTGCTCTTCAGTCGTTTGGAGCTGATTGGATCTGACAAGTGTTGTAGCTACTTATCGTAATGGATGTCTCTGCTTTAGCAGAGGAGAGGTGAAAAGGATGTAATTCCCAGTGAAAGAAGGCAACAAGAACTATTATTTAATTATAGAGAAATATAAAAATCCCATGGAATCCCTTGTTGGTTTTCAGACTTGCCTCTTCCTTTCTTTAATAGGCAAATCAGGGCTTTTAATACAGTGCAGACAGCTATGCCTGTTAGGAAAATAGTTCCTAAAAGATATAATATGCTTTTTCTTTTCTTTTATGAGGCACAGAAGTCTGCATGGATATGCCATCAATTCCTGAAATCTAGAAATCACTCATGTTTTTCTCCTGCTTAAAAAATTATTTTTCTGAATAGACAGCTTGAAATGACAATTTCGTATTAGACAGCAACTTTGTCTGAGACCTGGAGGTTATTTGCTTTATTCATCAGGAAGGCTTGATTACTTCTCTGACTGAATCCCTGCACCTTGTTTTGATTCAGTTCAAAACACATCTGGCCCATTTCTCTGTGAAACAGAAATTCACCCTTTTTTCTCATCTTGAGGAAAAAAGTCTTTAGTTTGTTATGGTTGCTTTGGAAAAAAAACAGAATTGTGATCATTTGATTTATCTTCATTATAAGCTTCGCATATGCATAGGTAGTAAAAGACAGCAGTGTCAAAAAATGATGTTCAGACTTAATGGAAGTACAATTAAGATTTCATAAATGAGAGAGAAAAAAAAGAAAATAAACAAAGATAACAAACAACCCCCCAAAAAAGCAAGCAAAAAAACCCAACCAAAAAACCAACAAAACTCTAGCTGCCCAAGAAAAATGCCGCAAGTAATCAAAGGTTAGAATCTTCATTAGCCCAACTGTTTTCAGTCAAAAATATACATTCCTGCACATTACTGGGTTTAGGCCTTTTATTTATATATTTTATTTAGTCTTAAGAAAACTGCAGGTATTCCACTACAGTTTACTAGGTTTACTAGGTTACTAGGATTAACTTATGAGTGTTAAAATGCTGGTAAAATGGCATAACACTAATGTAATCTTACATATAAGATTTTAGAATTTTATTTGTCATTACATAAATAAATCAGAAATAAAGAAATAAATCTTTTATGGAAAACAAAAAAAAACATAAGCAAAGGAAGTAATATTTTACTCTTCCTCCATAAATAGTCCTATTCATAAGCTGCTGCACAGGGAAATTTGAGTGTTGAATTTGCTGTCTCAGCAAAAGTAACTAGAATCCCGTCTCAGCTATGATCTATGAAAATAGCAATGCCATACCTCAGAAAATTATTGAATTTACAAAACTTTTCAGACACAGAAGCTCATAAAGCATGCAACATTCATCACAAGTTTATATACTTAGTGCTGAATTATTTTAAATGTAAGTTGTATTTTATTTTACAGCACTTTACAGAATTTTAGAAAAGTTCAGACAGTTCAGTAAATATAGATGGTTTGAAAACAAATTAATGAGGAAAGAAAGAAACAGTGATTTGACAGTTAAAAGCATGTCTGGAATCCAAGCTTCACTCTTTTTGTTGGTCCCATTTCTCCAAGTCATGATGCCTCTGTACTCTGTAAAGCCTCAAGTCAGACAAGTTCCACATTATCTCCAGTATTTGTTCACCATGAATAGCACCATTTCTGTTTCGGCAATCCTTATGCACATCAATATTTTATAACTGAAAGGCTCAGTATGTGACCTTCAAAATAAAAATACAATCTTCTTGTCCATGTTTGCCAGCAGTTACACCAAAATGTGTTGTCCTAAAGCTTAGGTTTTTGTTTTAATAACATTATTAAACCATTTGAAGTTGACAGGAGGAAGTTCACAGCTGAGTATCTGCTATGTAAAAGACTTCTAAGACTCAATGGAAATTAAATATTATGGGCCTCTTCCTGGAGTTACAATGTGACACTTCTTCCAGTTGTGCATTTTATCATACAATTTTTTAACATCAACATATAATAAAGGCTGTAATACGTGTGTATTTTACCTTTCCAAATCAAATTTGCAGAAACTGCTATATGAACTTAACCCAGAAGTGCTTTTCTAACCACCATCCATTCACTTAAAAATGTGTATTTCTCATTTGTTTTGAAATATTCAAAAGTAGAAAGCTTCTCTCTTCTTGTCATCACCTTTTTAAACTTCAGGGTATGAAGTGGTCTAGTATCTTGCTGTACAAAAAAGTTATCTGACTCTGAAAAGTGAAACAGTGATCCATACACATACTGCCAATTTATGGCAAATATTTAATGTAAATTATTGGCTGGTATGGAGTGACGTTCCAAACTCTTCTGCATTTGAAAATACTCCCTGAGAATTAGAAAACCTGACTCTAATTTTATTGATCGACACAACCTTTTCTCATTAATGGAAGTTGATTGACTACATGAATGCTATACTGACTGGTCCATTTCAAGCAGAGATAACAAAAGATGCAGTCTGCATTAGAAAACCATTCATTGCACATTTTAAAACTAAATTGAAGGTCCTTTGTGAACTGAGCCAACAGTTACAGGACATTAATAAGAGCTCAAACTTTTTCTGGCGTCAGAAGAAATACACGTGGATAATCTGCCTAGAAGCTAAAGGGTGAGGAAAGCAGAGGAACCAAAAGAGGTGAAGGTGAACTTTGCACAGAAGAAGTGAAAATAAAGCATTTGGAAAGAATGAGGTCTAATTCAGGTAAACTTGCAGGTTCTTGATTTCAGCACTGTTTTTTTGCTTTTAGGAAACATCTATGTTCAGAGGGAGGGTAAACAAAAGAGAAAAGAGAAGCTTGTCTCCTTTCACTCAAATATGTTACTGTTAATTTTAAATATTAATGAAAGCAATTTATCATTTCTCAATCAACATGCACAACAGCAATGGCTAACTGGATTTTAAAGCAGCTAACACAGCCGAGAAATTTGGCTGAAACTGCATTAGAAAAAGGAGAAAAATATTGAAAGAATATGTTTCTTGTCATCCATGGCACAGAGAAACAGCACATCCCATTGTCTGGGAGACAGAACCACAGTGCCAAGCCTGCAGTCGCCTCTCAGGGGACTGGGTACCTCTCAGCTGGCTTTTTGGAAAAACAGAAGCAAGAAGTGCAAGGATATTAACTTCCAATTTGTCACTGAGGGAGTGCTACAAAGGTTGCTGTTCCTGCAGGCCAGTTCTGGAGGGTGGGATGTGGAAAGCATTCCCTGCAGGTACATCCGTCAGTTGATATTGCTCATGTTTTCGTGGCTGTCAGCTCTCTGGCAGATAATTTAGAGATGCCTATGGCTGCTTTAGCCCTGGGCTACATGCATGTCATAAGACTATACACTGGTCAGGTTCCTGCAGGCACACCACCTTTGTCAAAAAATGCCCCCTTCTTTTCCATGATAGTACATCCTCTGTCTCCTCTGCAGCACACACCAGTGCGGTGCTGCTTGCATGGGAGGAAGCATAAGGATAGACAGTATTTTGCACTTCTTCCTACCATTTTGCACAGATGGCAAGTGTTTATGTCTTTCCATGTGGCTGCACACTGGACAAGATGATCAAGACAGATGATTTATAATGGAGCTCATTGGAGAAGAGATACAGTCTACAGTGGCTTAATTTCACTGGGATGCCCATAAACAGGAGCTGTTCTTTGTGACTGGCTAACAGCACCCCTTTGAAAGAGCTTTGAGCCAGCCGCTGTGTAGCATACGTAGATTATAGACAAACCTTTTATTGTTACTGAGAGAGTATGAACACTTCAGAGCTGTTTACATTAATTTTGAGTTAGAAACGTGGATTTCTGTTTTTTAGTTTTTCTTCCACTATTCAGTTGTTCAAAGATAACAAAATTTAGGGTATTAGGCAACAGGACTTTCCTGTGCTGAGGAAGAGGAGAGAAGGAACACGGGGAGACAGTGAGGGGTAGAGAAAGGATCTTCCCAGCCTTCCTATAAGACCCTAGAGCTGGATAGCCTGGTGTAATCTCTGAGTACTTTAAAAGAAAGTATATGATGGAGGGCTGAAGTCACAAGAACAAATCCAGAAGAAAACCTTCAAGATTTAAGCTTTTTACCAACTGCTTTTCTTAACCATGAAGCAGGGGGGTCCTTTCCTCATCTTTGGGTCCACTCACACTCCAAAAAAATCTGAAACCATTACAATGCATGGCAGTTGGTCAATAGTGTGGAAAAAACTCATTTACTGAGTGGCCAGACAGTTTTAAAACCTTCAGATTTTTCTATGTCTAGGTTATTAACTGTCTGACTGTAATCACATCTTCACCATAGGGAGCTTCAAAAGCTTTTCATTTGCATTGAATCAGTTGCCTTTCTCCCTGTCTTTTTCCCCCTGGAAATAAGCTTAAATAATTCAACAAACTGCACACATGGCTAGTGATTATTGAACCATTCTGAAACACTCCAGGCAAATGGACCATTATGTAGCGGGAATTAAAACTTTCCTTGCAGCCATTGGGAGAAAGATGTATATATATGTGTGTATAATTCTTCTCCCCCTCTCACAGGTGTACGTACGTGTGCGACAGTGTATGGGAACAGGGATGTTTATAAACAACCCCTTCTCACAGAGACCTTGTGACTGTCCAAAAAAATTTGTTTGAAACAATGTTCAAAGACTGTATTATAAGATGACCCATGATAGTTCACGGTGATTATAGAGTGTGTATTTTGAAGGTAGCAAGACATTCTTTAACACTACATCTTTTCACCCTGAAAGAGCATAGCATTTCTCTTTCATATGACATATTTGTGTGCAGGAGTCATAGGATTCTGCTGATGAACTCTGTAAGGTGCAAAACACTGTAGCTTGTACCCCTGTATACCAACATCACAAATGGGAATATATAGAAAAAAAAACACAAAACAACAAACTGATGAGTTTGATGAATCATATGACTTTTTTATTATTACTTTTAATGGCAAATGTTATTCAAATGATCAAACAATTCTTTAGGGCAAACAAAAAATTAGCAATTAAACCTGAGCTCAAAAATAAAGCAAATAAAGCAGGACAACATTTTGCTTCTTAAAATGTCTTAGTTGCATCCAATATTTCTAAGCTAAGCTCCTCAGTCATCCTTTTGGCTTTCTTCCATTTCAGTATGGGTCCTGTCATTACTACTCTGCAGGTGCAGGTTATCAGACCATTCATCTCCCAGTGTTTGGGTTTTTACTTCCCACAACTGGTCAGCTTTTCTTTTCTTTTTTTTTTTTTTTATGTAATCTATGTAAGTGGAACATCAGTTGTTACCATAAGAGATTAAAAGAAACAAATAAACAAATCTAATGAAGAAAACTCCGTATTTCTGTTTCTGTGATATGATCAAAATTTATAATGGACAACAAGAAAACAGGGAGGGATAGTGTTCCCCATAAGGCAGCTGACAACATCAGCATTAGGTTTGAACCTAGTTACAGCTTTTTATTTAAGTAAAGAGAAACTAATGTACAGTGACACAGAACTTTTTCTATGCTCTACAGACAAAATATACACTCATTTCCTTATTGCATACCAGTCTAACATCAGTTATATCGGCATATAAATAATGAAAATAGATTAAAAATAGAGTTCAGCAATGCAGTCTATGAGGTTGTATCTGCTTAGTAGCCCTCCACGTCATCCTAACTAGGACAGAAACATTTGCATAAATACTGAAACAAGACAAAACTTAACACAAATTCAACTTCTCCATAATATGGTAGAAGATAAAGCAAGCATGCATACTACAGTGTTCACTGTAAATATACTAATAACATATTATGACTTTTACTGTAAATAAGATTTTTAATGACATTTTTAATCACAATTATTTTCTTCTTTAATTTTTTCTTTCTTTCTTTAAAGATCTGACCGCTGTTCAATCTTGATAGCCTAAAGGACAGTATAATTTGACTGTTAAGAACTTGCGCTTATGGTTATGTTATTATGTAATACTATCTTGTAAAATCCTTTATTGAATATTGACAAGTCATTTATTTGCCCCATAAATTCTATACCTATAGGTTTCTGCGCATCTCTAGATAAGATTAGAAGCTTTCCCAAGCTCTCACAAAGATCTTGCTTTTTGGATGCTATATAATATCTGCATGCAGAACTTGTTAAAGAATTCTCTCCAGAATTCTCCTGACCTTTCCAGTCACGGACAAGTGAATTGGCTGTAGTGTAACTCTTAAGAGTATTTTATACCCTTATCCACTTAAAAGTCTTCTTGATACCACTGGAAATTTAGCTAGGTACTTGATAACAACAGACCATTTAGAAAAGAAAGGATTCATAATGATGCTCTTAACCACTTATTTATGTGTCTTATTATATGCTAGTATCGAATACTGCAGTTAAGGTTTTTTCTTATAGTAAACACTGAGAGACCTCAGAAACAGGCAGTGGGATCTCCTACTGAGTAAACTTATCTTTCCCTCTCCCTCAGCTGGGAAAACAGAAACAAAAGATTCATGTGTAAAGTCCAGGACCCAAGAACACTGTCTTCCAATCATTGGGTTTCTAAATATACGTGCACTATCTATCAGCTCTGCTATCAGAATTTGGAAAGAAAAGTAAGATTGAGGAGCAACATAGCTTTTTGCAGATAAGTGTCTCTTTTATGTATCAAATATTTTATAAAATTTATCTATGACTATATACAAAACCAAAATCTAATTGAAATCATAGGAAAAAGGTTATATCACATTGATTTAAAATTTTTAAACTGTTGCAGTCCTGGTTATGTTGAATTAATTGCTTGTCTATTTCTGTTGTTGAACAATGCAGTTTGCTGATCACTAGCAATAAATCCCATATTATTGATTTTCAAGTACCACTTTTATTTGACTGCCATACGGCATACATCCAAGAAGTTGCATTCCTCTGAATGTCTTCTCCATGGGTGAGATTCTTCCATATGAGTGGTTTCTTTGCAGAGAAGTTCAATGCAATGCGCATTTAAAGTGCTTTTAAAGTGCACTTTACCAACCTATTGAAGATTAACCCAATGTATGTAGCTACCAATAGCCTGGTTCTGACAATAGCTCCAGTATAGCAAGGGAAAGGGAATTCAAACAAGAAAAAGACGTAACTGTGTAACGCTGCCCTGTGTTACTGTGGTAAATAGAATGCACACTGATTTTAGTGTCAAGATTACATTTCATCACTGCCAGCTGGCTGACTGGCTAGTCAGAGCTAACACCATCATGTGAAGTAAAGGTGGAATCTGAATCTTTATCTAATCTTTATTATCTTTATTTTATTATTTTTTTTTTTAAATACAGTTACTTCGATAAAAATCTGTAGATACGCTGTTATTCTACAGAAGTTCCTGCACTTGAACTGGGCAGGTTCAAAACTGAAGGAAAGAATCATTGCAATTTACAGAAATATCACTACTATCACTACTAAATAGGAGGATGGAACAAAAAAGGGAATCGTAGATTTGTGCTCAGATTGTTGGTAAATCTGCATTAGCAGAAGATGGGAGGACATAACAAGAATTTACTGCCACATTGAAAATCAAAATATGGGCTCCAGCACTGCCATTTCTTGCAATTTAAGTTTGAGCACTTGCCATGCTGATAGCTGATATTTGGCTTGTTTGCAGGGAACTGGGAGACCTAAATGAAAGCGAGAGAGCAAATTTTCACTTTGTAGCTTTCTTCTAAGGCTCTTTGATATTTACATGCAGTGTTACTTTCCCCTGCGAGGCATCCTCTCCACACCTTCTACTTCCCCCAGCCCTGCCCCTTACACCTTTTCTTTTGTCCAGTCAGCTCCGATTTAAGTGAAATGAGATTCAACTTGCACTTACAGCACAAGGATAAATTCAAGGCAATGAAACTATTTAACATTTGCACTGAGTTTAGGACCACTAAAATCCAAGGCTAAACTTATGCAAAGCCTGAGAATCCACCACATCCAGGGAGACATAGCCAGTGCATCTTGATGTGAGATCAGAACTGTTACCAAGATCTACAGCCTGTGCAAACTCTAACTCCTTTGGTCTTAATGAGGTTGCCTGGATATAGGACTAGAACTTGGCTTCCATGATTTATCTCATGTAGTCATCTGCTAAAAGCAATGGCTGAAACAGAGCATAAATAATAACTACCCAAGACTTCATGCAAACTCTACAAAGCCCAAAGTTTGGAAGTCCAAATCCAAAGTTCAATTGATTTTAATTCCTCTCTGATCACTTCTTATTTTTGCATTCCTCTGCGAGAAATATAGTAAAAAAGTTTTATTAAAAAGTCAAGATATTTTTGCAGAATAAAGATGTTCAGCTTTTCCAGATAAGCATCTGAACGTATGTGTGAACCCAAATTGCAGCAGACTAATATTTCATTTTACATTAGTAAGTACCACATGCCCTGTTGTGAGTTACTGGTTAATTTATGCATTGCCTGTCGACATTATGAAGTGGAATTATACCTTGGGCACTGATAGCTGAGATTTTCCAATGCTAAGGAGTAATGGAAATCACTAACCCTGACTCATTTTGTCAAGGGGTTCATATTATGCAGGCCCACATATTTCACTGTACTCAGCAGTTTCACACAATTCCTGTAACAGTGTTAAGACAGAAGAATAAAATGCTTCTCTGTGCTCTAATAGGGGATGCAGTATGATTTCAGGAAACAATACCAAGCTATTCACAAATAAGAGTATTCTGAATTGCACCCTTGTTGTTGCACAGCTCCAACACCTGATGATCAGACAACATTCAAAATTCAGACACTTTATCTAAGCTGCAGCAGTTTGAACACTGGAAAGAAACAATGACCTCGAAAATCTTAGCTCTGGTTTCCACCTTCTTTCAAATTTAAGGCAAACCTTCTGAAATCCATAAGCTGCTGGAATGCTTAGGCTTTCTCTGCTCGCTCTCAGACTCAGTTTGGGGGTTTGCTTTATACCATTTTAGCAAAGAAGTGTTTAATCAGCTTAAATGTTAGGTCCAGTTGATTAATTACTCTGTTATTGAGGCAGGATTGTTGAGGGTTTTAATAGTAAGAATCAGCTTCCCTAGTCCTACCTCCTGCAATTATCTGTCAGATTATTCTTCATTACTAGTCCATTAATTTTCCAGATAGCTCTAACAAATAAGGAGCAATAACAAACAGTGCTTTCGTTTTGTCAATTATGGAAAAAAGAGTTAAGAAAAGACAATAATTTCCTGTCCTTCTATGCTGCAGTGTAAAAAGAGACAGCACTTTCAGTTCCCACTTAGCAACAACTTCATGCACAGCGTAAATTAATAAACTGAGATTTGGCTGGTCCTTAGCAGACTTGGAAAAGTGTGTCTGAGGAAAAGCACAGAGGAAGTATTTTTTATTAATTCTATTTTATTTTGCTTAATCCTATTTCAGTAGCAAACATGGTGGAGTGTTGCTTTGTATTGTCTCATCCAGAAATGCAGAATTGTTGTCACACATTCAAATAACAGAAACAGAATGAGGCCAAAAAATATGAAGAAAATTCTGTAGTCATTTGCCAAAAAAAAAAAAAAATCACTAACCTTCCAGAGCGAAAAGGATAGTTTGTAGGAAGTCATCGCTTAAAACATTTAGAAATATGTTTTGTTGTCTTCATAATTCCTTGTTACATCTGTTGAGAGACAGGATTTCCTTAAAGAATGTCTCAATGATAAAATTTCAAAACTTGCAAAAAGATAGCACTGTTTCTACCACACCATAGTGCAGTATTGTAAATTAAATAGCCTACTTTTCTACTACACATAGAAATAAATATGCTTTCCCTCAGTTAATTGTCTGCTTGTCTCCTTAACCGTTTTCCAGCAGCGCACATCTTGCTATGAAAGATAATAGTAACAGTAAAGAAAAAGAGACTATTTATACATGCTAGAGAAAAATCTGGCTGGAAAAAGATTGTCATAGAGAATATTAAGCTCCATTTACTGCCTGTCTGATTCTTGATTTTGAACATAAAAATTAGAAGACTGAGTGTTCTTTTTGTAGGGACAAAATTTTAGAATTAGAAGCCTAGGGCACCTGCCCGATTTGTAAAAGTGCTGAGCATCTGAAAGTCCCAGTGCTTCAGATGTTTTGTTCTGATATCACCTGAGACTTTGATCCATGACAATTTGCATTTTTTCATACTGCAAGAGTAATCAAAATGTACTATCAAAATCATATCAGGACACAGCAAGCCATGTGACAAAAGGATCATCACAGCTAACTGTATTATTCTTATTCTTTAACATTTTTTTCCCTTTTGGTTTCTCAATAATAATGTTTCTATACACAAGGTGATTTCAGAAAGAAACATTAGCACTTCAAAATTTTCCTTAAAGCAAAATCTTTCTAATAATTCAAAATGCTGTTTTAGATTCTTTCCCCACCTTTGTTTGCTGTAAAATCTGATCCTGTTCACCAATTAGCTTTATACCATCTTTTAGAAAGTATATAAGTGTTTTCCTGGAACTTTCTAAATTAAGAAAATATTACAGAAGGAAATTTGACATTAAAATTACTTGTAACTATGTTTTATTAAATTTTTTTTGAAATCTTTCTTTTCCAAACTTTTAGGTTTTTATGTGGTTTAGTTGATTTTGGTTTTTTGGTTTTTTTTGGACAAGATCTGCCCATAATGGGATGGTAGTATTACTTGATAGAGATTTTTTTCCCTTTTACCTCATGGCCTTCACTGTCTGAATTGCTGCATTAACATCATAGAGACAACAGTCTGAGGTATTTAAGTAGACAAGACTATGCAAAAAATAAGTATAAAGGAAGCAGAGTAGAGATCCAAAGGCTTTGGGATGGAGTGAGGCGAGATAAGGTTTCTCTGCAAGAAATAGCTGAGAAAGGGGAGAGAAAAATGGATGTACTGGTGAAAGCCCTAAAGGGCATCATTTTACAAGAGATACATCATCAGATTTGTCAAAAGCAATTGAACAGCTATGGATGAAGACAGATTAAAGGTCCTGATTCATCTAAGAGGGAATAAGAGACCTTGACAAAAGCAAATACAACAAAATGCCTGAGGATTGGCATTATGAGAAGGATCCAGAAAAAAGTTAATGGGTGAATGGTTCTTCCCGGTTACATCACTGAAATAAGTGCTGTGACTAGGGAGAGGACAACAAGGAAGAAATTACAGAAGGAAAGAGAATGACAGGGTATTACACGACAAATGATAAAGAAAGTAAGAAGCTGTAAGTGGAGACATCTCTGGTCACTGAGGGATTGATGTGATGTTATTCTACAAGTAGTCATGTCTAGCTCAAGGAAGAGCCATATGCATGCAATGATCTTGTCCGATCATTGTGTTGGAGTTAATATCTTCAGGAAAAAGTCAAAATAGAAAGATGGATTATACATACAAATTCTGTAACAAGGTACAATGTGTGTTATAGACATGAATCAGGATAAACAAACAAGGATTTCTTGTCATTTTACCAGGTTTCATATCCATAGAGCCGCAAAGCAAGAAACAACACTCTTAATCTTTTATGGTCTTGGGTAAATAGAAAAATTCTGTGATGTCTGCTTCCCAACCTTCCCTGTTTCCATTAACACATTCACCACATAATGAGGATTCTGGGCTATAAGAAAAGGGAAAATGCTGAAAGCTTGGCAGACATACATATTGCATCTTTACATAAGAAGGAGAGAGAATACTACAGTTAGATATAAATGGCACTGGAAAATATTGGAAATTGTTTTTTCATCATTTCCTGTGCAGCATAAATCATCAGTGACACCATTAAAATTGGCGGTGCTCCCAGGTGCAGATTATATGCAAGGCCACTAAGTGCAGCTGGATCAGGTGTTCGTTCTGCTCAGAGGCTGTTAAACAACAGAGAAAGGAGACATGTAGACTCTTTTCTGTTCCATCCAATGGGCAGTTGAGCTCCATCATCCCATGCTTTCTCTTGACCAAAGGAATCTAGTCCATTCTGAAATGAAATAGTGCTGGAAAAACAAATGAAAAAACAAAGCCAGTGAGAATCCTCCTTTATTTCTTATAGCTAGCAAATAGAAAAAAGGTTCAAGATAGGATCAGGCACTTCTCTACATTCCAGATTACTTGTGGCTAAATTAGTGTTCAACAAATACACATCTCACTCATTCTTCAGCAAACAGTAGAATTTCTATAATTTAACAATCACGAAAACTCCAAAAAGCATTTCACTGTGTTGTGATTATAATCATATGTGTAATGAGCTTTTTGAGTTCACTGCACAAAGTGCAAAACGTGACTATAATTCATATGGCACAAAGGCTACAAAGTCAGTTTTTCAGCATGTTTTCTTTTTTATAGCCCTCTGGGGACCTGATTTGTCATTTTGCATTTATTTTAGTTGTGCATCTGTTTAGGTGTTAAATCCTATTACCTCTCCATTATAACATCCATATCTTCTCAATACAACCTTTTACTGCTCCATTCAATAGCTCTGAGTAACTCAACATCACACAAGAACCAGTGTAAAAATGTATTATCTAGAAAGCTTTTCCATAAATACGCCACATAACAAGTGTTTTCAATACATATTACTATTTCCAGTCACTTGTGGTGTTTCTCAGGGCTCAATGTTAGGGTCAGTGTTGTTCAATATCTTTATTGATGATGTGGATGAGGGGACTGAGTGCACCCTCAGTAAATTTGTGGATGACATCAAGCTGGCTGGGAGTGTTGATCTGCTGGAGGGTAGTAAGGCTCTGCAGAGGGATCTGGATGGGCTGGATCAATCAGCTGTGGCCAATGGTATGAGGTTCAACAAGACAAAGTCCTGGGTCCTGTGTTTGGACCACAACAACCCCATGCAAAGCTACAGGCTTAGGGAAGAGCGGCTGGAGAGCTGCTCATTGGAAAAGGACCTGGGGGTGTTGACTGATGGCTGATCATGAACCAGCTTGTGCCAGGCAGCCAAGAAGGCCAATGGCATACCGGCCTGTATAAGCAACAGTGTGGCCAGCAGGGCCAGGGCAGTGATCATCCCCCTGTACTTGGCACTGGTGAGGCTGCACCTTGAATCCTGTGTTCAGTTCTGGGTCCCTCACTCCGAGAGACACTGAGGTGCTGGAGCAGGTCCAGAGAAGGGCAACAAAGCTGGTGAAGGGTCTGGAGACCAAGTCTTATGGTGATCAGCTGAGGGAACTGGAAGTGTTTAGTCTAGAGAAGAGAAGGCTCAGGCAGGACCTTATCACTCTCTGCAACTGCCTGAAAGTAGGCTGTAGTGAGATGGGTGTTGGTCTTTTCTTCCAAGTAACAAGTGATAGGACAAGACGTAATGGCCTCAAGCTGTGAAAGGGAAAGTTTAGATTAGATATTAGGAAAAATTTCTTCACAGGAAGGGTGATCAAGCATTGGAACATGCTGCTCTGGGAAGTAGTGGAATCACTGTACCTGGAAGTGTCAAAAAAAATGTGTTAGACCCTCAGTGACATGGTTTATTGGTGGTCTTAGCAGTGCTGGGGTAATGGTTGGACTCAATGATCTTAAAGGTCTTTTCAAACCTAGCTGATTCTATGATTCTATGATTCTATAATCTGAAGACATGATAGTAGCAGCTAAACAGTGAACACCACATAATGTCCCTCTTATAAAGAAATAAATGCGCAATTGATTCTTTCAGATTCACCATCTGGTATTTCTTCAGACCCCCACTGAGAAGAACAGCCATAGAAAGACTGAATACAGACCATTCTAAACCATGAATTTCAAAGTATTTAAAAATTTTGCAAGTGCCATTGCACAAAACTGAATTGAATATCAGTACAGATCTCTTTCTTCCCAAGCTACCTTTTCATTTTTATATATGGTTGCATGCTCTAGAGCCACAGCTGAAGGGAAAAATCAAATAATTGGGTAAGATGTTAGCAAAAATAGCAGCCTTTTCTACTACCAAGGAGTTGTGCAGACTGATAATACTAGGATAGAGAGACAGAGGAAGTTTGCATAAATAAAAAGGGGATCTATAGAAGCACAAGAGAATGTCTTCGTACTCGTTGAGAGGAAGGGATTAGGTTTGTTTATTTTCTGAAGTGGATTGATGAGATCTGAGAGATGGAAGAGACAGAGATGGCATCAAAGCTGACCTGGATATTGGAAGGACAATGATATCTACCATAACTCGAAAAGAAAGAGACAATTTAATAAAAGATCTTAGGAGTTCATGTGAAACTACACACAGTATTTTCAAATTTCAATGACTCATTAAACATACATACAACACATTTGGAGAGAAATTCTCCTATTATTTAATATTCTTTCTTCTGCCCAGAAACACCTTTTGTTCCACATGAATATGTATTTCAGTGAAGATACGGAATATATAAAATTTATTAATAATCTCTGAAAAGCTATTTAAATGCCATTATTATTATTAAGCCATTCTTTAACACAAGGGTGCATTACATGTCTGGCATAAGAGACAAATCAAGATCAGCTCTTACCAGCTTCAATGCTGTCAAACTCTTTTGTGAGAGCAATGTTACTGAATTGACTCTACACAATTTTTGTAATAATACAAGTGTAGATTTAATGGGCAATTTTATCAGCAGAAGAGAATCTTTTTGACTGTAACAAAAACAAATGTCTTCTTTTGCCAATCACAGTAAGTTTTTCCTTAAAACTACATATGTGTTTTGTTACTCACCTCCTATTGAAAGAAGATTTAAGATATTCTACCTATTCAGAGTTATATCATTAGGAATTCAGTAATGGCAGATGAAATAAAAACCGTTGTATAGTAATGATGTTATCAAATCAAAAAGCTTTTCTTTCAGAAACCTCTTCAAAGTTTCTTAACTCAGTGAAGAAACTTGGAAACTAATGCTGATCACTTGGTTTCTTTCAAAGACATTCCTTTCAGATAATGGCAAAACCCCAAATAGCTAACCAGGGCAAAGACATGAAATAGTGTTTCACAGGCTGCTTCATTTTAAGGTCCTATATATGTAGATGATTCTGAAAGTATCTCAGCTGTAAAAGGAAGATACTGTATTTGTGCAATGGTGTAGGTTTATGGAAATTTGTGGTCCTTATTTTTGAAACACTGGAAAGAAACTGTAAGTGCTAACAATGCAATTAAAATTCTGCATATTCATATGCAAGTAACCAAGATTCAAACAATTGGATAAGAGTGTATATGAACCCCTAGTTATATAAACCCCTAGTTAGGCAACAGATGACTAAGGGCACTGTTAAATAACAGTATGCACTACAGTTTTTAAAATCACACTTTTATGTTTTGTTTTCCACATTTTCCAGGATCTCTCCTGGTCCTTTCTCTGTTAAATCTGTTTTTTAATTTCTTTTTCACAGAAGGTTTTATTTTTTTCTTGAAGTTGATCTCTTCCATTCCCTGAAAGATCAGTTTCACCGTTTTTCTCTTCTAGCAACATTTGTTCTGGTCATCTGTTCTAGATATTTCTTTCTCCTCCATATCTTAAGGACTTCTGAGGCTTCTGTGAAAGTAACTCTTGTTATCATTCTTTTGCCTGCTTTCACTTATCCTTTGTATAGTAAGAGTGGGGTAAGTTTTGAACCTTGAAAAGAAGTAATACGCATGATGTTGCTGAAAAATTAAAGTACAATTAGCAGGAAAATGGAGAAAGAAAAATAATGTCCTTTGAGTGCAGGACAGACGATCACAATGGTGCTAGGAAGCAGAAACTGATGTAAAAGCAGGCATAGAACATCAGTCTCCACGTCTTCCTGAAGGTGGCTTTGGAAATTATGTTGTGTGTTAAATAAAGTCTTCTTGAAAGCATTAGATCTGAATTCAAACACAAAGGCTGACTAGCAAAATGACGTATCCTGATCTTAAAATGAGAACCTGTGATTTCTCCTTCAATTGCTCAGTGGAAGTTAACAGAAATTTTCTAGACATTTACAGAAATGGGGAAAACCTGGATGATCAGACTGATGAAAGCCTTGGAAAATGTTCCATGACCTGGGCAACATTACTGCTGCTGTGGCTGTTGGAGTAAGTGGAGGCTGTATGCAGATGAGTAATTTCTGTTTTTAAATCCTATGATCATTGCTGATTATAGAAGTTGACTGGAGAACAGTATAGTACCCAGAATTCCTTGAAGGTCTAACTATGAAGGTATCAGTTCATACTGCAATTTGCTATCAGTCTGTACAGCAGGGCAGAGAACTCATCCAGATTCAATATTCCGATTGGCTGAAGCTTTTCCTGTCCCAAAGCCAGAATGGTTAAAATACACACTTTAATATCTGTATGTTGACTTCAACAGTCTGGCCTATCAATGCAGTTGTGATGAAATTTGGGGACATTTTAATTCTTGAATCCTCTGGTGACACACTTTTCACAGAGTAAAAAATATTGTATTTATTTCCCAATCTGTCTGTATGATGTTTTTCAGGGGCCTTGGACTCTCACACAAACATTTAAAACCAGAGAAAAAAAAAATAAAAAAAAAAATCCAAGCCCTCCAGTGAGAGGATGGATTAGATTCCAAGAAATGCAAATTTCTTAAATTGTGTAATCTGCATTACTTAATAGAGCAGGGAGCCAATTAAGAACAGTCCCCTATTCAGTTTAATTAGGCTAACTACAGGTAAGGGAATCATATAGAATAGGGAGGGGCATTCAGCAGAGAGACTTCCTCATGTATCTTTTTCATGTCTGTCTCCTCCTCTGTGACAGAGCTAAAGATATCAAGTGCTTGACTTTCAAAATTTTAATGTTAGAAAGTAAAGGAATCACATCATTTATATTATCAAGACCTTGAAATTGTAAACGCCATGCATTCTGCCTAATGCTAAGGGGAGGAGGGGGGAAAGAGGAGGGAAGGCAGCTGGTATATTATTTTTTTCAAATCAACAATACTGCCGTGTTCTGTATAAATCTTGAAGGCAGCTTCTGAACATGCTTACATAGTCAACAGTTCCATACAGTTCTTTTGATGATTCGCTAGAAATTAAACAAAACAAAACAAAAAAAACACAAAACAACCAAAAAAAAACCTACCAAACCCTTTTTTTTTGTGCTCTGAACTGCATTCTAATGACAAATTAGAGAGAACAGCTCAAGTTACCAAAGCTGGGAAATATACAGAGCTCACTCAAGCATTGTTTCCTTTTCAAAGGTCTCCATCCAAGTATATCTTACCTGCTTGTATCATAGCTCCCATGTCCATTCTTCTTATTGGAGAATAATGAATCCATGTAATTCTACTTTGCTGACCCAATCAGCAGTGACCTTTGAACAGTTAGATAAACTGTCTCCTTATTATATTCATAGAATCATAGAATAGTTAGGGTTGGAAAGGAACTTAAGATCATCTAGTTCCAAGCCCCCTGCTGTGGGCAGGGACACCTTACGCTAAATCATATCACCCAAGGCCTCGTCCAACCTGGTCTTGAACACTGACAGAGAAGGAGCATTCACAACCTCCCTGGGCAACCCATTCCAGTGCCTCACCACCCTAACAGGAAAGAATTTCCTTCTTATATCCAATCTAAACTTCCCCTGTTTAAGTTTTAACCCATTACCCCTTGTCCTATCACTACAGTGCCTAATGAAGAGTCCCTCTCCAGCATCCCTATAGGCCCCCTTCAGATACTGGAAGGCTGCTATGAGGTCTCCATGCAGCCTTCTCTTCTCCAGGCTGAACAGCCCCAACTGTCTCAGCCTATCTTCAAACGTGAGGTGCTCCAGTCCCCCCTGATCATCGTCATGGCCCTTCTCTGGACTTGTTCCAACAGTTCCATGTCCTTTTTATGTTGAGGACACAAGAACTGCACACAATACTCCAGGTGACGTCTCACAACAGCAGAGCAGAGGGGCAGGATCACCTCCTTCGACCTGCTGGTCACGCTCCTTTTGTTGCAGTCCAGGGTACGGTTGACTTTCTGGGCTGCAAGTGCACACTGCCTGCCCATGTTCATTTTCTCATCAGACAACTCCCCCAAGGCCTTCTCTGCAGGGCTGCTCTGAATCTCTTCTCTGCCCAACCTGTAGATGTGCCTGGCATTGCTTCGACCAAGGTGTAGGACCTTAGACTTGGCATGGTTAAACTTCATAAGGCTGGCATCAGCCCACTTCACAAGCCTGTCGAGGTCCCTCTGGATGGCATTCCTTCCCTCCAGCGTGTCAACCAAACCACACAGCTTGGTGTCATCGGCAAACTTGCTGAGGGCGCACTCAATCCCACTGTCCATGTCAGCGACAAAGATGTTAAAACAAGACCGGTCCCAACACCGATCCCTGAGGGACGCCACACGTTACTGGTCTCCAGACGGACATTGAGCCATTGACCGCAACACTTTGTGTGTGGCCATCCAGCCAGTTCTTTATCCACCGAGTGGTCCATCCATCAAATTGATGTCTCTCCAATTTAGAGACAAGGATGTCGTGTGGGACAGTGTCGAACGCTTTACACAAGTCCAGGTAGATGACATCAACTGCTCTACCCCTGCCCATCTGTTCTGTAGCCCCATCATAGAAGGCCACCAAATTGGTCAGGCAGGATTTCCCCTTAGTGAAGCCATGCTGGCTGTCACCAAGCACCTTGTTGTTTTTCATGTGCCTTACCATGCCTTCCAGGAGAATCTGTTCCAAGATTTTGCCAGGCACATAGGTGAGACTGACTGGTCTGTAATTCCCCAGGTCATCCATTTTCCCCTTCTTGAAAATGTGGGTTATATTTCCTATTTTCCAGTTGTCGGGAACTTCACCTGACTGCCATGATTTCTCAAATATGATGGCCAGCGGCTTTGCAGCTTCATTTGCCAGCTCCTTCAGGACCTGCGGATGGACCTCATCAGGACCCACGGACTTGTGCACAATCAGATTTTTAAGATCGAACTCGAACCAGTTCCTCTCCTACGGTGGGCGCAAGGTCTTCATTCTCACAGTACCTGCATCTGCCTTCCAAGACTTGGGTGGTTTGGTCATAGTCTTTGCCAGTGAAGACCGAGGCAGAGAAGTCATTCAGAACCTCAGCCTTCTGAAAATCCTCTGTAGCCAGTTCTTCTGAGAGCTTCCTGATGGGGCCTACATTCTCCCTAGTCTGTTTTTATTTGCTATGTACTTGTAGAATCCCTTCCTGTTATCTTTAATACCTCTAGCTAAGTTTAATTCTAACTGGGCCTATATCATCATAATACTTGTCAGTCTCAGAATTTTTAATCTGCTTATGCTGAGAATACAACTTTGAGGAAGGAAAGCAATGTTTACAGATGGAGTAAATACCCTTTCACTTCTGTTTAATCTCTGTAGGAGCACTGAAGTAGATTTTTTCTTTCATGTAGCATTTTGTCTTTTTCCTACCTGTCACTTCCATAGGTTTTACAATAAAAACGTCTCATGATCTCCTGAAATATACTCTCCAGCAGTGGAGGCCACACAAATTCTTGCAGGCTCAGGAGTTTTCTTCAGCTAGAATTAACATGTCTATGTAGGTAATGCACGTTTAAAAGGCTTGGCAAAGTACAACAGTGCCTGGGAGAAGAGATCAGGCTGGACATATTGCTATCATTTCTGTCCTGCTACTGTGACAAACATTTCTTTCATGGTGTTCACATGAGATATAACACTCTCATAGCATAAGCTTTCCCTTCTTTTTCTTCTTATCAGCTACCCCTCTAAGCTTCAGGATTGCATACAGAATAATTTTAAATTTTAAAGGGTCAGCTTCTGCTTCCATTTACAGAACAGGAAACTTCCTGTTAATTGCATGGGAAGTATAATTGAAAGTCTAATGAGTGCACAAAAATCTTTACCACTAAAAGTGTTCACATTCACATACCCTTTGCTCTTCTGCTTCTCTTCCTAAGACCTTCTTTAATGAAAAGTTATTAATAAAGTACTCAGATTGTTAGCCAGTTGCACTAATATAATGTCATGTCAGTAAATTATCTGATCAGATCTGGTATTCTTGGACGATTAAAATTCACAGAACCTGCTTTACTATAGAAACATTTTCACTGCCTATCCTGAGACAGAACAGAACAACATTTTATGGTGTAAAACTTCCATGAAGACTTCTGCTGATGTATTTTCCTCAGCTATTAAGAAGCAGCATATGACAGCTTGCAGCACTTTCTGGCTATGCAAGGCAAGTTTAAGAAAAAGTAGCAATGATGGGCTCTCAGTTCAATTCTATGAACAAAAAAAAAAAAAAAGAAAAAAAAAAAAAAAGGAGTACTTTTGTCTTTTGTGACTGGTTCTCTTTTGAATCTCTCACTAAGTAGTCCTGGGATTCAAAATGGGAATAACAATTTCTAATCCCCAAGGAAGACATCCAGATGCACAACAGCATTCAACATTCAGTGGGCAGCTGGTAAACTGGATTATATCCTTTTTGAAAAGCGCTATGACAAAGTTGTTTATTCAGCAAAACAAACTGCTCCCTGTGTCCGTTAACAAGGCTGGCTTTGTGCTGCACAGACTTCGTGCTGACTCCTGTTTGGAACCATTTCACACTAATTAGAAATAGGAGAAAGGCTGTGTTCATAAACAGCCCAGCTCAAGACTTCTTTCAAACCACTCCTTCTGAAAATTAACTCAGTTGTAACCTTCTATGTATAGCTACTTGCACAAACAGGATAGGGAAAAATATATTGTTAATAATTGTCAGCTCACTGTGCAAGATGGTAATGCAGATTTTATATAACACTACCAAAATCATATGAAGTGACTAACTATATGCAGTAATTATATACAGTTCCATCTGCTAAGGCTAGTTACTATTATGAAAGAAAGCAAATAATATGCACTAAACATGAGTGTATACTGTGTTTTACATATATGCGAATACTACACAATCAGTAAAATAGGAATGGAAATATCAGAAACATTTTCATCTGGAGGAAAAAAAAAAGAAGTTACTTCAGCATTAAGAATGCAAAAATATGTTGAAATATTAAATCCTAAAACCAACAACATCGTACAGGAAATGTTTTCAGGGAACAATTACGCACTGGGAAGGTTTATTTCTAATTTCTATAAGCATCTTGCACTTTACACGGCATTTGTTTGTGGAAGTAATCCCTCTTAAATCCATGGGGCTACTTGTGGAAGTGCCAGATGTCATAAATCAGGGATGTGGTGATAAGCACTAGTGCTTCTCATCTATCTATATGGTGGCAAGCTGTTACACGTGAGATATGTACATTTGCAATATTTTCTGGTTTTGCCAATTATGATGAAAGAAAAATAGATGGTTAGGACAAAAAAAAATGTTTAGCATCTCATACTTTTTTGATTTTATCAGAAAACTTAGCCACTAGAGTCAGATGCAGGTAGCAGAAGTACATGCTTCAGAATACATTCAAAAAGTGAGACATTCTAAACCTATTTATAAAAAAAAAAGTTAATTCATTTTACAAAAATCTTACAAATTATTTGGCATGAATTCAGTAGTTTTCTGTGTAATTCAGTGTCATTTACAAAATCTGAGAAAACAACAAAAAAATAATTGGGGAAAAGATTTCTTCAGGTCACAGGAGTGATTTAATTGCTGTATACTGGATTTTTATGCTAATATCAAACTTATATCTGAAATCTAGCAAGAATTACGTATCTTGCTAGGACCTGCATAAAAAAAGAAAAAGTCAAATAGAAATGAAAAACACAAGTAGGAAGAAAAATAAAATCAGCTGAGGCTCTTGTTAAGAAAGATCTAGAGTTAGCACGCAGCACTTCCAAGTGTTTTCATCTCTTTTTTCAATCTTTTCCTTACTCCACTATGTTCTTAAGAAAATACAGATTTACACAATTGCTTTATGATGACAGTAGTATTACAATGCATGAGACTTGTGTTCTGAGTCTCAGGATTGCTTGCAAAATTAGCAGAGAATCAGTTCTATGTTCTGATGAAGCTTGCATCTCTCCCTTGCTTTACTTGAAAATAAAACTGGGCCTTTTGACAACTTGCCAAGATTAATTGAGTATCCTTTCAAGGATCATAAAGAACTGGAATAATTTTTAGCTCTCACATCCTGTGATTGGAAAGACAGTTCTAGCTACTTCAGCTTGGTTGGTATGGATGGACTGAATTGAGGGGACAAGATGATGCTCCTCTAATGCTTGTAAGAAATTAATTTCAAACATCCTGAATTTACATACTTAAAGTTGTCAGCATTAGCTCGACGAATAAAATAGTCTGCAAGTAGGAACTGTTGTCATATTTCTACAAGGGTGAGTCTGTATTTAACTCTCAAATACTGAAGGGAAAGCCTTTTCTGTGAATTATTGCCAGGCCTCTAAACAGTGAAAAGCATTAGATATGATCACTCCATATTCTTTCAACTCAGTTTTCCACCTAAGATAATAAATTAATAACAGTAATTTTCAAACATGAAAGCCCAACCAAATTTCATGAGGATCATGCAGCTCAAATGTCTTTTTTATGCTCTAATAGCATCAAATCACAAGAAGTTTTTTGTAACTTGCTAGAATAATTTTTTTTTTTTTTTCATAGGATTCTGGGATGCAGCTTACAGCTTATTGTTGTCAAGCATATTTAGTGTACTAGAGTTCCTTCCATGGATATTTTAATTCTATTTTTTTTGTTTAACTTAGTTTTGTTTTTAACGAGGGAAAGGTTTACAACAGTTACTTATTTGATCCTTCATGTGACTTTTAATTCTAATCTAATCTGCTGGCTGTAGTTTATCTACTAAAAAGTATGGCAGATCTTTATTTCTTTCTACCTACTTCTTTCCATTTTCAGACTTCATGATTTTTTTTTCTATTGTATAAAGCCTTTTTGTGTGTGTGTGAACTCTGATTCTCCTGGGGGGGAAAAAAAAACAACAAACCAAAACTAACCAACCAAAAGCCCTTTGTACTTAATTTCTTCGAAAAACAGGCAAAAGAAAAAAAAAAGTATGCAAAATAGAGGAAAATAGTGCTTCAAAAATTTCATGTTATGATTTTCCAAAGAATGCTCTGAAGCAAGGGTTGACTCTGCAATGCAAAAAAATCAGATTGATGGTACACTTCTATAACTGGAACAGTCTTATCAGTAACTGCATCACTTCCTTTATATATTTTGTTTGTCTAAAGGTGAGAAGGGGAACCATTTTAGCAATGCAGACTTTGCAGACCTTCCAGAAGATAACTGTAACCCACGGACTCCCTGGAAAGTTTTCCAATTTTCAGAAATGTTGACCTGAAAGCAGTATCATTCAGAATGGTACCAGCTGGTCAGCATTCTGGGGTCAGTTCTAGTTCTGAAATTTTTGAAAACACTGTCCTCTACTGGTTGTGATTTTGGAATTGAATACTCATGAACTGTACTCTCCAATGACAAATCTCCATGGGTGGGTCAATAGTGGATGAAAAACACCTGTGAAGATGAAAAGCATTCATTATTTTCAACATAGATATATGACTTTTTATGAGACTAATATATACAACCTTCTCAGACGGGAATAACCATTAGTAGTAACGAAGAATAACCATGTTACACCATGATTGTTTCATCCTTATTTACTTTTCCTCCTTTCAGCATTCCCCTTTCATCCCATTTGTAATCCCTCTTTTTTTTTTTTTTCTAGAAACAACAGTCCACAAATCCTTTGAAACTCCAGACTGGTGCTTCCGGTAATAAGGTTTATCCCACATTTTACCATAAGGATGATCCTCTAAGGGACTCTAGCATGTTTACAACCAAGTAGTAAAAAAGATATCGTTAGATCTTGAGTGTGACAGTGCAGAGCCCCTAGTTTTGAAGGGGTTTTTTTTGCCTATATTTACCATGTATTTTGCAAGACGAAAGAAAGCATAGAACAGCAAAGGGCCAGAGTTTTAAGGCTTTTCAATAAAAATCTGAAAAAAAGCCCACTGCCTTTCACCAAGAAATGACCCATGTAAAAACAGAGCTCAGGACATTTCCATAATTCCATGATTTGGTTCTGATGAAAAGAACAGAGTTTAGAGTCTCTATGGACCTACAGATTAGCTAATAGGATATTGTATGTATTTCACATGCAAATTCTTTTTATTTACTATTTTCAATTCTCTATTACTATTATATTTCTCTTTCCACATGGATTTGGACTTAAATAGAAGAATAAATCATCAGGAGATCTGCTAGTTCTGAAGTCAGTCTTCAAATCTCTCCTAGTCAGTTTATGTGTAAATACTAAATTAAGAAACTCAGCATTTTCATGCCTTTGCCCTTTCAATTGATGGTTTCACTGTGGTTTTCTAATGGCCCATCTAAACTGCAGTTCTCCATCTTCATGGATTGAATTGGAAACAGTTTTCATCTTATGGCTGACTTTTCCTATTGATTATATTAAAGTAACTGGGCAGTCCTATTAGAGAAAAATCATGTAGAAATACAGATCAGTTACATTCCTCCTGACTATCAAATACTTTCACTGATCTAATTATATTCAACCTTTTACAGGACATCAGTTCATTATACTGCCAAAAATCCAGTTTCTGGCATGAAAATTGTTTTAAGACCTCTATTTCCCATTCTTTGTTAACTGAATACATTTTGCTCAGAATAAAAGTAACAGAAAAAAGTATTGGCTGCATAGAAGTCTTTTGTTAGTGCTTTTGAACTCCCTAGTTCTGGACTACAAAGAGTTCAGCGCGCTGCCTCTCACCACCACAGAACAGAAACGCTGAGAGCTGCCTTTTTTTTTTTTTTTTTTGAGGGGGGTGTGTGGATCTTGATATACAGGGTACATTACTGAGTGCCTATAAAAAGGTTTGTGAACCTTGGTGGAAATCAGAGGTGAAAATGACAGTTCAAATGTCTGGTCTGGGTTTAAAAGATCTATGGTAATGTATTTTTACTTAGACACCGAGAAGGGAAAAGAAAAAAAAAAAAAAAAGCGGTGTTCAGACTTATGTTACGCTCTTTCTCTGCCCTTGGCCTTTCCTGGAGCTGTCAAACCCAGAGCATTCTATGAAAACTAAAGTGTTTCTAAGCAGGTTACCAACATATGTTATTTCTTATTAGTTATCTCCTTAGGATATTACTAAGACTCAAAACCTGTATGATTCTTTTCAGCTACAAACAATGACTCAGGATTCATGCTGGCTTGAAGCATGTGTGTCATTCGTGGATTACAATGCAATGCTCTGGAATAGATTTTTTTTTTTTAAGAAAACCAATTCCCATATTCTGTAGGAAGCTCTTTAGAACAGTTCATCAGACGGAAAGCAAGAATATGCTGGCTAATCAATTTATATTTTAATAGATTTTGACAATTAACACCCAGCTTTTTATCTCAAGAAAAAAATACAAAACTTTGAGCAAGGAAACTCTGTGTTCTTTTGTTCTGTTATTTCCTCTGAAACATTAATAGCCCTAAAATTCAGTTCCCATCATGAAACACCATTTGATGTTATTTTCTTCCACTAATACAAACTATTTTTAATGAACATGAGATTGTTAACAAAGAAAAAGAACAGTTATGCTTTGCAAAAAAAGCATTTTCCATTCCTTTCAGGGTAAGGGAAGAAAGGTTTTCTTTCCCATTTTCCTAGTACTTTGTCAAAAGATATTCACACTAAAATAATTTCTGAACTATCTTTAGCTTCTTATTCCCTGCTTCCCTGTACTGACAAACATTGTGGTGGATTTACAATCCTTTGAACTCTGAAGAGGGAAAAGAATCAAGAGCATTACAAATGTTACTGCTTGAAACTATACCTGATGTACAAATACTTATCATTCACACAGCTCATTATCTGCTCAAAAAATAGTCATGGTAATCAGTGGTAAATGTTTCACAATCATTCTCAATGGACTTCCTGTCTACTGAGACCCTAAATCTCATTTGGAAATAATGAAAGACAGACAATCACTGACTGACACCACAATCATGACCCTTTAGAAGCATATGGGAGCTCTGAATTATCTACATTTTGAGACAGGCACAAGTTGCAACATCAACTTTCCCAAACTTCGGAGGAGTTTAAGTGCATGATTTAGGCTTAGTTTGTAATGCTCTCAAAATCCCCGGTCAAGAACATCAAAAGTATTTGGAACCTTTATTTTGCTGGGTTTAGTGGAGCACTGAAAGTGTACCACTTATTATTATATTTCTTGTATACGTGAGACCCACTGTTAGTACTGCATAGCATATGAGGATCACTAGGAGGTATGAGGGTGACCACTGACAGTCAACAAATAGATCAGTCATTGTGCAAATGCAGACCCAAACCCAAAGGCTTTATAACTATAACTGTAGAAGACCAACAGCAGAGATGTTTGAAAATTAATGACAGAAAAAAAAGGCCTTATCTATTCAGACAATTCAATGTTAATAAGCTTGGGTTAGAATTTACAGTCCACTAACTCCTCCATACTAAGAGCACCTTTATGTGAGCTGCTTTTAAGGTAGAATAGGTTGCCTCACGCTGTTTCCTCACAGGGAGTTAATGCAGAGTAACCAGTGTACTGTAAATTTGCACCCCAGTTTACCATGGTATAACTTTCCTGAGCAGATAACTCTCAATACAATGTGTATAGGGAAATCAACAGCTAAGGCTCAGTAATTAGTATTAAAAACTATTCAGGTTCTCAAAGTTTCTCGTTTCTTGGTTTGTTGTTTTTTTTTTTTCACATATCTCTGTACACAGCTTTTTCTGTGGAATGAGTTCTGGCTGCAGATTTAGAATATGCTTATTCCTTTCCAGAACCTAATGGTGACATGCAAATATTGGCATCTCTGAGAAAATAAAAATGATACAGCTTTGTAACTGATACCAGAGTGCTTATTTCCTACTCATAAAATATTGTGTCAACAACTCAAGAGATGAAAGTCTTCCATCCTACTTAACTGATAAACATGCCACAAATAAAAAGCTGATGAATTACCAAAGACAATCAGTTTAAATTTGGTAGCAAACAACTCACAAAATGAAACATGCTTCCACAAAGTCAGAGATAATTGCAGGAATAAAGGAGGAATTAACAAAAATCTAAGTGTTGGCATGGATAATTTACAAACAGGTATTACATAAGGCTGAACATGGCAATGACAGAGTTTGAAATCTGCCTGTAGAAAAATCATGTAACAACTAATCTGAATTATCATTACACTAAAATTATATATTTTTTAAATAGTCACTGCATCTTTAAAGCCACAGTTGAACAACAATTGTTCTATTTAGTGCCACTTCAGGGAAACATAAGCAGACCCACTAGAAAAGAGGCCATTAAAATGCAAATTAAAATTCCCAATCACCTGAACACTGGATTTTTTTTTTTCTTTTTTTCCCCAGGACCACGATGTAAGCAAGATCAAAACAGCATTTGAAATGCTAGATTTGTACAAAGGAGGTTTTGCAAGACTTCATGTCTGGCAAAAATTGGTGCTTTAAGAGTTTGCATTTTCTGTAGCAAAAAGAACCAAGCATGGCAATTAATACGTTTCTGAGAAAGGACTTTTCAAGAGATGGCAAGTGCTTGTATTAAAAACAAAACAAAACAAAAAAACCAAACCAAAACAAAAACAAACAAACAAAACAAACAACCCAGAGACTGAAAACTCCACTGCTAAATCTCTCTTTATATGCCAAATATATATAGTGAGGAAAATAGCAAGGGCCAGAGCCAAGGGAATAATGCTTCCTCATACAAAGAAGTTTTTGTACCATAAGGATACCAAAGAGGTATTTAATACTGGGTAAATAGAACTGACAGGCTCGTTCTGACAGGAGAAAACAACTCTGTGAAAATGACATACCAAAACCTAAAGAGGGACACATTTTATGTTTCCATTATCTCTTCTTTAAGAATATTTTACATTTCACTAGACTAGCCTGCTGGGAGCAAGCAGAAGGCAGAATAGCAGGAAATGGTATGTGGAGCCTAGAGAAAGTTTACAACAAAGGACACAGATGGCGTCACTGCTGCTCTCCAAGCATTTACAAACTTGTCACCATTGCAAAAATTTCAACATACATTTTGGTAAAGGTCACTTGGGCCAGAAAAACAGTGGGATAAGGGAACACAAACTGGTCTTTGCTCTCATCCTGAGCTGCTGAACTACCCACCCTTTGAGGGCAAAGCAGCTGGAGAGGTGTTGATTTTGTTTTCTTTGGGACTGCGAGAGGTATTTGAGGCGTCAAGCCATGGCCACTGTATGGGGTGCAGGAGTGAATGGCCAGCTTGTGACACAGAGCTTCAGAGAAAGCTCTTTAGTTTGGGATGGCATAGTAGGTGTAAAAAGCCAATCTCATTAGGACCCCGGCTATGGTAGTATCCTACTGTAGACAGTTGTCTTGATGAAAATTTTTCATATTGGCATTCAAAGAAAACAGTGCAAAAGTTTTTTTTTTTTTTTGTTTTGGCTTGGTGAGTATGATCTGGGTACCACTCATACCCTATAATGTTGAACTTCTTTGTAATGCTGAAAGAAAAGCTAAGTAACAGTTTTGGACACGAACATCGCAACTGTAGCAACCCTTAACCAAACTGCTCCACCTATTGAGAAAAGAAAGAAGATTGAAAAAAAATCTTTCAGCCCTATAACAGCAAATTTCAAAATAATTAAACTCATCAAAATAATCGTCCTTATGTATATCAAATAGGGACAGCAAACAATTCTGGAAAAACATTAAAATTAGGTATGAGAAGTGACTGCCTTGCAAAGAGTGCAGAATCACCTGGGTAGGACAGATGGATATGTTTATGAGATGTTTTTTATAGAATGTTATGGTCCATAGGCCTGTTGAGTCCATAGTAGACTAGCTGTATCATCCTTAATTAGTGTGAATTACGGCCATCTTCTATATGGTCAGCATCCAGTTCAAAATGACTTTTCCAAAAAGTTCAGAATCAAGTTCCAGTTCTACATCAAAGAAGAGTAGAATGATAACTTGAAAAAGAGGTTTTGATGCAGAGATTATTGTGCATACAATTCTTGCAGGATACATATGCATATATCGATACATATAGACATATAGACACACAGAAGTATACGAAGCTGTGTATTTTTAAAGACTTGATTTGGACTAAAGAAACTGAATAAAATGTTTGTGCTCTTCAAAGGAAAATTAATGTAGGTCGTCAGCAGAAGTAAAGCAAAGGTATTCTGTCCTGAAACTTTCATGAGAAAGAGAAGAGAAAACAATTGTGCGATACCTATTGCTTCTCTCTAAAGCACAATTACCTCCAGGTGAAGGACAGCTAATATATGCTCTCAGCTGGGGTGACTTCTATAGTGGTCTGGACCTTTTTCATTTGTTCTTACCTCACTAATAATTTATTTGGCCTAATGGACCATTAAAGGCAATGAAACGACCCCAGACTTGAAATTCAGAATCCAGTTCCATCTCTCCTTTACACAGTTTATAATACCTTGAAATGATGATAGTCCTTCTGATGAGTAAATGCTATTGTTAACCTACGTATTGTTATTAAATGTTCATTACTCTAGCATGCATGATTTTAAAATCGGCCTAATAGATACACCATGTTTATTGTACCCACAGCACTGTGTTAAGAATTAATAGATTTCATGATGAATAATTATTCAGCTTAAGAGAACCCTGTGGGGTTCTTGCAAGTTATCCCATAAATAATAAAACAGGGACTGTAAACATTAATGTTGGAAGGAACTTCGTTATCAGGGCTCTCAGAGAAACATTTTCCTATCAACTCTGACACAATGTCATAGTTTTAAAACATATAAAAGAACCTCTCTGCCTTAAGCTTCACCCGCTCCCTTAAGTTACACGCTATCAGAATTAGTTGTCCTGCAAATTTTTAATCTAAATCCCCAAGACCATGCTGACAGAACCACATCAGAATCTCCAGTCTTATACTTTATTCTTAATCGGGAAATAAGAAATATACTTACAGATGTGTTGGGCTTTTTTTTCCTAGAGCTGATGTATCTTGCCCTACTCATTTTAATCATGATGCCAAGGAAATGCCTGCACAGTGCTCTAGTTGCTGTAAACAAGTGTGTAGTTCTTTCCAAAATAAGCTAGCTAAAAAGATGTGCTGTTACAACCACTGTCCACACTTAAAACAAGGATCATTAAAAAGTGTGTGTTCTTCAGTTCATGTTACCCTTCCAAAGACAGTACATCAAATAAACAAAAGGCGTCATCAGCTGATAGTCTAAAATTATTAAATAACATTTGATAGCTCTAGATGAATTCAGCAGTAGACTATTCAACCACTCCCTTTTGTTTCAAGAAGAAAGGTTAGGAGAAAACAAGATCAGTCTTAAAATGGTGTTTCCATGGAATTAATCTCTAGAAAAGCCATAGAATGGTTGGAGCTTTAAGAGAAATAAACATTTGTATTTCATGACACTTTTTGCTATTATGTAGCTTTGAGGTAGAAGAAACAACCCTGATATTCCATTTTATACACTGCTATCAGGAGAAATAGTTTGAATTATTCTTTCAACGTCTAGAAGACAACTTGCTATTTGTTGTTGCTTTTTTTTTTTAACATGACTGACAGTTTGAAAGAAGGAGGTATTGGAGAACTCTCTCACTAGATTCTATGCTGCTTTCTTGTACAATATTTACATTTATAAACAATACACAGCTGAATTCTGATCTCATTCAAGAGAAAGACAAATCCCCAATTACCTTTGATTGGAATCACAGGTGGTCCTGTTATACGTCTTGAATTCTTTGAAAATTGATAGTTTCATCTTAATCCTATGGCTTCAGTATATTTTGATGCTTAGATGATCTAAACATCTAAAGATGTCCTCTCACAAAATAAATGTAGATGCTACCAAACTATCTCAAAAATGTATTATTCAAATGTATTCACCAGACTGGGTAAACAAAGCACACACAGGAAAAGAAATGGTATCATATTAAATAACTTGAGTAACCAGCTTCAGTAATGCTGTCAATGTCGAAATGTACTGACTACAGAAACAATACAGTTTACTCTGAGGCAATGTCACGTTCATGCATGACATTTCTGTTATCTTCTTAGAAGCCTTTACAATTATTTGTGAAGATATGTTTGCTGCAGATAAACATATCACTCAGCTCTAAACATTAAAGCCTGTGCAGAAATTTACTTGAGAAATCTTCCAACAATTACCTTGTTACTTTGGAATAAGTTTTCATAGAATCATAGAATCACAAAACATTTAGGGTTGGAAAGGACCTTAAGATCATCTAGTTCCAACCCCCCTGCCATGGGCAGGGACACCTCACAGAGAGCGACACTAAATATACCCCAACTTTTCCATTGTAACCAATAAAAACCTGTACGGACACTGGCATCAGCATTTATTCCCTAACAGAGCCATGAAACCCTGGCATCTCTTACAGACAAAGACTAAAATATTAAGATTATTTAAAATATTTAAAGTATTAAAAAAAATTAATTTGTTTAAAATCCTCCCACATGTACAGGAAGGTTTTTTACAAGAATAGGCATAAATGTGAAGTAGGTCTATCTGCTTCAAAATGCTCTTTTCAAAGGATGGAAATAAAAATAAGTAGATTTCCCTAAAATTCTGACTATGGAAACATTTCCGAGCAACTAAACTAATTTGACTGCTACCATAACAATCTCTTCATGTTTGGGAAGTTCAAAACTGCAGGAGGACAAGGGATCACAAAATTAAAAAATGCACTTTAACGTAGTCAGAAGGGAACCAAATTAAATTTGCAGCCACATACTTTAATCTTTTTCCCACATTTTGTTGTTTGACTTTGTAATTTAAACAGCAATGTTTAAAATGTGGTATTTTGATGTAACAACTGTGAACATTCATTAATTTCATTAGCAAGTGATTTGGAGGGAAAGCACAGATTAAGCATAATGGAAATAAATTATCCTCTCCCCAAGCACAAGGTTGAATCGTTGCTTCCACGAGGGTTTCTAGAATAATTTGTGTGGTTACGAAGGACATACAGCCTGCTAAAAGACATCCATTAATCATGGCCCTACTCACCCATGCTCAAGTGAAACCCTCACAGCACATAACCAAAACACATTCGCTGTCAGTGTTTCCATCTGGACACCCACTTATTGCTATTCTCATTGTAAAAGTCCTTAAATCCTTCACTCCACAGACTTATCTTACTAACATCTCTGGCTGTTTCATGAAGCTCAAGCCCCGGAGCGCCTCTCACTGGCTTTCAAGCAGGTTTGCATGAGATGCAACTACCATTTAAGAAGTTTCTACAGAAACCTGCTCTTCTGAAGAGGATTATAACCTTTGATTTAAGCTAGAAAACACATTCTTCACATACAGATCTTTCTTGTGTTTCTATGATTTTAGAATCTTAGAAACACAGAATAGTTAGGGTTGGAAAGGACTTTAGGATCATACAGTTTCAACCAACCTGCCATGGGCAGGGACACATCACACTAAACCATGTCACCCAAGGCTCTGTCCCACCCAGTTTTGAACACCGCCAGGGATGGAGCATTCACAACTTCCCTGGGCAACTCATTCCAGTGCATCAGCACTCTTAACAGTAAAGAACTTCTTCCTTATATCCAATCTAAACTTCTCCTGCTTAAGTTTTAACCCGTTACCCCTTGTCCTATCACTACAGTGCCTAATGAAGAGTCCCTCTCCAGCATCCCTATAGGCCCTCTTCAGGTACTGGAAGGCTGTTAGGAGGTCTCCACGCAGCCTTCTCTTCTCCAAGCTGAACAGTCCCAACTTTCTCAGCCTATCCTCATAGGGGAGGTGCTCCAGTCCCCTGATCGTACTCGTGGCCCTTCTCTGGACTTGTTCCAACAGTTCCATGTCCTTTTTATGTTGAGGACAACAGAACTGCACACAATACTGCAAGTGAGATCTCACGAGAGCAGAGGGGCAGGATCACCTCCTTCAACCTGATGGTCATGTTCCTTTTGATGCAGTCCAGGATTCGGTTGGCTTTCTGGGCTGCGAGCACACACTGAAGCTGGCTCATGTTCAGTTTCTCATTGACCAGCACCCCAAAGTCCATCTCCGCAGGGCTCCTTTGAATCTCTTCTTTGCCCAACCTGTAGCTGTGCCTGGGATTGCTCCCACCCAGGTGTAGGACCTTGCACTTGGCATGGTTAAAATTCATAAGGCTGACATCAGCCCACCTCACAAGCATGTCAAGGTCCCTCCGGATGGCATTCCTTCCCTCCAGCATATCAAATGAACCACACACCTTGCTGTCGTCAGAAAACCTGCTGAGGGTGTGCTCAATCCCATTGTCCATGTCAGCAACAAAGATGTCGAACTACACCGATCCCTGAGGGACGCCACACGTTATTGGTCTCCAGTTAGACATTGAGCCATCAACCACAACTCTTTGTGTGCGGCCATCCAACCAGTTCTTTATCCACCGAGTGGTTCATCCACCAAATTGATGTCTCTCCAATTTAGAGACAAGGATGTTGTGCGGGACAGTGTCGAACACTTTGCACAAGTCCAAGTAGATGACATCAACTGCTCTACCCCTGTCCATCAGTTCTGTAGCCTCATCATAGAAGGCCACCAAATTGGTCAGGCAGGATTTCCCCTTAGTGAAGCCATGCTGGCTGTCACCAAGCACCTTGTTGATTTTCATGTGCCTTAGCATGCGTTCCAGGAGAATCTGCTCCAAGAATCTGCCAGGCACAGAGGTGAGACTGACTGGTCTGTAATTCCCAGGGTCAGACATTTTTCTTTTTTCTTGAAAATGGGGGTTATATTTCCTATTTTCCAGTCGTCAGGAACTTCACCTGACTGCCATGATTTCTCAAATATGATGGACAGTGGTTTAGCAACTTCATTTGCCAGCTCCTTCAGGACCCACGAATGAATTCCATCAGGTCCCATGGACTTGTGCACATTCAGCTTCTTAAGACGGTCTCAAACCAGATTCTCTCCTACAGTGGGCTTAGGGTCTTCATTCTCACAGTCCCTGCATCTGCCTTCCAAGACATGGGTGGTGCGGTCAGAGCCTTTGCCAGTGAAGACCGAGGCAAAGAAGTCATTAAGAACCTCAGCCTTCTCCAGCTCCAGGGCAGCCAGTTCTCCAGATAGCTTCTGGAGGGTTAAGTAGTCCCTAGTCTGACTTTTATTTGCAGAGTACCTTCAGAATCCCTTTCTGTTATCTTTCACATCCCTAGCCAAGTTTAATTCTAACTGGGCCTTAGCTTTTCTAACCTGGTCCCTAACCTCCCAGGTCCCTAACATCCCTGTACTCTTCCTAGGCCGCCTGTCCTTGCTTCCACCTTTTAAAAACCTCTTTTTTCCTTCAAATTTTCCTCAGCCATTCCTTATCCCCCCAAGGAGGTCTCCTGGCCCTCCTGCTGCATGTAGGGATGCAAAACTCCTGAGGTTGTAGCAGGTGACCCTTGAATATCATTCAGCAGTCTTCGGCCTCCCTGCCCTCTAGGGCTATTTCCCATGGAACATTACTAAGCAGGTTCCTGAAGAGGCCAAAGTCTGCTCTTTTGAAGTCCAGGGCAGTGAGCTTGCTGCACGCTCTTCTCACTGTCCTGAGGATCTCAAATTCAACCATCTCATGATTGCTGCATGCAAGGCTGCCCTGGAGCATCACATTTCCAACCAGCCCTTCCCTGTTGGTGAGCATGAGGTCAAGCATGGCACCTCTCCTTGTTGGCTCCTCTATTACTTGCAGGAGGAAGTTGTCTTCCACACAATTGAGGAACCTCCTGGATTGCTTGTGCCGGGCCTTACTGTCCCTCCAACAGATATCAGGGTGTTGAAGTCCCCCATGAGAACAAGGGCCTGCAAGCGTGAGGCTGTTCCTATCTGTCTGTAGAGTGCTTCATCCACAGATACCTCTTGGTCACTTGGTCTGTAACAGATCCCCACAATAATGTCCCCCATAGCTGTTCTCCCTTTAACCCTGACCCACAAACTCTCTGTTGACTGCTCACCTGTCCCCAGACAGAGTTCCATACTCTCCAGCCTATCCCTAACATAAAGGGCAACTCTCCATCCTCGCCTGCCGGGCCTGTCATTTCTAAAGAGCCTACAACCTTCCATTCCAACACTCCAGTCACAGGAGCCATTCCACCATGTTTCTGTGGTGCCTATTATATCATATCCCCACAGACGTGCACACATCTCTAAATCCTCCTTTGTTCCCCATGATATGCGCATTTGTATAGAGGCATCTGAGCCGAGCTCCAAATGAAGCCAGGTCATTGGCTGGAGCAGCTGGAACATCTCTACATTGCTCTGAGCATTTATTATAGGTGCTGGCACCTGACTTGGTGTGTTGGGATGGAATGATGCCCCCTCCCCCAACACATCTAGTTTAAAGCATCCTTGACCAGTCTGGCAAGCCTCCTACCAAAACCGTGCAGACCAGCTCCGCCAGCCTCCAGCAGCCCTGGCCTCCCAAATCCAGTCCCATGCTCTGGATACTCAACCTCTTGACTATGGCACCACTGTTCTAACCATTTATTAACCGGGCCAATCTTCCTAGCTTTTTTAAGGTCCTCCCCTGTATCCTGAAGAATTGACGAAAAGACTATATGAGCTCCAAAGCCCCTAACCACCTCTCCCAGGGCTCTATAGTCCTTCTTTATGTTCTCTGGGCTACTGCTATCACTAGCCCCCACATGGATCACTAGAAGTGGGTAACAGTCAGTGGGACTCACTAAAGCAGGCAGCCTCTCTACAACATCCCTGATCCGTGCCCCTGGTAGGCAACACACCTCCCTTGAGGCTGGGTCAGGCAGACAGATGGGTGCTTCTGTGCCTTTCAAAGTAGTCCCCTGCTACTACGACCTGCTGCTTTTTCCTGGCAGCACCAGTAGAGATCTTCTTTAGCAGTGCACCAGCCGTTTTTTTCTGGTGTGAGGGTGTTTCCTCATCAGCCCCCTGCAGGACAGCAAAGCGGTTCTGTGTGGGGACAACAGATTTAGGAGGGAGCCCCTTGCTTTTAATTGTCCTCTTCCTCCTTTTTTTTTTGTTTGTTTGTTTAGTTTTGTTTTGTTTTGTTACTATTTCCCAGTTTCCTGGGTTAAAGGCCTCCTTCTTTTCCTTCATGAGCTAGAGGGCAAGCTTGAGGCCCCTGCACAGTTTGGGCCAGGAGCAAGCATTCCTGCTTCCTCTCAGCTTCCCTGACATCTCGCAGTCTATTAACAGCATCCCGCAGCTCAGCTCCTGCTGCAGGAGCACCTCCACCAGGGAGCACCGAGTGCGGCCCTGCCCATTGTGCACCCTCCCCTCACCAGACCAGTGCAGGCACTCTCTACACCCCGAGCTCTGCACTGCAGCCTCCCCCCTCATCGGCTCTGTCTGGGTGCCTACGCTGGCCACCGCCGGGGCAGCCAGAGCAGAGCTCCCGGACCGGGCCCTGGCCACCAGTCAAGTACTCACCACCCCGCGCGAACTGCCCTTGCCCTTACCCACCCTGGTTGCCACCCTTCTGTTCGCCGCTCTCCCTGGGGCAGGTTTTTACCCAGTCAGGGCTGGCGCCGCTGCTTCAGGCTCCGCCCCCTGTGAGTCAGCTGCTGGCGTCAGCTGAGCTGCCGGCTCCGGGGCAGGTCCTGTCGAGGACTTGAGGCTCCCTCGGTGGCTCTTGTCGCTCTGAGTTGAGGCTCCTGGACGCGGAGCTTCCCCCTGCTCCGGTGTTGAAGGCGTCCTCTCTCGACCTACTCACCTCAGTAATTCATAATTTTATTTAATCCTAGTCTCTTAGCTAGTAAGCGCTACTTCCAATGCATGTCTATAAGGTATCTCCTGTACAGTTTGACCCTTTCTTGTTTTCAGCTTCAATTACTTTCACTGCTTACTTTATTTCTTGCCCTAGCCTCAAGCTTCTGATTGCAAAATTTTCTCCTCATTTTGCCTTTCTGGTGATCATTATCTACGGCAAAACTAAATATCTTATTCAAACTTTTCTTGTAAGACTGCTTTCTTAAAAAAAAAGCCACATCTCCTGCAGCAAAAAAGCACAACCTCCCTCCCCACCCCCACCAAAAAAAAAAAAAAATCCTTTTCATTGGTGTCATTTCAGTAGATCTGTCTTCCATTGATTCCTCTCTCATTTTGTCACACTTCTCCAGGTATAGTATTCCTTTCCCCAGGCCACTGTCAGTTCTCTATGTCCTACACTCTGCATCTTCCACATTCCCAAACTCTTTTCCTTAACAAGTCAAATCATCCCATAGCACTATTTTTCATAAAATATAAATATGTGCTAAGCATCCTAAATATATTTTCTAAATATGCACTAAATAACTGAAATAAGTACTATGAATCACAAACTGGCTATTGCATCATGTCACAGACAGCCTTTTAGAGTCCCATGACTACTGCTGTGTCTGAACCATGTGCTAGACCATTGGCTATGTTAAATGATCCACTTCACTCCTAAAGTTTTCTTGAACCATATTTTTATCATGCTTTTGCAGGTTAGAGATACTAGTTGTTCCTTTAAAAAATACTACTATATAGCAAGTGCTCTAGTAATGCCGTTCTGAGTTCTATTAAGTAGAGGAAGTAAGAAGACAGTCAATCATGCAAGCAATGCAAAAATACGCAAATAACTAGATGCGTGTAGGTTTTGGTGAAGGAAAGGGTAATTTTAAACATGAGTTCAAGCAGCTTTTTTCATCCTTGATGCCCTTTTCTGTTGCTGTTTTACAAGTAACTCATGTATTTCCAAACACTGCACATCTTCTACTGCAGTTAATTTCAAGATATTAATAGGTTGTCTTGAGAAGACAACATAATGAGGAACCCAGAAAAATTTAAATCTGTAACATATGTTAACAGAATCTTCAGTGTAAAAATACTAACAATGTGATAACAATTTGAATTGCTGAGGTGAGTAGCTTGAGAGAGGACGCCTGCAACACCGGAACAGAGTGGGGAGAGATCAGCGTCCAGGAGCACCAACTCAGAGCGACAAAAGCCATTGAGGAGGGAGCCTCAAGTCCTCGACAGGACTCGCCCAGGAGCCGGCAGCTCAGCTCTCGCGAGCAGCTGACTCACCGCGGGCAGAGCCAGGAGGCTCGGCGGCAGCTGTGAGCGGTTAAAACCTGCCCAGGGAGCGCGAGCAACCAGGAGCGCGGTGAGGCCGAGGCAGTTTCCGCGGGCAGGCGAGCGGGGTGACCGCCTGATCAGGAGGGCTCGCCTGGAGCGCAGGAGGAGGAAGGATTGCTTGCTTGTGCAGAGAGACGTAGGCGGACCGATCGACCAGATAGATCATGGTCACCACTCGATCAAAACCTGTAGTGAGGAATAACGTGGGTACCCAGACTGAGCCTTCCTGCAGACATGTGGCCGTGCGGGTCTCTGGCTGCGGTGAATGCCTGAGCCTGGCACTTGTATGGGAGAGAGCCAGTGACACCGCTCGTGTGCGGTGTCAGCAAGTAGATGACCTGCTAAAGCAGGTGGTTGAACTGAGGGAGGACGTAGAAAGGTTGAGAGCTGTCAGAGAGTGTGAAAGTGAAATTGATTGGTGGAGCCACAGCCTAAGGAAGGGCAGAGGGAAGTGGTTGAACAAGTGATAGATCTCCTTCCCTCCTACCATCAGATAGAAGGAGTGAACTTAAGGGACAAGGAAGTATGGAGGGAGGTCCCTCCTCGGAGAGGTAAGCAATGAAGAGAGACTTCAGGGCCCTTGGACGGCTGGTTAGAGGGTCTGGAGTGCAGGTCATGTTTGCCTCCATACCTGTTACAAGCAAAGGTGAAGAGATAAATAGGAAGAGACTGCAGATCAATGTATGGCTATGGGACTGGTGCCAAAGGCAGGGGTTTGGGTTTTTCAATCATAGGCTGCTATATGAGACACCTGGTTTGCTGGTGGCAGGTGGGATACATCAGTCCCAGAGGGGGAGAAGGTTTCTGGGGCAGGAGTTAGCAGGGCTCATTAACAGGGCTTTAAACTAGGTAGGAAGGGGGAAGGGGAGATTACTGGGCCTGTTGGGGACAAGGCCAAGAGAAACATGCTAGGGCTTGAAGAATGGCAGACTAGGGAGAACTCTCAATCTATTGTTTCATTTGAGGGAAAGGGTTGTTGTTTAAACCCTTTCCTGCAGGGGGAAAAAGGGTACCTGGGCAAGAGTTAGTAGAGCTCACTCACAGAGCTCTAGGTTAGATTCGAAGTGTGAGGGCGTTTTAGCTGGGTTTGAACTAGGGGGGCATTGTTCTAGTATTAATGAAGACCAGAAGGCCTCCCGCCTTCGAAGGGTGCCACTAGTGTGCTCTGCTTGCTCCCTGAAATGCCTGTACACCAATGCACGCAGCATGGGGAATAAACAGGAGGGGTTAGAAGTCTGTGTGCGGTCTAAAGGTTATGACCTGGTGGCAATTACAGAGACATGGTGGGACAGCTCACATGACTGGAATGTGGTCATGGATGGCTATGTCCTTTTTAGGAAAGATAGGTCAGCAAAGCAAGGTGGTGGAGTTGCTCTTTATGTGAAAGAGCGACTAGAATGTATTGAGTTCTGTCCAGGGGCAGATGAGGAGCAAGTGGAAAGTCTGTGGGTGCGAATTAAGGGACAGGCTGGTACGGGTGGCACAGTTGTGGGTGTCTATTATAGACCTCCTGATCAGGACAAAGGAGTTGATGAGGCTTTCTGCAGGCAATTGAAAGCAGCCTCATGACTACATGCCTTGGTCCTTATGGGGGATTTTAACTACCCCGATATTTGCTGGAAGACTTACACAGCCAGTCATTCACAGTCTAGGAGGTTTCTCCAGTGCATTGATGATAACTTCCTAATGCAAATGGTGGACGAACCAACTAGGAGAGGAGCATTGCTGGATCTGGTACTCACCGACAAGGAGGGTCTGGTTGAAGTAGTGATGGTTAATGGCAGCCTGGGCTGCAGTGACCATGAGATGGTGGAGTTTAGGATCTTGTGTGGGAGGAATAGAATACCTAGCAAGGCCACAATTCTGGATTTCCGAAGGGCAAACTTTGGCCTCTTCAATCAATTGCTAAGGGAAGTATCATGGCAAAGGGTACTAGGTGGTAAAGGGGCTCAAGATAGCGGGTCAGCATTCAAGAACCACTTCTTCAAAGCTCAGGATCAGTGTGTGTCCCAATGAGTAGGAAGTCAAGTAGGGGAGCCAGGAGACCAGCATGGTTAAACAAGGAACTGCTGGGCAAACTCGTACGGAAAAAGAGAATGTATGGATTATGGAAGGAGGGGCTGGCCACTTGGGAGGAATATAGGACAGCTGTTAGAGGATGCAGGGAAGCAATTAGGCCTCCTTGGAACTTAATCTGGCAAGTCGGGTCAAGGACAATAGAAAGGGCTTCTTCAAATACATAGTGGATAAAACTAACACAAGAAGCAGTATAGGCCCACTGCTGAATGAGGTGGGTGCTCTGGAGACAGAGGATATAAAGAAGGCAGAGGTGTTGAATGCCTTCTTTGCCTCTGTCTTTACTCCTGCAGACTCTCCCCGGGAGACCCAGATTCCTATAGCCCTGGAAGGAGTCAGGATAAAGGAGGAGTTTCCTTTGGTAGATGAGGATTGGGTTAGGGATCAGTTAAGCAATCTGGACATCTATAAGTCGATGGGTCTGGATGGAATACACCCGCAGGTGCTGAGGGAGCTGGCGGAGGTCACTGCTGACCCACTCTCCATCATCTCTGGTAAGTCGTGGGAAACAGGTGAGGTGCCTGAGGCTTGGAGAATGGCAAATGTCATGCTGGCCTACAAGAAGGGCAAGAAGGAGGACCCGGGTAATTATAGACCAGTCAGCCTTACCTCCATCCCTGGAAAGGTGATGGAACAATTTATTCTTGACACATCTCTAGACATATCAAGGATGAGGGGGTCATTAAGAGCAGCCAACATGGCTTTACCAAGGGGAAGTCATGTTTGACCAACCTTATAGCCTTCTATGAGCAAGTAACTAGGTGGCTGGATGATGGTAGAGCGGTAGATGTGGTTTTTCTTGGTTTCAGTAAGGCATTTGATACTGTCTCCCGCAGCATCCTCATAGATAAGCTAAGGAAGTGTGGGCTTGATGATCAGGTAGTGAGGTGGATCAAGAACTGGTTGGAAGGAAGAAGGCAGAGAGTTGTGGTCAATGGGGCAGAATCTAGCTGGAGGTCTGTGACTAGTGGAGTCCCTCAGGGGTCGGTGCTGGGACCAGTGCTGTTTAATATTTTCATCAACGACCTGGATGAGGGAACTGAGTGTACCCTCAGCAAGTTTGCTGATGATACTAAACTGGGAGGAGTGGCTGACACACCAGAGGGCTGTGTTGCCATTCAGTGTGTCCTGGGTTCAGCAGTAGCAGTCATGTTTGTTTTTTTTTTCCTTTGTGCTAGCTGGTGCAGTGCTGTGTTTTGACTTCCAGCCTGAGAACAGTGTTGGTGAAGTCAATGTTTTCAGTTGTTGCTAAGTGATGTTTACCCTGACCAAGGACTTTGTGAGGCTCATGCTCTGCCAGGGAGGAGGGGAAGCCGGGAGGAAGCAGAGATGGGGCGCCTGACTCGGGCTAGCCAGGGAGGTATTCCATACCACAGCACGTCATGGCCGGGGTGGGGGGTGACTGGGAGTTACCCGGAAGGACATGGGGCTTCCGGGTGGAACTCGTCTTCTTGGCCGGTGGTATCGTATTCTCTTCCCTTGTTATTTTCCCTTATCATTGTTGTAGTTGATAGTTGCGGTGGTGATTTGTGTACATTGGTTGCTGGACTGTTCTTGTCTCAACCCGTGGGAGTTGCACTCTTTCGATCCTCCTCCCCGTTCCTCCGGGAGTGGGGGAGAACCCCGGTGGGGGGGGGGGGGACACGGACCTCGATTGTTGTCAGCTCGGCACCGCTCACTGGGAGTGAGTGAACAAGTTACCTGACTGGGTTTAAACCACGACAGTTCTTTTTGGCGCCCAACGTGGGGCACGAGGGGTTGAGATAAGAACAGATCTGACTGGATTGGTAGTCCATCGTCACAATGCTGATTTATTGGCTCTCAAGGTTGTTTCTCTTGATCTCACAGTTTCAGTATATCGTATCTTACGTCCATCCGGTATTTGCTATATTAGTGTTTTTCAAGTGTGGGGCTTGGGCTAAGGTTTTTGTCCCATTGTACTTTATGGTAATGACTTGTAATACAATAGAATCATTGATCATGAAACTGATCTGGCTTATGTTCCCAGTGTGGTCACCACCTTTATACTTTGGGAGGTATATGATGGAGGTGCTTAGCAATTACACATCTTTTTTCTCCTTCTCAGGTGCTCAACCTGTGAAGGAGACATCCTTTTACCCTCCCAGTCGTCCCCCCAGACCATTTACATTTGAGAGTTTTGAATTTTTTGAATGGCATTTTAATGCTGTTGAGACTTGTTTGCTGATGGTGATGGGAATCACCATGCTAACACGCATACAGAGTGTGTTTTGCCCACTACTGATTTCAAGAGTTAAGCAGATTCAGGTTTGGGTCTTGTCTGGGGTCAAACGACGATGTAGGAGGACCGAGAGATTTTCCCTGAGGCTGGACAGCCATGAGTGGCAGGGTGTGTGGGATAGTATGGGCAAGTATCTAGGTCAGTGGGCCCCTCCAGTACTTTGGAATTTCACTACCGAACAACTGCAAAATCCAGAAGAATTAGTAAAACACTTAAATGAGGTGTGTGGTCATTCTGGCCATACCAGAGATGGACAAATCACGGCAACGTGCTGGGGCTTGGCCTATGCTTACAGGGCCTTGTTCAACACTATCCAGCACCTTCAAAAGGAAAAGAATGTCGGCGGATCTGAGGGCAAAGCAACAGTCACTACTCAAACTTTGGCTGCAATGAACTGCGCAGCTACCCCAGTGGCAAGTACAGCAGCTGCTCAAACTTCAACTGCAACAGACAGTGCGGTTACCCCAGCTCCAAGTACAGCAGCTACATCACCCCTAGCAACAAGTACAGTTGCTACTCAAACCACAGTGATAATCACTGCAGCCAAACCAGAGGACCAATTCGTACCAATATCGGTTGCCCCTGTACGCAAGAGAACAAGCAAAAAGGAGGCAAAAAGGGTGAAGCGAGATGAAGAACCAATGAATTCACCACCCGGTCCAGAATCTGATCAGGAGTCATCATCACATGACGAAGAAGAAGAAGAAGAGGTAACTTCTCGACCTCGGACCTCAACCGAGCTGCGGAATATGCGAAAAGATTTTACCCGTCAACCAGGGGAGCACATCATCACCTGGTTACTCCGATGCTGGGACAATGGGGCCGATGGTCACGAACTAGAAGGTACAGAAGCCAAGCAGCTGGGATCACTTGCTAGAGAAGGGGGAATTGACAAAGCAATTGCAAGAGAGAAAATGTCCCTCAGCCTTTGGAGGCGGCTCTTGGCAGCTGTGAAAGAAAGGTTTCCGTACAAGGACGATGTTACGAGTCGTTCGGCCAAGTGGACTACTATAGACAAAGGCATCCAGTCTCTGAGGGAATCGGCCATCGTAGAGATGCTCTATCACATCAAGCCGAATAACGGGGATACACCTATAGATCCAGATGAAGTTGAATGTACACGACCCATGTGGCGAAAACTTACACGGAATGAACCGTCATCATATGCCCATTCATTGGCAACAGTAACCTGGAATGACATAGTACCACTAACAGTGGATGAAATGGTTCATAAACTCCGAGAGTTCGAAGACAACCTCACCCCTTCCATCATCTCAGCTGTGGAAAAACTGTCCCAGGACCTCAAACAATTGAGGGACGATCTATCTGATTTATCCAGCTCCTCACGTGTACCAACACACGTCTCAGCTATTAACAAAAGGCGTCCTATTGTTCAAGAGAGGAGATACAGGAGGTATACGCCACGGGGTACCCTATGGTTTTACCTGCTGGATCACGGAGAAGACATGACAAAGTGGGATGGAAAACCTACTTCAGCTTTGGAGGAACGGGTGAGTGAACTGAAGAGGGGAGCAAGGGCCAAGACTGATCGTCCCATGAGAGCTACGGCTTCAGTCTCTGGTGAGCAGTTTCCCAGATGGAATGGAAGAGCTGATTTTACTCCAGCTCCTGTGATAACGAAGAATAATCCCTTTCACCGCGACTTAAGTGTCCAAAGCTGTGATGACCATTAGAGGGGCCCTGCCTCCAGCCAGGTGGAGGTAGGGGACAATCGGATTTACTGGACTGTGTGGATCAGATGGCCTGGCACATCAGTCCCACAGAAGTATAAGGCTCTAGTAGATACCGGTGCACAGTGTACCCTGATGCCATCAAGCTGTCAAGGGGTGGAACCCATCTATATTTCTGGAGTAACAGGAGGATCCCAAGAGTTGACTGTGCTGGAGGCTGAAATCAGCCTGACTGGGAGGGAGTGGCAAAAGCACCCTATTGTGACTTGTCCAGAGGCTCCATGCATCCTCGGCATAGACTACCTCAAGAGAGGGTACTTCAAAGACCCAAAAGGGTACCGGTGGGCTTTTGGTATTGCTGCTTTGGAAACTGAGGAAATTGAGCAGCTGTCCACCTTGCCTGCTCTCTCAGAAGATCCCTCTGCTGTGGGGTTGCTGAAAGTTGAAGAACAAGTGCCAATTGCGACCACAACAGTGCACCGGCGGCAATATCGCACCAACCGAGACTCCCTGATTCCCATCCATCAGCTGATCCGTAGACTGGAGAGTCAGGGGGTGATCAGCAGGACCCGCTCACCCTTTAATAGCCCCATATGGCCTGTGCGAAAGTCTAATGGAGAATGGAGACTAACAGTAGACTATCGTGGCCTGAATGAAGTCACACCACCATTGAGTGCTGCCGTACTGAACATGCTAGAACTTCAGTATGAACTAGAGTCAAAGGCAGCCAAGTGGTATGCCACGATTGATATTGCCAATGCATTTTTCTCCATTCCTTTGGCAGCAGAGTGCAGGCCACAGTTTGCTTTTACTCGGAGAGGTGTCCAGTTCACTTGGAACCGACTGCCCCAGGGGTGGAAACACAGCCCTACCATTTGCCACGGACTGATCCAGACTGCACTGGAACAGGGGCAAGCTCCAGAACACCTGCAATACATTGATGACATTATTGTGTGGGGCGATACAGCGGAAGAAGTCTTTGAGAAAGGGAGGAAAATAATCCAAATCCTGCTGAAAGCTGGTTTTGCCATAAAACGGAGTAAGGTCAAGGGACCTGCACAGGAGATTCAATTTTTGGGAATAAAATGGCAAGATGGACGTAGACAGATCCCCACAGATGTGATCAACAAGATAACAGCAATGTCTCCACCAACTGATAAGAAAGAAACACAAGCTTTCTTGGGTGCAGTGGGGTTCTGGAGAATGCACATCCCGAATTACAGTTTGATTGTAAGCCCTCTCTATCATGTGACCCGGAAGAAGAATGATTTTAAATGGGGCCCTGAGCAGCAACAAGCCTTTGAGCAAATTAAACGCGAGATAGTTCACGCAGTAGCCCTTGGACCAGTCCGGACCGGACCAGATGTAAAAAATGTGCTGTACACTGCAGCTGGGGAGAACGGTCCTACCTGGAGCCTCTGGCAGAAAGCTCCAGGGGAGACTCGAGGTCGACCCCTCGGCTTTTGGAGTCGGGGATATAAAGGATCTGAGGCCAGCTATACTCCAACTGAGAAAGAGATACTGGCAGCCTATGAAGGGGTTCGAGCTGCTTCGGAAGTGATTGGCACTGAAGCACAGCTCCTTCTGGCACCCCGGTTGCCCGTGCTGGGCTGGATGTTCAAAGGCAGGGTCTCCTCTACACATCATGCAACTGATGCTACATGGAGTAAATGGGCTGCACTAATTACACAACAAACTCGAATAGGAAATCTCAGTCGTCCAGGCATTCTAGAAGTCATCATGGACTGGCCAGAGGGCAAAGATTTCGGAATGTCACCAGAGGAGGAGGTGATGCGCGCTGAGGAGGCCCCACCATATAATAAATTGTCAGAAAGTGAAAAGCAGTATGCCTTGTTTACTGATGGCTCTTGCCGTATTGTGGGAAAGCATCGGAGATGGAAGGCAGCTGTATGGAGTCCTGGACGACAAGTTGCAGAAACTGCTGAAGGAGAGGGTGAATCGAGTCAGTTTGCTGAGGTGAAAGCCATCCAGCTGGCCCTGGACATTGCTGAACGAGAAAAGTGGCCAGTACTTTATCTCTATACTGACTCATGGATGGTGGCAAATGCCCTGTGGGGGTGGTTGAAGCAATGGAAGCAGAGCAACTGGCAACGCAGAGGTAAACCCATCTGGGCTGCTGCACTGTGGAAAGATATTGCTGCCAGGGTGCAGAACCTGGTGGTGAAGGTACGTCATGTAGATGCCCATGTACCCAAAAGTCGGGCCACTGAGGAACACCAGAACAACCAACAAGTGGATAAAGTGGCTAAGATTGAAGTGGCTCAGATGGACTTAGATTGGCAACATAAAGGTGAATTATTTTTGGCCCGGTGGGCCCATGGCACTTCAGGCCATCAGGGCAGAGATGCAACATACAGGTGGGCCCGTGATCGAGGGGTGGACTTAACAATGGACACTATTGCCCAGGTTATTCATGAGTGTGAAACATGTGCTGCAATTAAACAAGCCAAGCGGTTAAAGCCTCTTTGGTATGGAGGACGATAGCTGAAGTACAAATATGGGAGGCCTGGCAGATTGACTATATCACACTGCCACCAACCCGCCAAGGCAAGCGCCATGTGCTTACCATGGTGGAAGCAACCACTGGGTGGCTGGAAACATACGCTGTGCCCCATGCCACTGCCTGGAACACTATCCTGGGCCTTGAGAAACAGATTTTGTGGTGACACGGCACCCCAGAGAGAATTGAGTCAGACAATGGGACTCATTTCCGGAATAACCTTATAGATATTTGGGCCAAAGAGCATGGCATTGAGTGGGTATATCACATCCCCTACCATGCACCAGCCTCTGGGAAAATCGAACGGTACAATGGGCTGTTAAAAACTACATTGAGAGCAATGGGTGGGGGAACTTTCAAGCATTGGGATTCACACTTACCAAAGGCCACCTGGCTGGTCAACACCAGAGGATCTGCCAACAGGGCCGGCCCAGCCCAGTCAGAACTTTTACATATTGTAGAGGGGGACAAAGTTCCCGTGGTGCATATGAAGAATTTGCTGGGGAAGACAGTCTGGGTTATTCCTGCTTCAGGTAAAGGCAAACCCACTCGTGGGATTGCTTTTGCTCAGGGACCTGGATATACTTGGTGGGTAATGCAGGAAGATGGGGAAGTCCGATGTATACCTCAAGGGGATTTGATTTTAGGGGAAAACAGCCAGTGAACTCAATTGTATGCTGTTGCCTGCTGTGTAATGCTTTTATAGCCCATCAACTAGATGTCTCCAGGTCACCAGCGACTGGCCCTGACTTCCCTCCAGCCATCATCCCAACAGAGAATGAACTTTGAACATCATGGACCGAATGGACTCCGCAGCATTATAGGGATTGGTCCATGCACTAAGAAAATGATCTTTTCCTCTTGGTCTGTATGTATATGGATGTATATATATGGGAGAGCGATGGTGTACTGAAAATGTGGGATCTGAGCACGACGTGAATGGTATGGAATAAGGGGTGGATAATGTCCTGGGTTCAGCAGTAGCAGTCATGTTTGGTTTTTTTTCCTTTGTGCTAGCTGGTGCAGTGCTGTGTTTTGACTTCCAGCCTGAGAACAGTGTTGGTGAAGTCAATGTTTTCAGTTGTTGCTAAGTGATGTTTACCCTGACCAAGGACTTTGTGAGGCTCATGCTCTGCCAGGGAGGAGGGGAAGCCGGGAGGAAGCAGAGATGGGGCGCCTGACTCGGGCTAGCCAGGGAGGTATTCCATACCACAGCACGTCATGGCCGGGGTGGGGGGTGACTGGGAGTTACCCGGAAGGACATGGGGCTTCCGGGTGGAACTCGTCTTCTTGGCCGGTGGTATCGTATTCTCTTCCCTTGTTATTTTCCCTTATCATTGTTGTAGTTGATAGTTGCGGTGGTGATTTGTGTACATTGGTTGCTGGACTGTTCTTGTCTCAACCCATGGGAGTTGCACTCTTTCGATCCTCCTCCCCGTTCCTCCGGGAGTGGGGGAGAACCCCGGTGGGGGGGAGGGACACGGACCTCGATTGTTGTCAGCTCGGCACCACTCACTGGGAGTGAGTGAACAAGTTACCTGACTGGGTTTAAACCACGACACAGTGAGACCTGGACAGGTTGGAGAATTGGGCAGAGAGGAACTTGATGAAATTCAACAAGGGCAAGTGTAGAGTTTTGCATCTGGGGAAGAACAACCCCATGTACCTGTACAGGCTGGGGGCTGACCTGCTGGACAGTAGTGAAGGGGAAAGGGACCTGGGGGTCCTGGTGGATAGGAGGATGACCCTCAGCCAGCAATGTGCCCTTGTGGCCAAAAAGGCCAATGGCATCCTAGGGTGCATTAGAAAGGGTGTGGGTAGTAGGTCAAGAGAGGTTCTCCTCCTCCTCTACTCTGCCTTGGTGAGGCCGCATCTGGAATATTGTGTCCAGTTCTGGGCCCCACAGTTCAAGAAGGACAGGGAATTGCTTAAAAGAGTCCAGCACAGAGCTACAAAGATGATTAAGGGAATGGAACATCTCTCTTATGTGGAGAGGCTGAGGGAGCTGGGACTCTTAAGCTTGGAGAAGTAGAGACTGAGGGGCGACCTCATCAGCGTTTACAAATATGTAAAGGGTGAGTGTCAGGATGATGGAGCTAGTTTTTTTTTCAGTGATGTCCAGTGATAGGGCAAGGGGCAATGGGTGTAAACTGGAGCATAGGAGGTTCCATGTGAACATCAGGAAAAATTTCTTTACTGTGAGAGTGACAGATCACTGGAACAGGTTGCCGAGGGGGCTTGTGGAGTCTCCTACGTTGGAGATATTCAAGGCCCGCCTGGACAAGTTCCTGTGTGATGTACTCTAGGTTACCCTGCTCTTGCAGAGGGGTTGGACTAGATGATCTTTTGAGGTCCCTTCCAACCCTTAGGATTCTGTGATTCTGGGATATAGTATAGCTACACAGTATAGCTACACAGTAAGTTACTTGTACGGATGACCATTAAGAGTGAAAAAAAGGAAGCTGGCAGCCCAACTGTACATCTAACAGCTAAAGTTTTTGTTAAGGACATGGAAGTTGCACATTTGCAACCAAACACAGATTTTCATGGTAGTTGTCCTACTGAAAAGTGGAAGAGGACTTTCTAAAGCATGGGCAAGACTCCCAAAGGACCAACTTCAGGAAACACATTAAGACTACAATATTAAAGAAGAAAAATTTTTCAGTTTCCTAAGTAAAAAGCCCATCATTTTCACGGATTTTAGGAAAACCGTGTGCAAAGGCATTTATCCTTGTTCCCCCAGATTGTCTGCACTATTTTTTGTTTTGTTTTGTTTGTTTTTTGGTCTAGTTTGTTTTGGGTTTTTTTGGTTTGGTTTGGGAGTTTTTTGGGGGGTTTGTTTTGTTTTGTTTAAAGCTGGTATAACACTGTAGGTATTCTTATTATCTGATATAGTGGGGACAGCAATTGAAAGCTCAACATGGGAATCTGAAATGCAGCATTTCAAATTGACTATGACATGCAGAGCAGCAGCTGTAATATTTCTATTTCCTCTGCTGTTAGTCTAGAAACAGCAGAAGTCCTGCTGGCTCTCTTATCAGAGATGTGGACACACTAATGGAAAAATCAAGACCAGCTCTGTTAAAAACTGGATGTGCTTTAATGTAAATGCTCAGCACTTCTATTTCAGTACAGAACGATGAATTTCAGTAGACGTTTGATCCTTGGATGATAACTTTTCCTTTACCATCTATTTAATTCACAATATATAATATGCATTCTATATATTTATGTATCGCAAATACTGGCAAACAGTCATCCGATGAGAAGTCTAATGCAAAAGATGTAAAAGTGCCTTATATTGAAAATACTGACTGTGATGGGAAGCTATTTATTCATCTGCAAAATCAACTTAGGTTAAAAAAACTTGGGAAATTAAACACAAGTATTGTTGGATGTAAATTTGTTTAAATGAACTTATTTCACTGATAAAATTTTCAACAGGACTTGAGAAGACTAGGAACAGAACTCAAAAGAAGGGTGCTTAACCTGCAATTGCAAAACCGTAGAAGACTGAAAGTGCTATTGGTGAGCCAGAGTTCACAGAGTAGACTAGGGACTAATGAAGAATTTTCAAGTCCTAATCTCATGTTGGTTTTGAATAGCAATATCAGTAAAATCAGTTGGAACTAATTTATTTTGTGAGTCACTTTGTTTGTTATTCACCTATGTGTTTCTTTTTATCTCTAGAAAGTCAATGTGTCTGGATCCATATCTGGCAGATTCTAGTAATATCCTGGAAAGCTTTGGTAAACTGAACTTTGTGTCTTTATTAAGAGAAGTCAAGCTAACTGCTATGGTGGTATGATGTCTTTATCCCTTTGTCAAATAGATTGATTAAAGTTTAGGGTGTGCTAAGAATATCAGATTGAAAATGTTAGCCAATGCCTTTGGAAGCAAAGTTACAATCAGAAAGAAATGTTATTTATTTTTATTAAGTAAAATAGAAACAGGTTAAAATGCAAAAAACTTCATCCTGCCTGGCTTTCCTCAGAATTCCATACTACGTGGCAGTTGTGGGTATCCTGACTTGTGAATGGGTTTCTCATCTTTGCCAAAAACATCCCTATAGCTCTTCATTTTGGCTGACATTTTACAGTTTTTCCCAATATAGAGGAAACTCCAAGGTGGTAGGTGTCAATTATTTATGAACTAGATTCAGTAAGTCATTACTCATTGGAAGTAATTGAACTGGCTTTGACAATGCTGCTTGCTTCAGTAATTACAGTTAAAGAGTTCAGAGCCTGATCCAGTTTATTATCCACTTAATATAAAGAAACGTCAACCCAGTAAACCTTATCCTTGTAATTTTATTTTCCAAATACTGATGCCCTTCACATGTATGTTTGCTTTAATTCTGATACTACAGTTTATTAGTAGTACCACTGAACTTTTTTGTTACATGTACATATGAACCTAAATCCTGAGCACAGAAGGGATGTTTTGTTCTAGTTGCTCCCAGCTGCCACAAGAAGCAAACCAGAAACTGTACAAATGGAAACAGTAACACAAATTCTCATCTTCATGTGATGCAGACGCCAAGTTTCTTAATGTGTTTCATCCTACCCTAGCAAAAATAAAAGTTCCTTTGGAATAATAGCAAACACATACTCTCTGTATTCTGCTTCATTAGGTATGGTACAGTTTTAAAACATGTAGGAAAACAACATTCAGAACATCCAAGAGTCTTATTCTTCTACATTGTGACTTTACACAGAAAGCAGTGAATTTTTTTTTTTTTTCTGCACTGACTTTAGAAATTGCAGAGTTTCTGCAGAGTTTAAGAATTCTCTTTGGTGTAAAAAGGAAGCAGTGGGTTTTACTCTTGACCCACAGAGATTTTCTGTGCAGAGAAGTGAGTATGTGCTGAAACAGTGTGCCAATGGCTTCAAATACTGCAGTGAGGCGTGCTGTAGAATGGGAGGGGCAGAAGGAGGGGGGTAATTTGGAAGATCCCAGAAAGGCAAAGTCCTATTCACAAGTGGTTAAAATTCAGAACGAAAAAGCAAAATTGGTATTCAGGTGACAAGAGAGACAGGAAAAGTCACATTCCAACTCTGGGACATGAACAGAGCAGCTTGAAAGCTCTCACTGTCGGCTACCTGAAGAGTTCTTAAAGACATGTTCATGGCTTGTTATCTATGGCAGAAAAGCTGGAGGGAGGAAAAAGAAAAGGTTCAAGCTTCAGGGTTAAAAAGTTCTCTGAAAACCTTTCCCCCTTTGACTACTATTAAACAGAACTGTGGGTTGGTTTATTTTTTTGAAGGAAAGAAGAAATATATGGTCTATGTTAGCATGTATGTATATTTATAGATGTGTATATATAAAGACAACCACATATATGTATACACACACACATATATATATATAGCAATACATGAATATACATGCATGTTTATTTATATATGTATATGTACACTTTGCAGGTATTTAATGTAAGTGAATATGCATTTGATTTTTTATTTTATTTTCTTAACACAGATCACCTTGCATTTCCATTATAGGTTCTAGAATGGTTTCTGTGCATGTCTTCTTGGGACCCCACCTTAGGCAAACATCCATAATTGCAACAGCTTCAAAGTTTTAATAAACTGGCTAGAAAGTCCTAGGATTAGTGTATAATCATGACTGCATGCAGAATTTAAACCAGAAGTTGATAATATGTTCATGTTTAGAATGGCAAAGTCAGTAGTGTCTCCCATTGGCAATAAACACCTTGGAGCCCAACCTCTACTTAAGTAAAATAACAAATTGCTGATATACCCCACAAACATGCTTGAGAGGAAGGGTACAAGAAGAATCATCCCTGTCCATGAATTCACATTTCTCTAACCCAACATGCTCCCAAACCATAAGACAGTAGAGAAATTTTGTCACATCTGTGATAATTGATATTGCTATAAATTTACAGTACAGGCTACTTTCAATCAGAGTGTCTTTTCTACCCAGAAGTGTTTCTTTGCTTTCTATTAAAGGTATCATTGCAGGCAACATGGCCTAAACATGTCAGAAAGGAAAGGTTTACTCAGAGGGGAAATAGCTTTCATTGGATCAGCTGGAAAAAAAAGAAATTTGGGGATATCAAGAAGAGGTTCTGCACCTAAAGGCTTTTTTGTTTTTATCATTTACCTCAGCCAGTCTAACTGAAAACATTACTTCTGACTCTAAATTATGCCTTCATCTGGTTAAAGGATTGTTTACCAAAGACAAATCTGATCTTTTCCTGTAGCTGGAAGAGCAGCACGTAAGAGGTAAGAGGGCTGAGTCCATAGGAAGGCAGCAAAGAATTCAGAGAGTCCCTCTTTAGTGGGACCCAGGCTCATGAACAAGTTGATGGGAACAACTTTTAAGGTTTTTTTTCCAGTTCTGGCCAGCTGATAGTCAAATGGGACTAGAGCAACAGCTGTGGGAAATAAGTTCTCTCTAGATTAATTCTACCTTTGGAGGCAGAGATGTCAAAGCTCTTCCTACAGGGCCTGCAGAGGACTGAAGATATTCAGGCATCTAACCTGACCAGTCAATCTAACCTAATGAACCTCTGGTACAGGCTGGGGAATGAAGTGATTGAGCGTAGCTCTGCAGAGAAGGACTTGGGGGTACTGATGGATGGAAAGCTAGACCTGATCCAGCAAGGTGTGCTCACAGCCCAGAAAGCCAACTATATCCTGGGCTGCATCAAAAAAAGTGTGACCAGCAGGTCAAGCAAGGAGATCCTGCCCCTCTACTCCACCCTGGAGTGACCCCACCTGGAATACCTGGATTCCCCAGCCCCTGTTGGAGAGGGTCCAGAGAGGAGAGCCACAAAATGACTGAAGGGTTGGAGCAGCTTTTCTGTGAAGAGAGGCTGAGAGAGTTCGGGTGGTTTATACAGAAGAGACGTCTCCAGGGACACCTTGTATTGCATCCTGTCGATACTTAAAGGTGGCTTTTAAGAAAGACGTGGACAAACTTTTTTGTAGGGCATGTAGCAATAGGACAAGGGGTAATAGTTTTAAAAGAAGGTAGATCCAGTCTAATTGTGAGGAATAAACTTTTTACAATGAATAATTTGCCCAGAGAGGTGGTAGATGCCACATCCCTGGAAGCATTCAAGGTGAGGTTGAACAGGGCTCTGAGCAACCTGATCAAGTTGAAGATGCCCCTTGCTCATTCAGGGGCTTGGACTAAATGACTTTTAAAGGTCCCTTTCAACTCAAACTATTTTATGATTTTATGATTCTATCTGAAAGAAGGCTCTGACAAGTGAAATCCCAGCTAAATTACTTTCTTGTGAATAGACCTTAGTCTAGGATAAGAACTAGTGGGTATGAATAATAAACCATATCTGCCAGTCTACCAAGCTGAAAGCGAACAGGGTTACAATGAAACTCTGTCTTAATTAACCAGGTTCTCTTGAATTGTAGAAAAAAGAAATTTGTCTCCTTTTCTTGATCCCACTTTTTTTCCTCCAGTTTCTGATCATTGGGTAGTGTTTCTCAGTTTGGGTATTATGTTATCTCTGTCTTTTCCCTTATGTGAGGACCTCAGCTAATTCAGGACTGATTTTTTAACAGTTGTCCATTGATAAATGTACTTTTCAAACTCAGAATGAGCTCTATTGTTTTCAGCTAAACAATTTTTCAGACAAGTCAGGTAATAAAAGTGTACTCCAGCTCTACATCTAAGCAAAATGTTTTTAAATGAATGAATTAATCAGTCCTTTCCATTTCTATCTGCTCTAATTTCCCTCCATAAATCATCTTCATTTATTGCCTCCTTAATTGCCAAGCTATGACCTCGTGTTTCATAACCTTTTCTTTTATAACCCTAAATGATTTGCACATATCATCTTTAATTGGCACCACAGTGTGACATCAGCAAATGGAGAGGAAATAGATGACTGAAAACAGCAAAATATCCTAGTCATTTCACCTATTATGTTTCAGAAAACCACTGAGGACATTTGGGATTCTTTAAGAGTCTTTGACAGGATGTCTTTGAGTAGAGAGAATTCTGAATTCAGCTCATGAGAAAAACAGACCATTTCTTGAATGAAGCAAAGGAAATAAAATTTTCTTGTGTACCTTGAAGTCAACTACTAGTAAATTTGCAAGAAGACACATGGGCGCAAGGACATAAATCTGGGTTTTACAATCCCCAAGGACACAGGGTTCCTTTAGTGCCCTTTATCTTGGATTGTTCAGCATGATGTGTTATAAAATATCATGCAGAGTATAAAGGATTCACACACTAGGAGCAGCACAGGCTATGTCAAATTGGGTAAAAATTTTTACAAAAAGAGTTTGAAAATTTTTGTCCCCTCTCCTCCTAACAGTTGTTTGTCCTCTATGATTTTTTCAAAACAGACCTAGACACAACCATTTTCAAAATAATATTGAGGGGTACTGTGTCAAATGCATTCAAGCCAGAATATGGACTCCAAAATTTTCTTCCTCAGCATAATTGCTGGGAAGCAATAAAATTAGGAAGATGGAGAAATACTTCCATGCTATCCTTTCTTCCCACTATACAAAAGATAAAGCCACAGATCTGGGTTTTTTAAAACTCAGCTATTTCCAGAAAGGCTTTCTACTGTTTGCTGTTTTGAAATGCTTTGAAATGGAAAGTTCAGAAAGACTATTTTAAGCTATTTTTAATAGTCTAGACATTTCAGTGCATGCTGTGTGAAATGTAACATTGCATACTGTTCTATGTGACCTTGCAACAGTAAGTAACAACAGGGTAGCTAAGCTACGTATCTCAAGACCTAGATCACTGCTTTGAAAATGTAGGAAAAATCTAGATGTATAAGACATCGTCCTGCAGACTAACCTCTGAATTTCATTACATATTGAGTTTGTCAAACCTTTAGCATATTATAAAGAATAGTCTTTGTCCTTGAACAATGATCTAAAACTGTCAGGTTTAAGTCATTGGTCTCCCATAATGTTGGGAACAAGAAGCATAATGCCAATTTTGAACAATTTTGCTTCTCATGCTAGGAATCAGCTATGATGCTGTAGCAAGGTACCTTCAGAGATTACTTATTGTTAAGGAAAGTCCACTTTTGTTATGATTGTTTTGCAAGGTTTTCAAGCAAAATGAGATTATGCTGTACAATGTACTGCTGTATATAATCTCACTACGGTGTACCATGTACTCTCAACATACTGAAGTCATTTCAGATCCTGAAAAATAACTCAGCATTTTGCAGATTAATTGAGGAGTTGTATGTCTAATATTTCATACTGATATATCATATCAGCTTGCTCCAATATAAAATACAGTAAAAATAGCAGGGAACAGAAGGTCACTTGTCTGGTAGATTCTGGGCTTGTAAATATTTTTAAATGTACTACGTAAATCCAAGGTGAGATCAGTATAATGATATAAGTAAGCAAAGTATATTATTCATTATTAAAATATTTTAGTTGACATAAGAATTTTGTTTGGGGTTTTTTTTCTTTTTTTTTTTTTTTGGGGGGTGGTGGGGGTGCATTCAGCTGTATATTTTTAATCATTTTAAAGAACCGATAGAAATATGCAAAATAAACAGGACATGAGTTCTCTCTGCTTGCAAACTGGTAATTTATTTTGAGTGGCAGGCAGATAAATGATCCCATGAATTATGTAATAAATGTCTACATGAATGAAAATCATTCCATGTGAATAAGAATATAGAAGTGTTGGTTAATAGAATGGGTGTTTGTTTCTGATACAAGAATTTGTAAGCTTCCAACTTGATAATTCTGCTTAACATAAAAGTGTTTACAGTTGAAGTTACAATTCCCTCTTAGACTAATCTGTTCCAACAGAAGATGTAATAGAACATTTTCAGTTTAATTCTGATTTAGGTTTTTACTAGCCATGATATGAAAGTGACATAAACATGAAATTTGTAAAAAAAGAATTTCATCCCACTGCTAGCAGAAAATTCACAACAGAACACTTGGTAAGTTCCTTGTGCAAATATGTGTCCATCTTAAATAATTTTGTACAGAAATACCTCATTGTTAATCTCTTCATGTAAAAAGACAGACAAAGTCATGCCATGTGCATTGAGAAGCTGCAGAACCTCAGTCTTGTAAAAAATTTTTAGCATCCTATGTATAGTGTACATAAGCATATGCTTAGGGAAAAAAAAAGTATAAATCCCAATGTTTTTCTGAGCTTCCAAGTTTTGCACACTTCCTCAGGCCAAGGAATCCTGGCCTGGCACTACATGTGTGCACCTTCCCCAGAAATCCTGCCAATATGGACTATGTGTGTAAGCATATCTAAGATTTGACTTCTTAGGTGACACATTCTCTGCCATATCAGGGTACCCAATCTGGGATAATTCCTTAGACCCTGACCTTTTAGAAACTTTTAAAATAAACCAAAAAGAGCCAGAAACACTTTAAGAGAGTTCAGATAAGTCTCCTCAAGGCTAAGAGAAGAATTCTGCTCTTTCTTATGCAAAAACGAAAGAGACATGTAGCCCTAAAATAGGTTCTTGGTCTGCCTAACATCAACTGTTTAACAGTTGCCAACTCATCTTCCAAGTTTCTCACACAACTTGTCAAGTAATCAGTACTCAGTTGCACTGCTATTAGCATTCTTTTTTTTTTTTTTTCTAATTCAACATGCTATAGTTGCTTAATATTTAACTAATAACTTGATAAAAATATTTAGATGACATAAGGCAGCTTCAGGTATGAAGAAAATGTAATGTGTTCCATGAAAGTTTACTTTCTGATAATCAGTCTTTACAGGCTTTTTGCTGATATGTCTTTAGTAGTACCTTAGAATCATAGAAAAGTTCGGTCTGGAAAGGACCTTAAGATCATCTAGTTCCAACCCCCCTGCCATGGGCAGGGACACCTCACACTAAACCATACCACCCAAAGCTTCGTCCAACCTGGCCTTGAACACCGCCAGGGATGGAGCATTCACAACCTCCCTGGACAACCCATTCCAGTGCCTCACCACCCTAACAGTAAAGAATTTCCTTCTTATATCCAATCTAAACTTCTCCTGTTTAAGTTTTAACCCATTACCCCTTGTCCTATCACTACAGTCCCTAGTGAAGAGTTCCTCTCCAGCATCCCTGTAGGCCCTCTTCAGGTACTGGAAGGCTGTTAGGAGGTCTCCACGCAGCCTTCTCTTCTCCAAGCTGAACAGTCCCAACTTTCTCAGCCTATCTTCATACGGGAGGTGCTCCAGACCCCAGATCATCCTCGTGGCCCTCCTCTGGACTTGTTCCAACAGTTCCATGTCCTTTTTATGTCAAGGGCAACAGAACTGCACACAATACTCCAAGTGAGGTCTCACGAGAGCAGAGGGGCAGGATCACCTCCTTCGACCTGCTGGTCACGCTCCTTTTGATGCAGTCCAGGATATGGTTTGCTTTCTGGCCTGCGAGCACACACTGAAGCCGGCTCATGTTCAGTTTCTCATCAACCAACTCCCCCAAGTCCTTCTCTGCAGGGCTGCTCTGAATCTCTTCTCTGCCCAACCTGTAGCTGTGCCTGGGATTCCTCTGATCTAGGTGTAGGACCTTGCACTTGGCATGGTTAAACTTCATAAGGTTGGAATCAGCCCACCTCACAAGTGTGTCGAGGTCCCTCTGGATGGCATTCCTTCCCTCCAGCATATCAACCAAACCACACAGCTTGGTGTCACCAGCAAATTTTCTGAGGGCGCACTCAATCCCACTGTCCATGCTGCTGACAAAGATATTGTACAAGACCAGTCCGAACACCACCCCCTGAGGTACACCACCCATTACTGGTCTTCAGTTAGATATTGAGCCGTCGACTACAACTCTTTGTGTGCAACCATCTATCCAATTTTTTATCCCCTGAATGGTTCATCCATCAAATTGATGTCTGTCTAGTTTAGAGTCAAGAATGTCATGCAAGACAGTGTTGAACGCTTTGCACAAGTCCAAGTAGATGACATCAACTGCTCTACCCCGTCCATCAGTTCTGTAGCCCCATCATAGAAGGCCACCAAATTGGTCAGGCAGGATTTCCCCTTAGTGAAGCCATGCTGGCTGTCACCAAGCACCTTGTTGATTTTCATTTGCCTTAGCATGCCTTCCAGGAGAATCTGTTCCAAGATTTCGCCAGGCATGGAGGTGAGACTGACTGGTCCCTAGTTCCCTGGATCATCCATTTTCCCCTTCTTGTTCCTAAGATGATCTTCAACCTGATCCTATCCCACAGCAAGCCCAAAGTATTCATTCCCCAGAAAGAATTACACAGCTTTTAAAAGTCAAACAAGATCTTATATTTAACAGCAGGATTTTTTTTTTTTTTCTTCCTACTAGAGCTTTGGCAGCCTATCTTGACTATTGATTTTCTTGGTTTTTAGACATAGCCTTTTCTGTCTGTATTTCTTTCCTTTCACCCATTAAACCCACAAGTCAGGTAAATGTAGGCACTTCATTCAGGTCTACTTTCAACATGTCTGAAGCGTCAGGAAAAAGGAGATAGTTTCAGAGGCTAACCTCCCCAGTTTTAAAATATGTCTGCATGCAGGAGCTGATCTGCCACTGCTACAGATCCTCCTGCTGCATCTCTCAAGTCTATGCAACTACCTTAGTGAAAGCACTGCAGCAAGTGACTGTATAGCAAAACACTGCATTCTGAATAGACATCTCTAATACATTATAAAATGAAAAGATGTTTGATGTCTAAATTGCTAAATGAAAAAGCTATTAAGTCTTAAATAGGTCTTTCAAAAGCTTAGAAAAATTTTCCTCTCCATTACTATGATCTCAGGTGGATTACATCAGACTGTGCCTGTAAATATTGATTGTGTCTAGGCAGAGAACAGCTCACCTTCAACCTTTCTGTTTACATCTGAGGGAAATTCACCTGCTTACTGTGCAGTTTAAAAATGACTTAGAGTTAAGAATTTCTGGGAGCCCAAAGAATGTTAGAACAGTAACTGACAGACAAACTAGAAGAGACACAAGAGTACTTTTCTAGGTATAACTTAGCTGTTTAATTTATCTTTTTTGTGTGTTCATTGTTCCTGTTCACTTTGTTCTCTAAAATTTACAGGGCAATGTACTCCGTAAATTAAACTTTATGAGCTCATTAATATAACAAACATATCAAGGGCTCAATCCCCTTTGCACAGATTAGTCTATCACATGTTGATTTATTCACCATATAAGCCATGAGGTTTCATCACTTACAACACATGATGCTTAGCTTCTACACCTTTGAGCAAGATAGTACCCAGCTGCATATGACAGTGCTCATCCTTCCTCCTCAGCCATGATGCAGGTGTCCCCCATATCACAAGAGGAAGCACAAAAGCCTAGCAGTCTAGGTGCTGTTGGGTCTACTTCAAAAGCTTTTAAGTAAGCCAGCATTTTTGTATCTTCCAGCAAGAAAGTCTGGTTTATATCATTTCTATGCCTTAGTAGATTCTGACAAAACTCCCAGGCAAACAGCATATGGAAAGATAATGGCTGCAGAACACAGCAACGTGCAGGTGATAATGGTCACATAATGACCTTTTGGCTCTTTCAAGCTATCTGTCTTGCCTACATGTTGCTCTCATTTTGACTTAATGGTGCTTCTCCCAGTAGGTATCAGGCCTTGGAATGAGCTGTGTTAGCCAAAATCTGTGAACATTCACATTCACAAATTATCTTTGAGGGTATACAGAAAACCTGACTAAACAAAACCAAGTTTCGCTCCACCCATTTTTTCCAGTGATGTGCAGATAACACCATCATTAGGCAGAGTAGAATGCAGAACAGAACCTTATGCAAGCTAGTTGCCTTCATTGACATAAGCATTGTGCACTCAAAGAACATTTTAGATGAAGAGAAACATATGGACAACCCGGGGAACTACAGATCAGTCAGTCTCATCTCTGTGCCTGGCAAAATCTTGGAGCAGATTCTCCTGGAAGGCACGCTAAAGCACATGAAAAACAACAAGGTGGTTGTTGACAGCCAGCATGGCTTCACGAAGGGGAAATCCTGCCTGACCAATTTGGTGGCCTTCTATGATGGGGCTACAGAACTGATGGACAGGGTAGAGCAGTTGATGTCATCTACCTGGACTTGTGCAAAGTGTTCGACACTGACCCACACGACATCCTTGTCTCTAAATTGGAGCGACATCAATTTGATGGATGGACCACTCGGTGGATAAAGAACTGGCTGGATGGCTGCACGCAAAGAGTTCTGGTCAATGGCTCAATGTCCAGCTGGAGACCAGTAACAACTGGTGTCCCTCAGGGATTGGTGTTGGGAATGGTCTTGTTCGACGTCTTTGTCACTGACATGGACAGTGGGATTGAGTGCGCCCTCAGCAAGTTTGCCGATGACACCAAGCTGTGTGGTTCGGTTGATACTCTGGAGGGAAAGAATGCCATCCGGAGGGACCTCGACATGCTTGTGAGGTGGGCTGATGCCAACCTCATAAAGTTTAACCATGACAAGTGCAAGGTCCTACACCTGGGTCAGAGCAATCCCAGGCACAGGTACAGGTTGGGCAAAGAAGAGATTCAGAGCAGCCCTTCAGAGATGGTCTTGGGGGCTCTGGTCGATGAGAAACTGAACATGAGCAGGCTTCACTGTGTGCTGGAAGCCCAGAAAGCCAACCGAATCCTGGACTGCATCAAAAGGAACGTGACCAGCAGGACGAAGGAGGTGATCCTGCCCCTCTGCTCTCGTGAGACCTCACTTGGAGTATTGTGTGCAGTTCTGTTGCCCTTGACATAAAAAGGACATGGAACTGTTGGAACAAGTCCACTGGAGAGCCACGAGGATGATCAGGGGACTGGAGTGGAGCACCTCCCGTATGAAGATAGGCTGAGAAAGTCGGGGCTGTTCAGCTTGGAGAAGAGAAGGCTGCGTGGAGACCTCCTAGCATCCTTCCAGTATCTGAAGTGGGCCCATAGGGATTTTCTGGAGGGACTCTTCATTAGGGGCTGTAGAGACAGGACAAGGGGTAATGGGTAATGGGTTAAAACTTAAACAGGAGGAGTTTACATTGGACAAAAGGAGGAAATTCTTTCCTGTTAGTGTGCTAAGGCACTGGAATGGGTTGCCAAGGGAAGTTGTGATTGCTCCATCCCTGGCAGTGTTCAAGGCCAGGTTGGACGAAGCCTTGGGTGAGATGGTTTAGTGTGAGGTGTCCCTGCCCATGGCAGGGGGGTTGGAACTAGATGATCTTAAGGTCCTTTCCAACCCTAACTATTCTATGATTCTATGATTCCATGATCTCTGTCCTGTACCCTCTGAGAGATAGACAATAAACTTTACCTAAACCCGTGATGAACCCTGCAACATGTTACTCAATGTCTTCATGACTCTGTGAGGCCATATATCTAGTTAGCCACAGTGGTCTGAATTAAATAACTGCCCACAAGGTAGCATTTACTATGGGTTACTACTCTGTGGTGAAAGGCAGCTACAGATTGTCCCAAAAGCCAAAATGCCGGGACTTTGCAGTTCTTTCCCATATACCTCCTGGGTATTCATACCTATTTCTAACCTGTACCTGCAAAACTCTAACACGTAGCTGACAGTAATTGTCTTCACTGCTCAACAGCCACAGTCTTGCTGTGTTTGCAGTTTCTCCACTCTTTTACATCTCTGATTAAACCATATACTATTGGGTGTCCAACTGACCTTACATAAAACATCAGAACTTTGTGGCAACTGTAGGGTGAAGGAAGTAAAAATAAATTTAGTAGTACAGAGATAAACTTCAAATTGTGTAATGTTTGAAAGCAAAATTGTTTTAACAAACCACCATTCCACAAATATTTGTTCAAGAAACATGATGTGATTCCTAAAATCAAAGGTGGCTTCCTAAAAAGCCCAGTGCATCAAAAGACAAGCTGAAATGATTATTGGAAGTTATTACTCTTATCTAAGAGCATACAGAACAGCAAGAAAAGCAAAGGCAGAGAGATGGGGACAGCAGCTATTTTAACTGAACGTGGAAGTAAGATACAGACATGGGGATTCAGAGAGTTATGCCTGCTTAATTGTCAAGAACTATCAATAGTAGAGATAAAGCTCTGAGAAGCAGAGTTCCATGCACCTATTTTTCCATTGCTATTTACTGTAAAATATGCTCAACAACAGTCAGGTGAAAGAAGGACCAATTATGCTAGCAACATCTATCTAATCCTATCCATTTTAAAGCCACTAAAAGCCAACAGTTTAAAAGTCCTCTTTTTAGGACACTGAAATTGGTATGGAGCAAAATTATTTTGTTGCTGATAAGTTTTTATGGCCTTTTATTAATACTTACTGTGACTAAGTCTGGGCATTTGAGCATCAGTGAGTTTCAGTGAGGCTGAAGACAGAAATACCTTTATTTCTTGCATGCATCCTGTAGCTGAAAAAAGGGACGAACTACAGATTCAAGCAATGGTGCCTAAAGTAGCAGTTACAGGACTCTAGTCTCTTCAAAAATGTGCTGTGCCAAGAGGAATTTTTACCATAGTATTATTATGTTTTATGTTTTAATCAACTCATAAAATGTAGGTGCTCTTATTAATAATTACTGAAGATCTAGTTACAATTCCATAGTTAAATGTAAAGTTTATTTACTTTAAGAGAAGTGAGTAGAGTATCATTTTACCTGACAGATCAAAGTACAACACTGTTGTGGAGATGGCAATGGAAACCACATACTTAAGGTTTTGTTGTGTTTGACACTTGAGTTAACAGGTCAGTATCTGATTTCTGCAGAAAAGCCTATGTTGTCTATCTACAAAACTGAAACTATAGGGAAGCATCCAGTACTTTAAATTACTCAGTTGCATTTGTGTTCTACTGCATTTTGCCTTTATATATGATTGTTTAAAACGTCAGTCAAAATGGGACTGAGTTTTCCTTTGTGCTTAAAATAGTGTTGAGCGAATACTTGGTAGATATTTGTCACACCCATTGCTACTTACGCTTTTAATTATTTTCTCTAATTATGTATATATTCACCATAAAAGATATGCTAAAGTTTTCTACTTTTTGGTATACTAATACCCAGATTGTTCATAAAATAAAAAAAAAATCAAATAGCTATTAAGAAGAAATTTTCAGCAAATAGAAAGGCAAGGCAAGGTGAATAAGGTATAAAAATCAGTTGTGTTTCAAAGTCTAAAATGACTGGAAATATTGGTCAAGATATATATACTATAACTTGGCTGTTTGGCGCATATACTGAGCACAGAGTGCTTAGTATGCTTCTGTGCCATGATACAACATCCCTGGATTTCAGGTAACAAACCTTTCAGTTGGTACCAAGAAAATGAGCAACACAGGGTGAGTAATCATGAACGTTTTGTGTAATTGCTTATTGCCCAGCTCGGCAGATGATTGCTTGGCAAAGGCAAAGTAAGCTTCAGGCCTTCAGCATCTTACTCTCATCATGACTACCTCACAGAGGACTTCTGGTATTTGCACTGATTAGGGGTTCAACAGAATTGTATTCTGTAGCATACACAATTCAAAGTTTTTTAAAAATTGGTTGAATTTTGCCAGCATTGCAAGAGTAGCTGGAAAATGTCATGCTGCCAAAACCTACCATTTTTGCTTGGTAGGTGTTTTAGTTTGCTTGTTGTGACTTTTCCTATGGAAGTTTAATAAAGCTCTGATAGAATTTAAAATGTAATGCTTTCACTCTGCCTCTGAACACAGCTGAATTTCCAGATCTCAGAAAAAAATATATTTTCATTCTTACATGTAATTCTAATTGTAATCACCCACAAGAGAAATCCAGCTAAAAACTTCACTGGGCTCTTTAAATAGTCAACTATCTTAAACGAAATGGCTGAATTTTCAGTCTTAACACTATTTTAGTCCAATTCTCTGAGTTCAGCATACAACGATAATGGAAATACTGGGTAAAGCCCTGTCGTAAATTATATTTATTGCTCTTTTTCTTAGTATGTGTACTTTCAGTGCTTGGAAGACATGCTCTGTCCTGTGACTAGTTTTTGTCAGGGATCTTTAAAGAGGATAAAGGAGGAATTAGAATCTGCCCAATGAATAAATCTTGGTGCGTCCTCATGTGAAGTAGTTTCCTTTTGTGAGATTTCTCCAGATTGAGAGCAATTATCTGCCCTTAACTTTTCTGGAGCAGCAGGCTGGGCACAATTTCTCTGTAGACAGCTTCATTGTGTGATGAGTTTGCAAGCAGGCAAAGTCTGCATGAGTTTGTTTATGTATGCATCTCTAAATGAACATTAAAAACATGTACAGGCTAGGCCTTTTGGTCCCCGTTTTTATCCATAGGGAAGAAGTCTGGCAGGAAAGGAGTTTTTTTATTTCTGCCTTGCATACCTCAGCGGACAGCAACACTCTTAACCTCATATAGAAACAGATAAATTACCAAAAATCTCTTGAAAACCTTTTGTGTAACCAACTGCTTCAATGCACACTTTCCATCTATTTTCAGAAAAATACATGTTCATTTCCACTACCTGACAATAGGTGGCACTAGCAAATTTCAGAGTTCCTCTGCAGTTTTTGGCTACACAATGTAAGGATATGATTTGCTCTGCTGGTATCCAAAAAATCCATAGCTGACTTGCTATGTGTAAACATTAGACATGCCTGATATAATCATAGAAGTTACTGATTAATAGCTATTTTTGTTTCATATTCACAAAGCATTCCTTAATCATAACCTAATTCTAATATATTTGCTGTTTTCATATATTGGAAAAATGATTGCATGCATACATCCAGCGTACAAAGTATTTGTGTGATCCTTCTGTAGAAGATTAGAAGTTGCATGGCTAGTTGCTAAGTCCTGTGGTATCATCTAAAATGATGTACATGCGCTAACAAAGGCATTTCTGTAGCTTTTATACAAAGTATCAATTTACACAAGACTGAAAAAACAGAATATAATAAGAATATGAGTCAGTTGAACTAAAGGACATCAGATAAACCGTGGATTACTGTTCTTTCAGTAAACTCAAGGCACGTATTTTCAAGATTCCTTTACTTGGATATTAGCAGTAAAGTACAGAGATTTCCCACTGCAATCTTTAATTTTAGAGCTGCATGATTTCATCTCATCACTAACTGTGTTTTTCTCTTGTTCACTGCTGAAGTAGGCAAGCTTTTTCTTTGAAAGCATCTGATTTCTAGCTAACTGACTTGTAGGAGAAATACTGTTTTTGTCCTCCCAGATATCAGTATTGCAGAAGCCAAAAACCCTTGCTGTGGGTCTTAAAGCATTATTAATACAGAAAGAGCTATAGATAATTGTTTCATATGACAAGGATATAGCTTATTTAAGTTGAGAAATGCAGATTAAAAAATACAACTCTTCACAATCTAAGTTATGTATTAAGATTTAGAAAAAATGATTTAACAAAATGAATGTTGTTCCCAAATGATTTATACAATTTACCTACTTCTGCCAAAAGTCACTCCCTACATGTTTAATATTTTTTCTTTATTGAAAGTATGCAGTGCAACAAACATATCACCATTTTTTTATTTAGGTCTGAACAGGCTACAAAAAAGAGACTGTATTACCTTTTTATTTATTTATTTTAGTTAAATTGTGTTATTATTTCAATTTTGCACTAATCCTTGGTGTATGAACTCTTCCACAGGAGACATTATTTCCAAAGTTTTCTTAATAGCTTATTATTTTTACCTGTTTTGTGAACTTACAAAGAAGCTCAACTGTTAAACCAGTCATACTTCTAAGAGGCATTTAGTAACAGACCCAATGAAGATTAAATACACAACGAGAGCACAAGGAAAAAAAAAAAAAAAGTGACTTCTTAGGAAGTCAGTTAAGTAGTTGAATGACAGGCATTAGTGGAACCTATAACCTCCCTTAATTTACACTAACTTCTCAGTGTTTAGCATCATCCACACAAAACTCCTATCCATCTGAGAATCCAGATTTGTCAATGAGGAAACTTAGCCTGCCTGACAATTTTCTACCTTGGACTTAATGAAAACCCACATAGTAAATGCTGTATCTTCCAGTGCCCCATTTTTCAGACCTTTTAACTGCTCATTCCTTACTCCCATCTAATGCATCTGCAGTGACTGTCAATCTATACTTTTTTCAAATTATTTACCTTTGTAGTATTGTTTTGATGAAATTTCATGCAAAATTTGCTTAAAAGGGTTATCCAGAACTTTTCTTGTAAGCAAATAGGGAGAGTACTAAAAATCTTCTGAATCTTGCATACTTCCATTGTCCAAATACATTCTTTATAGTCTGACTATAGAGTGTGTTATTTTTAAATAATAGAAATTACTTATTAAAAAAAAAGAACTTTTGCTCTTATTATTTTATTGTAAAGTTCATTTTCTTCATTTTTTTGAGAAACACAGAGAATGAAAAAGACTTCAGTTGTTACACACTTTCACTTTGGAGAATGCTACAAGTATCCACCAGAGAAATACAGAAACTGTTTTTGTTCTAAAAGTTATCATATTTAGGTAGTTTTTCAAAAGTTACAGGACCTAACTGCTGCAGCTTCTGAAATGCTTTGTGATGGCCTTTTAGCAAGAAGCTCAACACAGAAATAGATGATGTCAGTGAGAAATACCAACTGGAAAGAAAAATTAGTTATTATTATGAACATCATAGAACTCTACCTAGCAGATAAGGTTGGGAATGAGGAGACCTGAAGGGAAACTTGGAAAAGGCTCTGATACAGAGAACATGCGGTAGGTCCAAGAGTTATGTGAAGGCAAAGCTCAAATATAAACAACTAGATAAACACTTCGGTCTCACAGAAGTGACAGAGAGATAACTGTTTAGTTACCTGAGGCTAGTTAATCTAAAGTGACCTAATCAAAGAACAGTACTGTCTTAAATATTTCATCTGTATAGTTGCCTTTCTATGACTTCATGTATTATGCTTACTAATTTACTTCAACAGACTTCACTTTTTCCTATACAAATGACTACAAAGGGACATTTACAAGACCTTATAATAACATGTAATAAGTAATCATAAACATTTATATTTTGCTGTAGGTCAAATATTGATCTCTTCCAGTATTCAGCATCTAACTTTATAATGTTCTTTAAGAATTGCAGTCAAATATGTAATGTAAATATCTGGTAATAACTAAAACATTTCTAAAAAGTCCACATTACAGTGCATATATTGCAGACATTTCATCTGATTCTTCATAACTGTCGTGGTTTAAACCCAGTCAGGTAACTCGTTCACTCACTCCCAGTGAGTGGTGCCGAGCTGACAACAATCAAGGTCCGTGTTCGTCTCCCCCCCCCTCCCTGCACCGGGGCTCTCCCCTTCCCCGCTCCCGGAGGAACGGGGAGGAGGATCGAGAGAGCGCAACTCCCACGGGCCGAGACAAGAACAGTCCAGCAACAAATCACCACCGCTACTATCAGCTAAAACAATGATAAGGGAAAATAACAAGGGAAGAGAATACGATACCACCGGCCAAGAAAACGAGTTCCACCCGGAAGCTCCTGTCCTTCCGAGTAACTCCCAGTTACCCCCCACCCCGGGCATGACGTGCTGTGGTATGGAATACCTCCCCGGCTAGCCCGGGTCAGGCGCCCCGCCTCTGCTTCCTCACAGCCTCCCCTCTTCCCTGGCAGAGCATGAGCCTCACAGAGTCCTTGGTCAGGGTAAACATCACTTAGCAACAACCGACAACATCGGCTTCACCAACGCTGTTCTCAAAACTAGAAGTCAAAACACAGCACTGCACCAGTTAACACAAAGGAAAAAAAACATGACTGCTACTGCTGAACCCAGGACATTATCCACCCCTTATTCCATACCATTCACGTCGTGCTCAGATCCCACATTTTCAATACACCATCGCTCTCCCACATATATACATCCATATACATACAGACCAAGAGGAAAAAAAATCATTTTCTTAGTGCATGGACCAATCCCTATAATGCTGCCGAGTCCATCCGGTCCATGATGTTCCAAGTTCATTCTCTGTTGGGATGATGGCTGGAGGGAAGTCAGGGCCAGTCGCTGGTGACCTGGAGACATCTAGTTGATGGGCTATAAAAGCATTACACAGCAGGCAACAGCATACAATTGAGTTCACTGGCTGTTTTCCCCTAAAATCAAATCCCCTTGAGGTATACATCGGACTTCCCCATCTTCCCGCATTACCCACCAAGTATATCCAGGTCCCTGAGCAAAAGCAATCCCACGAGTGGGTTTGCCTTTACCTGAAGCAGGAATAACCCAGACTGTCTTCCCCAGCAAATTCTTCATATGCACCACGGGAACTTTGTCCCCCTCTACAATATGTAAAAGTTCTGACTGGGCTGGGCCAGCCCTGTTGGCAGATCCTCTGGTGTTGACCAACCAGGTGGCCTTTCGTAAGTGTGTATCCCAATGCTTGAAAGTTCCCCCACCCATTGCTCTCAGTGTAGTTTTTAACAGCCCATTGTACCGTTCGATTTTCCCAGAGGCTGGTGCATGGTAGGGGATGTGATATACCCACTCAATGCCATGCTCTTTGGCCCAAATATCTATAAGGTTATTCCGGAAATGAGTCCCATTGTCTGACTCAATTCTCTCTGGGGTGCCGTGTCGCCACAAAATCTGTTTCTCAAGGCCCAGGATGGTGTTCCAGGCAGTGGCATGGGGCACAGCGTATGTTTCCAGCCACCCGGTGGTTGCTTCCACCATGGTAAGCACATGGCGCTTGCCTTGGCGGGTTGGTGGCAGTGTGATATAGTCAATCTGCCAGGCCTCCCCATATTTATACTTCAACCATCGTCCTCCATACCAAAGAGGCTTTAACCGCTTGGCTTGTTTAATTGCAGCACATGTTTCACACTCATGAATAACCTGGGCAATAGTGTCCATTGTTAAGTCCACCCCTCGGTCACGGGCCCATCTATATGTTGCATCTCTGCCCTGATGGCCTGAAGTGTCATGGGCCCACCGGGCCAAAAATAATTCACCTTTATGTTGCCAATCTAAGTCCATCTGTGCCACTTCAATCTTAGCCGCTTTATCCACTTGTTGGTTGTTCTGGTGTTCCTCAGTGGCCCGACTCTTGGGTACATGGGCATCTACATGACGTACCTTCACCACCAGGTTCTGCACCCTGGCAGCAATATCTTTCCACAGTGCAGCAGCCCAGATGGGTTTACCTCTGCGTTGCCAGTTGCTCTGCTTCCATTGCTTCAACCACCCCCACAGGGCATTTGCCACCATCCATGAGTCAGTATAGAGATAAAGTACTGGCCACTTTTCTCGTTCAGCAATGTCCAGGGCCAGCTGGATGGCTTTCACCTCAGCAAACTGACTCGATTCACCCTCTCCTTCAGCAGTTTCTGCAACTTGTCGTCCAGGACTCCATACAGCTGCCTTCCATCTCCGATGCTTTCCCGCAATACGGCAAGAGCCATCAGTAAACAAGGCATACTGCTTTTCACTTTCTGACAGTTTATTATATGGTGGGGCCTCTTCAGCACACACCACCTCCTCCTCTGGTGACATTCCGAAATCTTTGCCCTCTGGCCAGTCCATGATGACTTCTAGAATGCCTGGACGACTGGGATTTCCTATTCGAGTTCGTTGTGTAATTAGTGCAGCCCATTTACTCCATGTAGCATCAGTTGCATGATGTGTAGAGGAGACCCTGTCTTTGAACATCCAGCCCAGCACGGGCAGCCGGGGTGCCAGGAGGAGCTGTGCTTCAGTGCCAATCACTTCCGAAGCAGCTCGAACCCCTTCATAGGCTGCCAGTATCTCTTTCTCAGTTGGGGTATAGCTGGCCTCAGATCCTTTGTATCCCCGACTCCAAAAGCCGAGGGGTCGACCTCGAGTCTCCCCTGGAGCTTTCTGCCAGAGGCTCCAGGTAGGACCGTTCTCCCCAGCTGCAGTGTACAGCACATTTTTTACATCTGGCCCGGTCCGGACAGGTCCAAGGGCTACTGCATGAACTATCTCGCGTTTAATTTGCTCAAAGGCTTGTTGCTGCTCAGGGCCCCATTTAAAATCATTCTTCTTCCGGGTCACATGATAGAGAGGGCTTACAATCAAACTGTAATTCGGGATGTGCATTCTCCAGAACCCCACTGCACCCAAGAAAGCTTGCGTTTCTTTCTTATTAGTTGGTGGAGACATTGCTGTTATCTTGTTGATCACATCTGTGGGGATCTGTCTACGTCCATCTTGCCATTTTATTCCCAAAAATTGAATCTCCTGTGCAGGTCCCTTGACCTTACTCCGTTTTATGGCAAAACCGGCTTTCAGCAGGATTTGGATTATTTTCCTCCCTTTCTCAAAGACTTCTTCCGCTGTATCGCCCCACACAATAATGTCATCAATGTATTGCAGGTGTTCTGGAGCTTGCCCCTGTTCCAGTGCAGTCTGGATCAGTCCATGGCAAATGGTAGGGCTGTGTTTCCACCCCTGGGGCAGTCGGTTCCAAGTGAACTGGACACCCCTCCAAGTAAAAGCAAACTGTGGCCTGCACTCTGCTGCCAAGGGAATGGAGAAAAATGCATTGGCAATATCAATCGTGGCATACCACTTGGCTGCTTTTGACTCTAGTTCATACTGAAGTTCTAGCATGTCCGGTACGGCAGCACTCAATGGTGGTGTGACTTCATTCAGGCCACGATAGTCTACTGTTAGTCTCCATTCTCCATTAGACTTTCGCACTGGCCATATGGGGCTATTGAAGGGTGAGCGGGTCCTGCTGATCACCCCCTGACTCTCCAGTCTACGGATCAGCTGATGGATGGGAATCAGGGAGTCTCGGTTGGTGCGATATTGCCGCCGGTGCACTGTTGTGGTCGCAATTGGCACTTGTTGTTCTTCAACTTTCAGCAACCCCACAGCAGAGGGATCTTCTGAGAGACCAGGCAAGGTGGACAGCTGCTCAATTTCCTCAGTCTCCAAAGCAGCAATACCAAAAGCCCACCGGTACCCTTTTGGGTCTTTGAAGTACCCTCTCTTGAGGTAGTCTATGCCGAGGATGCATGGAGCCTCTGGACCAGTCACAATAGGGTGCTTTTGCCACTCCCTCCCAGTCAGGCTGATTTCAGCCTCCAGCACAGTCAACTCTTGGGATCCTCCTGTTACTCCAGAAATATAGATGGGTTCCACCCCTTGACAGCTTGATGGCATCAGGGTACACTGTGCACCGGTATCTACTAGAGCCTTATACTTCTGTGGGACTGATGTGCCAGGCCATCTGATCCACACAGTCCAGTAAATCCGATTGTCCCCTACCTCCACCTGGCTGGAGGCAGGGCCCCTCTAATGGTCGTCACAGCTTTGGACACTTAAGTCGTGTTGAAAGGGATTATTCTTCGTTATCACAGGAGCTGGAGTAAAATCAGCTCTTCCACTCCATCTGGGAAACTGCTCACCAGAGACTGAAGCCGTAGCTCTCATGGGACGATCAGTCTTGGCCCTTGCTCCCCTCTTCAGTTCACTCACCCGTTCCTCCAAAGCTGAAGTAGGTTTTCCATCCCACTTTGTCATGTCTTCTCCGTGATCCAGCAGGTAAAACCATAGGGTACCCCGTGGCGTATACCTTCTGTATCTCCTCTCTTGAACAATAGGACGTCTTTTGTTAATAGCTGAGACGCGTGTTGGTACACGTGAGGAGCTGGATAAATCAGATACATCGTCCCTCAATTTGTCGAGGTCCTGGGACAGTTTTTCCACAGCTGAGATGATGGAAGGGGTGAGATTGTCTTCGAACTCTCGGAGTTTATGAACCATTTCATCCACTGTTAGTGGTACTATGTCATTCCAGGTCACTGTTGCCAATGAATGGGCATATGATGACGGTGCATTCCGTGTAAGTTTTCGCCACATGGGTCGTGTACATTCAACTTCATCTGGATCTATAGGTGTATCCCCGTTATTCGGCTTGATGTGATAGATCATCTCTACGATGGCCGATTCCCTCAGAGACTGGATGCCTTTGTCTATAGTAGTCCACTTGGCCGAACGACTCGTAACATCGTCCTTGTACGGAAACCTTTCTTTCACAGCTGCCAAGAGCCTCCTCCAAAGGCTGAGGGACTTTTTCTCTCTTGCAATTGCTTTGTCAATTCCCCCTTCTCTAGCAAGTGATCCCAGCTGCTTGGCTTCTGTACCTTCTAGTTCGTGACCATCGGCCCCATTGTCCCAGCATCGGAGTAACCAGGTGATGATGTGCTCCCCTGGTTGACGGGTAAAATCTTTTCGCATATTCCGCAGCTCGGTTGAGGTCCGAGGTCGAGAAGTTACCTCTTCTTCTTCTTCTTCGTCATGTGAGGATGACTCCTGATCAGATTCTGGACCGGGTGGTGAATTCATTGGTTCTTCATCTCGCTTCACCCTTTTTGCCTCCTTTTTGCTTGTTCTCTTGCGTACAGGGGCAACTGATATTGGTACGAATTGGTCCTCTGGTTTGGATGCAGTGATTATCACTGTGGTTTGAGTGGCGACTGTACTTGTTGCTGGGGGTGGTGTAGCTACCGTGCTTGGAGCTGGGGTAACCGCGCTGTCTGTTGCAGTTGAAGTTTGAGCAGCTGCTGTACTTGCCGCTGGGGTAGCTGCGCAGTTCATTGCAGCCAAAGTTTGAGTAGCGACTGTCACTTTGCCCTCAAATCCGCCGACATTCTTTTCCTTTTGAAGGTGCTGGATAGTGTTGAACAAGGCCCTGTAAGCATAGGCCAAGCCCCAGCACGTTGCCGTGATTTGTCCATCTCTGGTATGGCCAGAATGACCACACACCTCATTTAAGTGTTTTACTAATTCTTCTGGATTTTGCAGTTGTTCGGTAGTGAAATTCCAAAATACTGGGGGGGCCCACTGACCTAGATACTTGCCCATACTATCCCACACACCCTGCCACTCATGGCTGTCCAGCCTCTGGGAAAATCTCTCGGTCCTCCTACATCGTCGTTTGACCCCAGACAAGACCCAAACCTGAATCTGCTTAACTCTTGAAATCAGTAGTGGGCAAAACACACTCTGTATGCGTGTTAGCATGGTGATTCCCATCACCATCAGCAAACAAGTCTCAACAGCATTAAAAGGCCATTTAAAAAATTCAAAACTCTCAAATGTAAATGGTCTGGGGGGACGACTAGGAGGGTAAAAGGATGTCTCCTTCACAGGTTGAGCACCTGAGAAGGAGAAAAAAGATGTGTAATTGCTAAGCACCTCCATCATATACCTCCCAAAGTATAAAGGTGGTGACCACACTGGGAACATAAACCAGATCAGTTTCATGATCAATGATTCTATTGTATTACAAGTCATTACCATAAAGTACAATGGGATAAAAACCTTAGCCCAAGCCCCACACCTGAAAAACACTAATACAGCCAATACCGGATGGACGTAAGATATGGTATACTGAAATTGTGAGATCAAGAGGAAAAACCTTGAGAGCCAATAAATCAGCATTGTGACGAGTGACTATCAATCCAGTCAGATCTGTTCTTATCTCAACCCCTCGTGCCCCACGTTGGGCGCCAAAAAAGAACTGTCGTGGTTTAAACCCAGTCAGGTAACTCGTTCACTCACTCCCAGTGAGTGGTGCCGAGCTGACAACAATCAAGGTCCGTGTTCGTCTCCCCCCCCCTCCCTGCACCGGGGCTCTCCCCTTCCCCGCTCCCGGAGGAACGGGGAGGAGGATCGAGAGAGCGCAACTCCCACGGGCCGAGACAAGAACAGTCCAGCAACAAATCATCACCGCTACCACCAGCTAAAACAATGATAAGGGAAAATAACAAGGGAAGAGAATACGATACCACCGGCCAAGAAAACGAGTTCCACCCGGAAGCTCCTGTCCTTCCGAGTAACTCCCAGTTACCCCCCACCCCGGGCATGACGTGCTGTGGTATGGAATACCTCCCCGGCTAGCCCGGGTCAGGCGCCCCGCCTCTGCTTCCTCACAGCCTCCCCTCTTCCCTGGCAGAGCATGAGCCTCACAGAGTCCTTGGTCAGGGTAAACATCACTTAGCAACAACCGACAACATCGGCTTCACCAACGCTGTTCTCAAAACTAGAAGTCAAAACACAGCACTGCACCAGTTAACACAAAGGAAAAAAAACATGACTGCTACTGCTGAACCCAGGACAATAACCTTGCAAGCAGTTTTTTTTAAAAAGTGTTCGTTATTAGCTGCAATGCATTTATAGATACCAAGAACAACCCCAGTGACATATGTTTTTCATGTGTGAGTTGAGTCAGGAAGGGGGACTGGGTGTTTTTTCCTTCTAATTAATATGAATCCCAAATTAGTGAACCAATATCAGTAAGATAAAATCAGTGAGCTTTGGTGCCCTTCGATTTGGTTCTCTCTTGCTTCCAAGTTATTCTTGTCTGCCCAATGTTAAAACCTACCCATTATTATTTTTCCTTAACATTCAGCTTCTGGAGGATAGCTCTCATGCAGAGACTAATGATGAGGCACCTGTCGTCATAGTTAGCTCTGAAAGAACATGGTTGATGTCAGGTTCAAAATGTTACCAGACCACTTCTAGATTGCAGAGTAGCTGTGTATGTTGTACAGATGAGAGAGCTGGCTGAAGAACACATCTGTTGCAGTCCTCATTCTAACTTCTTCATATTCAGGTGAAAAGGAAAGAAAACAGGTCAAGACAGATGAAAAGCAAAGGATGCAAAGGTACTCTGCTGAAGAATTGAGTTGGGATCAGCTTAGATACTCAAAAAATATTTGCAATCCACTTGCAAAACCTGGCACCTCTGCAGCCCTGATGAAAGCTTGGCTGCCTCCATTTACACAACTATGCTATGAACCTGTTACATCATGACAGATTAATTTACTAGCAATATTTGTTTCATACAACTATAATCATATAGCAACTGGTTTATAGTCACATAAATCTTCCTTCTGTTTGTTGGCTATAATGTACTAAGAAATTCACAGACTTAAAGCCTTTGCACACTAGTCACTAATAGTGGCATTCATTAAGGTGAAAAACACTCACCTGTAGGTATTTCATATCTTCACAGAAACACAAGCTAAATGATGAAATACTTAAGCCAATAATAGGGATTCAAAAGAATTAAAACACCTGAATTTTGTTATGGTGTGAAAGGTGAAAAAAAAACAACTTGGAAGTAATTTACAGATGGGTGTTAAACACACTCACTTATTCATATGGCCCTCAAGCTTAGATGAATAAGTATCAATGTAGGAAATGTTTTCTAGGGAAATGAAATAAAATCTTCAAAAGAGCATGCAGACAACATTTTTCACACCCTAGCATAAAAATTCCTGTATTTAGGCCCCAATAAAATCATAATCACTTCAAGTTTGTGCCTAGAGGATCAGGCTAAGTTTCTGGACTGAGCTGCCCAAAACAGTGTCTTAAAGGCTCAAGTTAACACATCCTCTTCATATGTCATATGGGTATATGAATAAATTAATCAAATCATGTCTTAGATGCACAGAGTTATCCTTCTTTTTGTACTATGGCTTCCAAGAGTGTTAAACATAGAATCATAGAGTCATAGAATAGTTAGGGTTGGAAAGGACCTTAAGATCATCTAGTTCCAACCTGACCTGCCATGGGCAGGGACACCTCACACTAAACCATAAAACCCAAGGCTTTGTCCAACCTGGCCTTGAACACTGCCAGGCATGAAGCATTCACAGCCTCACTGGGCAACCTATTCCAGTGCCTCACCACTCGAACAGGAAATAATTTCCTCCTTTTATTCAATGTAAACTTCCCCTGTTTAAGTTTTAACCCGTTACCACTTGTCCTGTCACTATAGCCCCTAATGAAGAGTCCCTCCACAGCATCCCTATAGGCCCCCTTCAGATACTGGAAGGATGCTAGGAGGTCTCCACACAGCCTTCTCTTCTCCAGGCTGAACAGCCCCAACTGTCTCAGCCTATCTTCAAACGTGAGGTGCTCCAGTCCCCTGATCATCCTCGTGGCTCTCCAATGGACTTGTTCCAACAGTTCCATGTCCTTTTTATGTTGAGGACAACAGAACTGCACACAGTACTCCAGGTGGGGTCTCACAAGAGCAGAGCAGAGGGGCAGGATCACCTCCTTCGTCCTGCTGGTCACGTTCCTTTTGATGCAGTCCAGGATATGGCTGGCTTTCTGGGCTTCCAGCACACAGTGAAGCCTGCTCATGTTCAGTTTCTCATCGACCAGAACCCCCAAGACCATCTCTGAAGGGCTGCTCTGAATCTCTTCTTTGCCCAACCTGTAGCTGTGCCTGGGATTGCTCTGACCCAGGTGTAGGACCTTGCATTTGTCATGGTTAAACTTCATGAGGCTGGCATCAGCCCACCTCACAAGCATGTCGAGGTCCCTCCAGATGGCATTCTTTCCCTCCAGAGTATCAACCGAACCACACAGCTTGGTGTCATCGGCAAACTTGCTGAGGGCGCACTCAATCCCACTGTCCATGTCAGTGACAAAGTTGTCGAACAAGACCGATCCCAACATTGATCCCTGAGGGACACCAGTTGTTACTGGTCTCCAGCTGGACATTGAGCCATTGACCACAGCTCTTTGCGTGCAGCCATCCAGCCAGTTCTTTATCCACCGAGTGGTCCATCCATCAAATTGATGTCGCTCCAATTTAGGGACAAGGATGTTGTGTGGGTCAGTGTCAAACACTTTGCACAAGTCCAGGTAGATGACATCAACTGCTCTACCCCTGTCCATCAGTTCTGTAGCCCCATGTAACAAAACTGTTCAAGCTTGATATCCTTCATATGCTAAATGCTATCTCTGGTAGTCAAAATCCTTTAAAGAACTCTGACTATGGTACTTACACAATACAACTTCCTTCCCGACATCTGGAATTGGTGCTTTTCCTAAAGAGCACTGATATGTATGTACATAAATTATTAATCTTTGCATTTTATCATCATTGATTTCAATAAAGTGTGGTAACATTCATAAGCTTCATGCTACTTACTGTACCACTAGAGTGTTTTCCATACTAACTCTGCTAAAAGACATATAGGAATATAGAGTTTTTAAAGGTTTACAGAGTGTATTTCAAAATTGCCATTAAGGAATAAGTTACTGAACCTTGCAGCTGCAATGAATATGCACTTGTACCTTGAATATAAAGGCATTGTGTGCAAACACTTAACCTCCTTTGGTCTTAGGTCACCACTGCAGCTTCTGTTTCAGTCAGCCATCTAATTGGAGTCCTTCCGGTCATTTTTTGTCTGATTTGAATCAGGACCTGAATGTCCTGACTGTAAATTTTCACTGAAAATAGTTCATCCACTTAAAAGCAAATTCAGTCATACTCAGTTAGTTTTGACACTCGCTTACAGCCTCAACTGCTGTGACACGGGTACTTTAAAATACAGAGAAATCACTGTGCCTGTTTCTGACCAATGATTGTACTTTTTATAGGCTGCATCCTGTCCAATCTGTGACTGTTTCCAAAGCAATTTCACTTTCATTTTCTTTGTAACACTTCATGACTTATAAATATGGCCTCATCTAAAGTCAGGTGGAAAAAAGCTGAGTGCAATCCATAATGTCAATGTGAGTCTATCATTAGTTAGAAATCTTTCAAACTTTCCAAGGTCAGAGTTTAGTGGAATTTGCTTATTCTCCTGTTGTTCTTTCTAACCAGTGTTTCCCAGCCTTTGAAAAAAGAAGGGAAGAAGGAAGGCTGCTGGTTCCCAAGACTACTTATGGCATACTGTCTCCTGCTAGTGATTTCCTGAATGCCTCTTGATGTTTGCTGATCTGGGACTGGCCTACTGGCCATAGGCTTCTTTATGTGCTCTGGTTTTCCAGTCCCTCTTTAATATTATTACTGCTGTTTAACTGACTTCGTTTGCTTCAGATGTAAAGATCTTTTATCTAGATATACAATAGACAGCTACAGTCCCAGGTGGTGAGCTATTAACATTTTTTCTTACATTTTAGTTTTCCTTTATTTTTTGCCTTCAAAGGCAGAAAACACTAGTCACCAGGACACAATTAGAATCCCATGCTTCCTTTAAGCTTATTAGTTGCTCATTCAAGTTTTCAATTTCCCAGTGAGGTGTCTCAACTATTCCACATATTACAACAATTCTAAAGCAGCTTCCATAGTCCCAGTGTTTCTACTACTTACTATTGCCTACATATCACATATTCCATACACTTGTGAGGCTTTGTTTCTCCCAAAAAAATTCTTAAATAAGAGGAAAGAGAAGTAGAAAACTAAAAGAGATCTCTATCCACTTGTGTATCTTGTTCAGGCAGGAGAAGGTGGCAATTAAATTTATGAACTGCTAGGGCTGAATGTGGTAAGAAATAAAAATCCTGCTGCTGAGACCAACTAATGTTATTTGAAGCATAGATACTAAAAACCAATGGGGAATTAGGAAAGTCTGTCACAAAGAAAATAATTAGCTGAGGTTAATCATAGGTAAACCCCACAATTTTCACTTCAGCATATTCTAAATATGATTTTGATGAAAAAATAAATACAGAAGAAATGTACACCACATATTGTATATTCTTCACATGAATCTTTTTAAAAATTCTTTATATGCTGGTCATAAAAATCAAGTACATACTGAAATTTCTGAAGAGGTTTTGCAAAAATACCCAAACCCAAACTAAAACACCTGTTTTTTAAGAAACATTAATTTCATGCATACCAAATGCAAAAATTATAGCCAACTACTAAAACGAGGAATGTCCCTTTCCACATGTATTATGCTTTTGAGCCCTTAGAAAGCTTATCAGTTTACCTAGACAAAAACAGGTAAGGATGAAAACAATCCCATCTTCTTTAGTTTTAACAATCCAATATCTAAAGGGTGCCTACAAGGATGCTGGAGAGGGGCTCTTCATCAGGGACAAGGGGTAATGGGTTCAAACTAAAATAGGGGAAGTTCAGGTTAGATATAAGGAAGAAGTTCTTTACTGTGAGGGTGGTGAGTGATTCGGAGAAAACTCCAGGAACAAACTTGCCAACAAAGTTTTCAAGCTGACAAGCAGGTATTCTTTATTGCAGCGCCAGGAGACATGAGGGATAGCTCCTCTTAACGTGTATCTCTCCTATTGCTACACAAGCCATCCTTATATAGCCACTTGGCATACATACATATTCATGAGGCTACGTATGGATTACATAATTTTCCAGAAAGTTCCCCACATGCATACAGAATTGTGGTGCTGGTCTCTGAGGGTCGTTTACTTCTTCCAACAATCTTCATCGCTTCTGGCAGCCTTTGAAGCACACGCAGTAGACGCTTATACCAGCTTAATTGGTTCGTTAGCATCAGAGACATAATAATCCTCCTGTCCTCCTACTTATCAGTTAGTTTAACTGCAGCCCATCCTGGACACCTGCCGTTCCCAGATACTCCTTATCCCCGTGTCCTGTTCTTCTAGATTGTTTTTCTTAAAACTACGTCAACTATAACAATTTATCTTGCACAAGAATTCTCAGTATGTTCTCTAGCTGCACTCAATTTTTTTTTCTATGTAACATGCACCTCAGTAGTTTTCCAGTGCTACTGTTACAAAGCCATCAAACTTAACATTTGTTAAAACTAATTGTAAAGGTTTATATATTCCATTTTGTAATTTTGTGAGCCCCCCCCCCCCCCATCTCAAAGCCCCCCATTTTTCTGTCCTTGGTGGGTATTTGTGTAACTTGTTGTTAAAACTAAACAAGAAGCTTAAACACTGGAAAGGGTTGTCCAAAGTGGTAAATGCTTCATCCCTGACAAAGCAAGGGACAGGGCCTTGTGCAACATGGAATAGGTGAGGCATCCGTGTCCATGGCAGGGGGGTGGGAACCAGATGATCTTAAGGTCCTTTCCAACCCAAACTATTTTTTGTTTCTATGATTCTGTATTCTGTGATTGTATGATACTATGTGTCATGGTTTAAACCATAGCCAGAAAGCTTGTTCACTCACTCCCAGTGAGTGGTGCCAGGCTGGAAGCAATCGAGGCCCTCCTCCTAGGGGCTCTCACCTTCCCTGCTCCAGGAGGAATGGGGAGGAGAATTGAAAGAGTAAAACTCCCACGGGTTGAGACAAGAACAGTCCAGCAACCAATCACCACAGTACAACACAAATCACCACCGCTACCACCGACGACAACAATGATAAGAGAAAATAACAAGGGAAGAGAATACAATAACACCCACCGAGAAACAAGTCCGACCCAGAAGACCCCGTGTCCTTCAGGCTAACTCCCAGTTACCCCCCCAGGCATGATGTGCTGTTATATGGGATACCTCTTTGGCTAGCTTGGGTCAGGTGTCCTGTCTCTGCTTCCTCCCGGCTTCCCCTCCTCCCTGGCAGAGCAGGAGCCTCACAAAGTCCTTGGTCAGCGTAAACATTACTTAGCAACAACTGAAAACACTGGTATTATCAGCACTGTTCCCAGGCTGGAAGTCAAAACACAGCACTGCTACCAGCTACACAGCACCAGCTACCAAGAAGGAGAAAAATCGACTGTTACTGCTAAACCCAGGACACTATGATTCTATGTAAGTGAATACATTGCTTTATCCAGCAATACCTACTGTCCATTCCAGTATGATCAGGATTAGTACCTGCTTAAGAGATTTGGGTGTCATTGGCACCAATAGGCACAATGACATCAGTTGGCCGTTTATATATTATGGCCCTATCTACACTGAAAGTATATTCCAATCATATGCCTGTGTTGGCAGAACTACAGTGGTAAACCTGAACATGAAGTGTAGTTGGTATTGTGTTTCCTAGTCTATATTTGATAAATGTTTAGATACTGACATTTCTTTATTACTGGAGAAATATCCCACAGGTCACACATCATGCAGTCTTTTTCATTTACAATAGTTTTCAGCAGATATTTTTCTAATCCCTTATAATATTAATTTGAGGAACTCTCTGAGTCTCTGGATAGTACTCACATATTTCTTTCCCCCCCTCTTAACCCTTTTAATTTTCTGCCCTACAAAAAGGCTATAATTTTTCAAGAATATTTTTATTAGAAGTATTAATCCTTACAGATGCCCAGGAGTAACACAGTCATGTAAGTGTTTTAGACTATTTAGTTGGATTTGTCATTAACAGTGGCTTTACATTAACAGTGACTAATTATATATCCCGCAGTAGTAGGATAGTCATTAACAGTTTTGACTTCTGTGTTTCTGAAAAAAAAACCCAAATATGACAGCAAAAGTGAGTAGAAAAGTGTAACAAGAAGACAGATTTTAAAAAAGAGTGAAAAAAAAACCTATTCTGAATGTAAAGCCACATGTGAAAGGTGACAATTAATTGTGGCTAGTGGCGGGGGGGAAGGAGGGGGAAATACAAAACAGAGAATCAAAATGAAGAATTGAGAGAGGTGGAAAAAAGAGTAACAAAAGGGTACAGCAAATTAAAATCATGGAATAGTTAGGGTTGGAAAGCACCTTAAGATCTTCTAGTACCAATCCCCCTGCCATGGGCAGGGACACCACACACTAAACCATACCACACAAGCCTCTGTCCAACCTGGCCTTGAACACCCGCAGGGATGGAGCATTCACAACTTCCCTGGGCAGCCCATTCCAGTGCCTCACCAACCTCACAGTAAAGAACTTCTTCCGTATATCCAATCTAAACTTCTCCTGTTTAAGTTTTAACACATTACCCCTTTTCCTGTAACTACAGTTCCTAAAGTTCCTCCCTCATCAGCATCTTTATAGGCCCACTTCAGATACTGGAAGGCTTCTATGAGGCCTCCACGCAGCCTTCTCTTCTCCAGACTGAACAGCCCCAACTTTCTCAGCCTATCTTCATGTGGGCGATGCTCCAGTCCCCTGGTCATCCTCGTGGCTCTCCTCTGGACTCGTTCCAACAGTTCCATGTATTTTTATGTTGAGGACAATAGAACTGTACACAATACTCCAAGTGGGGTCTCACGAGAGCAGGAGCAAAGTTGTTAAACAAGACCGGACCCAACACAGATCCCTGAGGGACATCATCCATTACTGGTCTCCAGCTGGACATTGAGCTACTGACCACAACACTTTGTGCGTGGCCGTCTGGCCAGTACTTTATCCACCAAGTGGTCCACCTATCAAACTGATGTCTCTCCAATTTTGTGACACGGATGTTGTGCAGGACAGTGTCGAACACTTTACACAAGTCCAGGTAGATGATGTCAACTGCTCTACCCCTGTCCATCAGTTCCGCAGCCCCATCGTAGAAGGCCACCAAATTGGTCAGGCAGGATTTCCCCTTAGTGAAGCCATGCTGGCTGTCACCAAGCACCTTCTTGTTTTTCATGTGCCTTAGCATGCATTCCAGGAGAATCTGCTTCAGGATTTTGCCAGGCACAGAGGTGAGACTGACTGGACTGTAGTTCCCTTGGTCATTCATTTTTCTTCTTTCTTGAAAATGGGGGTTATATTTCCTATTTTCCAGTTGTCGGGAACTTCACCTGACTGACATGATTTTTTAAATATGATGGACAGTGGCTTAGCAACTTCATTTGCCAGCTCCTTCAGGACCCACGGATGAATTCCATCAGGTCCCATGGACTTGTGCACATGTGCACATTCAGCTTCTTAAGATGGTCCCGAACCAGATCCTCTCTTAAAGTGGGCCCAAGATCTTCATCCTCACAGTCCCTGCATTTCCTTTTCAAGACTTGGTTGGTGCAGTCAGAGCCTTTGCCAGTGAAGACCGAGGCAAAGAAGTCATTAAGAACCTCAGCCTTCTCCAGCTCCAGGGCAGCCAGCTCTCCAGATAGCTTCTGGAGGGTTAAATAGTCCCTAGTCTGTCTTTTATTTGCAGAGTACCTTCAGAATCCCTTTCTGTTATCTTTCACATCCCTAGCCAAGTTTAATTCTAACTGGGCCTTAGCTTTTCTAACCTAGTCCCTAGCTTCCCAGACAACATCCCTGTATTCTTCCTAGGCCACCTGTCCTGGTTTCTACCTTTTATAAGCCTCATGTTTCCTTCAAATTTTCCTTGCCCGTTCCTTATCCACCCAAGGAGGTCTCCTGGCCCTCCTGCTGCGTTTCCTTCTGGTTGGGATGCGACACTCCTGGGTTTGTAGCAGGTGACCCTTGAATATCATTCAACAGTCTTGGGCCTCCCTGCCCTCTAGGGCTATTTCCCATGGAACATTACTAAGCAGGTTCCTGAAGAGGCCAAAGTCTGCTCTTTTGAAGTCCAGGGCAGTGAGCTTGCTGCACGCTCTTCTCACTGTCCTGAGGATCTCAAATTCAACCATCTCACGATCGCTGCATCCAAGGCTGCCCTGGAGCATCACATTTCCAACCAGCCCTTCCCTGTTGATGAGCATGAGGTCAAGCATGGCACCTCTCCTTGTTAGCTCCTCTATTACTTGCAGGAGGAAGTTGTCTTCCACACAATTGAGGAACCTCCTGGATAGCTTGTGCCGGGCCTTACTGTCCCTCCAACAGATATCAGGGTGTTGAAGTCCCCCATGAGAACAAGGGCCTGCAAGCGTGAGGCTGTTCCTATCTGTCTGTAGAGTGCTTCATCCACAGATACCTCTTGGTCACTTGGTCTGTAACAGATCCCCACAATAATGTCCCCCATAGCTGTTCTCCCTTTAACCCTGACCCACAAACTCTCTGTTGACTGCTCACCTGTCCCCAGACAGAGTTCCATACTCTCCAGCCTATCCCTAACATAAAGGGCAACTCTCCATCCTCGCCTGCCGGGCCTGTCATTTCTAAAGAGCCTACAACCTTCCATTCCAACACTCCAGTTATAGGAGCCATTCCTATGTGGTGCCTATTATATCATATCCCCACAGACATGCACACATCTCTAATTCCTCTTGTTTGTTCCTCATGCTATGTGCAGTTGTGTAGAGGCATCTGAGCCGAGCTCCAAATGAAGCCAGGTCATTGGCTGGAGCAGCTGGAACATCTCTACATTGCTCTGAGCATTTATTATAGGTGCTGGCACCTGACTTGGTGTGTTGGGATGGAATGATGCCCCCTCCCCCAACACATCTAGTTTAAAGCATCCTTGACCAGTCTGGCAAGCCTCCTACCAAAACTGCGCAGACCAGCTCCGCCAGCCTCCAGCAGCCCTGGCCTCCCAGATCCAGTCCCATGCTCTGGATACTCAACCTCTTGACTATGGCACCACTGTTCTAACCATTTATTAACCGGGCCAATCTTCCTAGCTTTTTTAAGGTCCTCCCCTGTATCCTGAAGAATTGACGAAAAGACTATATGAGCTCCAAAGCCCCTAACCACCTCTCCCAGGGCTCTATAGTCCTTCTTTATGTTCTCTGGGCTACTGCTATCACTAGCCCCCACATGGATCACTAGAAGTGGGTAACAGTCAGTGGGACTCACTAAAGCAGGCAGCCTCTCTACAACATCCCTGATCCGTGCCCCTGGTAGGCAACACACCTCCCTTGAGGCTGGGTCAGGCAGACAGATGGGTGCTTCTGTGCCTTTCAAAGTAGTCCCCTGCTACTACGACCTGCTGCTTTTTCCTGGCAGCACCAGTAGAGATCTTCTTTAGCAGTGCACCAGCCGTTTTTTTCTGGTGTGAGGGTGTTTCCTCACCAGCCCCCTGCAGGACAGCAAAGCGGTTCTGTGTGGGGACAACAGATTTAGGAGGGAGCCCCTTGCTTTTAATTGTCCTCTTCCTCCTTTTTTTTTTTGTTTGTTTGTTTAGTTTTGTTTTGTTTTGTTACTATTTCCCAGTTTCCTGGGTTAAAGGCCTCCTTCTTTTCCTTCATGAGCTAGAGGGCAAGCTTGAGGCCCCTGCACAGTTTGGGCCAGAAGCAAGCATTCCTGCTTCCTCTCAGCTTCCCTGACATCTCGCAGTCTATTAACAGCATCCCGCAGCTCAGCTCCTGCTGCAGGAGCACCTCCACCAGGGAGCACCGAGTGCGGCCCTGCCCATTGTGCACCCTCCCCTCACCAGACCAGTGCAGGCACTCTCTACACCCCGAGCTCTGCACTGCAGCCTCCCCCCTCATCGGCTCTGTCTGGGTGCCTACGCTGGCCACCGCCGGGGCAGCCAGAGCAGAGCTCCCGGACCGGGCCCTGGTCACCAGTCAAGTACTCACCACCCCGCGCGAACTGCCCTTGCCCTTACCCACCCTGGTTGCCACCCTTCTGTTCGCCGCTCTCCCTGGGGCAGGTTTTTACCCAGTCAGGGCTGGTGCCGCTGCTTCAGGCTCCGCCCCCTGTGAGTCAGCTGCTGGCGTCAGCTGAGCTGCCGGCTCCGGGGCAGGTCCTCTCGAGGACTTGAGGCTCCCTCGGTGGCTCTTGTCGCTCTGAGTTGAGGCTCCTGGACGCGGAGCTTCCCCCTGCTCCGGTGTTGAAGGCGTCCTCTCTCGACCTACTCACCTCAGTAATTGAAAAATTCATTGTTATTTGCAGGAGAGCAGTTTTAAATTAACTTCTGAAATTGATAGAAATCCAGTTAAAAGAGTAATGGACAAAGGTGAGAGATTTATATCTTCTAAAGCATAAAAGTAGCCTTGTCACACAAGAAGTTTAGGAAATATAAAGAAAATACAAGTTGAAATTATAATAGTTGACATGGGACATGATATAATATGCTAAATACAGTTTTCTAAGGTGACAATGTGAAAGCCGTAAGCCATATGTTTGGGCAGTTTGCTTATCCAAAGTAGTTAAACCATGGAATCAAGTCTTCTAGGAGCTCTTGTAAAGCATGATGAGAAGAAAAAATTATTAAGTTTTATTTATGTGTCAGAAAATCTCGATACGTGTAAGACTAGTTTTTTGTTAGCACAAAGGATTTACTCTTGTAATTTTTATTAAGGCACTTTATAAGTAAGATGAAACCACTGAACTCTATTAAGCACTGTAAGGAATGCATTTAGAAAAGCTCTAGATTAAGTCAAATGCATATTTATATAACTATCGGAAATACCAGATGAAAAAAATTAAAAATACCGTCAATGAAATACTCAGCTATACATTCAGAGAAAGGTCATAAAATGAAAACAGGAATCTTTATTTGTCAAAGGCTTTTGGATTTGTCCAGGCAAGTGTATCAGTGTTTTCCTTCATTTGATGTTGCATGTCTGTTGCTGCAATGAGAAGCACTTGCAAGTTCTAGGCTTTGTTTGTCTGTGCATAAGAATCCCTTTCAATCAGTAGGAATTCACAGTATCACAGTATGCTAGAGATTGGAAGGAACCTCAAAAGATCATCTAGTCCAATCCCCCTGCCAGAGCAGGAACACCTAGATAATGTTACACAGGAATGTGTCCAGGTGGGTTTTGAATGTCTCCAGGGAAGGAGACTCCACAACCTCCCTGGGCAGTCTGTTCCAGTGTTCCGTCACCCTCACTGAGAAGAAGTTTCTTCTCAAGTTTAAGTGGAACCTCTTGTGTTCCAGTTTGTACCCATTACCCCTTGTCCTGTCATTGTTTGCCACTGAGTAGAGCCTGGCTCCATCCTCGTGACACTCCCCCTTTATATATTTATAGACACTAATAAGGTCACCCCTCAGTCTCCTCTTCTCCAAACTATAGAGACCCAGCTCCCTCAGTCTTTCCTCATAAGGGAGATGCTCCACTCCCTTAATCATCTTAGTTGCCCTGCGCTGGACTCTCTCCAGCAGGTCCCTGTCCTTCTTGAACTGAGGGGCCCAGAACTGGACACAATATTCCAGATGGGGTCTCACCAGGGCAGAGTAGAGGGGAAGGAGGACCTCTCTCGATCTACTAACCACCCCCCTTCTAATACACCCCAGGATGCCATTGGCCTTCTTGGCCACAAGGGCACAGTGTTGGCTCATGGTCATCCTGTCGTCCACTAGGACCCCCAGGTCCCTCTCCCCTACACTGCTCTCTAACAGGTCGTTTCCCAACCTATACTGGAACCTGGGGTTGTTCCTGCCCAGATGCAGGACTCTACACTTTCCCTTGTTATATTTCATCAAGTTATTCCCTGCCCAACTCTCCAGCCTGTCCAGGTCTCACTGGATGGCAGCACAGCCTTCTGGCGAGTCAGCCACTCCTCCCAGCTTAGTGTCATCAGCAAACTTCCCTCATCTAAATCGTTGATGAATATATTAAATAATACTGGTCCCAGTACTGACCCTTGAGGCACTCCACTAGTTACAGGCCTCCAACTAGATTCAGCCCCATAGACTACAATTCTCTGGCTTCTCTCCTTCAGCCAGTTCGCAGTCCACCTCACTACCTGATCATCCAGTCCACACTTCCTCAATTTAGCTGTGAGGATGCTGTGGGAGACTGTGTCAAATGCTTTGCTGAGGTCAAGGTAGACCACATCCACCGCTCTGCCACCATCCATCCACCGTGTTATTTCCTCATAAAAGGCTAAGAGATTGGTCAAACATGATTTCCCCTTGGTGAAGCCATGTTGACTGCCCCTCATAACCCTCTTATCCTTGATATGCCTTAAGATGGCACCAAGGATAAGGTGCCATCTTAATTCCACCTATGTATTCTTTTCCTACAAGACTATGCCTTCATATTAATTCTTTTTAGTTTAGAACCTTTTTGGTCTACTGTAACTCTCAAATTTTTAATCTCTTACAGTGCTAACTATATCTCATGGCATTGAACTATTGATAAGCAAAAAATGGAATCACAAGCTCCCCTGTTCTACAGAATTTCTGAATCAGTGGTTTTTGCATCTCTGCCTAGCAGATGTTGCTTCTGGTCAGGTTAGTACTGAGTGAATAATAGACCTGCTGCTGTTCAGACTTACACAGCAGCCTGTAGTGACAGAGATCTCATGTGAATGACATCCAAGGGACACCTTGCAGATCCTGATTTTTCTGGACAAAAATGCCAGAGATATGGGATGAGGAGGCTATAGCAAACTAGCATCCAGAGACATAATAAAATTCACTGTTTTGTGAGTTTGAGCACTGACTGCTTTGTTTAAAAGCCCTGAAGAAGATTGCCACCACAAAGCCATCATTTAAAAGCTCTTTTCCAACACTGCCACAGAGGTTTCCAAATGTGTCTCCTTGGACAGAGTCAGAGCCCCTCACCAGCAGGCTAGGGCTTACACACATAAATTGCCACACCTTGTTATTAGATACCCCTCTGCACTACCTGTGTATCCATTCTTAGGCCTCAGGATAGCATTAAAGATTATTTATGTTGTCCAATTTCAGAAAAAAAACAAGGATAATCCTGTGTGGTTCAGGACAGCTATGGATCAGGATGTACTTAAAAGTATCTTTGTGCATCAGGAAACAGATATGCATAATAAGAATTCCAACAACTATACCAAAGTCTTCCTTAATGAATGTTACCAGGTTGCTCCAAAATCCTGAAATGAAACAAACTCCAAAAGATTTTTTTTTATTATCATAACAACTATTTTAAGAATATGGTGTGGAAAGGACAGTTCTAATAAATAACCAGAATCTGTACATGACTTCCAAGATCAGTGCTCCTGATGATGAAATCATGGTTACACAGATCATGACAAATTCGTTCAAATATACAGCTAAATTTCTGTGCTGGGTTCAGCAGTAGCGGTAAATTTTTTCTCCTTCTTAGTAGCTGGTGCAGCATTGTGTTTTGACTTTCAGCCTGGGAATAGAGCTGATAACACCAATGTTTTTAGTTGTTGCTAAGTCATGTTTACTCTGACCAAGGACTTTGTGAGTCTCATACTCTGCCAGGGAGGAGGGGAGGCCGGGGGGAAGCAGAGACAGGACACCTGACCCAAGCTAGCCAAAGAGGTATGCCATATAACAGCACATCATGCCCGGGGAGGTAACTGGGAGTTAGCCGGAAGGGCACGGGGCTCTCTTTTGGGTCGGACTCGTTTCTTGGTGGGTGGTATTGTATTCTCTTCCCTTGTTATTTTCTCTTATCATTATTGTCATTGGTGGTAGCAGTAGTGATTTGTGTTATACCTTAGTTACTGGACTGTTCTTATCTCAGCCCATGGGAGTTACATTCTTTTGATTCTCGTCCCCATCCCTCCGGGATGGGTTTAAACCATGACAATTACAGATTGGAAGAACGCTCTGTGGAAATAAACAATTACATTTATTATGCCAGGCACTCAATTAGAAATAAGCTCTAATGAGTATTTATAGAAAAATGAGAATTTGAGAAAATTGCTATTAATAAAGAATGATCAAAATTTATTTTTTTTGAATATTGAAGAAATTCCATTCCAGCAGTTCCAGAACAAAATGTGTACATTTTTACATTAGACTAGATTCTCATGGTACTTGAGTACCCAAAACATCAGCTGGTTCAAACCCTTCACTTGGACTGGTTTAGGACAAGGTCATGAAATGAACTCTTCTTCTTACATTTCATTTGAACAATCTTTTAATAAGTCTGCTTAGACTTATTGTTAAAACCTCTCTGTCTTCTCTTAAAGCAGTTCTGTTTTTTTCCAAAATAACTTTATATTGCATTCATCTGTAAGGAGTCAAGAGAAAGAAAATAAGGAGTAAAGAGAAAGAAAAGGGAGGAATAGACAGAGGGATGAGCAAGTGAGCAAGTGAGCGAACAGACAAACAAAATGAAGAGCCTCTACCTGGTCATTAGGTTTCCTCCTAAAAGGCAAAACTTAGCCCATTAACAAACAGTATTATATAGGAAGTAATATTATACCTATGTAGGAAACATTCATCATATTGAAGGAATGAGCTCCTCAAATAATGACTTCAAATTAGCAGAAGTTCCAGAAGGAGCTGACAAAATGTCGTAATGGCCTGGAAAATACGTCTTGTAAAATAGAACTAAGATTGAGTTAATTGTAACAGAAACAGTTGAAGAAAAAACAAATTTTTATGGTAGAATCTCTCAGAAAATTCTAAGAAGAGGCACTGCTGGAAGGCAAATTTAGATAGAAAGAAGCAAAGTACAAAATAAGGTGCAAATTTGTCATGGTTAGCATGATTAATTATTGCAGTAATTGCAGCAAGAACATGATTGATAGACTCCTCAACTGCAATGCTTAAAGCTACATGTCTTTCTCAAACATAGGCTCTAGCTCCAGATGAAGTTATAGGTTTGATGTGAGGTTTACTGGGTGAAGTTTCTTGGCCTGTGTTACACAGGAGGTCAAACAGGTTGACCATAGTGGCCTTCTTGAGCCTTGCATTCTACAAATATATGAGAATACAGTCATTAATTTCTCTGTCATGTGAGACTTGCACTCTCATACTTTTTCTTTTACCTGTCACTTGCTCCTTATTTATTTATTTGGATTATTTTTTTCATCCATGGCTGTCTTTTTTGGAACTTCATTGTACAGAATGGTCATTAACTGTGATGCAAACGCCAATGTTTCCATGGAAACCCCTGTCCACTACAGAATACGCTAGAGCAATATTTGAACCATTTGTCCATTTGATTAATTATGTCTTTGTGCTGAAGGCGGCTTGGCTTGATTGTCTCATCATGTATTAGAGAAGCTACTGCCCTAACAAATGGAGCTATTGTTTTGGGCCTATTCATCTTGGTACATCCCTGAGAGCTGATAGACATTTCAACAAAATGACTGTCCCTTAATGAGCTGCAGCTTGTCAGAATTGTTTAGGGTTTCATGCTAGGCACAGACCACTGTCATGACAGCTTCAGTTATTACGACAGTGAGTAGGATGTCTATAAAAGAATCTATAGAAGAGAATGACCCTGGTTTTGATATCACATAGTCTGTAATTATCAGCTATATACACACTATATGATAGATTCATAATAGATTCCAAAGATTTCAGACAATTTTCTGATGAATTAGTTGCTCAGTCACAAAGAAAGAAATTACAAAATACTTTCCTTAACCTTTTTTAGCTTTTTTTTTTTTAAATAAAAATAGAAACCAAAACCCACAAAACAAAGCCAAACAAAATCTCATTGAAAATATCAACCAGAAATCATTTGCAGTTTTGTTTTGTGGCTAAATCACAGATACTGTAACTTCCTGTAGTGAAATAATTTCCTTCTCTAGCATATTTTTTAAAACATTAATTTTACCTATTACCAGTACTGAAAATCTACAAGGAGTATGAAATAATTTAAATGCAATAGGCATATCCTACAAGGAATTTTGTTTTTTCCTAACAGATTATTACATAAATCTACAAAGAATTTACTCAGGGCCTTGGTCTATCAGCTGCCATCAGCATTTCTGCAATTTTAGTGGACATGTCTGTCACTGTGTTGTTTACATTAGTGAATATCCAGCTCTGAAATGTAAGCAGCTTTGGTGGCATGGGATTATGTCAGACACTTACCTGCTTATTTCTGGCAACAGGTTTCACATATTTTGAATAATAATAATGGAAATATTAGAAATCTGTGTTACTTTCCTGGGCAGACTGTAAATTTGCATACAAAGATGTGCACTTTTCAAAGGAGAAAACACATACAGACTCAAAACCAACAGAACAAGAACTAAGATGTCTCTAACCAGAAGCTAGTTATGAAAATCAAGATAGACTTTCTACATATTTTTAAAATGTAGATTTATGATTTCCATTCTTAGATGTTTCATTCAGTGATCAAGCATGAAAAGTCACTGTATATGACATTTGTCTTAAATATTTCTCAGTGCAAAATCAGTGATTAAGCTGTGCCCCTAATAATCACAGATGGAAGTCAGCACCCTGTAGCTACCAACAGCCACATTTAATCAGTTAATAACTGTGGATTAAACTTAATTCAGATTAATTTGTATTAGTATAGAATTTGTAACTCAATTGCTTTCATATTAATTTACATGTTGTCTAGACATGACATCATATTGACTCTTTGTTTGGCCTAAACATTAATTAAGAACCATGGATGCAAAACTTGCATCCAAAAACAAAATAGGATTTCTGTCTACACTGTACTGAGGACAGCTCAATATTACAGTTTAAAGTTGCAGGCTTAGCACTGCCTGGGAATAGCACTTCTTCATTTGCATTTCAACCTCCTTAAACAAAGCATGTTGTTCCTACATAAAGAATGTGGCTATTGGAAAATGAAGTTGCTATCATCCATCAGAAATTGTTAGCCTCAAATTCTTCTGGGAAAAACCCAATAAGGAAATCAAAAGGGTTAAAGAAAGGAAAACAAGAAGCAGAGGGAAAAAAAAAAAATCCCCAAATACAAAAAAAAAACTAAAGCACCACAACAAAAACCAGTAACGATGATAACTGCTGTGGCACAAATTGGACTGAGCCACTGTCAAGGTTATTTTATCATTCATAATTGTATCTATTCTGTGAAGTCTTTCACATGAACCTGAGCTCAGTTATCACATCTTCTGACAGAATTTGACTCATTCATTTTCAAAGCACATTTACAAATAATAAAAAAAAATAGTGGAAAACATCCTTAGCTTTCATTAGCTTGAGATGTACTGTGTTTTAGTTCTTTCAATTTAGCTAGTTGTTTTAGATACAGATATACGGTCCAAGATTACTTAAGATATGTTTTACAGACAAAATGCATTCATACTTAGTGTTACACCCACTAGTAAAATAGTACTAAAAAAAAACCAAATCATCCCCCCTCCCCCCCCCAAAAAAAAAACATTATTAGAAACATTCGTTTATTACCTTGAGATTTTCATCAGCAACAATGGAGAAACACATATCATTTATATTACCCCCAAAATTTTACCTTCTTGAAATTTTAGTTCGTCAATGGTGCCTCCATAAAAAAAACACCTTTGCTTAATTCTTCAAACATGCATCAGAAAATAACTCAGAAAAAGAAACTTAATTGATAACACTGAGCTGAAACTTTGCTATTCCCATTTGCCCATTTGTCTTAATACTGGTGAACAGAGACAATAACTGAGCAAAAAAGTAAGGTGTGACAAAGTGTTGTCTTTGGTTGTTTTTTTTTTTGTTTGCTTGGGTTTTTTTTTGTTTTTTGTTTGTTTGTTTGTTTGTTTTTATTTAACCTGAGTATTCTCCAAGCAGATTATGTGGTTAGAATTTGGAAAATAAAAAGAAAACCAGAAAGAATTTTTATCTTTATGATTTAAAGTCGGTCTGATAAATGTTATCAGCTATAGGAAAAGGTACTACTCATGCAGTCTTTTTTTTTACCTCCTGGATAAATAGTGGTCTACTTGCTCATCTATGGTGTAGTAGTGGCACCTAGTGGCCTGTCCTGTCCCTCACCAAAGACCGCTTTTCAGAGGCTGCGCGTTTATAACAATTTGCCTCCCATCCGTGGAAAACCCCGCTGCAACATATGCTACCCTTGAAGATGTAATAAATCATTTAGTAGCATGACACTCCTGTTTCCATGCAGTACAATTGGGATACAGTTTCACAATAGCTTCCACAGTTAAAGCTCCAGTTTTATGTCAGTGGCACAGCTGATATGCCTGCCTAAACTCAGTTTTGTTCGTGTAGGTTGCACACAAGTAGATTAAGGAGCTGTACTTCCACCAGCCACACTTCACGGTTCAGATATTTGAACCTACATCGTGAAGGACATTTTTAACGTATGACTTACTGTGACAGGCATATGCTTTAAAAATATGGAGGGGTGAACAAGGCATACAGCTAAGATGGATCAGACACACAGTTTTGACATGTAAGGTTCATAGTTGTCAGAGATTTCATTTTCATAAATAAATGTCTAAATTAATATCTAGGTTATAGAACTAAATTTTGAGACTGAAGAAGAGTGAAATATGTTACCTCTTTAACAATCTAAAGTTTGTGGGTTTGGTTTTTTGTTTTTTTTTTTTTTTTTTTTTCAATTATTAGATGAAATACAGTTTTAAATCCAAAACGCTACTGCTAGCTATGATCTTCAGGAAATAAATAGAAATTTTATTATATGGATGGATGAAAATGCTTAAGAATCTTTTTTTCATATTAAATATGAGCTAAGCAATTGTTAATTAAACTTTTGTAAAATCAAAATGACTCAGATGTTTTACAAAAAGTCACAGATAATACTAGAACTTAAAATTATTTCAATGAATATCAGTACTCAAAGTCAATGTGAAACAAATGAAAATAAACAGAGGCAAATAAAATGACCATTGTAAAATTAAGACCGACTAATTAAGATTGACTTTTTGGCAGAGTGTGGGGTTTTTAATTTGTTCTCATAGTAATAAAACGAATGAAACTTTATATCAGCACTCTATTCAACATGCCTGTATGTTTCTGTCTAACAAATTAAATTCTACTGTTTTCCCTCCCTCAGATTTTTAACTTAAAAACCCCCAACTACCTGAAGCAAAAATAACCAGAAATTATTAAACTTATATGGAAGACTGTTATTGCAGATATCAATGTTATAAACACTTCTGCAGAGAAAAGAAAAAAAAAAAAAGCCAATTTCCCCTTATAGTGAAATTCCTGAACTTTTTTTGAAGAGGTTATTTATAGCTAACAGTGCATATTGACATTGAATTTCACCGCCATAAAGCACTTGCTAAACTAATATTTATAAAAGGTCTTAACACTGCCAGCTTCAGTCTTGGTAAGATGACAAAATGCTGCAGAGGTCTTGGTAGTTTCAGAAGTACAATAATACTGGAAATCTTCTTACAGGAGAGTAAGCAGTTTCTGCATGATTAGTGAAATGTGTGGAAAGACTTCCCAGATGCTTCCAAACTGCTCTGAAAATATAATTCATTTGCTGTCTTTACCTCTGCTTTTCATATGTATTATATTAAATATGTTTCTTTAAAGCTGTCTGCTCTTTTAATGCAGATGGTAATGGTTTAGTACTATTTACTACTATTTACATTAAAATAGGTGTGACTTCTTGGGCAACGTTGTAAATTAAAGCTATGGGGACAACCTTTAGCTTTGCAATGACATCATGGCCTGAAGATACATTTTATTATGTTTTCATCCCATCATAAGACTCTGAGACAAATTAATTCAAGATCTCCCAACTGTTCTCCAGTCTTATTGCTAAGGGTATTGGTAGTGGCTGGGGCTCTTGATCAAGATATGGTAAATCGTACCCAGTGGTTAAGGCCAGACTGAGATCAGAAAAGATATGTTGTACAAACCAAAGGAAACAAGAGACCAAAAGGCAAAGCCAGGAACATTGTCTGATAGTAGGATTATACTTGGGAACCCAGGTGTCATAAGGCAAGCTGCATAAGAGAAAGTGGGAATAAGAACTGAACACATTGGACACTGGAATTCTTTGATCTTATTCAGCTGAGTACTTAAACAACTCCCAGATCCTGAACAGGGCAGAGTTTTGATGATTTCTTCTGGTCAAGAGCAACTGGTAAGTTGCTCACATAGATGGGAATAACTCCAGTCAGGTTCACTGGAACGCTCCTGGCCTCCTAGGGAGCTAACCGTAGGGATAGCTATCTTGACTTGTCTGCAAGGAATGTCTGAGATAGCAGTGCCTGACTATAGCTTGCTGCCTATACAAAACCTTATGAAAGCTATGAAAGTAAAAATGTTATCTGGGAAATGTAAATCTCTATTTTAACTTTTACTGGGATAGAAAAGTTTCCTTAGTTTCTCATCCTTCTACTCTACCAGACGTATGTTTTGACCATACAGCCATCTTCAGTCTGCAGTATCAGTTTCCTCAGCTGAAGAAAGCTGAAAAGCTGATGGTGCAAAAAGGCAAAGGCACTCATATTGAAATAACAGGACTGAAAAATACTCTTTGAGGGGCTATGATATATCTTCTCACCGTAAAAATATATGATTTCCTATGACACAAGGACTTGCAGAAGTTTGCTACAGGAGGGTTACTTTATTACCCCTCCTTCAGTGGTTTGCCATCTTTTACGCACCATGCCAGCGGCAGCAAAATGCTAAGCGAATGCCAGAATTTAACTGAGACAATATTAGCACACAGCTGAGCACTGAAACCAAGTTCCCCGGGGCTTCTAACTGCATCTTTATGCCTCTGCCTCTGATGTGAGAAAAGCTCTCATGAAGGCATTCATGATAATGCTGCCTTTGAGGGCAGAGGAACTCGAGTAGACAGCCTTGAATTGACGGGGCACTACATGTTGAGCTTTGCAGGGTACCTGCAATCCAGGTTATACTTCATGTATGAGCTGGCACACAGATTCTTGTGGGTCAAAGTAAACCTGGCTGCAGCTAAGCACATTGTGTTCCTTTTCTAACACTGCCAAATCCTGGATCGTCTTTATTTAAGGAAGAAGCACATAGAGGAACACCTTTGGCAGGAATGTGTTTTCTTCCATACAGATACTCTAAGGACTGAATCCTTAGGACTTAATAAGGGCTGCCTCGATGGATCTGCAGCTGCATACCTCAGAATACACAGTGAAAGCTGTAAGAAAGAAAGACTTCCACTGTGATAGAGAACTTCTGCACTGAGATACACCCACTGCTTCAGTAACTAAGGAACAGTGGCATTAGACTGTTTTTCTGGGCTTTCCATTTGCATACCTGCAGGGAAATTGTGCATACAGTATCTGAGATCTACCTGTGTACCAAGAAAGATATGTGAATTCAAACAGAAGACATTAAAAATCAGCTGCTCAGGTCCACATGGCAAATTTTACTTCTGGTAACTGGATTCTTCGCTGGTATCTATTCTTGCTTCACTTGAACTGTTTCCCATTGTTAAACATTAAATTCTCTTTTGAATGCCATTCTCTCAAGAAAAAAAAAATCTATTTCTTTTTCAAGCCACAGACTAGTCAGAAAGTCTCAGATGGCAGCTCTGACTCTCCACAGGTCTAACTAAACCTGTGTCTGGAAGCCAGTGGCATTCAGTCTTCTTGAAAATGAGGTGGTGTAGTCAGTTTTTGTTTTGTTTTGTTTTTTTCCTTTGGAAAACAATAAACAGATATATTTTTTATTTACATCTTTGTAAAATACTTCTCTGGTTTCCTGTCAACATAGGTGGTCTGAATTTGATTACAGCTTCAGCTGCAATATAGTTCTTCAAATGCACTGAGTTGCAAAATACAAGTAGTGCTTGGCATCTAACTAATAAATGGTTTAGAGCATTATCTCCCAAAAGCATCCTACCCACCACACACTAGGTGGTGTGAATACTCCTAGTATGTACTCTCAGAGTTGCCCTGCTCTGCGTAAGATATCACAATAATCTTGATCAGGATCTTTGATTATAGTGGTTTCCACTCCTAAATTACCATCCCAGCAATCAAGCTAAAGACATGCTAGCTTTCTTCCTCCTACTTAGGGTCCTCAAATGGTTATCACTTGACAGCAAAGGCTAAATGATTTCTCTTTGAGGCTACTTGGCAATCCAGTGAAGAGAGAATTTACCCAAGTCTGAAAACCTGCTCTGAATTAATGTAAATTTGTTCTTTGGCCTCCCACCTCATATCTACTTCCTTGTACCTTTTCTGAGTACTGCTTGAGTTGTAGACTTCACTTCCACTGCTGTATATGGTACTTACCTTTATGCAATATTTACACAACTCATTCTCCTCTCTACGGGAAATATGTCCTTAACTCCATTTCCATCAGCAAACTAGTCTTTACACTGTTTAGTATCTTATTAATCTTGTCCTGTAGAACTTAATTTCTCACCTGAGGTTCCCATGTATGCATTAAAAAAAAACAAGTAACAACAAATCAGAGTATGCTATTTATTTATTTGAACATCAATACACACACATTTACATATATACATAGACCCACAGAGACATATTTTACTACCCATTTTTTTATAGTTACATCTTTAGTATGACTCATGCATAAAAATGTCCCCAAATTAAACTCTTGAATATGTGACATTTAAATGGTTTTCACAGTGGGGCAAAAATAATCTACTTTCACCAAGAGGGAAAGAATTTCCTCAGTATTTCAAATTCTATCTAGACATGTATATTCATAACAAAACAGATATGTGTATGCTTAGTATACATATAACATATATAATCTGTCATACAACTTTTTCTAAGGAAGCTGAGTGGCAATCTCACTTGTAACTGTTGGTCAAAAGTACCATTATCACTTTCTACTCTGATATTGCAGAAAAGTATTGCAGGTAGGCTAATTTGTGTTTACGTGCCTGATTTTCTCCAGCTTAATTTCTTACTTTCAAATTCAATATATGACCAGCCTAATGAAAGATATCCTGTGGGATTTACACCTGATAGTAGATTAATACTTTGGCTGATTTTCAAACGAACAATGAATGAGAAGACTGAATGAACCATTCCTTTATAGTTCTGGGAAGGGGGTAGAAAGACCACAGAGTCCGCATTTGGAATTCCTTTCCACCAGCAAGTGCAACAACAGGGGAAAATACTTTAAATGCCCTTCAGCAGAAACTGGCAGGCAGGGGAGTCAGAGGAGCCTTTGGCTCACATCTTTAGCTGTAAGATGTCTAAATATGTTATCTCTTTCCCATAGCTGTCAATGTCACCTTTGATCATTAATATATTATCTTGGCAGAAAGATAATCTAAATTCAGTCCTTAAAACTTTGTGCTTATGCAGTGCACATCTTCGTAGTGCTGTCTCAGTATACTAAGCCAGCTGTATTTCACTTCATTTAATAAAGTACATTAATTAAATCAGCTCTTCTTATGACAGAAATGTTAAGAATCAATCAAGAGTCATTTGTTTTTCCTATGTTAATGTATCATTTTCTCATATAATTTCTTGCAGCAGCAGGGATGTCATCTACTTTGAAATCATGGTTAAAACACTTTACTTACTGGGGCAATCTGCTGTTGAGTTATTGATGGGTCTTCAAGGAGATTCTGACAGAGCAAATGTTTATATTGATAACATAGATGTCAAAGCATAGCCAGCACTGAACAATGGATTGATTTTTGTTCATAGGGAGCATAATCTGATATAATTAAGGCTGTCTAACACTTTTCATTATAATATTCCTGTTTAAATATCTTAGTCAGACTTCAGCTGCTCAGGTTAGAATTGTCCATGTTGACTGTCTTCCTCCAGCTGATCTTTTTCAGTGTTGACAAAGCCAGATTTGCCATTTCTCAAAACAAAGTTAGGAAACGATACCTCCCAGTTTAGAGAGTTTTAGCTTTCTTTTGAAAAAGTAATAGACCCATTCTTTGGAAAAGACTCAGCTCTCTCTCAGAGAGTCACAGGAGCATAACGCTAGGCACATACCATTTTTAATCTCTATTAAACATGTTAAAATATGATAATATCTTCCCACAGTTTGGAGTCCTAATTGGAGTCCTGCCGAGTGATGTATATTTGAAACCCCACATGTAAGCAATTAGGGAAAAAAGTGCCTGCCTGGCTGGTGATTTGACCATCAATGGTGAACCACCAAAGAAATCTTCATCAGCTCCTCACTGAGTGGCACTTTCCATCCCAGTGTAGGATTTTACATTGAGAAATATTCTTTTGAAATCTCCAGTAACTCTGAAAATTTCTTGGGTTTCTCTGTAGAAAATATGTCTCATGAAATGATGAAATTTGCAGAGATCCCTAGTCAGAAATCTCTTGCTTTGTGTCAAGGAAAAGTGTGATTTGCTCTAAGGTAAGTGTAAAGGTAAATTGCAAAATGATGAAATACCTGCCAATGAATATAGCAGAAAAATCTCCTATAAATAAACAAATACATAACCAAAAAAAAGGAGAGAGGGAGGGGGCAAGGAAGAGAGAGGAGGAGGGAGGGAGGAAGAGCTCAGCAACTCAAAACCCTCCATATGGCAATTGTTAAATCAGTCAAAAACTTGACAAAATAATTCCTGCTACATTGAGCTGATACAAGACAAATCAGACAACAGATCAAGGAGAGCAGATTGAGGAAGTATGGATCCTTCCTTGGCAGTCTGCAGGAGAGCCGAAACTTCCAATGAAAGCACTTCATCCTTAAGCTCTGTAAAGTTAGGAGTGTAATAATTTCTTTTACATTAACAGAGCAGTATGCTCACATCAAATTTTCTTCCACAACAGGATGCCAAAGAATTAGAAAGGATGTACAAATGAAGAAAAGTTAACATGGTACACTCCATAAAATGAAACTGTAGAAAAAGCTTGCAAAAGTGATAGGAAAAAAAGATATCAAAGTTAAGCACTGAGGAAATACAATGGTGAACTGGTCAGTTCAACAGCTGTTTGCCTTAGTAGATCTTGGCATGATAGATTTTCAATCTAAAAAAATCCTGAGGAGCTGTCACATTTCCAGGCTTTCTCATCTACTGTCAAAAAAAGGCCCTTCCAAACAAAATTCTTAGGGCTTTTCTGAGAACCAGTTCTCCAAGGTAGAAGTAACTCTCACTATGAACTCCCATTTACTAGGCAAGACTCCCAGGCCTTTTTTATCTTATGCCAGTAGAAGAACAACTTGACGAAGCTTGGGTTTGTTGCAGACTGACATGATTTTCACAGATACTGCCAATGAAAGTAATAGGCAGCATACTGAATTTCAAGAAGATACAGTCTCAAATGGCTCTACAGTTCCATTTACTATGGAATAGTAATAGGCTTAATATTTCTGGCTTATGAAACATAGGTTGGTGCTCATTTATTTCACCATAAGTGTTCATTAAAAAAAAAGAAAACGGGGGTGGGGCAGGGGTAGGATTTGCTCATGAAACTGGAAGCTTAAATTTTGAATCATGCTGAAAAATAATAGCTTGACAAAAGAAGTTCAAGTTAAGTATTAGTGGGTAAATGCGTTAACACAGGAAGTCACTAAGGCTCCATTGGATATGCTCAAATGATGGTAGGTGTTACGTGAGGAAATCTAATATATAAGTTGAGTCTTGCATCAAATGACCCAGAAGCTCCCTCCAACCATAAGCTCTGTGAACGGTGACAAGTATAATAAGTGGTGGCACTTCTGGAATTCCTTCCTGCCACAAAGGATAAATTATTATATAAAGGCTGTCACATGCAATACATCATCTACAAATTTTTTGAGTTCTTACTGCAGCTGCTATTTGAAAAAAATAAAACCTTTCCCTAAAAAGGACACAAAAAAGCACAGAGCTCTTTGACATAATAGAAATCCACTCTGAAGCTCTGTACAAGTACCATTGTCTTTGTCATATTTGCCTTTGGTGATGATAGTGTTGCCAGGACTGTTTGAAACACCAAAACTCAGAAAAGAAAAGCCATTCTACAGTTAAGTAGAAAGCAAATATTCTTGGCAAGATTTGACTCATTCTGATTAGTAGAAGGTAGTAGAAAGAGTAGTAGGTCAACCCTATGATTTTGATTCATTTCTATAACTGACAAAAGTGAATGGAATGATGTCATCTTCAGGACAACTCCTGAAATTCTGCAAAAGTTTTAAAATGTCAACGCATTTTTCATGTATAGTTTCTGACACAGACTACTGGAATAGAATAAGTTTTTGAGGCTAATGCACCAACATTTCAGCTCACTTATTCCCAGTCTTCCCCTCCTACCCCTGATCATCCTCTTCTCATTCTAATTTACAGGAAGACTACAGCTCAGCAATTTAAACCCTTTCGTATTTTCTGTGTTAAATGTTCATTACAGAAAGGACAAGCAATTGCATACTTGGAATATATGTAAGTTTTCTTAGGCTTGTACTGAAATGAAAATTCTTACCTGATCTTAACATTGTTATTACAGCTCCTGGTCACAAATGCTCACTTCATGATGATGGACCATGTCATTCTTTCTGTGATGTATTTTCCCAGTTTCATTGATAATAAGAAACTTTATAGCTGATGTCAGACACAAGGTCACACTTCCTACACTTCCTACACTGTAGTGAAGAAAAACATTTATAAAGGTTTATCAGCATTCAGTAAAATATGATTTATCTATTTTTCTTGTTTCATAACCTTACATTGATAGTTTAGATAAATATTCTTTAACGCATCCTTTGTTTTCACAAGCTGTTTCAGCAGTGGAAGAATTCTGTAAAATTACCAATAATTTATTTAATCTTATCATGAACATATAGCTGAAATTTGCACGTATGTATTTAAGAAGAGGAAAAAAAGAGAGAAAAGGAAACACTCCCTTACTAAAGACAAGTAATAAATATGTTCATAGCTGCCTCTGGTATACCAGCCAGTATTAAATATAGTACTAGTACCATGGAGGAAATTATAATAAGCAAGAAGTACATTTAAAATGTAAATTAGTTTATTTAATTTTATAACCTACAATCAGAACACATCAAACCTGCAAACTGTCTGAGAGGTGGATTTTCAAAGTGAGATTAGCTCACTTTATTGTCACGTTAGTGACAAATAATTTTGATAAAGCAAGCAATTAATTCTCTAGTACTTATGGGAAAGTAATCTGTTCTGGAAATAATATTAGAATCATTCTACTTGTCATACATTTTTTAATTTCCTGGGCAGTTGCTTTTGTATAACTTCTTTTTTTTTTTGTTAGAAAACTTCAATTCCAACTGGTAAAGATTCAGAAATGTGTAAGAGCTTCTATTTTTAAACTGATGGGCTTATAACTTTTTCTGTCTGGCTCACTTATTAGTAATATAGTCATCTTCAGTCAATAAAGCCTGGTGATTGAGACCCAGTTCTTTCCAAAGAGTAAGATACTATGCCACACCTGAACAAAATTTATAACGTCTTTGTCTATTTCCCACAACAGTGATGTTGTTTACAAGCAAATTATCTACTTTAAAGAAAAAGATGCTAGAGACAGTAGAAAGTGAAACTGGAGAACAGGCCTACCTGCTGGCTTCAGCACAGCAATGAGAATCGGTTCCCTGAATTTCTGGCTTAAAAACCAGCTGTGTTGTAATGGCAATTATGTCTTGACCATTTCCTTTAGTGCAGCTGAATGCCTAATGCTTGCGGGAAAATATTGCCATGTAAATCTGACCTCTGTTTCTGCTAAATGCTACTTCCCAATGTCTTTCTTTAAACAGGTAATCTTTGGACTCTTTTAAGTTATCATAACCAAGTCTCCATTGGTTATGAATGGAACATATTCTCCATATTAATTCTGTTATTAAGTTGTTACCAGCCAGGGCTTTTGAGGCAGAGCTGTTCCATTCTTTCTTTCTTTCTTGAGTGATCATCAAATGAGTAAATTTAGAAGGACTTCTGAAAGCATACATCTAGGGTGTAGAAACTGGCTTTCTGGAAACATCACCATGAACACTAGATAAATATTTTTGGATTTAAAAGGTGTCCAGGAGTACAAATATCTAAAACTCACAATTAAGTTTGTATTCATGGAAATGTTATTATTGGTCAGCCACTGCCTAGAGATGAAAATGGACTCCTTACAATTTACCTATGAAGATTAAAAGTGCTATTATTCCATTGAAAAATAAAACCCAACAGAAAGAGTTGAGGCAAAAAAACCACTTAGTTAAAAAGAATTTTTAGCATTAGAGTTATACAGCCACAAATGGCACCAAATTAGCAGTGCTGTAACAAATTTATACTCTGAAGATCACTGTTTCTGCAAATAAAGCAATCTAAGTATTTACACTGGACCAAGAACCAAACTTCAGTCTTCTTTTCTTTATTATTATTACACGTTTTTAAATACTTAGTTTCTCTTGTAGCTGTAAAAGCTAAAAAATAGAATACACAAGAAAAAATGTTTAATTTTGGTTAGTAGCCCATAATCTGAATGTAGTATTAATAGGAATTGCACAGAAGTTTCAGGGTATTTTTATCATTGAATGAGTACTTCTAAAATGCTCCAGGAAAACTACACTATACAGGTTGCAGTATAGGTTGGGTAACGACCTGTTAGAGAGCAGTGTAGGGGAGAGGGACCTGGGGGTCCTAGTGAACGACAGGATGACCATGAGCCAACACTGTGCCCTTGCGGCCAAGAAGGCCAGTGTCACCCTGGGGTGTATTAGAAGGGGGGTGGTTAGTAGGTCAATAGAGGTCCTGCTTCTCCTCTACTCTGCCCTGGTGAGACCCCATCTGGAATATTGTGTCCAGTTCTGGGCCCCTCAGTTCAAGAAGGACAGGGACCTGCTGGAGAGAGTCCAGCCCAGGGCAACTAAGCTGATTAAGGGAATGGAGCATCTCCCTTATGAGGAAAGACTTGAGGGAGCTGGGTCTCTATAGTTTGGAGAAGAGGAGACTGTGGTGTGACCTTATTAGTGTATATAAATATATAAAGGGGGAGTGTCACGAGGATGGAGCCAGGCTCTACTCAGTGGCAAACAGTGATAGGACAAGGGGTAACGGGTACAGGCTGGAACACAAGAGGTTCCACTTAAACTTGAGAAGAAACTTCTTCTCAGTGAGGGTGGCGGAACACTGGAACAGGCTGCCCAGGGAGGTTGTGGAGTCTCCTTCTCTGGAGACATTCAAAACCTGCCTGGACACATTCCTGTGTAACCTTATCTAGGTGTTCCTGCTTCAGCAGGGGGATTAGACTAGATGATCTTTTGAGGTTCCTTCCAATCTCTAGCATACTGTGATACTGTGATACTGTGAAAACACACCAGTCAGCTAACCATAACATTGCACAAATGTAACCAGGAATTTGATCACTTATGTCAGAAATGTGGTTGACAAATCATAGCTAACTTGTCCTTTATTTCTTCTCATTTCATTCATTCCTGCTTTGTCGCTATTATCCCTCATGACCTCTTACCTCATCCCCTAGTGTTGAAGAAGTTGATTAAAAAAGTGAAGTGCTGTACCAGTGCTAGTTACCTGCAGAGTTTAATTGACTTTTTGTCCTTTACTCTCTCTGCTCACAAGAAGAATAAATTTTCCTCTTGCTTTCTGTTCCTCTTTTATATTCTGATTCTCTCACTCTTTGCATTCCTTTTCCTATGCCATTCCCCTACCCTCTACCAGTCTTCTCTTCCTCATTATGCACACACAAACACCACAAACACATTTCAGGATTGATATCAGAAGTCATCTTATCATAACAAGACTGCAAGCACTCATGGTAAGTAATTTTAAATGGAATTTCTTCTTCAAAGGGCATAATCCAAATTTGCTTTGACCATAATAGTGAGCCAGTGGGCAAGAAACCTTCAACTTGTCTTCTGCAGTAGCACCATATGGTATCTCTCTATCGACTGACTAATGTACCTAATATGAAATGCAAATCTCCTTTATTTCTCTCTACTTACACTATTCACTAATCCTTATATGAACCATGCTTTAATTTATACGAGATACCCATTTTATCTTTTCATCTTGTGCATCATATATCCTAATCTCCCTCTTGTTTTTCTAGTAGTACTTAACAAGAAGCCTTCATGGTAGCAAAAATGTATCCTGGATCTTACACCTTCTGTCATTTCACTTCATGTTCATTAAGTTTGTTTCCTTATAAAACATCTTGAACACCATAATAAAAAAAAAAACAACCAAACAAACAAAAAACACAGCTGAATTTTCCCACTCTTCGCACTCATTGGCTGTCGACACACATGTATAATTACTATAATACTGCCAGGTGGAAGATACTGTAAAATGAGAATTCCAGGTGGGGAGTAATAAAGCAGAAAAGAGGAATAAAGGAATACCAAAACAATCAGCTTGAATTGTCTTTGTTCACAGTATCAAAAGAGTATTGAGCTGTTAGTCATCCACAACATTCAGATTTCTTTCCAGAACTGTGCATCTGCAAGCAAGAAGGATTGAAGTCTTAACATGTGGTAGAATCTATAAACAATGCATTCTTTTCTGAAGCAAAATATGCCAGTATTTCACATGGTTAAACTCAAACTTGTGATTTGGAAATGAATGCAGTACTAAAGCTGAGAACTCAGCATATAACTATAGAATAGCCTTACTGCAATGTGAGATCTTTTGAAACCAAGAAATTCTTCTACTTAGCTTAATATTCCTGTTTTTAATGGCACATAGGCACCTTCTATAAACTTACCTAAATTCTTATGAAATTAATGTTTTAACTAGTCTTGTGAAATGCAAAAATTACGTGAAAATACATCAAATTCTAATCAGAAGTAATGCTCTTTGTATTTCTACCTACTCCTTCATGCTTCTGAGGTTGTCTTTTAGGCTTCAAAGAGAGTTTGCTGTTTCTCTGAAATATATCACACCTGAAATATATCAGCTGCGAACTGATGGCACCTGAGAAATCTGTAGTCTGTCAGTATAACGTACCTACCTCTTTCCAGTGTTTCTGGGGAATAATCTTCTCTTCTGAGACCATCAACTGTTTTGCCAGATGAGCCATTCTAGGCACCTGCCAGGTTTTCTTTTTTGCTTATATGTGCTAAGTTCTGTAAGTAATACCCTATGACAAAAAGGTACATGTTATAAAATGCCATATTGCAATGATGGGTAGGATATTAGAATGTAAGTCAGGATGGATTATGGGTTGTGACTTGAAAGTGGTTTCATTGTGAATGGTATGGTCAAAAGAGACATACCCAATTTAGAGAAAAATAAGTAACCTACCTGGTCTTTCATTAAAACAAAAAACAAAACACAACACCAAATAACACATGTGCAAATATTATTCTAAAATCCTTTAAATCACAGGTTTTCTCTTCTCATTCCAATCAGTTCAGGTCCTATTATGTCAGGAAATATATAGATAGAAAGATAAAGTTTTGCCTGCATACTTTTTCAATTGCATATAATATTCCGTAAAATGTATAATCTGGTGATCAGTTTTGAGTTTTATTTTTATAAGACAAAAAAATAAAACATATTATAGCATTGATTAGTTTCCAGACTTTCTGTAGACTGTCCATTTACGCTCATGGTTTTTATATAATATTTTATAATATAGCTATTTTTGTGGGGGTTGTATTTTCCTAAAATAAAAATGAGGCAATAATATATACTTTGTGTGTTAAATTCTATTTGACAAATGTAGACATTTGTCAACAGACTCTCTTAGAGCCTATTAAATGAAAATTAACTTTCCATGCAAAATAAGAAGAATCTAAAATCATAGGCTTAAGTTAGGGTTGGAAGGGATCTTAAAGATCATCTAGCTCCAAACCCTCTGCCATGGGCAGGGACATGTTCCACTAGACCAGAGTGCTTAAAGCCCTGTTCAGCCTGGCCTTGAACAATTCCAGGCATGTGGCAGCCACAACTTCTCTGAGAAACCTGTTCCAGTGTCTTATCGGTGAAGATAGTAGTGAAGATTTTTTTCCTAATATCTGATCTAAATTTATCCTCTTTCAATTTCAAGACATTCCCCCTTGCCCTTGTATAAAGGCCCTCTCTAGATTTCTTGTAGGCCTCTCTAAGTACTGGAAGGCTGCTCTAAGGTCTTCCCAGAGCCTTCTCCTTTCCAGGTTGAAGAAGCCCAACTCTTTCATCCTGTCTTCATGGGAGAAGTGCTTTAGCCCTCTGATCATCTTATTGGCCCTCTTCTGGACTTGCTTGAGCAGGTCCTTTTCCTTCTTGTGTTGGGGTCCCAGAGTTGAACACAGTACTGCAGGTGGGGTCTCAAGAGAGCAGAGAGGGAGGATCACCTTCTTCAAACTGCTGGTCATGCTTCTTTTGGTGTAGCCCAGCATATGGTTGGTTTCTGGGCTGCGAGTGAACCCTGAAGATGGCTCAAGTGAGTTTCTTGTCAACCAACATCCTCAGATCCTACTCAGGGCTGTTCTCAATCCATTCTTTGTCCAGCCTGTAACTGTGCCTGAGATTACTATGACCTGGGTGCAGAACCTTGCACTTGACCCTTTTGAATTTCATGAGGTTTGCACAGGGCCACCTCTCAAGCATGTCAAGGTCCCTCTGGATGGCATCCCTTCCCTCCAGTATGTCAACTGAACCACACAGCTCAGTGTTGTCAGCAAACTTGCTGAGAGTGCACTCAATCCCACTGTTCATGTTGCTGACAAAGATGTTAAACAGTGCCAGTCTCAGTAGCAGCCCCTGAGGAATACCACTTGTCACTGGTCTTCACTTAGACTTCAAGCCATTGACCACAACTCTTTGAATGTAAGTTGGACTTTTCTCACTCTTTGAGTGACAATATTTTCGATTTTTCATTACTGAATGTATTAAATATATTGCACTGTCACCATTATTATTATTTAGATATATTTAAGCAACAGGGCAAAAACACCAGTATACTGAGTGCTAAGCTTTCATTTACACTTAGATTAAAAAGAAAAAATAGCCGTAAATCCCACCTCTGCAAATAAGAATTAGTATTTAAAGAGAATACCTAGATATATCTAGATTTTTAAACTTGTACAAGTAAAAATTTTTGTCTGTGGATCCATGTTACCAGTGATTCTCTCAACTTGGTTAAAAAGTTCAGATACTACTTACTTATTATTAGTACTGTGCCACTGAGCAGAAATTGGGTTGGATTCATCGGTGTTATAGCTGATTTTTATTGAAGCAGAAAAAACTTTCAGACAGGTATTTGAACACTATATTCTTTTGCCCAAAAGATGTTGTGAGTCATTATTCTATTTGAATAAATACATGTTTATAAATAGTTTAAAATAAATGTTATTATATGTCCCTAAATCCATGTCAGAACCTTGGCTGAACGTCAGCTGTTACATAAACACATATATTTAACTTCTAATTCTCACTGACATTGTTAAAATATAATCAAGCTAATTTTTAGAAATCTGGTAGAGATATATGCTCCCAGGAAGAATATCTTCTTTTTGCCATGTTACAGCCTGAAGCAGATTTTCATGGCATATTTCTGAAAACAGAAATTTCTAAGAGAAATGCTGACACAACCTTCACTCCTGTACAGTAGTGTGAACTTGCCACTGTAATAATTAAGCAATTAGGCATGACAGAGAGTGTGAGTTTCCTGAGATAATCACACCCCTGGGGTATTACAACTCATGATCCAGAGATAAGTGTTTTTAATCCCCCAATGGTGTGATTATTTTATGATAACCACACCCCCTGGAGGAGATTTTTAAGTCATATAAAAACCTTTCATGTAAAGTAAAAAGTGCTTGTATTGCAAGAATAGGAAAAGTCTGGATATAGACAGTGCTTTGTGGCTTCCACAAATTAATGAAGAATTGCAAAATACATACCAATTCACACAGTTATGCATCAATTTAGTCCATTTTACTGGAAATTATATCTGAGTAAATTATTGTCATGCTTCTCCAACCTCTAATGCAACACATACTGATTTGAAACATTCCTGAAAGTGTTTAAGGCCAGGTTAGATGGGGCTTTGAGCAACCTGGTTTAGAGGAAACTGTCCCTGCCCATGGCAGGGAGGGATTGGAACTAGATGGTTTTTAAGGTCCCTTCCAATGCAAAATATTCTATGCTTTTATGATGATACTATGATTCTTTAACAAAGAAGTCTAGTTGTACTCAGTAAGTAATGCTATGTATTGGCTTTTTTCTGTTTATGTTTTGATTTTACTGGTAATTATAGGTAGACTAAGTTTTCTTAGCTATTGGATATTTTTCAACTCCCTTATTAATGCTTTACACTATAACTTCCCTTGCATCAGCATGTAAAGCTCATATAGAACAGCTCATCCATGTCACTGCTAAACAGAGAAGCCACAATAAAGTGAGAGTGATCATAAATGAAGCTCTTGATCAAATGTCATTGTTAGTTGTAACAGTAGACCTGAAGAGATAATACAAACTGAATAAGTTGGCAGTCAGTCAGTAACCTCTTAGCAAAGTAGACATGCTTCAGTAGAAAGGCAGAGATCTTTTTTATATTTTCTGAGACATAGTGAAACAGAAAGATCTAGTAGAGCTCTAAAGTTTTCATCAAGGAAAAAATGGAAGGCTATAGTAATAGGTGGCTCCACTTTGGAATGTACAGAGGTACCCATCTGTCAGCCTGACCCAATCTCAAGGCAGGTGTGTTGTGTACCGGAGGCTCTGATCAGGGATGCCTCTGAGACGCTGCCTGATTTAGTAAGCCCTACTGATTGTTACCCACTTATAGTGGTACACATGGGTGCCAGTGATATTGAAAACAGTAGCTTGAAGAGCATTAAGGACTACAGGGCCCTGGGAAAATTGGTTAAGGGTTCTAGGGCTCAGATAGTTTTTGCATCGGTCATCCAGGTCAAAGGGGAGTAGCTTGTAAAGAGCAGGTGGATCTGGCAGGTTAACAAATGGTTAGAGGGTGATGTCATTGTCAGAGATTTGATTATTTAGACCATGGGACACACTTTGGGAAGTCAGATCTACTGAATGCTGATGGGGCAGGCCAGTGTGACAAAGAAGGGGAAGAGCTGCTATAGCAGGAGACTTGCCAGGCTGATCAAGGCAGCTTTAAACTAGATTCATTGGAAGAGGAGGGGAAAGATCCAACTGAATGCTGCCAGTCAGATGCCAGCACCTGTAATGAATGCTCATAGCGATGCAAAGCTCCAGCCAATGAATCAGCTTTATTTGGAGTTTGGCTCAGATACCTCTGTACAAACACCCATAGCATGGAAAATAAACAGGAGGAATTAGAGATGTGTACACATATACAGGGATATGATATCATCGGAATCACAGAAACATGGTGGGATGGCTCCTGTGACTAGAGTGTTGGAATAGAAGATTATGGGTTCTTTAGGAAAGACAGGCCAGGCAGACCGTGAGAGGTGTAGCTGTTTATGTCAGTGATAAGCTAGGCAGAATGGAACTCTGCTTATGCATCAGGGCCAAAGAGAGAACTGCAATGGCCTACATAACTTTGAGGGTCTACTACAGGCTGCTTGATCAGGAAGACTGCATGGCTGAATACAGACAGATAGAAACAGCCTCATGCTCGCAGGCCTTTGTCCTCGTGGAGGAGGAGGAGGACTTCAACCACCCCGATATCTTCCGGAGAGACAGTACAGCCTGAAACAAGCAATCCAAGAAGTTCTTTGATTGTATGGAAAACAACTTCTTCTTGCAAGTAACAGAGGAGGTGACAAGGAGAGGTGCCATCCTTGACCTTGTGCTCAACAATGGGGGAGGGGGGGGGGGGGGGCGGGGCTTGTTGAGAATATGATGTTCCAAGGCAGCTTTGGCTACAGTGATCATAAGATGGTGGAGTTTGAGATCCTCAGAGCATCAAGAAGGACACACAGCAAGCTCACTGCCCTGGATTTCAAGAGAACAGACTTTGGCTTCTTCAGGAACCTTCTCAGTAGGGCTTCAGAAGGTAAAGCCCTAGAGGGCAGGGGAGTGCAAGACTTATGGTTGATGTTCAAGGATCACCTGCTCCAAGCTCAGGAGCGTTGTATCCTGACTAGAAAGAAATGGGGTAAGAAGGCCAGGATGGCCATTAGTGGGTAAGGATCTGCTGAGAAAACTCAGAAGGCAAAAAGAAGCTTATAGAAGGTGGAAGCAAGAACAGGCAGTGTGGGAAGAATACAGGGATGTTGTTCAGGAAGCTAGAGATCAGGTTAGGAAGGCTAAGGCCCAGTTATAATTAAACTTGGCTAGGGATGTGAAAGATAACAGGAAGGGATTCTATAGGTATGTAACAAACAAAAGACAGACTAGGGATAATGTGTGCTCCCTCTGGAAGAAAATGGGAGAACTGGGTACCCTGGATTTGGAGAAGGCTGAGGTTCTTATTGACATCTTTGCTTCATTCTTCACTGGCAAATGCTCTGACCACACCACCCAAGTCTTGGAAGGCAGATGCAGGGACTGTGAGAATGAAGACCTTAGGCCCACTGTAGGAGAGGATCTGGTTTGAGACCATCTTAAGAACCTGAACATGCACAAGTCCATAGGACCTGATTAAATCCATCCACGGGTCCTGAAGGAGCTGGCAAATGAAGTTGCTAAGCCACTGTCCATCATATTTGAGAAATCATGGCAGTCAGGTGCAGTTCCCAATGACTGGGAAAAGGGAAATATAGCCCCCATTTTCAAGAAGGGGAAAATGGATGACCTAGGGAATTACAGACCAGTCAGTCTCACCTCTGTGCCTGGCAAAATCTTGGAGCAGATTCTCCTGGAAGGCATGTGAAGGCACATGAAAAATAACAAGGTGCTGGTGCTGGTGACAGCCAGCATGGATTCACTAAGGGGAAATCCTGCCTGACCAATTTGGTGGCCTTCTATGATGGGGCTACAGAACCGATGGATAGGGGCAAGTCAGTTGATGTCATCTACCTGGACTTGTGCAAAGCGTTTGACACTGTCCTGCGTGACATCCTTATCTCTAAACTGGAGAGACAAAAATTGGATAGATGAACAACTCAGTGGATAAAGAATTGAATGGATGGCTAAATGTCCAACTGAAGAGCAGTAAAGAGGGGTGTCCTTCAGGGGAACAATCCTGTTCAATATCTTTGTCAGCAACATGGACAGCGGGATTGAGTGCACCCTCAGCAAATTTCTGATGACACTGAGCTGAATGGTTCAGTTGATACGCTGGAAGGAAAGGATGCCTTCCAGAGGGACCTTGACACACTTGAGAGATGGGTCAGTGTCGTGGTTTAAGCCCAGCCAGCAACCCAGAACCATGCATCATCTCTCTCACTCCCCACCCTTCCTCCCCCCTACTCCTGGAAGGATGGGGAGGAGAACTGAAAGAATGTAACTCCCACAGGTTGAGATAAGAACAGTCCAGTAACTAAGGTATAACACAAACCACTACTGCTGCCACCAATAATGACAATGATAAGGGAAATAACAAGGGGAGAGAATACAACTGCTCACCACCTGCTGAATGATACCCAGCCCAACTCGAGCAGCGAACTAGCCCTTCCAGGTAACTGCCCCAGTTTATATACTGGGCATGACTTCTGTGGTATGGAATACCCTTTTGGCTAGTTTGGGTCAGGTGTCCTGTCTCTGCTTCCTCCCGGCTTCGTCTCCTCCCTGGCAGAGCATGATGCTCAGACTGTCCTTGGTCAGAGTAAACATTACTGAGCAACAACTAAAAACATCGGTGTTATCACTGCTGTTCTCAGGCTGGGAGTCAAAACCACAGCACTGCATCAGTTACTAAGAAGGAGAAAAAATGAATGCTACTGCTGAACCCAGGACAATCAGGGCCAACTTCATGAAGTTCAGCCAAGCCAAGTGCAAGGTCCTACACCTGAGTCAGGGTAATCCCAGGCACAGCTACAGGTTGGGCAGAAAAGAGATTCAGAGCAGCCATGAGAAGAAGGATTTGGGGGTATTAATCTATGAGAAACTTAACATGAGCCAATTCAGTGAGCGCTTGCAGCCCAGAAAGCCAACCATATCCTGGGCTTTGTCAAAAGGAGCATGACCAGCAGGTCGAAGGAGGTGTTCCTGCCCCTCTACTCTGCTCTCGTGAGACCTCACTTGGAGTATTGTGTACAGTTCTGGTGTCCTCAACACAAAAAGGACATGGAGGTGCTGGAACAAGTCCAGAGGAGGGCCATGAGGATGATCGGGGACTGGAGCACCTTCCATATGAAGATAGGCTGAGGAAGTTGGGGCTGTTCAGCCTGGAGAAGAGAAGGCTGCATGGAGACCTAATAGCAGCCTTCCAGTATCTGAAGGGGGCCTATAAGGATGCTGGGGAGGAACTCTTCATCAGGGACTGTAGTGATAGGACAAGGGGTAACAGGTTAAAAATTAAACAGGGGAAGTTCAGGTTAGATATAAGGAAGAAGTTCTTTACTGTGAGGGAAGAAGTTCTTTACTGTGAGGGTGATGAGGCACTGGAACAGGTGGCCCAAAGAAGTGGTAAATGCTCCATCCCTAGGGATATTCAAGGCCAGGTTGGGCAGAGCCTTGGGTGGCACGGTTTAGTGTGTGGTGTCCCTGCCCATGGCATGGAACTAAATGATCTTAAGGTCCTTTCCAACCTTAGCCATTCTATGACTCTAAATTGATCAAAATAATAGTAAAGAAAAAATTTCTGAAGTCTTATTAAAATGTTTCATCCTTTCCCAGGAGTTTATAGGGAATAGTGAGAAATTCTCTAACCATTTTCTCTATATACCCATCTTTACCATGCTCATTTAGTTCCCTCACTTCTCATTATATGTGTTCCCATCAACTCTTTCCTGTTCCCAGTGGAAATTAAATTAATTCTAATAAGATTCTAGTTCCTGGTTTTTGTTTTGTTTTGTTTTGTTTTTGTTAGAGGTTGTCAGGCAGCTTTCACATCCAGGTTTTATCTAAATCTTGTTTGCTCTTTAAACTAAAACTTTTAGGAAACATCCTTTCGAATCCGTTACTCAACAATAACTTCCAAGCAGACTCTTTATATTCCCTACTCTTCATGCTGCGCACACCTTTATCTTGTGCCTTGCTTTTAGCAAGGTAGTTGTGATACCAGCATTTTTTAGTAAGTCAAAAATAGGAAAATTAAGTAACTTATTGTTTCTTTTGTCTTTTGAATCAATTTTTTTGCATCTTAACTCACAAGATATATTTCTTTATATATGTATTTCTTTGGAAATCGTAGTGGGAAACTTAACTTTCATTTAAGGACAACGTAAGAAAAAGATAGGGAAGAAATGCTAGAAACAGTAGAGAAAACCAAAGATTTTGATTAGCAGTATGTTTTATTTAAACTTTGGAAGCAGAAGTAAACCATTAGCTGGAAGATAAATTTTGGAATTCAGAGACAGAAATATTTTAAAAGTATTTTTGTTTAAACTTAGTATAATCTGCCAGTTATGTGAAACCAGAAGAAAATAACTAAGGAAGCTGTGCCTAGAAATTTTTATCGTATAATTGAAATAAGAGCAACTTTTATTGCTCAAGAAATGGAACAAACTCATTAATATTGAAGTTCATCAAAATGACCACTATATTTATTGAATACAGTGTTTGTTCAGTTCACACCTCTTCTTAAAGAGGAAATTTTATGGCATTTCAAGATCTGATCAAAATATAGCCTTACTTTGAGTTCCCGTTCCCTCTCTTCCCCATTCCCTATATTTTAGTTCACTGATGATAACCTTAATAAATAGACTCCAGACAAACTTCATACACTTCACAATAAAAAAAAAAAAGTCAGAGCCCAGGATGATATTTAATCTCACTTTTGAAAGATAGATGCAGCTTTAAAACAAAGGGTTAATTATTTTTTTCATTTAAAATATTTTGAATGCTTTTATTATTCATTATATAATATATTCATTACATCATTATTCACCATAATGGTTTGAATAGTTCTAATAAATAGGTGCTTTTAAAGCTACAAAAGGGCATTACTGGATCCACTAAACTAATTCTTAAATCTGCAGAAAAATGATCCAGCATTTTTAGTGCCTTTGTAAAAAGGTTACCAGAAATGTAATTTTCTAACACACCATATAATTGTATATGCTTACAGCTTCAAAAACGCTATGCACTGATATAAAAAACTGCAAAACAGTTATTGATCCTTGTTTGGTTTCACTTTATTAAAAGCAGAATTATTCTGCAAACTGAAAATCACAAATCACCCTTGGGAATACTGACCAACTTCAACAGCTTCCTACAGAAAGAACTGAAATATAAATATCAGTTAATTATATCCTACACATGCTGATTTTAAATTTATGCCTGACAATCGGTAATGCTGGAAAAACAGCAATAAACATTTTCTCACCCTGGATTAGAAATCTTCTAGATGTCTAAAAACATAACTGACATTTCAACTTTTCACAATTTTCTCATGCTGCTGCCACTATTATGCTTTTCACTGCTGGCTCAGTAATACAAATCTGGTTTAATACCACAGGGACCCCATAGTAACTTAACCTAAGCACAAGTGCAGTATTTCTTAAATCTTCAGTGCTTGACATGGTCGTGGTTTTGTAAATGACATTTAGTGATTGAGATAGAATGAATTTATTTGATTTGTACACTCTGATCTGCCATGGCTAAATGGAGACCTCAAGCTTTAGGCTGACATGTCTGCGCTCTAAAAAACAGCATAACATAATCCCCAATTTAGCTTTGGATAAGGTACTATGCAGAAAAAGACTGTTAACTTTCTGAATGGTATTGTTTAGGGCTCCTGCAATCTGGTTGTTTCCAGTACTGGACACAGGTCATGTGTTGCTGTACTACACTGCAAAAACCTTGCACTGTGGTCTTCCTCTCAGTGTGAAGACATTTGTCTGCTCCAGAAGATTTATTCCAGTCCTTATATTCACTGTCATTTCACTGAACAACTGTGAAACTAGACCCAGTGTAGAATTTATCAGAATAACGCACTTCAGCTCCATCACAGAAAGAAAACATTCTTCAGGTAAACCTTGGTCTCTTCTGTGGCTGTCTGCCTAGCAGTGCACTAGAAAGTGTAAATATATCATGCCCTGGGTTCAACAGTAGCAGTCATTTTTTCTCCTTCTTAATAGCTGGTGCTGTGCTGTGTTTTTGACTTTCAGCCTAGGAACGACGCTGATAGTAATCAGATAGTGCTCAGCAATATTTACTCTTACCGAGGACTTTCTGAGTCTTATGCTCTGCCAGGGAGGAGACGAAGCCGGGAGGAAGCAGAGACAGGACACCTGACCCAAACTAGCCAAACGGGTATTCCATACCACAGAACATCATGCCCAGTATATAAACTGGGGCAGTTACCTGGAAGGGCTAGTTCGCTGCTTGAGTCGGGCTGGGTATCGTTCAGCGGGTGGTGAGCAGTTGTATTCTCTCCCCTTATCATTATTATTGATGGTAGCAGTAGTGGTTTGTGTTATACCTTAGTTACTGGACTGTTCTTATCTCAACCTGTGGGAGTTACACTCTTTCAATTCTCCTCCCCATCCCTCCAGGAGTAGGGGGGAGGAAGGGCATGGAGTGAGTGAGTGGCTGCATGGTTCTGAGTTACTGGCTGGGCTTAAACCATGACATATCATTAATCTCATTGAAGCTGATTAAATGTTGTAGGTACTGACACAAATATTAAAATCCTGGACACTGGCTTACCTTGTCTGATTTTCTTTCGTGAGAATGGCCATTCCTAGAGTATACAAGCAGATTCTAAAGAAATGCATAAAATATTTACAGAATTACATACTCAAACAGCTTGAAAAGACCTTTAAAATCATCAAATCCAGCACTGCCAAGTAGCAACTAAACCATGTCACTAAGGTCATTTTTATTTATCTTTTTATGCTGATGATCTCTCATGTACTAAAACCAGCAAGAAAGTCCTGACCCTCCTGAAATATTCTAAACTTCCATAAGCCTGGAAATTCATTTCATATGCATCTGAGGAATTATATTTTTCCAATACACTGCTGGTTATTTTGAAAGCAGTAATGAGTATAAAACAATTATATTTTATATAATAAAACAATAAAATAATATTATATAGTTAATTGCATAATCTATGCAATTATTTGCAGTGTAATAGACTTCCAGGAAAGCCTTGATTTTTACCTCTTTTGACTCTTTTTCTTTTTCCCTCTCCCTCTTCCCTTGATTTAGCTCTTCCTCTCTTCACATCACATCTTATCCTCATAATACTTGGCTTCCACGCCATCACTTTGCATTAAGCTGTGTCTTATCGAGTTGTTACATCAAATCATGTTGCCATGTACAGAAAAATCAATGCCTTTCCAGACCAGATTCCCATAAAAACCCCTTCACAGCCAAACCTGTCAAAGTTTAATATTTGCTTTCAGATTTCTTTCAGTAACTAAAGGGTAGCTGGGAATGTCATTAAAAAGCATGAAAACAATAACGTTTTTTGGTATGTAATAGCAGGGGGTTTTAAACTCCCTTATTTGTAGCCTTCTCATTTACTTGCACCAATTTACATCAAATCTCTCTTGGGCTGACATAATTCTTGGCTCTAAGACTCAGACATTGAAATAGAAACTCTGAACTGCAAGAATCAATAATGACTGGCAAAATGTCCCAAGAGAAACCAAATTAAAAAAAGGATTTGCTAGCTTTCTGTCCCTAAATTGTCTCATCGCTATGGCACATGTGAGTAGTAAGTCTAAAGTTAACTATTAATTACGCTCATTTAATCACATTATACTGCTAGGCTTTAAGAGTCATAGTATTTTTTGATTTAAGAACTATAGAAGAAAATAACGGGAAAAAAAAGGATTTATGGATTAAGAAAAGAGGAATCTAGAGCACACATTTTCTTTTATGTATAGTTCTTCAAAAAAGGGCATGTGTCTCTATCTCGTTGTATGCTTTTGCATAGCAACAAAGATACCTGAATCCATAAGTGTCTCTGTGATGGGAAGAAGTCCAAGTAAAATCAGAAAACCTCTTTCCACAGGGTTTATTGCCCCATTTAGCCTGCTCAATATAAATGAGGTTAATGTATTTTAATAACGTTTTAACCTTCTTTCCCTCTTGGACTTCCTTTTCCTCAGTATAAGACATCAGATAGATGTGAGATTAATAGTAGGAAAGGAATAATTAAGATTAACCAACTTTTCTTTCATCTCTAATTGTACAAGCATTCCAATGATCTGAAGCAAAAAAAAACCTAATTGAATTAGTGCTCCATTTAAAACACATTCTTCACTATTTCTTATAAACTATCTACTTTGTCTTTCCACAAAGATAATGGTAGTACTGAATAACCACAGCATCTATCCTGAGGTTCAATAGAAAAGGCTGGAAGAAGGATTGTTCAAGGAGAACTATCTGGACAACTATGTAGATAATATCCAAGTAAATAGAACTGGAAAGAGGTCAGAAAAACATCATAAATATTATTTAAGGGCCAAGGGGAGAATAGAGGAGTAAATTTATACCTATGGAGAGAAATGAGGGGAAAAAAAAAGACAAAAAAGAAAGTGAAAGGATAGCAAACTGAAAGAAAGAAAATAAGAATAGCGAGAAAACTGAAAGAGAAAGGTAAACCATTGTAATAAAAGTGTATTACACAAGAGAGCTGACACAATACTGCCTTCAGGTTCAAAAAAGGTGAAATCATTGAAAAGTTGAAAATAATGGGCTTCTCCTTTTGCTTGTGTAGTAAGTTATCTCTAGAAGTCCCTCTCTGGCTGCCACAGCATGTCTGCCTTTTTCTGTTTCTACTTCTTTTGTCCATCATGTCATTCATTGGGTCTGTATCCACTGATGTATGACACTGTGAAATGTAACTGAAATGGAATGCTAAGGAAATTGTAGGCTTTCAATCGAAACTTTAGCACAGACAGTAGGAAACAGCTACCTTTCAGGACCGTCCCAAACATAGCTGATCCAGTATTAGGCAGGAGAATGAACAAATGTCTCCTTACAGTCCCTTCACTCAGCCCTACAGTTTTAGCACAAAGCAATGTAAGGTTTATTTATCTGTGTTTCTTTCTCCTCCCAGTGCTGCTTCAGCCATAGTTCACTGTACTTACTGTTGCCTTTGTTTTACCCATAGTGGAAGGCTGTGCTTGTATGAGTTTATCAGAGCATTCTTAGCATAATTAGACCATGGTGTCCTAGGAACATTAGAGCATTTCTGGTTTTGCTGAAGGGTAACTTTTTAAATTACCTTATTAAACAACATGATGTACTAGATTTATTAATGCCCCTCTTGGTAGATACAACCTATAATAACCTACCAGATTGGATAACAATCCCTGACAATGAGTTTCCAATTTTCTGCCACTATTCCTCATTTGACAAAGACTTCAGAAGCTTTCCCTTGAGTAAAAACTTGTATTGCCTCTGTACTCTGGACACTTTTTGTGACTGTAAATATTGTGCAGTGACAAAATTTCTGAGAATGGAATTTCAGTTTTTAATTCCTCAAATTATGTTCCACTCCTATTTTCTCTCTGATCTAGCATCCTTGACCTTTGTTTTTTAATTAGATGTCATCGTAATATGAACCTCCGTTTCTCTTTCAAGCCCCTCTGCACTATTTGCCTGTGAGGGGCAAGGTGGAAAGAAAATGGGGATAAAGGTGGAACAGAAATTTCACTGGAATATTCAAAATACAAGAGGATTGTACCATTGGTCAGTAGTATCTGATTTGCTCTGTCTCTGTAGACACCTCTTCTCTTTCTGAGGAGGCATAGTGGAAGAGGAGATGAAGTGAAAGAAATTAACAAAATAAATTCAACAAGATGAAAGGTACCAAGCAGATGTTACAAATCTCCAGTGTATAAGAGTCTTCCCCCTGCCTCCAAAACCCCTCCCACCTGCATTATTTAGAGCATGCACTGAATAATGAAGACACACCAAGACTACAGTGTAAGCACAAACATAAAAAAAGTGTTTGTCTGTAAGTAAAATTGTTGTGTTGCCAATACTAGACAGCACAGAAATGTTCAATATAAAAATTCAAACATGGTAGGATGAAACATAATCCTCCATTTTGGCTTATTTTGTTTTAATCTAGTGCCTTAACTGTGTTTTAATACAGTTTTTTACAGTAAGAAACAAAGCTGAAATACAGGATAAACTAAGCCACTGAGCATGTTCATTGTTGTAAGTAAAGCAGACATGCCAGATGTTTAGAGATTACTGGGGTAAGCATAGAGGGAAAAGACAACATAGAAAAATCTAGCTGCATGTTTTGTCTTTGCAGATGATCAAAAAGAGCTTTCCTTTCCCCTGATTGAAAGGCTCTTTGGTATCAACTAGAATGACTGGCTAGCACTAAACAATTCTCTGGAGCAGCTCATCTTGGACCAAATACAACAGATAAAAAGTTGGCAAAATGCAGTTCTACAAACACTGTTGTGTAGTTAAATTACATATAATTTGGGATAGATTTTTACTGCCTTTTCCTTTTAACTAGTATCAGAACTGTGAAGACAAGAGCCATAGCTCTTGAATGCATTAGACAGAGACCTTTCTCCTACCTCATTAAATGAGTATTCCGTTTGCTGTATACTGCAATCTGTGCCTTGCCGCTTTGCTCACATTAGGACATCTTTTTCATTCAACTGTCTATTTTGGTGGCATACATATATAAATGTTACTATCATGCTCACTTTAACACATATGAAAGAACAGCCTGAAGGGATGTTTACCTTGACCTTTGTTTCTTTTTCTTGCTAACATACATTCTTACCCACTTCATTTATCTCTCTGTTCAAGGTTCCCTGAGATTGTTTTTTAGCCTATTCACTGAATGCATAGTTTCTATTTGTTTTTCTGGTCATAAAATAATTCCTTTCTAGAACAATTAATTGAATGGGAAAAAACACTCTGTCATAATATAGAAAACAGAAACTCCCACTTCAGTCCTGTAAGAATAAGAAGCCACTGACTCGTTTGTCTATTAAACCTTGCTCAAGAGGCTGGAAGCTCATCCTTTGCATGCATTAGCCTGGTCCCTTCTAAACAAACCTGAAAAAAATTCTGTGTAAAAATTGTCAATAAAAACAGGAACGTAGATCTTATATCTCATCTGTGCTTAGGAACACAGTGGACAGCTCTTCTAGCTTCCTGATCCTTTATTTCCTCCAAGAAAAACAGCCACAGTTCAGCCTCCCTTGAAACCTTTACCCTCTAGCCACCCTTCCTCCGTTTTTCAAGAGGAAGTGGGCAGAGCTACGCCGGCTCTCAGCTGGTGTAAAAGCTGCCTACAGAATGAAAACGCCTCTATGGGGATTTTAGCTGCCTTACAGTAGTTTTGCACAAAGCAGTCATCAAAGCTAAGGATTTCACCTTCCTCTTAAATCAATTAACATAAATGGCAAATTCACTGTTCTGGCAGGTAAAATAAAAATAAAACTGAATGATCAGAGCAAGTTTCCTGACAATGGCAGCTCCTAGAATTCTTGCACCTCATGTAGCCTTTCTTAAAAATGCAGTTTCTTCTTGGATGTTGTGAAGTCAATAGCTGAAGTAATGGTTAAGAAAAGAAAGCTAGAGAAGAAAGGTGGAAGAAGAGATCAAGTGGCTTAAGAGGCTGAGATGAGAAGAAATTGTTTAAAATAGAGTAGATAGACAATCTGACAAAAAGAAACCAGTCTTATGGGGAAGAAATTGTAGGATGAACCAATAAAAGGGAGAAGAAAAAACGAAACAAACAAACGAAAAGAAAAAGAAACACAAAACTAAAACTAAACCTCAGAGCAAGGAACATGGTCAAAGTGTGGTGAGAAAGGCAAAGAATATTTTTTTACTTGCCATGTTTTGGCAGTATAAGTCTGGAAGTTAAAGGTGGGAAACCTGGAGAGAAGTCATAAAAGTGAGAGTACAACAAAAGAAAAGGCACATTACCAATTAGTGTGCCATAATCAACTGATTGACTTCCTGACCTGAGTAGTATAGGCAGGTAAGTGGCCCTGAGATTGGGGGCTTGAAAGACTTGAAGGTTTTTTGTGAAAATTCCTCAGCTACACACAATCCTGTCATTACATCTTTTGATGAACTTACAGCTACAGAGATTGATTAAGTAACAATATTAGATATGGAAAATCCCCAAACAAAAGAATTAAGATGAATGAATTTGGAAGTAAGAGAATTTGCTTTCTAATTAGTTTGCTGCATGTCTTATTTGGGTTTTCTGTTGTTCATTTCGAAGTCTAGTCCTTCATATACATGGAAGCAGGTCAGAACAGTATTCTGTGCCTATACATTTAATTAAAATGAGAAATATCAAATGTGTGAGAGACATATAAAAGCTTGCAAATGGGAACATCTTATCCTACACAAGATGTTTAAAATCAGTTTAGATGAGGAGCTGCTCTACTAGCATCTTCTCAAACCCCTGTGTATTATAACTATCTCAGTTGAGTTATAAAGATGAGTAATGAAATCAATACAATTGGCTACATATTCTCACAGGTCTAGATAAATGGCTTCAGGGAAAGATGACTTATGAAACTATAAATGTACTTAGAGACAGGATGCTGATTTTGATTTCAGGAAACTACTTACTCAAACACTTTCAGAATGATCCTGGCAGACGTGGGTTACCATTCACAAAAATCCACTACTAAGAGCCTGATCTGATCTCTACAACCTCATGGCAAAACAGCTTTCCATCTCACTCTGGAGAGTAACTGGTTCAGAAACTCATTGTATTGCAAAGATCCTTGAGCACTTTTCGGGCCTTCAAGGTTCTCACTGCTTAGAGCTGCTTAGTCTAGCGAGATCTTGTCACTGCTCTTGTCTGCATTACTTCTTTAGGGTAAAATGTTAATCTGCTCATGGGGATACCATGCAGATTGCAGAGCAGTCATGTATTCTTATGGAAGCCTCAAAAGACAATTGTGAATCTGCAGTATGACCTGTTTTCTCCTCTACTCAAGCTTAAACAAAACTTTTCTTATGTAATTTAAGTCTATAATCAAAATATTTTATTCTGTATGTTTTTGTGTGGAATTTTAGTTTCTAGAGTACTTGAATTTAAATCCAGAGATTTCCGTGCATGAGAGCTAACAAGTGTAAGCTAAATTTCTAAAAGCCATAAAGTTATCTTTTTCCCTACCACAAAGAAAAAACAACCCCAAGACAAACAAAAAAACTTTTCACTTGCATTAGTTAATTTTTGAAAGGATGTGTATTTTGATTGGAATAGCATTCACTAAAAGCAGACATATATTTGGAATTTTTGGGATGTTTCTTCTTTCTTTTTCAACTTATAAAAAGATCCAGAAAGTAGAAGGTAGATCAGTTACTACTGGGTAACAATTGTGAGAAGAGAGAGTACAAGCGCACATGCTTTTCTGTAAGTTAAAGAGCTCACCTTGTGAAATGGAAGTTCAAAACACTAACATGATTTTCACCAGCAATCGATACTTACAGAAATTTTTTGTCTTGTAAGCTCACTAAGTAATCAGATAGACAGATCTTCATTTCCATAGCTTTCAGGTGTATTGGGGCATACTATATTAGCTCTGCTTAACACAATGTAAAAACAAATGTGTCAAGTAAGTTATCCTATGCTTGTTAATTCTTGATTTAAAAAAAAGTAATTCTTGGTTGCAAACAATATGTTAAACAGTGAATCACTAGATTTTGTTTGGACAAGGCAAGGAAGAAGCATAAGATGAATGGAGGTGTTACATTAAACTATATTAAAGAAACATCTCATTTAGCAATCATAACACACAGCATGAAGTGAGCAAAAGGCATGGAGTAGGAAGTGTGTTTAAAAAAATTTAAAAGTGTGTTTAAAAAAATATTTTTACAGTACGTAAAGAGCTCTAAGGCAGTACAGGTGTGTCATTTAGACAGATTAGTTGAGCATTTAACCATTGTTTAGAGGCGTTGGAAAACATTACTTTGTTTGGGCCAGTGTTTCCAATTAAAACAATATGATTCTTGCCAGGAGAGCAGTTAAATGAGTTGCATGGTGTTATCATGGTGAAGTACTGTAAGTCTGCCCTAGGAAGATTTCTATTTTGTATACAGAATACCCCCCAAAAACAGGATGTGAAGTTCTGACACAAAACTTCTTGGAAAACTACTTCAGAGCTTGTGAAGTTTAAGTAAATAAATTTTAAACTGTTGTTTGTTTTTATTTTTTAAATTCAGATTTTTCTTCTAGCAGTACAGCATCAGCCAGGGTCCCAAGCAAGTCTCTCCTGAGGGATAGATAGTTGGATCTCCAGGCCATGGACCTCACCAGGCACCTCAACAGCGGCTGGTGAGATCAGCAGAGATGGAAGGGCTTGGGCAGACATCACAAGAGGGTAAGGGATATCCCCTTTTGTCCTGGGAGCTGCTTTTACAGTGTACCTCTTGCTCTTGGCCCTGCTTAAACTGCACTGCTCCTCTGATGTGCTAATAGTCACATTCCTCCATGATCTTACAGCATGCAACCTAATGATGTGATTTTAAAGTTTGCCTTCTTTATGTGAAATAAGTATAATTGCAGTTGCTGGGCTTGCCTCATTTCAGAGTTGACCCAAGTTCCAATTGACAATACGCAGATTTAAATAGCTTAGATGGGATGAAGAGATTGGAAAAGTACTTACATAATTGTTATCCTGCAATAAAGATCAAAGATTTAGATTGAAGCAATTGCTGTTAGTGAGACCTGGGGCTTTTCTGCTGCAGAAAAAAGAAAATACAGAGACCCCTTAAGAAGTTGACAGTACCATTTTTCTCATTGCCATGTGATTTGCTTCTTGCAATTTCCCTCATTAAAATATGTGAATGCTGACAAGGATCATTTTTCATTTATTTATTTATCAGATTTAAAATATGCCAGTTTTAGGCATCTACTTAAACATAGCAACTTTTCCATTATATTTGTCTTTTGGCAGCCTGTGAAAAGTACTGATGAATTGAGATGCATGGAACAAATGTTTATAAGGAAAAATCATGGAACATCATGAATATTATTCAGTGTTTGCTAAGTGAATTGCTTCAGCAATGTTTGTCCAAAGTGCAACACAGTCCCAATGCAACTCAGATAATAGTACTTAACGCAGGTCTGTGCTAAATGTTCCTGTAGTAACTGTAGCATGGTGGTCAGAAGACTTTCAGGATGTCAGTTTCCTTTGCGTTAAGGAACATGTATTTGTTCTTACCAGCAGACCATGAAACTTGATGTATGTTTCAGTTTTCGTCAGGAGAAATAGAGTCAGTCAACCCACAATCTTTATCCGACAGAAAAATAGAAAATAAAGTTACATAACTGAAAAGTTTAATTGTTAATCTTGTTCATGTTATCATGTACAATAAAATCTGTTTTTCACAGAAATAGCCAGAGACAAGAATCGTGGGCAACAATCATAAAAATAAAGCCCAGGGTGGTGCCTTTCTTCCTGACAAAAATTAACTAATGTCTGCTTGTGTTGTTGCACTTATGTATTAGAAATATTAGGACTGCAAGATATGCAAGATTTATTCATGGAACTGTTTTTTTCTCTGGTCATGTCACATAAGTGATTTTGTACTAGATTTGTTTATTCCTAACTGTGATGTTCATGCTCACCATGTTGTGAACACAGGATCAGTAAGCAGAAAGAACATTAAAAGAGAGAAAAGGGTAAAAGAGCAGGAAGGGATAGGTGCATGCAATTTAAGGATAAGATTTTTTTTATTCCTTTTCTCCTCTAAAGCATGATACTGTCTTGAGATTACACTGTTATAGTCTACTCATCGAACTGTAGTTAGTTTGAGATCTTATTAGATTTATAGATTTCAGGATGAAAAGTTAAAAGTTAAAATACAAGTATCAAGCTTCCGATTTTAGTTCTGTGACCACAAAGCAGAGATCAACTATCTTAAGGCAATTACCCCTTGACACCCCGGTTACCACTCCAAATAGTTCTTCCATTATATTTAATAGCATGTAGTTGTCAGTTTCATATTGTTCAGAGATCCAAAGTTCATTCTGCTTGCTTACATCCCTGTAGAATATAAATGAGTATTAAGATAGATTGTAAAAGAAATAGTTCATATCACTGAAGAAGTTGCTAAGAGTTAACTACTTCATCCTAGAAGTGAGATAAGACGGTGAGAGAGAAATCAGAATTCTGATCCAGAAATAATCTCTTAAGGTCTAAATAGGTGGAATTCATGCTTTCTTTATAAAAACAACAAAAAAACAAAACAAACCAACCCTCCAACCAACAAAAAAACAATAACAACAAAACAAACAAACAAAAAAAACAAACAACCAGAAAACACCAAACCAAAAAACACCCCAAACTAGAAATTGATACTGGTATTCCTCTTACAATGACATGTAACATCATGCCTTAATCTAGCTACAAATTACCATTAAAATGACAAGTCAGTCTCCAAAATTTTAAATCATAGATGGAACATCATTTTCTTTATAATCTGCATTGTTGCTACACCCTTCCCATAAATAAGGTGCGAAATCCTCAGATACTGTTTGTTTCACTCTAACATGTCGCACCCTTGAATGTACTAGAGGAAGTATTCTATTTTTACATGTTTGTGGATACATGCTTGATAAAAGTTAAGTTTGGGGCTTCCACCTACTTCATAGAAAATCTTATAACTCTGATGAGTTATCAGTTCTCCAGGATGCAGGGGAGGACCTAAAAAAAGCTAGGAAGATTAGCCAGGTTAATAAATGGTTAAAAGGGTGGTGTCATAGTCAGGGGTTTGGGTGTCTTGAACATGGGACCCAAGCTTGTAGGCCAGGTCTACTGGGGGCTGGTGGAGCTGGTGATAAAGGGAAAGAGCAGTTTTGGTAGGAGGCTTGCCAGACTGGTCAAGGAGGCTTTAAACTAGATGTGTTGGGGGAGGGGGCCATCATTCCATTCCAACACACCCAGTCAGTTGCCAGAACCTATAATAAAGGCTTGGAACAATGCAGAGATGTTCCAGCTTCTCCAGCCAATGAGCCGGCCTCAGCTGGAGCTCTGCTCAGATGCCTCTATACAAATGCCTGTAGCATGGGGAACAAACAAGAGGAATTAGAGATCTGTGCACGTCTACGGGGGGGTATGATATAATAGGCATCACAGAAACATGGTGAGATGGCTCCTATGACTGGAGTGTTGGAATGGAAGGTTACAGGCTCTTTAGAAAAGACAGGTCTGGCAGGAGGGGAGGGGGAGTTGCCCTTTATGTTAGGGATAGGCTGGAGAGTGTGGAACTCTCTCTGGGGACAGGTGAGCAGTCAACAGAGAGTTTGTGGGTCAGGGTTAAAGGGAATATAGCTATGGGAGACATTACTGTGGGGATCTGTTACAAACTGCCTGATCAAGGAGAACCTGCAGATGAAGCACTCTATAGGCAGACAGGAACAGCCTCATGCTCGCAGGCCCTTGTCCTCATGGGTGACTTCAACCACCCTGACATCTGTTGGAGGTACGGTGCGGCCCAGCACAAGCAATCCAGGAGGTTCCTCGATTGTGCGGAAGACTTCCTTCTGCAAGTGATAGAGGAGCCAACAAGGAGAGGTGCCATGCTTGACCTCATGCTCACCAACAGGGAAGGGCTGGTTGGAAATGCGGTGCTCCAGGGCAGCCTTGGATGCAGCGATCATGAGATGGTTGAATTTGAGATCCTCAGGACAGTGAGAAGAGCGTGCAGCAAGCTCACTGCCCTGGACTTCAAAAGAGCAGACTTTGGCCTCTTCAGGAACCTGCTTAGGAAGGTTCCATGGGATACAGCCCTAGAGGGCAGGGGGGCCCAAGACTCTTGGTTGATATTCAAGGATCACCTGCTGCAAGCTCAGGAGCGTGGCATCCCAACTAGAAGGAAACGCAGCAGGAGGGCCAGGAGACCTCCTTGGATGGGTAAGGAGCTGCTGAGGAAAATTCAAATGAAAAAAGAAGCTTATAATAAGTGGAAGCAAGGACAGGCAGCCTGGGAAGAGTACAGGGATGTTGTTCAGGAAGCAAGGGACCTGGTTAGCAAAGCTAAGGCCCAGTTAGAATTAAACTTAGCTAGAGGTATTCAAGATAACAGGAAGGGATTCTACAAGTGCATAGCAAATAAAAAACAGACTAGGGAGAATGTAGGCCCCGTCAGGAAGCTCTCAGGAGAACTGGCTACACAGGATTTGGAGAGGGCTGAGGTTCTGAATGACTTCTCTGTGTCGGTCTTCACTGGCAAAGGCTATGACTAAACCACCCAAGTCTTGGAAGGCAGACGCAGGGACTGTGAGAAAGAAGACCTTGCGCCCACTGTAGGAGAGGAACTGGTTCGAGACCATCTTAAAAATCTGAACGTGCACAAGTCCATGGGACCTGAGGAGATCCATCCGCGGGTCCTGAAGGAGCTGGCAAATGAAGTTGCGAAGCCGCTGGCCATCATATTTGAGAAATCATGGCAGTCAGGTGAAGTTCCCGACAACTGGAAAATAGGAACTATAACCCCCACTGTCGTGGTTTAAACCCAGTCAGGTAATTCGTTCGCTCACTTCCCCCCCTTTCTTGCCCTCCCCCTGCTCCCAGAAGGACGGAGAGGAGAATCGAAAAGAATGCAACTCCCACGGGTTGAGATAAGAACAGTTTAGTAACTAAGGTATAACACACACCACTACTGCTACCACCAGTAACAGTAATGATAAAGGAAATAACAAGGGAAGAGAATACAACACCTCAGCACCAGCTGACCGATAACTCGCCCCCCAAGCCCGACCAAGCTCCAACCGATACCTCCTCCAACCCTGCAGTCTCCCAGCCCTTCTGGCTAACTCCCAGTTACCTCCTGGGCATGACGTGCTGTGGTATGGAATACCTCTTTGGTCAGTTTGGGTCAGGTGTCCTGTCTCTGCTTCCTCCTGGCTTCCCCTCCTCCCTGGCAGAGCATAAGGCTCAGAAAGTCCTTGGCCAAACCAAAACATCGCTATCAGCTCTGTTCCCAGGCCTAAAGTCAAAACACTGCACTGCACCAGCTACCAAGAAGGAGAAAAATGACTGCTACTGCTGAACCCAGGACACCCATTTTCAAGAAGGGGAAAATGAATGACTCGGGGAACTACAGACCAGTCAGTCTCACCTATGTGCCTGGCAAAATCTTGGAGCAGATTCTCCTGGAAGGCATGCTAAGGCACATGAAAATCAACAAAGTGCTTGGTGACGGCCAGCATGGCTTCACTAAGGGGAAATCCTGCCTGACCAATTTAGTGGCCCTCTGTGATGGGGCTACAGAACTGATGGACAGGGTAGAGCAGTTGATGTCATCTACCTGGACTTGTGTAAAGCATTCGACACTGTCCCACATGACATCCTTGTCTCTAAATTGGAGAGACATCAATTTGATGGATAGACCACTCGGTGGATAAAGAACTGGCTGGATGGCCGCACACAAAGAGTTGTGATCAATGGCTCAATGTCCAGCTGGAGACCAGTAACGAGTAGTGTCCCTGAGGGATCAGTCTTGGGACCGGTCTTGTTTTAACATCTTTGTCGCTGACATGGACAATGGGATTGAGTGTGCCCTCAGCAAGTTTGCCGATGACACCAAGCTGTGTGGTTTGGTTGACACGCTGGAGGGAAGGAATTCCATCCAGAGGGACCTCGACACGCTTGTGAGGTGGGCTGATGCCAACGTCATGAAGTTTAACCATGCCAAGTGCAAGGTCCTACACCTGGGTGGCAGCAATCCCAGGCACAGCTACAGGTTGGGCAGAGAAGAGATTCAGAGCAGCCCTGTGGAGAAGGACTTGGAGGTGTTCGTTGATGAGAAAATGAACATGGGCAGGCAGGGTGCGTGCTTGCAGCCCAGAAAGCCAGCCATATCCTGGGCTGCATCAAAAGGAGCGTGACCAGCAGGTCGAAGGAGGTCATCCTGCCCCTCTACTCTGCTCTTCTGAGACCTCACCTGGAGTATTCTGTGCAGTTCTTGTGTCCTCAACATAAAAAGGACATGGAACTGTCGGAACAAGTCCAGAGAAGGGCCACGAGGATGATCAAGGGACTGGAGCACCTCCCATATGAAGACAGGCTGAGGAAGTTGGGACTGTTCAGCCTGGAGAAGAGAAGGCTGCGTGGAGACCTCTTAACAGCCTTCCAGTATCTGAAGGGGGCCTATAGGGATGCTGGAGAGGAACTCTTCATTAGAGACTGTAGTGACAGAACATGGGGTAATGAGTTAAAACTTAAACAGGGGAAGTTTAGATTGGATATAAGAAGGAAATTCTTTCCTGTTAGGGTGGTGAGGCACTGTAATAGGTTGCCCAGGGAGGTTGTGAATGCTCCATCCCTGGCAGTGTTCAAGACCAGGTTGGACGAGGCCTTCGTGATATGATTTAGTGTGAGGTGTCCCTGCCCATGGCAGGGGGGTTGGAACTAGATGATCTTAAGGTCCTTTCCAACCCTAACTATACTATGATTCTATGATATAGCACGCAGGTTTTATTTATCACCATTTCTTTGAGGTTCATTTTAGTAACATCACTGATGCTTTGTTCTTTCTTTGGGAGATAGAAAATTAATTTTCTCTGTAATTCAGAGAAAATTAATTCCTAATCAACAAGAATTTGACCAGAATCAACCCTAAGAGAGAAAAAAACCTAGTACTACTTGAGCAGATAACTCCCTCCTTCCCCCTAGATCTTTAACTGCTTACATTTCTGATTCTGGAATGAATTTCTTTATAACAGGAAAAAAAAATCTTGCTAGTGTGACTAGTGTGAGGAAATGGAATTTCTTGATAAATGGATATTTCTTGATAAATAAATACCTCTTCTATGAAGAAAAGCAGAGAGTGGAGTTGCTCAGCCTTGTGAAGAGAGGACGCCAGGGAGACATTATTGCAGTCTTTCTATATAAAAAGGAGGTTTATAACAAAGAAGAGAAAGACTTTTTAACAAAGCCTGTAGCGATAAGACAAAGGGAAACAGTTTTAATCTGAAAGATAGTAGCTTGAAATTGTGCATAGGAAGATTTCTTTTTTTTATGATGAGGGTGTCAAGACACTGGAACATGTTGCCCAGAGAATGCACCATCCCTGGAAGTGTTCAAGGCCAGGTTGGATGGGGCTTTGAGTATCTTGATCTAGTGAAATATGTCCCTGCATGTGGAAGGTAGTTTGAATTAGATAATCTTCAATGGTCATTTCCAACGCAAACCATTTTATGTTTCTATGATTCTAGGTACTGCTGTGTGTAGATCATTGGTCTAGGGACATGGTTTAGTGATGGACTTGGTAGTGTCAAGTTAATGGTTGGATTTGATGATCTTAAAGATCTTTCCCAACCTAAATGATTCTACAATTCTATAATTCTATTCCATCTGGAGATATATTATTTCTTTCATGAATTCATTTGTTTTCTTCTCATTAAAGTACATTTTGTACAGAATCTGTAGTTAGGATAATAATAAAATCAATCAGAAAAATGGGAATTTATACAGTTAAAAGAAATGTCATGTTCAGAACTCTTATGCTCTGTCTAGATCTTTATACCTTGTATATGAGTAAAAATTAATAAAAACTTACGGGTGCAGGGACACACACAGCTGACACCAAGAAACTCTAAAAAGTAAATTATTCATTTGGCTTTTTTATTGCAAGATGCTTCTTGCAGATTTTCTCCAGTACAAAGCTTTGATTAATATACTGTGAATTTAGGATAGGTGAAAAACTATTATTTCATAATATATCATATTTCATTTTCCTTCTTTTGACATTCCCAAGCAGAAAATATTCTTTGAAATGCAGAAAATCCACAGTACTTTTCATTGTGGGTCTCATACAAAATGACTTTTAATAGGCTGTGGCAACAGCCTTTGAAAGAGTAAGTGTATGGTTAAAGTCATATGCCAGAACATAAGTGAGCACCTGCTTTCATACTCTACCTACAAACATAGAAAGAGAATTTCATGTGTATCTTTGAAAACAACTAGTCCCAAAAAGCAGAGATACAGCTTTGTTGCAGTTACACACCTCTGTGTCTTCAGTAGACATGAAACATGACATTTGTTTGTTTTTCACTAAAAATTCTGTTTTAGGATCCACAAGAACATGTCTAAATGAACACTAGACAAAAATATTTTTGTTATCTCTTTGCTATTTTTTTCTTTTTTCTCTTATTTATGTAACTCTATTTTTGTTGTTATTTGTTGTTTGGAGGCCTTTTTATTGGTGGTTTTATTTTGGTTGGGGGAAGAAATTGGTGGGAGTTTTTATTTGCTTTGGTGAAAATGAAGTCTTCAGAAAGTATATTTTGTCAAACAAATCCTGTCTCTTACATACTTACAATTAATTGGACAAACAGAAGAATGAGATACATTCTGCTCTCAAATGTAAGAATGAATACTGACATTTATCTATGTTATTCACTTGGGATTAACATTAATATACTTCTCCTTCTAGAATGACAAATTATATACATCAACACTATCATTTATAGCAGATCCAATTAATTCTTGCCTTTTCAGGGGTAGTAGCAGTAGAAAAATATTGTTAGAATATACATTTTATATTTGTAACTGGCAAAACTGAATTGGAAGGAGAAGTCCAATGGAAGCAAAAAACTGAATTTTCCAAGGTGCATAAAGGATCATGAAAGACAAAAATGTTACTAATATATTCAGTGTTGACTCCTACGCTAAACCTGTTGGATCAGCTATGATTAATCATATTAAATATTTTTGTCCTAAACCTTGATAACTTATTTAATTGATAAACATGGGGGGGGGGGGGGCTGTAACAAAAAGAAATCCTTTTTCCCTCTAACTTGTAGATAGATAATTATGGAACGTATAAGGACAGAGCTGCCACAATAAAATGGAGGATAGAAATAGTAGTCACATATGATCTGAAATCTTAGTACTCAACCTTGCTGGTTGAAAAGTTGAAACTCAGCTAGGATTGGAATAGAAGACTTGTTACAGCATTGACCTTTTTCCGCATGTCCACAGTATCAAGACTGGTGGAGCTCTAAGTTGCACCATTCTTCAGGATTATTTGGGAGAGGTTTTTTCGGGGGAGGTTTTTTCTGTGTTTTTGTAGCTTTTACTTCATACCAGCTATAACAGGTGACCAGCTGTGACATGATGTTGAGTAATCACCCTGAGATCAGTGTTTTGTCAGTAGTCTGCTGTAGACAGATTCTGTCTTTCAAAGTCTCCAAACAACGTCCTTTTTAAATTGTGCAAGGAAAAGCACATTTTCACAAGACTGCAGTTTGATCTCCCCCCAGTATCACCGGCTGCAAGGAAAGAAAAATGATCTATCAGTCTTCTTTTTAGGACTTTCTTTAGCAGGATGATTATGAAGCTCCTCTCACTCAAGCCTAAACAGAAAAGCCTGATAAACTCCCCAATCAGGTTTAAGTTCAAAGACAGTATTTAGGATCATAGAATCATAGAATAGTTAGGATTGGAAAGGACCTTAAGATCATCTAGTTCCAAACCCCCCTGCCATGGGCAGGGACACCTCACACTAAACCATGTCACCCAAGGCTCTGTCCAACCTGGTTTTGAACACCCTCAGGGATGGAGCATTCACAACTTCCTTGGGCAACCCATTCCAGTGCCTCAAGACCCTTACAGTAAAGAATTTCCTTCTTATATGCAACTTAAACTTCCCCTTTCTAACTTTGAACCCATTACGTTTTCTCCTATCACTGCAGTCCCTGATGAAAAGTCCCTCTCTGGGATCCTTGTAGATCCCCTATGAGGTCTCCATGCAGCCGCCTTTTCTCCAGGCTGAACAGCCCTGACTTATTCAGCCTGTCTTCATACAGGAGGTGCTGCAGTCCCCTGCTCATCCCCGTGGCCTGCTCTGGACTTGCGCCAACAGTTATACCTTAGTTTCTGGACTGTTCTTATCAGAACCTTTGGGAACTACATTCTTTCAATTCTCCTCCCCATCCCTTTGGGAGCAGAGGGGGAGGAAGTGGGGGGAGTGAGAGAGGGGCTGCGTAGTTCTGAGTTTAAACCATGACAACACTGAAGCCAGCTCGTGTTCATCAACCAATACCCACAAGTCCTTCTCTTCAGAACGGCTCTGAATCTCTTCTCTCCCCAACCTGTAGCTGTGCCTGGGATTGCTCCCACCCAGGTGTAGGACCTTGCACTTGTCATGGTTAAACTTCATGACGTTGGCATCAGCCCACCTCAAAAGTGTGTCGAAGTCCCTCTGCAAGGCATCCCTTCCCTCCACTGTATCAACTGAACCATTCAGCTGTGTCATCAGAAGCTTCTGAGGACACACTAAATACCACTGTCTGTCTTGCTGACAAAGATTTTGAGCAGGATTGGTCCCAGCACTGATTCCCCTGAAGGACACCACTCTTTACTGTTCTCCAGTTGGACATTTAGTCGTCCATGCAATTATTATCCACTGAGTGGTTCATCCATCCAATTTTTGTCTCTCCAGTTTAGAGTCAAGGATGTCACGCAGGACAGTGTCGAATGCTTTACAGAAGCCCAGGTAGATGATATCAACTGCTCTACCCCTGTCCATCAGTTCTGGAGCCCCATCATAGAAGGCCACCAAATTGATCAGGCAGGATTTCCCCTTAGTGAAGCCATGCTGGCTGTCACCAAGCACCTTGTTGTTTTTCATGTGCCTTAGCATGCCTTCCAGGAATCTGCCAGGCACATAGGTGAGACTGACTGGTCTGTAGTTCCCCGAGTCATCCATTTTCCCCTTCTTGAAAATGGGGGTAAAATTTCCCTTTTCCCAGTCGTTGGGAATGTCACCTGACTGACATGATTTCTCAAATATAATGGCCAGTGGCTTCGCAACTTCATTTGCCAGCTCCTTCTGGACCCGTGGATGGATTTAATCAGGTCCTATGGACTTGTGCACATTCAGCTTCTTAAGATGGTCTCAAACCAGATCCTCTCCTACAGTGGGCCTAAGGTCCTCATTTTCACAGTCGCTGCCTCTGCCTTCCAAGACTTGGGTGGTGTGGTCAGAGCCTTTGCCAATGAAGACTGAAGCAAAGATGTCAATAAGAACCTCAGCCTTCTCCAAATCCAGGGTAGCCAGTTCTGAAAGCTTCCAGAGAGGGCCCACATTGTCTCTAGTCTGTCTTTTATTCACAATGTACCTATGGAATTCCTGTCTGATATCTTTCACATCTCTAGTGTCCTAGGTTCAGCAGCAGCAGTCATTTTTCTCCTTCTCGGTAGCTGGTGCAGTGCTGTGTTTTGACTTTCGGCTGGGAACAGAGCTGATAACAATGATGGTTTGGTTTGGCCAAGGACTTTTTGAGCCTCATGCTCTTCCAGGGAGGAGGGGGAACCAGGAGGAAGCAGAGATGGGACACCAAACTGACGAAAGAGGTATTCCAAACCACAGCACGTCATGCTGAGGAGGTAACTGAGAGTTACCTGGAAGGGCTGGTAGTCTGTGGGGTTGGAGGAGGTATCGGTCGGTGCTTGGTCGGGCTGGTGGGGGGCGAGTTATCGGTCGACTGGTGGTGAGGTGTTGTATTCTCTTCCCTTGTTATTTCCTTTATCATTGTTATTATTGGTGGTAGCAGTAGTGATCTGTGTTATACCTTAGTTACTAAACTGTTCTTATCTCAACCAGTGGGAGTTGCATTCTTTTCGATTCTCCTCTCCGTCCCTCTGGGAGTAGGGGGAGGGAAGGAAGGGGGGAGTGAGTGAATGAGTTGCCACTGGGTTTAAACCACAACACCTAGCCAAGTTTAATTCTAACTGGGCCTAGCTTCAATCTGCAGTACAACCTAGGAATTAATTTAGACTTCAGAGAAAGAGCTAAATAGCCCTGCAATGCTCAATGCATTGTGTTACAGGTAAGCCTTACCTGGTTGTCCTGGGTTTGCACTAGCAGTCAGTTTTTCTCCTTCTTGATAGCTGGTGCAGCACTGTGTTTTGACTTCCAGCCTGGGAACAGCGCTGATAATACTGATGTTTTCAGTTTTTGCTAAGTAATGTTTACCCTGACCAAGGACTTTGTGAAGCTCATGGTCTGCCAGGGAGGAGGGGAAGCTGTGAGGAAGCAGACAGGACACCTGACCCAAGCTAGCCAGCGAGGTATTCCATACCACAGCATGTCATTCCTGGGGGGGTAACTGGGAGGGACCCGGAAGGACAGGGGCTTCTGGGTCGGACTCGTTTCTCCGTGGGTGGAATTTTATTCTCTTCCCTTGTTATTTTCTCTTATCATTGTTGTCGTTGGTGGTAGCGGTGGTGATTTGTGTTGTACATTGGTTGCTGGACTGTTCTTGTCTCAATCAATGGGAGTTGCACTCTTTTGATTCTCCTCCCCATCCCTTTGGGAATGGCTCTCCTTTGTGTAAATTATCATGTTGTGTATACTATGTCTGAAGATGTGCAATTTTTGAAAGCTTCTCCACTGACTGCATCCCAAGGGTAAGGGAAGATTACCTGCCTCTGACAGATAACTTGATATGTTAATTGTGACCAACATTACAGATTGGTGTTTGGTGTCTGAATTAATTACTTTATGAAGTCTGCCAGTGCCAGATTTGTCAGCAAAAAGAATGTTTTAATGAGAATTATACTGATCATGACATGTGCCAGAATGGCACTGGAACTGACTGAATTCAACTAATTACCCACAGCACAGTAGAGCATAGATAGCAGAGGTCTGAGTATTTTTAACATGCTGCCTACCCAGGTGCCCTTTAATGCTTAGAGATGGACTGTCTATAGAGAAATAGACTTTTTTCATTCAGGGCTTATTCAGCTTTTAATTACCTAAAGTGAGTAAAACATAGGAAGAATCATAAGTAACGCTCTGTGAAGTAGACTAATGGTGACTTTTACACAAGCAGGCAGCCAGCAAGTAGCAACTTCCCAGGCAGAAACACTGAGCTGTTCCAAATAATCTTTCCCACATTATGGTTAAATCAAAATTTCAAACTCAGACTTTGTAGCACATACTTGACAAAAGTGATTGTGATTTATGGGAAAAGCAGACTTGTTTGCTGTTCCTTGATTGGAGAGCACCAGAGCAGCAGGGACTTCAGCATAAGGCATTTGGAAAAGGTACTGTTCACTGGATTGAGGTCATCCGTTCAGCAAGACTAGTGAAGTGGAAGTGTCTTGACACAAAGGAGGTCAAGTATTCAAAAGTAGGAGGAAGGTAAACATTCAATATATGAAGAGTTCCTCAAAAGTAGTTCAACAAAAGAAAACTGACTAGTAAGGAAAAGAGCTTGCTTGACAACCCTTTCGGTGAAGAAGTTTTTCCTAATATCCAGTCTAAACCTCCCCTGGCACAGCTTGAGACCATTATCTCTTGTCCTATCACTTGTTACTTGGGAGAAGGGATCAGCCAACTCCTGACCTCTACTGAGTTCTTACAGACTGGTGTTTTTTATTGATCAGCATCCCATCAGTCTTTCCTCCAGCACCACAGCTCAGAAAATAATCTTGTACTAAAACTGTTTGCATAAGATTAACAGCAGTCTCTGAAGCCATGAGGAAAAGAGAAGGACTAAGAGAGAAACTAAGTTGGAAAAAAAAAAACAAAATAGAAAGTGTAAAGAAAGAAACAAATTGTACTGATAAGATATGCGACATGAGTGAATAATTTGAAGATTTGGATGTTTTGAAGCAGGAAAAAATCCTTTAAAGTCAAATAGATGGTGGAGATATCTCTGTCAGCAGAGATAAAGAGTGACAAGTCATTAAAAGTTGCATCAGATAAATCTGTCAGCGATTCAATAGAAGATTTAAAGTTACCAAAGGTATCTCTGTCCAGCTAATTATGAAGATAAGGTAGGAGGAAACAGATCTATACTTTTTCTTATAAGTGAGGAAATGGGAGCAATGGTGAGTCACAGATCAACAAAAATATTACTAATGTAAGAAACAAGAGAATCACTTGTGCATGTACAAAAATATGAACTGTACTTGACATTGAGAACTTTAACTCTTTTTCTGTTAGCCAGCAAATTCTGAATTCTATTTAATGTCCCCTGAATGCCTGAATATCAGTATAAGTAAATCTCAGTCATCATTAGAGTCAAAATATGTTCTCCTTCACAGTACGCAATGGGATATTTTAGCACTTCAGATCAGATTAGAGAGAGCAGTATTTATGATGTACTGAAGAAGAGCAAATAATTTGTGCATGTGTTTATCTGATTTTTTTTTTATCTGATTTTTTTTTTTTTGAGGATGACAATAAATTCAGCACGAAATGAATAGATATTTTTAGGGAAATGTTAGTATCTTCTTAACATTTGAAAGAAAACCTTCAGAAACATCAACTTCTTCATATTAGATTGAAAAAGATAGTATTTACACACTCTGGTCTTTGCAGGGCAAGATTTTTATAACCCTAATTTATCTGGCTTTCTCCCTCTGGTTCCGCTTCATCAAGAAGCTGTTAGTTTTCAGTCCTGTAAAACAATCTGAGGAGAAATACATAGACAAAATGTATTCAATCAGTCTTATGTGGTCCAGTTGTCCCTTTTCCTTTCTGGAAAGTTCCTATTAGATTTATTATTTCATTGCTCATCTGGTACTCGATGGAGACAAAGATGTGCAATCATTGAAGAATAAGCATGGAAGAAGAGTCTTCAAGAAGACATCTAATGTCTCTCCAAATGTACTTACATCATCGCTGACAATGTTTTTTCTGTCCTATAGTACAGATTGTCGTTTCTGGGCTGGTTTCAAAGTAACCTCTCTCAAAGCTTTATAGACTTGAACAAGAATGTCGTCATTGATAGATCTCTGTGGCTACTTAAACAAAAACACCTTTAGATGAGAGAAAAAATTGCCAGGGACAATACCCTGGATACTTTCAAAATATGTACCTCATTCATGCCAGAGCTAATTTGTATACCCTGTAAGCAAATTAATGTAATTTCATGATCACTGTTATTGAACTGAGACCAGGAAATAGCCTGTAGAAAGAAATAGGAATCAAATCATGTAACACTTGTGATCTCTATGCCATATCAAATCTAAACTGATGATTATGACCACAAAATAAAAGTAGGGTGAAAATAACAACAAACTCAGTCTGTATTTCCTGGCCACAGATTTTTTCTTAAACTTTTTTTTTCCCCATGAAAGAGATCAGAAGTAGGTTATTGACAAGTCTTAGTGCTGCCAGAAAATTATTTCATGTTGAATGACTAATGGTCACCTATACTTTTAGTACCAATGAGAATATAGGATGTTATCAGACTCCAAACCAGGCATCGACTTTTAACTGTCCTCTCCATTTCTGTTGCAAGAGCACATAGAGATCAGTCTTGCTGGTTATGTTCCTGGACTTTCAGGAAAATCAACAGGTAATCCTGGGGTAGTCATAAGCAGTAAATACTCCTATATTTTTTCGCTTTCACACATCCTTAAAAATATTTTGAACTTTTTTTTTTTTTAAAGGCATCATTCATTTATATCATATTTCTTCCTCTTATTGAATCATACCTCTCAATACAAATGCTATTGAAAGAAAAGAATATCCATTAGCTGTGTTTACTACTACTGTCAAAGAGTTTTCAGAGCATCCCTCAAACCTGATGTTCAGATCTAAAATTCTCAGCATGTTTGGCAGAATGTTCACAACACAGCTATCTGTTTTTAGAGTAAGTGTCTCTCCCTCCCTATTTCAGTTAATTGAAAACAATTCTCAATCACCCTCCTGTGTTTAAAGTATCTGGATTAAGATATAGTAGTGGAAAACTATCAGGGTTTTAAAGACATATAAACAACACAGTTGTTTGAACAGTTGATAAATAAATTCAAGCTCCCCAGGATATTCTTGTTTAGGATTTTCCCAATTAGGCATTTTATTTGATCTCTGGGTCTGGGTGAGCCACAATTCTCAAGAATTGAAGAAGAGATTAATGGACTGGATACGATGGTTAATTGACCTCCAGGGTTTTGTTCATTGCTTGTCTTTGCTAATTTAATACCATTATATCCAAAGTCAAATAAATCAAAATGAGAATTAGGCTTAGTGCAACCAATATTTGAAAGGAGTTCATGGCTTGCCAGATTGTAACAGAGTTTTTTAAAATTCAAAAAACAAATTTTACAGTAGACATTTTTTTCTTATGGAACATTGCCAAGATAGGTTTGCAAGAAAGTTGTTTGTAAGAAAACAATTAAAAAGTTGTGATTTTCCATGTCAGACAGATATGTGCTAACTTGCAAAAGAAAAGTGGGAGCTGGGGGCCTAAAGATCAAATATTCAAAAAAACTATTTGGGGAGCGCAGCATCAGAAGAATATTTGAGGAAAAGCCAATGCAATTTAGGGCACAGATAAAAGCGAAAACAGTTTTGTGTTTTTTTTTTTTCCTTTAATGACAACACTTGAATCTGAAATTAAACACAGCAGGTAGGAAGATACTGCAGGGATTTTAAAAGGTATCGCACATCTGTATGCTAACAGAGTGGTTTTCACCCATAGAGATGTGGACCCCACAGTGTTTACATTCGCAAATGGGAACTGTATATTTCTTGCAAATACACTGTGTCCTGTTGACCCACTATTTAGAATAGATAATTTCTATCTGTTAATAACAGTTGTGCTTGTTTTAAATGACAGGCCAGTTTTCTAAAAAGTTTTTTACACAGACTGTCTTCCAAGATACATTTTTTGATTTCTGTGACTGTCTGTCTGGCAGGTATGATTTAAATACTGTTCTTCAGCTGTATAAATCAGCACAACTCTACTAGGATCAGATGTATACAATAGAATGGTTGTCATTGCCAAAGGCCACATCCCTCCCCCATTCCAACATGGTATACAACTGAACGACAAAAGGTGTTCTACACTTAGCACAAGTGATTGCAAATTAAATGTCCAAAATGCCCATCCCACAGCAGTTTTCTTAGACGTCTGCAAAATGCAATGGGACCAGTAAGGCTATGGCCCTTTTCCAAAAGGATCTGAAGCATCAGGTACTGGACAGAGGCAGACTGATGTCATCTTGCAGCCTGCAGAGAAATGGCTGCTTTTCTTTTTCAGATTTTCATTTCTGGGGGTAATTTGAAGGGGAATTTGTGCAGGCGCCATAGCCGTGACAACTCCAATGGAAGCAGTTTGACAGTACCTCCTTTCCAAAAAGGCAATTGATATACTATTTTTAATCATACACATCTGACATATTTAGCAGGCATCGTAACTTAGAGAAAGCTTTCTCAGATCTTTGTGGAGTATCTTCATTGTAATTTTCTTGCCCATTGCAGTGAAGACAGCTCAGCTTATAATGGTCATGGAGTCTGTTTTTGGAAAGCAGAAAGATATAAAAAGGAGAACCGATTAAAAACATGAACTCTGAAATTTTCTGAAATACTTTGTCACAAAGCACTGAGTATAAACAAATGCACTATACATAATGTGTTAAAAATCTATTGGTATTTCTGCATAAGGAGTCCGTATAGTGGCTTAGCTTTGATATATTTGTACAGATCATTTAAAAGTCAAGATAATAAAATATTTCATAGAACTCCATATCTCATTTACACTAATTCTCATCATTATATACTTTCAAGGTAAAGAAAAAGCTAGCGGTTAAAAGCTACTTTCTAAGATATTAAAAGTTTATCAATGTAATGTAGATAGAATTTTAACCATAAATTATAATATTCCTATATTTATTTGTAGATTTTTGGATCAGTTTCAAATATTCAAAGCTTTAACTCTTAAATACTTGATTTTATCATAGTTATTTTTAACAAAACTGGTTTTAAATATATGAAAACACTTCTGAGGAATTTTGTTGAGGTCAATTTTTACTGGATGTTGAAACCACTCTTTATTTAAAGAATGCTTTTAAGCAACAAAACTAGCAATAATCTTGATAAAAATCTTAACTTCTCAATTTGGCAACATGAAAGTATCACGGTAATTTTTGTCCTCTGGTTTGTAAAACAACCACATTTTACCACTCCTGATACACACCAAAAGTTTCTGGTTAATTTTTGGATAACTTCCAAGTGTATTCAAACCTTTCTCTTACTATTAAAAGGCTCTTCTAAGGACTTTGGCTCTCCATCACATACATGGTATTTAACAAAGGGCATTTATACATCCAGTTTTCACTATCAGTGTCAAAACAATTGTCATAAACTGGCCCAAACAGGAAAGTCTCAAAACCAAAAAAGATAAAATAAATAATAGATAAAAGAAGTAACGAAGCAGTCCCAAATACATTGCAAACCAGTGATTCCTTCTGGGAAGGCATATGGACAAGCTACAGACTGGCTTGAGTTTTGTGATCTAGTGCTTCCAGACACCAGGCAGAACAGGGTAGAAGGTGGCTGCTCCTTCCTGAAAGTCTTCCCAGTCTCTTAAGAGCCACAGGGTACAGTTAGCTAGGTTGTAGGTAGTGATACACAAATTGAAATTGAACAGCTTCAGTAGTGCTTGACTGTGTATGAGCAGTGCAGTTGCAACCAAGAAAGGAGTTTTTCAATAATTTCCAAAAGCATACAATATCTTTTTATCCACCTGTATGTTTGTTACACGAATTGTGTGAGACTAAAAAATATTTCTTATAAGCTGGGACTTTGATATTCTCAGTTCTTGCAAGGGTACTGGTTGTCCCTGTATGTGAATCATGAAATAATATGGCAAACTTTGAAAATCTATCCAGACTAAGGAACAATAGCTCTTGATGCATTGTCTTTCAGCATCCTAGATCAGTTCACAGGTCTGAACTTCTGAGTTCACCCATGATTCTTTCAGCTGTCTCTGGGAATAGGTGCAACAGCAGCTCAATCCAAACCATTACAAACAATTTACATTACCAGTCCAGGAGGAGATTTTCTTTCTTTTCAAGGTGAGATAGGGCAGGTCACTAAGACTAGGAATTCTATGGGTAGTGGTTGCACTGTAGTGTGGTGTTTTTTCTAACACCAGTGAAGGAACAGAAAGCTTTATTCAGTGTGCAGGCCAGTGTGCTGCAAAGTTGTGTGTCCAAAGGACCAGAGAATGTAGTTCACATGAGGTGGTAAATTCCACTGGGAATTACATATTACTATCATCTAGGTGCCTGTTGCACTTCGAAAGGATGAAGTAAAAGCACAAGTTTTTACTTATCTCTTTGTTTGTTGAAGGGTCTGAAGAGACAGGATTTGCTGAAGATAGTGGCTTTCTGTAGCTCTGATGTCTTCAAACCATTCCATGATGACTCTTCTGTCTTTACTTACAGGTGGTCAATAGATGTGTAATTGAGGCTTTGCCTGTAGCATTATGCAAATTTTTTTCTGCCAGGGATGGTCAGTCCTGTTGCACAAGATATTGGTCATGCATTTGAAGAAAAAATTCTACTTTAGAAACCCTCCTTCCCAAGAAGAACATGGCAATACTTGAAAGCTGAGAATTGGCCTTGTCTTCTTTAATCTTCCACAGATATGTCCCACCTAGTCACTGCCATTTCCATTTCTAAGCTCCTCTAGAACATTGCTGCTTCTGAGGAAGGGCAAAGCCTAAACCTAGACCTTACTCCCCAGCCCCTTCCAGTTCCTGAACATTGTAACAAGGTCTTACATGTTGGTTTCAATATGGTGAGGACTTCATCCTAGCAGACTCAGGACTTGTGTTCATGCACATGGGGCCCTGTGTCTTGCTGCAGTCAAAGGAAGATGAGGATGCCCTCTCATTCCACACCCTTATTTCATGAATATAAGTGACATGAATATAAGTGAATATAACAGGTCATATATATAATTTTAGAGATAGATATATACAGTTGTGTCTATCTCTAAAAAGTATATCTCAAGAAAGTTTTATGGAAGGTGTGCTGACAACTTCATAGTCCTTGTCAATAAACAGGCCAGCCTTGGAAATCATTTTTTAACAGTACAAAATGGGAAACTTATTCCTGCATTACATATAGGTACCAATGTGATCCTGCAAATAAAGTGAATCCAAACATATTCTTTACAAGACATACAATAATAACTGCAATCAAACCTAATATTTCCACAACTGTTTATGCTAATGTTTTCTTACTGTTTTCTTTCTTAGAGTTATTGGCAAAGAACAAAATAAAACCATATTTAAACAGAAAAAGACAACAGGCTTATCATAATGTGGTGCAAGTTATCCTTGTTTGTAGCAGAATTTGAAACCCCTTCTGAAGTCCTGAAATACTGTATTTAAATCATAGTGTTCCCTGCTGGCTTCTGTCAGCAGTGTTTACATCTCAGTATAACATTTGACTCAGCACTGCACTTCCGTAGCTTGCATAACTATGCATTCAGACAGACAGATCCAGTCTAACAAAGACAAGTGTCAGGACTGTTGGAAGAAAATTCAGCACTTACACCAGATCTTTGGAAATATTCAAGAGTCAGGGGTTGTCACTGTGCTTCTTATACCCAGTTTTTACAGAGCAATGAGTGCACTAGGGATAAAATCCCTCCAATGATACCAGCAGTACACCTCCAAATTTCACTACGGCCTGGGTCCCTGTCTCTTTGAGAATTCAGCCGTGGACCTTGGTTCTAGCTGAAGAGAGATGCATTGAAATGCTAGTCCTTTATTGTTTTACATTCTTTTTTTCTAAGTCTGTAGTGAGACCATAAAAACTTCAACAGCACAAATCATATGAGTATCCTATTTATCTTAAGCAGTGCTTTTAAATAATCTGCTTTTTATCTTGTTTGTCAACACTGTGTTTGATGCCCAAAAAGATTTACTCGAAGTGCAAACATTATCAGATACCTACTGTTCCTCTGTAGTACCTCAGGGGGGATTCAAAAATGGCCAGCTTAGATCTCTGTACTTCAAAGTATTTCCCCTGAAACCTTGTTTACAGCATAAGCAGAAAAACAAGGTCCCTTTCCCCTTTTGTACTACCATTAACCACATTAAAGCACAACACTCCACTAAATAATTCCTCTACAACATGCACACAAACTCCACCACCATCTAAAATAGGTCAATTGCTTTCATTTTAGTATGCTAATTTACCCCCACAGAAACGTGATACAGGGAGAGACAAGAATGTTTTACAGTAATTTCTGCCCCATCCCCTGCTGCTCTCCTATGTTATTTCACAGCTTCCCAGAGCTTTATGGTAAGATACAGTGATACCAATCCTGCTTTAAAAAATTACACAAAAGTAGAAATTTTAAAAACTTCCTCTCTTGTTCTCATGTCTTGAACATGTCAGAGAGATTTATAGCAGTTAATCCAATATTTTATTGATCATGTCTTTCTTTTGAGTTGCGGTTTCTTTGTTTTGTTGAAGTGGAGGCTATGGCTGAATTGGATTAAACAGCACATCCTAATGTGCTTCAGTAGTTTTAAACAGAAATCAAGAGGTGTGTACATAAATATGTACACTCTGCACTCTCACCAGGTGTACACACTTTCCAAAAGCCAATTACAGGAGTAACTATTTTGCTGGGTTGACTGTGGCTGGCTACCAGAACCCTGTGCAGGTGCTCTCTCACTCCCTCTCCTCAACACCACAGGGGCAGACACTAAGATGGACAAGCTCACTGGCTGAGATAAAGGCAGTTAAATAACAAAAGTAAAAGCCATGCATGGAATCAAAGAAGAGGAAAAAAAAAACAAACAAGGAAAAAAATTTAAATTAAATTTAGTCTCTACGCGTTGTCATCAAGCAGATGTCCAGTTACTCATTGGAAGCAGGGTCTCAACATTGCTTGGGAAGACAAACATCAGTAACTCCAAACTCCTCCTTCCTTCTCCCCAGTTTTTATTGCCACTCATGACATGGGGTATCCCTTTGGTCATTTGGAACCCCACCCAGCCTCTTACCACCCTCACACATCCTAGCTTTGTAAGGGAGAGAGAAGTGTTTGGTGACTCAGGGTTGATGCTGAGGGGACACTGCTCAGCAATGGCCAAAACACTGGTGTATTGTCAACACTGTTCTAGCCACAAATGCTAAGCACAGCACTATATGAGAAAAGTTAATTCTGTCACAGCCATACCCACTACCCTGTTGAATGGTATCACAAAGTATATTTCTTTTTTAGCAACAATTTGTAGCCTCATCCTTCTCATCTGCTTGTTACAATCCAAAATTATTCTAAGACATAAATGAGGTTATACTTAGGGTATGGAACTAAGGTAGATTAAAAAAACATGATGTAATTTGCATACCTACAAACTTGCAAAGTTCCAGCAACATTAGAAACACACTTAAAAAAAAAATTTTCTTTTTTTAATTAGATTCGCAAGCTTATAAAGTGGAAATTCATGTCTCGAAAGAGATTTCAAACACTGCTGTTTACATTCTTTCACAGCTATTTTCTGGGTTGCAAAGGTAAGTACAATTTTAATGAATGACTTTGTTTTCATAGTGTTCAGTGTTTTCATGAAGTGTGCTTAAATTTAAAGGAACCAAAACCTTTGAAAGACCCATTAAATTAAACATTTCTGTTTCTATTTCTCAATTTTATACTTGATTGAACCTTAAAAAAAGTTTGTCTTATACCAAGGCAAGTATCTGCTGAATTTATCTTGTTATGCTGCAACAATAATATTATTACACCCTCAAAACCCAGTGGCCCTTCTTACAGACCACATAGTTTGTGAGGATGAACTCAGGACAAAACTGTAACATTTCTCATGGTTATCTTAAGTATTATTTGAAAGCTTGTTTCTGCTGTCTTATGGATATGAAGGGAACTGTTAAAGGCAAATTAATGCATCTATTAAGCACAACAAATCATAGCATAGGTAAAATATATCATTCATTTATGGCAGATGAAAGAATTTGAATGCTTTCAGCAATATTTCTGTGGATTTGGAAAATACAAATTTTTGTGCAGGTCGCTGCCAGATAAATCAGCTTATAAAACAGCCTTGAAACTCTTTGTCCTGGGTTCAGCAGCAGCAGTCATTTTCCTCCTCCTTAGTAGCTGGTGCAGTGCTGTGGTTTTGACTTTTGGATTGGGAGCAGTGCTGATAACACCGATGTTTTTAGTTGTTGCTAATTCATGTTTACTCTGACCAAGGACTTCCTGAGTCTCATTCTCTGCCAGGGAAGAGGGGAAGCTGGGAGGAAGCAGAGACAGGACACCTGACCCAAACTAATCAAAGAGGTATTCCATACCACAGCACATCATGCCCAGCATGTAGACCTGGGGGCAGTTACCTGGAAGGGCTAGATCACTGCTCAGTCAGGCTGGTTATTGGTCTGTGGGTGGTGAGCGGTTGTATTCTCTTCCTTTATTATTTCCCTTATTATTATTGGTGGTAGCAGCAGTGGTTTGTATTATACCTTAATTACTGGACAGCTCTTATCTCAACCCATGGGAGTTACATTCTTTTGATTCTCCTCCCATCCCTCCAGGAGCCAGCTGGGGGGGGGGGGGGGGGGGGCAGGGGGAGGGGGGGAAGGGGGGAATGAGACAGAGACTGCAGGGTCTGATTTATGGCTGGGGTTAAATTATGGCAGTTCTTTTTGGAGCCCAGCGTGGGGCACGAAGGGTTGAGATACCGACAGATCTGACCAGAGTGTATCTAATCATATTTGTGATAAGCATTCATTGTTTCAGATTAATGGTCACTCATCACAATGCTGATTTTTTGGCTCTCAAAGTTGTTGCTCTTGATCTCACAGTTTCAGCATATCGTACCTTACTTGCATCTGGTATTTGCTGTGTTAGTGTTTATCAGCTGGGGCCTTGGGCTAAGATTCTTGTTTCATTGTACTTTATGGCAATGACTTGTAATACAATAGAATCATTGATCATGAAACTGATCTGGCTTATGTTCCCATTGTGGACACCACCTCTATACTTTGGGAGGTATATAATGGAAGTGTTTAACAATTACTCATCTTTTTTCTCTTCCTCGGGTGGTCAACCCATGAAGGATACATTCCCTCACACTCCCAGCCCCACCACCAGACTGTTTACTGCATTGTTTGAGAGTTCTGAAGGTTTTGAATGGCCTTTAGGTACCCTTGTGACCTGCCTGCTCATTGTGATGGGGATCAGCATGTTGGCACACATACAGAGTGTGTTTTACCCACAACCATTTTGTCTGATATCAAGAGCTGAGCAGAGCTGGGTTTGGGCCTTGTCTAGGGTTAGACAATAACATAGGAGGAACAGGATATTTCACCTGAGGCTGAACAGTCATGAGTGCAGGATGTGTGGTATAGTATGGGCAAGTATCTAGGCTAGTGGGCCCCTCCAGTGCTTTGAAATTTCACCACTGAACAAGTGCAAAATCCAGAAAAATTAGTAAAACACTTAAATGAGGTGTGTTGTCATTCTGGTCATATCAGAGAGGGACAAATCATGGCAACATGGCCTATGCTTACAAAGCCCTGTTCAACACTATCCAGCACCTTCAAAATGATAAAAATGTCCCTGGATCTGATGGCAGAACAGCTACACCAGCCCCAGCGACAAGTACAGCAGCTACCCAAACTTCAACCGCAATGGACAGTGCAGCTAATCCAGCTCCAAGCACAGCAGCTACACCAGCCCCATTGACAAGCACAGCAGCTACCCAAACCCTGACAACAGATACTGCAGCTAAACCAGAGGACCAATTCATACCAATATTGGTTACTCCTGTACACAAGGCGGAAAGCAAAACAAAGACAAGATGAAGGAACAAGATGAAGAGGCAATGGCAATGCACTTTCTACCTAGGACAGCATCTGATCAGGAGTCATCATCACATGATGAAGAAGAAGAAGAAAAGGTGACTTCTCAACCTCAGACCTCGACCGAGCTATGGAATATGAGAAAAGATTTTACTTGTCAACCAGGGGAGCACATCATCACCTGGTTGCTCCGATGTTGGGACAATGGGGTTGACAGTCATGAATTAGAAAGTAGGGAAGCCAAGCACCTGGGATCACTTGCTAGGGAAGGGGGAATTGACAAAACAATTGCAAGAGAGAAACAGTCCCTCAGCCTTTGCAGGCAGCTCTTGGCAGCTGTGAAAGAAAGGTTTACATGCAAGGATGATGTTAGGAGTTGTTCAGCCAAGTGGACTACTCTAAAGAAAGGCATCCAGTCTCTGAGGGAATCAGCCATCGTAGAGATGATCTATCACATCAAGCCGAATAACAGGGATACACCTATAGATCCAGATGAAGTCGAATGTACATGACACACGTGGTGAAAATTTACATGGAATGCACCGTCATCATATGCCCATTCATTGGCAACAGTAACCTGGAATGACAGAGTACCACTAACAGTGGATGAAATGGTTCATAGACTCCAAGAGTTTGAAGACGATCTCACCCCTTCCATCATTTCAGCTGTGGAAAACCTGTCCCAGGACCTCAAACAATTGAGGGACGATCTATCTGATCTATCCAGCTCCTCACGTGTACCAATCCACATCTCAGCTATGAACAAAAGGCGTCCTACTGAGAGAAGATACAGAAGGCCATACGCCACGGGTCACCCTATGGTTTTACCTGCAGTATCCCGGAGAAGGCATGATGAAGTCAGATGGAAAACCTACCTCAGCTTTGGAGGACGTGGTGCATGAATTGAAGAGGAGAGCAAGGGTCAAGGCTGATCATCCCATGAAAGCTGCAGCTTCAGTCTCTGGTGAGCAGTTTCCCAGATGGAATGGAAGAGCTGATTTTACTCCAGCTCCTGTGATAAAGAAAAATAATCCCTTTCTACAAAACTTAAGTGTCCAATGCTGTGATGACTATTAGAGTGGCCCTGCCTCCAGCCAGGTGGAGGTAGAGGACAATCAGATTTACTGGACTGTGTGAATCAGATGGCCTGGCTCATCAGTCCCATAAAATAATAAGGCTCTAGTAGATACTGGTGCACAGTGTACCCAGATGCCATCAAGCTGTCAAGGAGTGGAACCCATCTGTATTTCTGGAGTGACAGGAGGATCAAAAGAATTGACTGTACTAGAGACTGAAATCAGCCTGACTGGGAGGAAGTGGCAAAAGCACCCCATTGTGACTGGTCCAGAGGCTCCATGCATCCTCGGCATAGACTACCTCAGGAGAGAGTACTTCAAAGACCCAAAAGGCTACTGATGGGCTTTTGGTCTTGCTGCTTTGGAGACTGAGGAAATTGAGCAGCTGTCCACCTTGCCTGGTCTCTCAGAGGATCCTTCTGTTGTGGGGTTGCTGAAGGTCGAAGAACAACAAGTGCCAACCTATCTCGACCACAACAGTGCGCTGGCGGCAACATCGCACCAACCCAGACTTCCTGATTCCCATCCATCAGCTGATCCATAGACTGGAGAGTCAGGGAGTGATCAGCAGGACCCGCTCGCCCTTTAATAGCCCCATATGGCCAGTATGAAAGTCTAACAGAGAGTGGAGACTAACAGTAGACTATTGTGACCTGAACAAAGTCACACCACCATTGAGTGCTGCCGTACCGGACATGCTAGAACTTCAGTATGAACTAGAGTCAAAGGCAGCCAAGTGGTATGCCACGATTGATATTGCCAATGCATTTTTCTCAATTCTTATGGCAGCAGAGTGCAGGCCACAGTTCGCTTTTCTTGGAGGGGTGTTCAGTACACTTGGAACCAACTGCCCCAGGGGTGGAAACACAGCCCTACCATCTGCAATGGACTGATCCAGACTGCCCTGGAACAGGGGCAAGCTCCAGAACACCTGCAATACATTCATTGTGGAGGCAGTGTTCTCACAGGAGAATGGATAATTGGTACATAAACTCTGAAAATCCTGAAAGATACAGCAAGGCCACGAGAGGCCCAAGGAAGCCTAAACAAGCAAGATAAGAAGAAGCTGGATTTCACCAAGTTAATGAGAACTGTGGACTGTTGGCAAGCTTTCGAGGTCAAGTTCCCACACCTGTGCTTAACCAATTACATGCTAGTTGCAAAGGGTCTTCAAGACATGTGTTCAATCATAATATGCCAAATCACTGTAAGTACATGTCAGAAACAGTATTTAAGGGGTTAAGGCTTTGTAATAAATGGCTTTTTGTCAGATCATATTGATCTCTGACTGAGTCCATATATATTCTGTGGCAATTGGGGCCCAAACAGGGACCCCCCTATTTTTTCATATTGAAGCTGAAAGAATTAAAGCGTGTGGCACCGAAGAAAGTGGAAAATGCAGAGCCGCAGGGACATCGGCTGGATTCGATCCGGCAGTACCAGGATCGGGAGGTAAATGCCTCAGAACGGAGCCTAGTGAGCCTGGAAGACACTGCACAGTGCAAATAAGGTAACAGCCGACGGGGTCTGGAAGAGGGTTAGGATGGGGAATCAATTAAGTAAAGAAGAAACGACCATCCTTAATCTCTTCCAGCATATCCTCTCAGCGAGAGGGATAGAATATGATGATAATTTGTTAAGAAGACTATTGCTCTGAAGTAAAGAAAAAGAGCTGATCAAGGGGGTTACTGAAGCTCTTGATCTCGGGACTTGGGAAAAAATTGGGACATGCCTGCGGGATGAAGTTACCTGTGGGTCTAAGGAGGTGAAATCTCTTGCTGCCCCCTGGTGATTAATGAAAGAGACTCTAGCCGCAATAAAGGCAGAGAGAGAGGCTGAAAAATCTGCTTTTACAGTGCTCTTTGACTTGCCTTCACAACAGCAGGGTGCAGCATCTGCATTAGATTCAGCACCCGGTGCTACACCCATGGTAGTGTCGTCTGTCTTGGGCACGAAATATTGTGGCCAAAAACCGGCACACAGTAAAGTATGAATGTTTGAGGACCCTGTGCCTTTCCCCTATCCTATGTCGACAACGCCTTTATCGGTGGTAGCTCCAGTTGATACTTGGGAGCCTGTAGGGGCTACTGAGCAACCGAAACAAACTGATGTTAACCTTTCCGTGCTGCTACTGCCCCTAAACTTAGTCCCCAAGAATTTTTGCAGGGGTGGGAGTCTCCTAAGGAGGAGAGTGTAACTCCGAATAAATACCCACCTCCGCCACTGCTTACATCGCTCCCACCAGAGCCTCAAAATGAGCGGAACTGGGGACAACGGACAAAATCCTTAGATAAAAAATTGCAGAACTTGCGGGACCATCTGGACAAACTGGGGGAGGAAAGGGTCAAGCCCCAGAAAAAACAGAAAAGACAGATAAGATCAGTCCATGTGATATGCCGTTACCACCGACTCCTACATCTAATAAAGCTAATCCGAGTGCCATGAGATGGCGAGGCTGCATTCAGGATGCAATTATAGACGGTACTATCTTACTGATAATTGGTGCATTCTCTGTTATTATAAATTCTCAGGGACAGTCTGTCTGGACTCCTATGGACTGGAAAGCTATGAAAGAAATTAAGGGAGCAATTACTCAGTATGGGTTGTCTTCTTCATATACACAGCAAATGTTATCTGCTTTCTTTTCTAGTAATGTTCTAACTCCAAATGATTGTCTCAGAGTGGCTGTAATTTTATTACCTCCTTCACAGCTCCTACATTTTAAAAGTGGGTTTGAGGAGTTTGCTGCAGGGGCTGCAGACGAGAATTCAGAGTGTAATCCTCATCACCCTTTGCATGGTGTTTCATCTGAAATGTTATTGGGAAAGGGACACTTTCACCCTGATGGGAGTACAAGATCGTATGAAAATTGAAGTTTTACAGCAAGCACAGCAATTGGCTTTAGCTGCTCTGAAAGCTGTGCTGGAAGCAGGAAAGCCTAATCCTTCATATACACCAGTAAAGCAGGGACCTACTGAGCCCTATATGCAGTTTATTGACAGATTGACAGAGGCTATCAAAAAGAATATCGATCTGGCATCTAATGCTAAAGAATCGATGCTTATGTCTCTGGCTATGGAAAATGCTAACCCAGCTTGTAAGCGTATTTTGCAGGCTTTGAAAAAATCTGCTGGTCTTCAAGAAATTATGGATGCATGTTCTAAAGTGGGCACAGCAGAGGAAAAGGCTGGATACATGGCTACTGCCTTCGCCGCTGCTGTTAAACCCCTTCTACAACAAGGTCAGGGTGATCATGGGGGTCCTAAAGGTATGAGATGTCATAATTGTGGACGGATGGGGCATTTTAAAAAGCAGTGTACTGCAAAGAAAATTAGTTCAGCAACCCGCCCCCCTCAGTGTGGTGTTACTGATTTTGCAGACAAATGTATTAAATGTGACAAATTTGGCCACAAGACAATTGAATGTCATTCAAAGTTTAAAAAAGACGGAACCCCTTTGGGAAACTTGAATGTAAGCGCGATGCCACCCCATGCGACGACACAAAATCAGGGTGTCTGGACTGCATCCCCTCCACCACTGCAGGGAGTGCCGGAGTGGATGTGGTAACAGCAATAGATTTTACTATAACTGATACTTCTGTTCATTGTATTCCACCTAAATTAAATGGGCCTCTTGGTCATGGGTTATGTGCTTTGCTACTGGGATGATCATCAACATCAAGGAAAGGAATCTTTGTATTACCTGGTGTAATTAATGCTGACTATACTGGAAATATTGGGATCATGGTGCAAACACATGCTCCTCTAGTCAACATCCCTGAAAATTCGAAAATAGCTCAATTAATTCCATTTGAAGCAAAAGTCCCTCAGACGGGGCCAAAAATTAGAGGAAATCAGGCCTGGGGTTCCATGGGAATACCACAAATTTTATTTGCTTTACACATAGCAAAGTACAAACCTGAGGACAAAGTCTCTATAAGAAGTTGTGATAATCAAACAATTAAGTTGCTTATGTTAATTGATACAGGAGCTGATGTCACTACTACACCATATCACCAATGGCCAAAGACCTGGCCTTTGGAACTTACCACAGCAGGAGTTGTTGGAATAGGGGGAATGCAATCAACTCAAATCAGCCAAGAATTGGTGGATGTGTTTATGTCTGATGGAAGTCATACCCAAATTAGACCATATGTTATGTCTTCTCCTATTGCATTGCTTGGACGAGATGCTCTCAATCAAATAGGAATGAAACTGACCAGAGGAAATTTTTAGTGGCGGACATTGAGGGATGGCCAACCTATAAATTGCAGTGGCTTACTGAAACACCTGTCTGGGTTGATCAATGGCGGCTGACAAAAGAAAAGCTGTCCAATATTCACCAATTGATCAATGAACAGTTAGAAGCAGGCCATATTGTGCCATCCACTAGTCCATGGAATACTCCAATATTTACCATTCCTAAGAAAAATGGAGACTGCTACATGACCTCAGAGCTATCAATGCAGTTAGGAAGGACATGGGAGCTTTGCAATCTGGCTTGCCTAGCCCTTCAGTGATACCTCAGGGCTGGGATTTAATAATAATTGATTTAAAAGACTGTTTTTGTTTTTTCACAATTCCTCTACACCCAAGCGATTGTGAGAAATTTGCTTTCTCTGTCCCAGCAATTAACAAAGGAGAGTCTGCTAAGAGGTATGAATGGGTTGGTTTACCTCAAAGTATGAAAAATTCTCCTGTTATTTGTCAACTGTTGCCTGGGCATTGAAACCAATCCAGCAAAAACTGCAAAAATGTGTTATCTATCACTATATGGATGATATCCTAATTGCAGGCAAAGATCTAAATAAGGACCATCTGCTCTGCCTGCTACAATCAGAATTAGTGAAAGCAGGACTGGTAATTGCACCAGACAAGGTGCAACGTGAAGCCCCTTGGAAATATTTGGGGTGGATCATTTCCAGAACTGCAATTAGGCCTCAAAAAGTTAAAATTACCACACAGATAAAAACCTTGTCTGACGTGCAGAAATTGATGGGTGATATCCAATGGATCCACACTTTGTGTGGAATCACAAATGATGATCTGACCGATCTCATGCCCCTTTTAAAGGGTAACTCAAAGGCAGAACAAAAAAGAGTTCTATCAAAAGCTCAGTATGAGGCCTTAGATCACATCATGACAAAAATCACTACCTCTTATGCTTCTCAATGGAATCCAGATTTACAGGTTATTCTGTTTATTGTCAACAGTGAGTATCATCCATTTAGTCTACTAGCACAGTGGGATCTTCAAAAGACTGATCCTTTATGCCTTTTAGAATGGATTTTCCTGCCTTATCGATTACGTAAAACTGTAACTACTCAGTTAGAAGTATTTGCTCTTCTGATTGTACAAGGTCTTTCATGTTGTCAGGAAATTATGGACTGTGATCCATCACAAATTTGTTTGCCACTTACGAGGGTATGGTTAGACTGGGCACAACAATCTAGCTCTGCTTTTCAGTCTGCTCTGGTAGGTTTTGTTGGTCCTGTTAATATACATTTTCCACCTCATAAGATGTTTACAACGCTAAAGAATAATCAGTTTGAAGATGTTACCTTTTATTCTAGTAAACCTGTTGTAGGATTAACTGTCTTTACAGATGCAAGCAAAATCAATCACACAGCCGGATATGTTTGGCACACAGATGATGGCTGGAAAGAGCAGAAAATACTTGGTCATTTTTTCAATTCACTACAAACACTAGAGCTAGGTGCTGTTATTGCAGTATTTCAGCGATGGCCCCTCTTAATATTGTCTGTGATTCTTTATATGTTGTAGGCATTGTTCAATGTATAGAAAGGGCAATTTGACAAGAAGTCAGTAATCACAGGCTGTGGATCTTGTTAAAAACCTTATTACATCTTGTGAATTCTCGTAAATGTACATATTTCATTATGCATATTCACAGTCATTCAGGCCTTCCAGGAGCCTTAGTGAAGGCAGTAACAAAGTGGATAAATTAGTTGCCCCAGCATGGGCAGGACCCTCTGTAAATATTTTTCAACAAGCTCGAGCATCTCATGCCTTTTTCCACCAATCAGCAAAAATGTTAGTTCCACAGTTTGGACTGTCCCTAGCAGATGCCCGAGGCATTGTGCAGTCTTGCCCTGATTGTCAAGGCCAAGCAGTAGGTATAGGCCTTGGAGTCAACCCTCAAGGCCTCCAGCCTCTTCAGCTTTGGCAAACGGATGTGACTCATGTACCCTCTTTCGGGAAATTGAAATATGTCCATGGTACTATTGACGCTTTTTCTCACTTTGTCTGGGCCACTCACCTGGCTGGTGAGACTGCACGTGCATCTACGTGGTTGTTTTGCAGCTATGGGAGTACCTTTACAGCTAAAAACAGACAATGCACCTAGCTATACCTCTTCAACACTTTCTAAATTTTTGAATACTTGGGGTATTTCTCATGTCACTGGTATTCCTCATTCTCCTACAGGACAAGCTATTATTGAGCGAACACATCAAACTTTGACACAACTGTTGGAAAAACAAAAAACGGGGGAAGAAGGACTTACACCGGTAGCAAGGATACAGAAAGCTGTATATGTTAGGAATTTTTTGCGATTGACAGGAGACTTTAATGACCCCCCTGCCATAATACATGGTCAAGCATTAGGTTCAGGTTATATGACTAAAACTCTGGGTATTCTGGTCCAGGATAACAATTTGGAAACCGGTATTTGGAAAGGTCCTGCAGAAGTAAAACTAACTGGTTGAGGTTATATGTATACGATTACAGATTCTGGTCTGTGGTGGGTGCCAGCTCGATGGGTGAAACTGTGGAAAGAGCCAGCACCGCCCCAGGGCAACCCCTTGTCAGTGACTGAATTAATTGAAATTTGAGCTTAGGACTGGATGTTTTCAGTCCTTCTTAAAGTGAAGGGAGCAATCTTTTTTATGTTAAAGTAAAAAAAAAACCAAAAACCATCCACACCCCCCACACACACCCCCCTGAACCTACAGCAGGACAAACACAGGATACAGGCGTATTGTGTGCATTTCCAGTGGTGGGAAGGTCTTTTGTATGCTCTTATCGGGGTATTGGGCACACTGTGACTCATTTAATACAGTCTCTCTGTGATACTCATGAACTAGAAGTTGGTAAAAATAAGTATGTCCAGGTTTCTATCAACCTTTGGAGACCTTTATAGATATTGCTGGCCAGTTCTTCCAACATAGGCTGGCCACCAGTGTCGGAATGAGTGTGCCTTTTGGTCAGTATAAAAGCCCAAGCCTCATGCGCTGTGGGGGAAGCAGAGCCTCTGTGGGGACGCCCGCTAAAGTTGAGCCTGCCGCCTCGCACTGCAATGGTGCTTCTCGGAGCTGGTTTCCTGTTAGTCTCCACAGGGTCCTTGTGCTATGTTCTGTACGTGGGACTGTAGTGGGAGTAATGGTTGTCTGGATTTTGTGCTTCAAATATTGTAGTTGTGTGGAGTGTGCTTGTGGGATCCCATATGTGTGTGTGTGTGTGTGTGTGTGTGTGTGTGTGTGTGTGTGTGTGTGTGTTGAGGGCAATCGATGTTTTGTGTATTTTTTTTGTTGTTGGGTTCATGTAAAAGTTTTTAACGGGTAGCAGTTTAACATTTCGGGCAAGAAAGGGTTAATGCAAAAGTGCGGCTGCCGGCAGGTATTTATGGCTGCTGCTGAAGCAGGCAGGCAGGCGGCGGTAGCGGCTGCCGAGCAGGCCAGCGTTTGCAGGGTGAGCGACTCTGTGGCAAAAAAAAAAAAAAAAAAAAAAAAAAAAAAAAAAAAAAAAAGAGGCAATGATGCAGCAAACTCCGTGATTGTTAACAATGTGCAGTTTAACCTGTCTGCTTCTCAAGAACTGATAACCTGGGGGAGGGGGTATATTTGTGTCCTCCTGCCTACAGGTCCATGGCGACTGCCTGCAGTTTGTCAAGCCTTGCCATGAGCTGGACAGACGAATGGAAAAACCTGATGCCTCAGCTACAGGAGCTGACCGTGAATACCCCAAGCAGAATAAGCTAGAGGAAGAGAAAAATGAATGATTGCAAAACATCACTTGGGGGCAAATGAAAAGTAACATCCTGAATATGTGTGCTTGTAAAGTAGCTATTATTAGAGGCTGTGATTTTGTGCATAAAACCACCTGTATTTACTAGCCAGTTGCTAATAAGAAACTACACCTTGTGTTGTATAGATTTGTCACTTGTAAAAGAGATGTTAGAGTATGGAAATTTGCAGTAGCTGCTAGAAAATGCTAAGGCAAAAGCTGGAAAAATTCTAATACAATGATAGTGTTATAAAGCAGGTGATGGAACAAATTAAGAGGGTGGGAGAATTCCACTGGTAAGAAATTTCTTTGGCTAGTCCCTCGCTGCCATCAGCATCTTCAACATGCTGCTGCACCCTGTAGTAGTTACTCTGCTAATGTAAATCTGTGTGCGCCTTGCTGTAGTAGCGACTTGTTACTGGATGAAGCAGGTGAAACTGTGCATTGACAGCAAGGTGCAAGGACTGAGGCTGACAAAATGCCTGCTACCACAGTCAAGGGCAAGACTGGGTTGGCCTCTGTGTTTGCCACCAAGAAGAACCTTTAGCTCCGCTGTTGGCAGCGACCCAGCAGGCATGGAGCAGTGGGGACACAAGCCATGCCAGACCTTGATGTGACCAGAGAGCCATACAGCAGAAAAAAGGGGCAGGCCCAGCAGCCTGTAGTCGGCATGTATTGGAGATATGATCTAGCCCAAATCCCCTGCTTAATTAGGGTCATCCAAAACATATATAAAACAAAAAGGGGGAGATGTGGAGGCAGTGTTCTCACAGGAGAATGGATAATTGGTACATAAACTCTGAAAATCCTGAAAGATACAGCAAGGCCACGAGAGGCCCAAGGAAGCCTAAACAAGCAAGATAAGAAGAAGCTGGATTTCACCAAGTTAATGAGAACTGTGGACTGTTGGCAAGCTTTTGAGGTCAAGTTTCCACACCTGTGCTTAACCAATTATACGCTAGTTGCAAAGGGTCTTCAAGATAGGTATCCAATCATAATATGCCAAATCACTGTAAGTGCATGTAAGAAACAGTATTTAAGGGGTTAAGGCTTTGTAATAAATGGCTTTTTGTCTGATCATATTGATCTCTGACTGATTACATATATATTCTGTGGCAATTCATGACATTATCGTGTGGGGCGATACAGCGGATGAAGTCTTTGAGAAAGGGAGGAAAATAATCCAAACCCTGCTGAAAGCCGGTTTTCACATAAAACAGAGTAAGGTCAAGGGACCTGCATGGGAGATTCCATTTTTGGGAATAAAATGGCAAGATGGACATCACCAGATCCCCACAGATGTGATCAACAAGATAACAGCAATGTCTCCACCAACTAATAAGAAGGAAACACAAGCTTTCTTCGGTGCTGTGGGGTTCTGGAGAATGCACATCCCAAATTACAGTTCCATTATAAGCCCTCTCTATCATGTGACCCAGAAGAAGAATGATTTTAAATGGAGCCCTGAGCAACAACAAGCCTTTGAGCAAATTAAACACGAGATAGTTCATGCAGTAGCCCTTGGACCAGTCCGGACCGGGCCAGATGTAAAAAATGTGCTGTACACTGCAGCTGGGGAGAATGGTCCTACCTGGAGCCTCTGGCAGAAAGCTCCAGGGGAGACTTGAGGTTGACTCCCCAGCTTTTGGAGTTGGGGATACAAAGGATCTGAGGCCAGCTATACCCCAACCGAGAAAGAGATGCTGGCAGCCTATGAAGGGGTTCGAGCTGCTTCGGAAGTGATTGGCACTGAAGCACAGCTCCTCCTGGCACCCCGGTTGCCCGTGCTGGGCTGGATGTTCAAAGTCAGGGCCTCCTCTACACATCATGCAACTGATGCTACATGGAGTAAGTGGGCTGCACTAATTACACAACAAGCTCGAATAGGAAATCCCAGTTGTCCAGGAATTCTAGAAGTCACCATGGACTGGCCAGAGGGCAAAGATTTCGGAATGTCACCAGAGGAGGAGGTGATGCGTGTTGAAGGGGCCCCACCATATAATAAACTGTCAGAAAGTGAAAAGCAGTATGCCTTGTTTACTGATGGGTCCCGCCGTATTGTGGGAAAGCATCAGAGATGGAAGGCAGCTGTACGGAATCCTGGACAACAAGCTGCAGAAACTGCTGAAGGAGAGGGTGAATCGAGTCAGTTTGCAGAGGTGAAAGCCATCCAGCTGGCCCTGGACATTGCTGAACGAGAAAAGTGGCCAGTACTTTATCTCTATACTGACTCATGGATGGTGGCAAATGCCCTGTGGGGGTGGCTGCAGCAATGGAAGCAGAGCAACTGGCAACGCAGAGGTAAACCCATCTGGGCTGCTGCACTGTGGTAAGATATCACTGCCTGGGTGCAGAACCTGGTGGTGAAGATACTCCATGTAGATGCTCATGTACTCAAGAGCTGGGGCACTGAGGAACACCAGAACAAACAACAAGTGGATAAAGCTGCTAAGATTGAAGTGGCTCAGATGGACTCAGATTGGCAACATAATGGTGAATTATTTTTGGTCTGGTGGGCCCATGACACCTCAGGCCATCAGGGCAGAGATGAAATATACAAATGGGCTTGTGATCAAGAGATGGATTTAACAATAGACACTATTGACCAGGTTATTCATGACTGTGAAAAGTGCTGTAATTAAGCAAGCCAAGCAGTTAAAGCCTCTTTGGTATGGAGGACGATGGCTGAAGCACAAATATGGGGAGGCCTGGCAGATTGACTATATCACACTCCCACCAGCCCGCCAAGGCAAGCGCCATGTGCTTACCATGGTGGAAGCAACCACCGGGTGGTTGGAAACACAAACTGTGCCTCACGTCACTGCCCGGAACACTATCCTAGGCCTTGAGAAACAGATTTTGTGGGACACGGCACCCCAGAGAGAGCTGAGTCAGACAATGGGACTCATTTCCAAAACAACCTTATAGACGGGCCAAAGAGCATGGCATTGAGTGGCTATATCACATCCCCTATCATGCACCAGCCTCTGGGAATATTGGACAGTACAATGAGCTGTTAAAAACTACACTGAGAGCAATGGGTGGTGGGACTTCCAAGCATTGGGATACACACTTACCAAAGGCCACCTGGTTGGTCAACACCAGAGGTTCTGCCAACAGGGCTGGCCCAGCCTAGTCAGAACTTTTACATATTGTAGAGGGGGACAAAGTTTCCGTGGTGCACATAAAGAATTTGCTGGGGAAGACAGTCTGGGTTATTCCTGCTTCAGGTGAAGGCAAACCCACTCATGGGATTGTTTTTGCTCAGGGACCCAGATATACTTGGTGGGTAATGCTTGAAGATGGGGAAGTCCAATGTATACCTCAAGAGGATTTGATTTTAGGGGAAAACAGCCAATGAACTCAATTGTATGCTGTTGCCTGCTATGTAGCACTTTTATAGCCCACCAACAAGATGTCTTCAGGTCACCAGCAATTGTCCCTGACTTCCTTCAAACCATCATCCCAACAAAGAATGAACTTTGATGAACCTAGATGAGTTCTGCCATAAAAGAACGATCAGCATCAGCAGGCAATGAACCAACACTGCACACAGCCTCTCCTGCTCTGAAAGACTGTTACAAGAGATGGAGCCCAACATCATGGACTGGATGGACTCAGCAGCTTTACAGGGATTGGTCCATGCGCTAAGGAATGATATCTCTCTCTCTCTCTCTCTGTGGATGTGTATATATATATATATGAGACAAGAGTGATAGTATAATGAAAATGTGGGATCTGAACATGATGTGAATGATATGGAATAAAGGGTGGATACTCTCCTGGGTTCAGCAGCAGCAGTCATTTTTCTCCTTTTAGTAGCTGGCGCAGTGCTGTGGTTTTGACTTTTGGCCTGGAAACAGTGCTGATAACACCAAAGGTTTTAGTTGTTGCTAAGTCATGTTTACTCTGACCAAGGACTTCCTGAGTCTCATTCTCTGCCAGGGAAGAGGGGAAGCTGGGAGGAAGCAGAGACAGGACACCTGACCCAAACTAATCAAAGAGGTATTCCATACCACAGCACATCATGCCCAGCATGTAGAACTGGGAGGAGTTACCCAGAAGGGCTAGATCACTGCTCAGTCGGGCTGGGTATCAGTTGGAGGTTGGTGAGCGGTTGTGTTCTCTTCCCTTGTCATTTCCCTTATCATTATTATTGGTGGTAGCAGCAGTGGTTTGTGTTATACCTTAATTACTGGACTGTTTTTATCTCAACACGTGGGAGTTGCATTCTTCAATTCTCCTCCTCATCTCTCTGGAAGTGGGTGGGGGAAGGTAGGAGTGAGAGAGGGACTGCATGGTTCTGATTTACGGCCCGTACTTAAACCACGACACTCTTCTAAACTAAAAACCTGAAGGTTGTGTCTGCATGTCAGCTTTCTGCCTTATGCATTTCACAGAATCATAGAACAGGTTGAGTTGGCAGGGACCTCACAGATCATCTAGTTCCAGCCCCTCTGCTGTGGGTAGGGACACCTTCCACTAAACCAGGTTGCTCGAAGCCCCATCCAACCTAGCCTTGAACATTTCCAGTCATAGAGCATCCTTGACTTCTCTGGCAACTTATTCCAGTGCCTGAGCACCCTCATAGTAAAGAATTTTTTCCTTATGTCTAATATAAATTTACCCTCTTTCAGTTTAAAGTCTTTCCCCCTTGTCCTGTCACTACAAGCGCTTGTAAAGATTCCCTCTCCAGACTTCTTATAGGTCGCCTTAGGTACTAGAAAGCTGCAGTAAGGTCTCCCCAAAGCCTTCTCTTGTCCAGGCTGAAGAATCCTAATTCTCTCAGCCTGTCTTCACAGGACAGGTACTTGAGCCCTCTGCTCAGATCTGTGGCCCTTCTTTGCACCTGCTTGAGCGGATATATATATCTAATATAATGTTATGTAATCAAGTCAGTTGTTTGTTCATTTGTTCACTTTTCCTAGAAGATTCTCATTTTAGAATTATTTTTTCCACAACAGCAAATAATTTATCCCATCTTTTGAGTATATTATATATCATAATCTCTTAATTGTATTTTAATCAAAGCTTCATATTTAAAATAAAAGTAATTTCTCCAAACACCTTCTGGTTACAATGTCTTTTTTTTCATTAACAAATCCACGTAAGGTCTACTTTAAGAAGTCCTTGAACAAGCTTTATTCACCTATATGCTCTTGTTTTACTGTGTTGTGGTTTTTTTTAGTGGTTTGTTAGTTTTTTATATTTTCAGTTACATACTAGGGGAACTACCAATATGGAAAATGGTTTGTTCTATCTTTAATTCAAATCACAAGGCAGGAAAATAAAAACCAGAAAAGATATTTTCATTTTCAGGTTAATTTGTGGTAAAACATCAGACTATACTTGTCAGCTAGGAAGATTATCCTCACTAAAGAAAGGAGAAGGATTTAGTTTTAGTGAGATGGGAGTCATGTTGTGTGTTACAGTCTTGGTGGTATTAACTGAATTTCACATGCCAAGATTCAGGATATGTTGTCCCACAACCTCTGAATAATGACAGTGAAAGACGTTTTGTACTTGGGAGAGCTGATGCAAATTTGTAACCAAAGTTCTCTACAAACAAGAAGCAAAAAGAGGATAAAATCTTGACCTCATCCATTCATCTGTGCTTTCAAATCAGAAAGGGTTTTTCACCCACTTTGCGGCTACAAAGTGCTGCTAATCTTTGATGAAACACTGACATTTTACCAATCTCAATAACACCTGGTAAGTACCTCCTGTTGATAATAGTACTGTGTTTTAATGAACAAATAAATGTCTTATCTACCATTCTTGGCAAGAAATGCCAGCTTTTGAGGCAGAGCACCAGCTCTCCCATTGTTACTTGGGCTAATTGACTCATTGGATGAAGTTAAATCACACTATCCCCAGTGGGATATATGTTTGCCAGCAATCAATAGCTCAACAAGATCCACAAGGCAGGTAATTAAGTGGAAAGTAATTAATACCCATCAAATGTTTTATTAACTGTTTGCCATTCCTTCACTAAGAAGTACCAGTGTACCGAAAATAAGGCTATGAAGAAAGGGATAAATATGATCTGTCTTGTGATAAGCTAAGTGTTATTGCTTAATTCTTCACTGATCTCTGCACCATTTCAAAGTAGCATCTCATACGCATGGATGTTCCGGTCTTACACGCCAGGAGAGACTCTCAGCTGGCACTGGCCTACAGATTTGGCTGATGCCTGAAGAAAATAAGTCATTTCAGTCCAAACCAACAGAATTACATTGCGTATGGTAAGTATTTTTAATATTCCTTTTTGCAGTAACATTTTATCTGCCATTTAAGTGAGACAAGACACATAAGGGAATGTAAAATCTCTCATGCTCACCAATGAAGCTGGGAAGGCAAACAAAAAAAAAATTTGGCACAAAACTGTAGGAACAGTTATTCCCAACTATATCAGCAGACACCCACCCCCATATTCCTTGCCCCCATAAACTTATTACTACTTCTTTTGTGTATCTTGAGCACTTTACTGACTGACTTTAAAATGATAGACAGTAATGCATCATGGAGACTAAGACAGGGATGGATTTCTGCTTTAGAAAATTTCCTGAGTGAATTTTCACCTTGTTCAACAGCCTGCAAAACTGAAAGACCACTGAAAAGAAAGCTTTCTCCCATTACAAGGAGCCTCCCTTCGTTCTTCTTTATCAGCCTTTCCAGCAGCAGGAGTTAGGCTCACCATTCTTTTCATCTGTTACTTACCTGGGTTTTTATTCAAGATTTTCTTTTGCTTATTATTGCCACTTATATATAACTCAAAAACACTGAGACAGCAGTAATCCTATAACCATTATTTTAACAATAAGTAGTCACTTTCCTTTGCAACACTAGGCACCTTCACAGAACCTTTGCCTAGCGCTATTTCAGGGACAGAGTTTGGCATCTCACAGTATGTCTGTAAGAGGACTCAGCTACTGGAGCAATTGACATTTCTGGAATTTATAAATATCAGTTCTTTTCCTGTCTTTTGATTCTGAATGGTGCATCCTCTGCAAAATACCTCTTCTAAATTTTACTCCTGAACTGAGGCTGCCTGTTTGATTCAGAATCTAGCCCAGACTTTTAAGACTCCTCTTGTGTTAGAAACACCTTTTCTCCCTCAAAATATCAACAAAAGTGTAAAGGCTTGGGAATAAAGTGGAGGTACAAGAAAACAGGTAGCTGTGTACACTGGTGGGCATTACCAGTGCCTTTTATAAAGACATAAAGGAGCAGAAATCTTCCTTAATGACAGTGTTTCCTAATTCTTGCAGAGGAATTAGGAAACAGAGTGGTGGGAGAAAGGTTTGTCTTCCCTGACCTTTGGTAGTGGTGCCTCTAAACTGTACTCTTCTGCCTATAAATATTTTCCCCCTCCATTACTAAAACTTCCTGCCCATCTTTCCAATCAATTTAAGATACTAAGTAATGCCTGTCTTTCTGCCTTTGGGAGGATATACCCTTTTTATCAGCTACAATGGGACTCAAACCAAAAAAAAAACAAACCAGCTTTTCATTGTGGGACACAGCTTCCAGTCTGGATAGACATTCGTATCTGGAGAAAAAGTCACTATATAATAATGGTTTCCTGATAGCCTGGCCAACAGGCCCCTTGCTCATGAGGTAAAACAGGGTGAAAATATAAAAATGAAGGCAAACAGCAGCTTGTTGCTTTAGCAGTAAATAGATTTAGGTACACATTCACAGATGGCATTCATAATTACAACCAGAGTCCTTAAAGGAAAACATAGAGAATCCAAAATTACCCAGTGATTTATTCAAGATTAAATTTTCTGCTTGTCCAAAATCCACTCTTTTGGTACCGTTTTATTCTGGTACAACTATTCCTTGCCAAAATGAGCCTCACATAAGCTCTTTTTGTGTTCTGAAGATTGATGTGAAGAAGACAGACTCAAACATAGTAAGCATTTTTAACTTTTTTTTTGTGTGTGTGGTATCTCTTAGGGTTATTTTTCAGACATTCTAAACAAAGCTGAATCTTATGTTGCTGTGCAAGCAAAACTTGCTGTCAAAGTCTGAGGGACTAAGAATACAGTCCAAGAGGAAGGAATAAAGATCTGTAATATAAGTACAGAAAGTAGAAACTCATCCTCTATTTTCTGCTATAAAGTATAACAAATAATATAGATTAAATATGCTGTGTGTACTTTTATATATGCTTGTTTTAAATCTGTACCAATGTGTATTGTATTCATGTGTTTTGAATGCCCCAGTGCAGTCAAATATACACAGCAGGACTAGGTGGATTTATAGATTATATCACTATTCTGAACATTTTCGATTTCTTATAATCTGTAGATCTATGTATACTAAGTACAAAACATTTGGTTGAACAAAAAGTCTTCTCTGATACGTACACAAAGAGTTCCCAAATGATTTCTGTGCTGCTGACTTCAGTGGGAGTAGAATGTATGTATTGGAGGGCAAAAGACAGCTATTCTATTTATAGTCTAACCTTCCCAGACAAAATGAGCCGGCTGGGTGTCCTTTAGTCTCTCATCTACAGTCCCTAACACTTTCTGAATAATCTTTTATCATTTAATCTAATCTGTTAACATATAAACTGTAGCAGAAGACATCATTTAATGAGTAAGTGCAACAAAATAAAAACAGAAAACAATCTACTAATCAGCTACTTTTGAAACACACAAAAATTATAAACCTTTTCCCTTATTTCTGAATAATTCATGTCCAAGTACTGTTAATTTATAAAAAAATAATATGTTGACTAGTTATCTACCAGAGATATCTTGGAATTTCCCATTTAGTACAGAAAAATTAGTAGAGTTTAAGAAAAAGCACGGTTTTCAGAACTTTTTTAAAAAGAGCAAAATAGCAAAAAAATCAAATCAAGCAACTTTATCTGTGTGTATTCATTTTTCTTTTATTTTGAGACAGCTGTGTAGTCATACAGGTGGTCTGCTGTTTCATAATGACTTTTCATTTTGTTTGGATATTTCAAAAAATCACAGAAAATCAAGTCGATTTTGGCATCAATAAAAAAGAGAAAGGGAAAAAGATGTATTTTATGAAGGGAAAAAAGAAAAAAAACATCTATACTGTTAAAACTTTACAATTAGAAAGGATCCACAGCAAAACACCTATTACGGGTTTGTTTTTTGTTTTTTTTTCCACTCTCTCAGCTGTGCAAATAAAGCATGAGTTTAAATTGGGCTCAGGCCACATTAAAGGCATAGTACTTTCACACTTGAGGAAAGGGGAACAATCAAATTCAGCTTGATCATAATTTAGGTTCAGAAAAAGGTAGACATAAACAGTATCAAAACAAGGTCAAACTCCAGTTCAGCCTGGCTGAATCTGTGACCTCTCAACCTGACTTAGTTTTTCTTTTTCTCTTAGCCATAGAATACCTTCCCTATCTTCCTCATAATGGTTCTGGTAATATTTGAGTTTGTAATTCTAACACCTTATTGAAATAGAAAAGATTTTGGTTCAGGATTTGGCCATAGGCTTTGAAAAATACTATTTTTAAAATTCTGAGTATCTCTGTGGAGTGGTATCACCAAAAACTTCATATTAAACATTCCTCCAAAGCCACACATTTTTCTGGGCTGGGTAACCTGGCAAACAAAACTCCTGAGCCTGATGCTAGGCCTCCCCTTCCGAGAACAGTGGAGGTGTGCTTGAAGAGCCTGCCTTCAGAAACTGTAGCCTTGGATCTGCTCTCTGCATCTGTGAGTAAATGGTTATTTCCATCTAGAGTTGCCAAGAAAATCATAATCACCCTTATTTGACAGATGGTCACTGGATAGCAGTAAAAAACAGATACAGAGGAAGCAGTGGAAATGTAAAGTCTTCCAGGAAAAAACAAAAAAAATAGGTAAAGAAGAAGCACTACTCAAAAATATAAATGAACAGTGTGGAAGGGGATTCTCTCTAAAAGACTGCAGCTCTACTGAATGTGTTCATTTCAACTCTTGTCTGATTCCACCATAAATCTCTTAGCACACATAAAGTATCAGATATTTAAGGACTGGCCCTTCTGCCAAATGCTCACCATCAAAATCACTTTTGTGATTCTGTATGTTAAAAAAAGAAAATATTTAAAAGCTGGTAAGCAATTGGGTTTAAAAGTCTGCAGGATAGTCACAATGCTTCAAGTGGTAGCAAAAGTATAGAAAAAAAAAAGTGATTCTTTCTGCTTGTTTGCCAATTGGGACCCCGTGTTTCAGACTCTGCTGTGGAAGACATGGATATACTGGAGTGAGACCAGCAAAGCTATCAAGTTGGCCAGGATGCTGGAGCACATGACTTCCAAGGAGTGTCTGTGAGCTAAGTTTGTTTGGCCTCAGGAGAAAAAGAAAGTCTGAGAATTGGTGGCTGGCCACAGGTCCATAATGGAGACAATGTAAGCATAACAAAGCTAGAAACTTTGTCAAGAAATGCTGGGTATATCCTAGGAAAAAACTTTTCATCATGAGTATGGTCAAGCAGTAGAAAAGATCACTCAGAGACAGCTTGATATCACTTTCCTTACAGATACTCCAAACTCAATTGGACATAGCCATAAGCATATACTAACTGGACTTCGATTCAGCAGGATTCCAACCAGGGTTCCTTCAGATTGCCTGTACAATCTAAGCTATTCCTTGGTTCTAAGTGTTAGCATTCACTGTTAAAATGAAAACATCAGGAAAGGTTTCTCAGGTCTTGGTTTCTGATGGAAAGACAGAATCCATTCTTTCATTTGAATAAGTAACTGTTTAATAGTTAGGTGCTATTTATTTGCAGATAATTCAATGCCTATGGCAGGCCAGAAACATAATGGAATTGAAAGTAAGGCAGATGTTGCTGTGCATATAATTCTGAGTTTTAAGAATTACTTGTATAATTTGTGTTAGAGATATTTTGTATTGTCTTGAAAACAATCTCTATTTCTTGATCTGGTTGTGAATCATACAAAGCTGTTGGCAGAATTTTCTTTTTTGTTTTCTTTGATGAAAACTCTTGCTTTTTTTTTCATGAAAAAGGGGGAAAAGAGAATGAAATCTGTTTGGGAGTACAGGAAACACTTTACCTGTATTATACGGGCTACCTGAGGATCCTCACTATGAAATGGAATTCATGTTTATCCAGAGTTGTTACAAAGCTCCTGAATAAAAGCTCCATTCCTAGTCCTCCCCTGGGATTCCCACTACTGAATACCACCACAGACCAGGAATTCATTTAGCCTCACATGCAAAGGATCTGATCACAGCTTCTCATGTATTTTTACTTTAAGAATGACACTTTCCAAGTTGATAGTCTGTTCTATCCCTAAATTTTTACAAACCTACAATATTTTATAATTAAAGTAACCTACATGTTTTTTGATTGAATTAACAAAAATCTGTGCTTCCTCTTAGTGTAATTTTCAATTTATAAACCAGAGAAATATGAAAGACTCAAAGGACATTCTGTGATTGTGTGATATTGTGACAAGCAGAGCAGAAGAATCTGCAAAAATCACCTACCTTATCTTCATGATATGGGAGTAAGAAAGGAACATGTCCTAGAGAACAGTGCAGCAAAGCCAAGCGGTGGCATAGATGCTTTTCCCAGGTTCTACATAGCTGCTTGAAGTAGCTCTATGCAAGCCTCTTAAATGAATAGCAGAAAAAAAAAAGATCAGCCTAGCTCTTGATTTAGGAGTGAGGGCAGAATTGTAATTTTGTTTTTATCATTACCACTGGGCTCAACAGTAAGAGCAGCAGGAGGAAGCACAATGGAATCAAATTCTGTTTCAGATTTTCTTGATGTTTCAGAAGTCTATGTGGGGTTTTACATGTTGGTTGTGGTAAATTTTCTCATTTTCTGATTTCCTCTTAGGTTCCTGAGTCATCTTCTAGCCTAGTCACTGAGCTTTGGTGCAGACCTAAAGTCAAAAGTTTTTTTTCTTTGTGTTCTTGTGCTTGACTACTTTCAAATCAGATCAAAATGTATACTGTCACTAAAAAAAGAAAAGGTAAAAAAAAAAAAAAAAAAGAGAAAAGAAAAAAAATATCACCACACACACTTTATTCTTTTAGATATTTTTTTAAAGAAAAAGCTTTGGAAAATACTATTTGGGGTTCTTCCTTTCATGAGATCTTTTACAGTAAGTGTTTTTTTTAATAGTGAGAAAGTGTAACACAGTATTTTTTGAGACTCTGTGTTAGCTGCATGTTTTTCCTTATGTTTTTCCAATTTTTTCTAGGCTTGAAAACAAAAGAATTTTGTTCAGGGTTTCACCTGTTAGCTTTGATTATATGCTGTTGTACAAGAAAAGCTACAGCATGCAGAATACAAGTAGTTACTAGTCATTGCAGAGAGATGAGAGAGAGAAACTGGAGAAGACAAGGAAGTCTATTTTGGGGTTGGTTTTGTTTAGAATTTGGGGGTTTTTGGTTGTTTGGGGGTTTAATGTTAAAACAGACAAAGTATGTGGTTCATAAAATAACATAAACATTACATAAGGCTGAAAGATAAATATAAGTGGTGACAAAGAACATTGCTAGAAAGCTTTGCGGGTCTTTATCAAAACATTAATAGTTAAAGATGAATAAATGTAGAAAAGCAAAGACAGACCTCTCAGGATCAGCGTGGAGGAGCCTGGCTGGTGTTAGGAGGTTAGAACCAGAAAAACTTATGCAGACTAATGGGAAAGAGGGAGTAGATAAGCATGATCCAGTTCATTACTTCAAATTGTAAAATTAAAAAGACCAAGTTGTAGTTTATTATTACAACCTCTGCTTTCAGAACAATTAATTCTTCCTTAATATGCAACTCTTTTCTGGCTTTACAACCGTTCCTTTTTCAGTGGTTACTAGTACAATACACTCCACCTTGCAATATTAAAATAACAACTAGGAAAATTTCATACTGCTGAGATGTTCTTGCTCTTCAAGTTATGTGTTTTGTCACTATTTCTATTGATTAGGTTTACTGCCAATGCACTGCTATCATTATTATTGCTGTTGTGTTTTAAAATAAGCATTCTTTTGTAATAATTGTTATGAAAAGAATACATTAGGGAAACACTAATGAATGGATATATGGACATTACCTTGCCTGCTACTGCATGTAAGGAATCTGTTCAAGGCTGAAACTCTTCATTACTAACAGCAGTTGGAAATGTTTCTGTTAAAAAATCCATACTAATGGTTCACAAAACATTTTTTATTAGGACTACCACATTTTCAGCTAAAATGTTAAAATGTTTCTTTGGAAAAACAAATTTCAGTTCTGCGTTTTTGAGAATTTCTCACCTCTTTCCCTCCTTTTTTTCACTAAAAACGTCGTAAAAAAGCAAGAGGCTCTACAATTAACCAATTGTAACTTCAAAAAATTAATTGAGTTAAGAGTATTAAACCCCCCACCCCGAAACTACTTGGATTTGGTTACATTTTTGTTTTTCTCCACAGGTGGATGAATTCTGTGAAGAAAAATAAAGGGGTGGGGGCAGGGAGAGGACATGGAAAAACTTTTGGGGGAACTTCTGGGGGAATTTTGAAACTATGAAAACTAATTCAATTTGAAGTGCCTCTTAAGTGCCCCCCCCAAATAAAGCTAGACTCGGTCTTGAAGAGTTATAATGAAATCATGTTTTTCAATTTTGCAGACAGCTTTTTTTGATAACAGCTGCACATTTTTTATTGATTAGAGTCATGCTGTGGCCATACCAACTCTTCACAGCTGCAGAATGCTTAAATGAAAGAAGCAATTAGAACAGAAGTGGTCAGCAAATTTTCTTACTTGCTCTAACAAGCCCCACTAAAATATATAACTGATGTATACCTGAGAGCATTCTTACCTGATATCTCACATTTTACTGCTCACTTCGGAAGATTGGTTGGAGTTATACAACTTTTCTAGGATTCATAGCCATTATCTACTTTTTTTCCTGACTTATATTGAACAGATATAGCACTTATGGATGAAGGATCTTAAATTTCACTTTATTTCTCTTTCACCATGATATACATTTTAATCTTTTATAAGATAGATCATTTAAATGATGGTCTGAAGTTAAAACACACTTGGAAACCAATCTGTAGATATTCAACAGGCTAAAAAGGTGTGTTCAGGAGCAGAGTGGGAATTCCTATGGTCTTAAAGATAGGTTATTTTAAAACTTTACATACAAAAAAATGTATGTGAAAAGTCAGCTATATTAAATCGCGATTCAATGGCACCATAAGCTTTCAGGATAGTTGCACCATAATATTCAGGGACAGAAACTTACAAAATGCTGGTAGAGTTGGAACTGTATATGGTGTACTAGAGATGAGTGAATGTAAGGGGTAACTTTCCCTGTTGTTCTAGCAGAGAGAAAAACAGAAGAAAACAGTGATTAAACAGGACCTGAGGAAGGTGAAGAAAAAAATCTTTTTAGATTGCTTTGTAGTATTTTGTCTCAGCTATAAAATAATGTAAAATTTCAACTAAAAAACATCACCCTGGTAGCAGCCATACAAACAACAGCAATTTTCAAATGATGCTTTTGTAATAATATGTCATTTAAAGGTCAGAAATGTGATTCCTGCATAAGCTTTGTTGAATGTGATTTACATAACAACAGGAGACTCTGCTCTTAGGTTATAACAGGCTTTACTCCTACCAGGGACAATCAGGAACCTGCACAATGGTCCTCAGAATGAAATTGTGCAAAGCAAACAATTACTGTAACAGCATAGTGAAAGATGGCGAAATGCAGAAATGAGGTGAAAAGTGTGATGGGAGATTGCTTCCATCTAGTATTTAGGAAGGTTATAGATTGCATTAGCTGCAATTCCTAACGAGTATTTTTGTAAACCTATGAGTCCTTGTACAATACAGATTTTGACAATTCCCATAATATAAAATGGCTCAAACTACCATTACAATCAACAGTCATTACAATCAACTGCAGGAAATGACAGGAAGATGCTGAAAAGTCTTTTCTGCTGGTTGTCATTCACTGAAACTGACCTCAGACCATTTTTTTCCTTGCTGATTAGACCATCCCTTACTGCAGCCAAAACTCCAATTTGCTACAAAAGAATAACACAGTAATTCTTTGTTGCTGGGATTTTTTGTTGTCTTGTCACTTTATGCAGACTTCTAACATTTTGCCAGTGACAAGAGTACAGATCAAAGACGTTCAGGGTGTTTTAACAGATTTTTGGGTGCTGACTATCACTGTCTTTGCTTATTTTATGTCACTATAATTACAAGCTGAAAAAAAAAGGACAGCCTTGCCTCTAAAAAGATGCTAACAAGGACTTTCTACCTGAAAAAGCCCACAACTTCCCCCCTTCTCTGCCACCCTGAGTTGTCACATTGCAACCTGCTACTCCCCTGGTTTGCAAACATTTCTGTTGTTGTGTATGAAAACAATGTAGTAGTGACAGGTGTGCCTGTGACTGGCTGTTGTATTATGCTATTAACAGCTTCTGCAAACTGGTATTTTATTTGCTTATGAGTAGTCTCACATTTATGTCTGTGAAGGTAGCAGACAAGACATAGTACATCACAGCACAGTACAGTGTTCCCCCAAGCACACTACAGAAGGGTAATAACCAAATGAACTAAACCGCGCTACATGCTAGAATGTGTAGTCTAGCACTTTTTTGCTAACAGCAGAGTTACGCAAATGCAATTCTGTTGTTCTCAGTGAGCTCAGAGAAAGTGGGAACAGAACTGGGAATTTCAGCTCTAAAACCGGAGCTGGCTGTTTTTACCTTTGCAAACATCACAGCAGAGCTTTCTTTAGTATTTATCTATTGTAAATTAATTGCTATTATGGCTCACCATTGGATTAGAAAAAGCAGCTGGCTTGAAAGAGCAGGTGGTGTGAAAAGTCTGAGTTCAGTAATTTTTACTTATTTTTTTTTTTAAATTTTCCTTCCAGTGACTGGTCAAACTTTAAACAGGTTTTGATTTTCAGAAGCATGTGTTTGTTTGCTCACCAGTAAGTTGCACATAATATTTGAAGACGTATTATTAGAACTAATTATGTTGGCTTTCTCACACCAATGCAAAACTTAAAATAAGACCTAGATTACTTCAAAAAAGACTTCCTTACAAATGTTTTGAAACATCTAATTACCCATCTTTTTGGGAAAGGTGTTGGGGGGGAGGGAATATTGCATATATAGCAGAGCAGCCAGACAAAGTGGACAAAGGCATGCATCTTTCTCACAAAGGCACTAGTAATGTTAGCTACTTATGTGCTCTGTTGGCATCATTTGTCTTAAACCTGCCTTTCAAGAATGTGAGAAAGTTGTAGAATGACAGAGATCCCTTCTGGCAGTTCTTGTTTCCATTAGGTCATTTTTTAGGGTTGTTTTTTTTTTTGAAAAGAGAAAATTAATTTCATTAGATCCATTTCATAAGTAACGATATTCAGTATCATGGTTTTGTTCATTTGTTATTTCTATAGCTAAAAGACCATAGAGTTAAGGATCCTAGCTAAAGGGACAGAATTAAATGAAAATTAATTTGAAGCATCTTTCCTATTCATTAGCACCTGCCAAATGAGTTATGGGAGTAGTCGTCTTTCTCCAGCAGCAAAACATACAGATCCATTTAAAAAATTATGAGACAGCTGTTGTCTCTGGAGTGTATGTGTGCAATGGAAATTAGCTCTTTAACTCTTATGTGATTTCTAGAAGACAATTACCTAGAAGGAGTTTGTATTCCAAAGTAAACGTTGGGCACTATAAGAGTGCATGGAGGATTCAAGGACGATTTCCCATGATTCCAGAAAAAAGAGGGAAAACATAGCCTCTACCTTTCATATCACTTCAAATGGTTTCAGCATGTGCTCTAAAATTGTCGGTGGAAATAGTAATCTTTTTGAAAAGGTAAGTGTAGCAGAAGGTAAGACATACCAATGGCCATTCTGGCCTCTCCTTTGCAACTGCACTCACCTGTGGCACTGGCCTTAGTGTCAGCCCTTAGCAGAGCTAAATGGCATGTGATCCCTTTTATGTTTTTTGGATTTGAGTGTATTATCACGCTTTCAGGGACATTTTCAGTGAAATTAAAGTAATTGCACTTTTTGCATCACACAGCAAGCAACATGCTAAATTGTTTCATCCTGAAAACTGAAATATTTTAAAGTACATGTTATGAAGGCTTAATGGGGGTCAATGGGCTGGCAAGACATGTCCTCTAGGCACCTCTAAGGAAGGCGATAAATGATGATTAATAGTCATTTCGGGGATACAATCTGTAAGGTACGACCTTTGGAATAACTACTGCATGTGAGCACATGCTTAGTTGTATTATTAAGAGAACTTGACACAATGTTGCTGTGCTCATATTTCAGCTTGTTTTTTGGATTTGCCTATTCGGTGTAGGAACACTATAAACTGTACTGTGAAAATGTATGCTTGATAATACTCATTTAACAGAACATGGTACTTTCAGTTTTGACAAATACTATTTTTTGTAAACTATCACCTACAAAAAAAATGCTAATTTTTATTTTACTTGAAATATCTCAGCCTTCTTGTCATGGGGATCTACATTGAGTACATGTGTATGGGCAGCTGATTCCACATTGAACACCAACAGCCTCATGCTTTTATTAATTTTTTTTGTCTTGCGAGACATCTAAAATTTTCAACTGTTGTAAAAGGCACTTCACCGACCTGAAGATTATTAGGTCTAATCAAAAGGGATGTATGTGGCAGCAGGGTATTTGAGACTATAACAAGGATAGTTCCCATCCTTGCTGTTGAAAGGGTTAGTCTAAGTTTCTAATTTAGGACTGCTTTTTGAACCTGGACTGTTCATGTATTTCCATTTGGTTCTCCTGATTGAAAGCATTTATATTGACCTGTATCTGACGAGCTTCTCAAGGGTCATGCTTTCCACAGTGGGTCAGGCACATGTAACTTTTAGACCAAATCACTTTGGTACTCTCTGCAATATCCTCAAAAGGCTTTTGAAAGCTCTGATGCTGGATGCAGCTATTAAGCTATGGCAGCTGTAAAGAGATCACACTACCTTCATCCTGCTTGTTCCCACCAGCAGTTCAAGGCATTGACCACAAGTGCAACACATGCATCCAGGAGTCCTAATGTACTTTGCAGGTGTCATGAATGAAAGGGTTACCTAACCCAGCCCAAGGGCCAGAAAAATAGCAAGGGACAGAGCAGACCTTCAGCCATATTCCCTGTTGTTCAGTAACTTGCTTACGTACACAGAACAGACTTCCCCTGTTTCCAGGTGTGTGAAATACATTTCAATGCTTGTTTTGAACTGGATCAACCAAGCCATTGTAACCATAAACAGCAGGCTAAAGAGGTTACAGACATCTAGTCAGAGTGAGAGAAGAGAGTTAAAACAAATCAATGATGCTGGTAATGCATTATATCATTTGCATTTCTTTTCTAAGAGAGCACCTTCATACGGCGGCAAGCAACTCACATTCAGAATCATTTCTACAGTATCTAACAAGGCATTTCAGATTTCATAATACAGACACTTCGTGGGAAAAAAATAAAAATACAAAACAAAACCAAAAACTAAACCCAAAACAAAAGAAACAAACAAAAAACAACAGGAAAAAAAAAAAGGGAAAAAAAACCACAAAAAAAATCACAAGAAACAAAATAAAAGAATAAAGAAAAGAAAGAAATTTGGATGGGGTTTGTTAAGCTAAAAGTTCATTTAGTGTAGAATGTGGGTTTGGGTTGGTGGTTTTTTCCTTTTTTGTGTCAAATGACTGAATCGTTGCTGGAATTTTTAAACTAGAGTAGTATACTTTGCATTTTCAAGCATCTTGCTGAAAATGTGCAAGTCATCCATTCTAGTCTTTAAATCTTCCTGTTGACTATACACAAATGGTATGTACACAGATTGCTTGTTTTCATGACCCTCTGTCCCATAAACATACAAAGTAAAACTGTTTTGTTGTACTTCTGGGAGGGGCAGCCCAGAGTTCATGGCTCAAAGAAAGCAGACTCTTCTTATGAAGCACAGATTAGATATAACATGGGAAACAAACAAAAAATTACTTTTTCTATCCTACTTCACAACTTTTGCTTGGCATACATTTCCGAGATTGCTTTTGTACAACTCTTTCTTTAGTGTGTGTATGAAATTTGTAATGCATCCTTTTAAGACCTGGACTTTCCAATGACAGTAGCTCTCCTGAACATGATTTTAGCTGTGAAAATCATATGTCTAGCTACTGTCACTGTAGAGGAAGTTAGCAGCCCTCAAGCCCTGTTAAGACAAGTAGCAAAACAGGGTAGATATGGGGGAAAATGACCCCCAAACATGTAGAACTACTGAGAATTAACAAAGACATTCCTACATACAGCGCCAAGTTATAGTTCTTCTTTTTTTTTTTTTTTTAACTAAGAAAGAAACAAAAAAAATCATCAACAATTAGGAATTAAGAATTTGCTTTTCCATACATTCTAATGCAATTTCATATTTTCCATGTATAGGACAATGAATATTGCAAAAGAATACCAAAAGTTACATATAAATATGAATATTTTCAGTGAAAATTTGCCTAATTTGGAGAAGGCTTTAATCCTCAGTAAATCAATGGGCAGATATTCTTGTTTCTGTTACAGTACGAGTGTTTAATCGCCACTTTGTATAATTACCAATTAGATATAACAAACCAGATTTTCACTTCCAGGATAGGAACTTTGTTAGCTTAATTGTTTTCTTACAGAGTGTGTGTAAAGAGAATTCTTGGCTTCATAATAAAAAAAAACATAACATTCATCCCAGAATGGATCCAGAGAGATCTAATAGAAACTCATATGCAGAATTTAAGGCTTTGAGGATACACAAAATTCTGCCTTAAAAAGCACCTTTGTTGGTTTCATGTGACTAAACATCAGCTGAGAGTCTTAGCCTCAACGTACAACCCACAATTTATTTACCCCTAAGAGAAAGGAGAGGTTTTGAAACAGAGGTGCAGAATTACTATTCATAATAAAATGCATCTTATAACAGCTCTTATAATTTCTTAAGAGATGGCTTATTCATCCTGCACCTGCGTGGGGAGACAAGGGTAGAGAAAAACAGAAGGGAGAGGAGAGGAGAGGAGAGGAGAGAGGAGAAAGGAGGAGAGAGGAGAGGAGAGAGGAGAGGTTGCCCTAACACCTGTGTCAGGGTAATCCCAGGCACAGCTATAGGTTAGGCAGAGAAGAGATCCAGAGCAGCCCTGAGGAGAAGGACTTGGGGGTGTTCGTTGATGAGAAAATGAACATGAGCCAGGTTCAGTGCGTGCTTGCAGCCCAGAAAGCCAACCGTATCCTCGGCTGCATCAAAAGGAATGTAATGAGAAAGTTGAAGGAGGTAATCCTGCCCCTCTACTCTGCTCTCGTGAGACCTCACCTAGAGTATTGTGTGCAGTTCTGGTGTCCTCAACATAAAAAGGACATGGAATTGTTGGAACAAGTCCAGAGCAGGGCCACGAGGATGATCAGGGGACTGGAGCACCTCCCATATGAAGACAGGCTCAGAAAGTTGGAGCTTTTCAGCCTGGAGAAGAGAAGGCTGCGTGGAGACCTCCTAGCAGCCTTCCAGTATCTGAAGGGGACCTACAAGGATCCCTGAGAGGGACTTTTCATCAGGGACTGTAGTGATAGGACAAGGGGTAATGGGTTCAAACTTGAACAGGAGAAGCTGAGGTTAGTTATAAGGAAGAAGTTCTTTACTGTGAGGGTGGTGAGGCACTGGAACCCGCTGCGCACAGAAATGGTAAATTCTCCATTCCTAGCAGCACTCAAGGGTAGGTTGAACAGAGCCTTGTACGACATGGTCTAGTGTGTGATGTCCCTGTCCATGGCAGGCAAGTTGGAACTAGATGATCTTAAGGTCCTTTCCAAGCATAACCATTCTATGATTCTAATCTAGACAGATTACTGGGGGTCTTCTATATTTAGGCATCCATCTGGTACTGCGACAGTTGCAGCTGATCGGATTACTGCTATATCCTAGCTATGTAAAATACACTGATGCTGTAAGAGTAACCTGCACTCTACCAGTCTAGTTGCAATGTCAGGCCAATTGCTAGAAGTGTATTTCATCTTTTATTTTCAAACAACACTATTTTATAGTTTATGTGAACAGTCAGGTCATCTTGAAGTTTTATACTTTATCTTTTTATATCACGTGTAATGGAAGAGGGACAGACAAATTCAGTGACTGTGAAAGAAGTTCTCTAATATTTTAAGGAAAGCCACAATATGAAGATTAAAAAAAAATAAACCCCAAAACACCAAAAGAAGACACCCCACCCCACCCCCAGCCAAACCAAACCAAACAAAAACAAAATCCAAAACAAAAAAAAGCCCAAACAAAAAAACTAACACAAACCCTACTTTCTGAAGTGGGGCCGGGGGTGGCGGACGACACGAAGGGGGGCTGAGGGGGGGAGTGCCTTTCTCCTGCGAGTGACAACAGCTACATCTAGTGGTTTTAGGCAGTATGGGCAATTTTTGCCACAGCTAAGCCATACCTTACGGAAGTATTCTGCATTGTGCAGTAAAGAGAAAGGTAAAAATCTTCTCCAATGTACAGCTATGTAATTAACAGCACTGATGTTTCTTTCTTGCTGTTCCTACGTTTTCTTCAGTTTATCTTGCACAAATTAATGTATGGGGGCTGGGGTTTCGTTTTCATTGTTGGTTTTTTGCGTCAGTTTCCTATACTACTTTAGTATATTTTCCTTATTAATAGGCTAAATACTTGTTTAGACAAAATGAATTTGAAATTATAAATCCAGCTTCTAAGACTTACATACTGTGGAGTGGGATTAAGTAAGTTCAAGCAATTTGCCACATGTTCATATATGTATTTGATAAAAATTAAAACACCAACTACTGCATTGTTTCCAGACATGGTTATGTACCATGGATTAACCAAGTCTTCTGTTTTCCACAAGGCCAACGATCACATTTTTTAGACACTTCAGAAGAATTAACCTCAATCAAATAGAGGCAAATTTGATACATTTCAAACCATGCCACATACTTACATTTTCAGAAAATGCAACAAAAATTCCATGCATAATCCCTCCAGTCTTTTCTGAAGAAAAGAATAATATTGGCAAGAATAATAAATTATGTATGGTGTTTACTCATATACACTTATTATTTGGAATAAACAAGTTTGGAAATAAAATCATCAATTCAATCATATTTATATGTCAATAGCTTCATGCTAAGTGAAATGCAAACCACTGAGAAAATATATTAAAAATCTCATAATAATCTTCATAATCAAACATGCATGACCACAGAGAGTAAAGTACGTGGCTGTAAAATCAATAAAATAATGCAAGAACTTTTACAATTCAATTGGACTTGAAGTCTGACATAGCCATCCAAGAAACTAATTTGTCAGTAGCTTAGCAGCCATGTTCTAGCATAGGTTAGAATATGGTAAAAGGTGGTGGAAGAAAATGAAAATAGATTAAAATGAGCACTAAGATGTCCAAACTTTCTGTTCATTCATCAGTTTACATTCGTCAGATATTTGAAAAAATCAAATGGCAATTTTTAACAATGACCCACATCATTTAATATGGAAAGGAAGAACGGACTAAGCAGTTTGAACAGGCATAGTAAAAGCCATTCCCCCTTGTTCTGTCACTACATGCCCTTGTAAAAAGCCCTTCTTCAGGTTTCTTGTAGGCCTCCTTAGGTTCTGGAAGGCTTCTAGAAGGTTTCCCTGGAGCTTTCTCCTCTCCAGGCTGAACAAGCTGAACGCTCTCAGCCTGTCTCCATAGGAGAGGTGCTCCAGCTCCCTGATCAACTTTGTGGCCTCCTCTGAACTTGCTTGAGCAGGTCCACGTCCCTCTTGTGTTGGTGGCCCCAGAGCTGAATACAGTACTGCAGGTAGGGTCTTATGAGAGCAGAGTAGAGGGGGAGGATCACTTCTCTCTACCTGCTGGTCACGTTTCTTTTGATGCAGGGTACGGTTGGCAATCTGGGATGTGAGTGCACACTGCCAGCTCATGTTGAGGTTCTCAACAGCCAACACCCCCAAGTTCTCTCCTCAAGGAGAAGGTTTTGATTGTTTTTTTGTGGGGCTTCTTTTTTGTTGTTGTTGTTGTTATTGTTGCTGTTGTTGTTTTCTAAGACTGTCGGTGCTCTGAGAAACGTTTCTTTGTATGTCCCCTTAAGAGTACATCAGCTAGTCTTAGTCCATCAAAACAGATATCGACGCACTGGAGAAAAGAAAAAAAAAAGTCCTGTTTTCCATAATAAATTGAACTATTTTAGTTCTTATTACTCCAGCAGCCTGGAAAACAGTGCCCCAGTAAGTCCGCTTCTTTGCAACCGAGTACTGCCGGACCACATTCCCTCCTCCTTGTTCTCAACTTACCCACGAGGTGGCGCCAGAGCTCAAATTTTTGGAAATACCATTCGATACCCACGGATGCCTTTTTGTAGCCTCCTGCAAATTTAGCATTTGTTTTGTGAGGCCAAAGCCAAAAGCATCAGAAGAGTATTCTCAGTGAAAAAGGAAGTGGGAAAGCCTGTCCAGTTTTTGCACATATCCCTAGTGCAGGATATGTCTGATTATAAAATAATAATAACATAAATGTAACAGATTTAACATTTCCAGTGCATTTTATCAAACAGTACTGAAAGAATTAGCGATATTTGAAGGAATGTTTTTTCTAACTGACTAAAATTTTGCCATCCATTAAGAAAGCTTTTCCTGTCTTGCATCACTGAAGACGAAGGTTGATTCTTTCACATACAAGGCTTCTTTGAAGCTGAGTCTTTACAATACATTCCTGCTTATAGGCTACAAGTGTACAACGATGAAAAAATACCACATTTCAATCCTCCTGTCACATTTTTTTATGTCCCCTTCATTCTCTTCTTTCCCATCAACTTACATCAAAACAAGGAAGCCTTCTCATGAATTTCACTATAGCCTTTTCTGTAACATACTGACATTTCCTTTCCTCTTGGTTTCATCCCTCACCTCCCTTTTGTAGGTTTTAAAAAGCTAGATGGCCATTCTCCATTAAGTGGGTGGGCTGCCATTCTTCAGAAGTCTTAGCTGAATGCAAAAAGCCCCATGCTACTGTTAATCTAATATATTCTTTTACAAAAAAGCACATCTGTGTTCAATATACGATGGGCTACTTTCCTTCTATCCCCTGTTCATGCTTGATGAAAGTCGTCTTTCTTTTATAAGCTGTTCTGAATTGCTTTCTCCACATCACAAGAAGGATTTTAAAATTCAGACATTGTGTTTCACTAAATTAGTGGTGAAAATTCCAGCACACTGACTATGCCCCAGCAAGCCTTCCTCCAGATAGCCTGAGTATTGAGCAATGTTTTACAGTTGAAATTTGGTGTGGTTGTTTTTTTATTTGGTTTCGAGATATGTTTAGAAAGACTTGAAAATAACTTTTTATTCCCCCCCCCCCCTTTTATTTTTACTTGTACTGGTGCTTAACTTCTAACATTGGTTAGGAAAACAGCTGCACAAATTTTGCAAACATCCCTCCCTTGTAGGAATCTGTGGAGGTCCCATGCTTGAAGCTCAGCACAGAAAGAAGCATGCTGTTGAATGGAATCCTTACGATCTTGCATTTCAAACTCATTTGAAGTGATTTTATCTTTTTTGCCATTTGATAGGCAGAAAGACAAGAGCAAACTAATACAAAATACCTTTGTTTACTTGTCTTCTGTGGTAACTCATTTTCTCTTAAGAATATTCTGACTAGAGTGACTTACACTTACAGCTTCACTTGTATTGCTCTGTTGATGCTTTTATTAGTTTACATAAAACCCCACTGCCTTTATTTCTGCTGGTCCATTTAGTTCTCTCTCTCCCCTTGATCGTACAGGATAACTCTTTAGGACAAAGACTGTTTTTCTTCATGCCAGGAAACCACCTTGTCTCTTAGGTGTTGGTATAACTGAAAATGGTATTTTTTTTAAGTTTAGAAATACTCTTCCCTTACACTCAGACAGCCAGGGAGCCTTCTGGCAGTAAAGTAGATGGCACAATCACTCTGTTTCACAAGTATTAACCTAAGCCCTGTTTTGTTGCAGTACTTGAAGAAGTTTCTGCACTATAACAGTTGGCTACAAATTTGCCATGGAAATAAGGAGTCATATAAATACATTCTAACATTGAAGACACTTATGAAATGGACACATAAGCAGAACTTTTTTTTTTTAAAAAAAGGCTTCTGTTTTTCTTTTAAATGCATGTATGGAAGTAGTACCCTCCCTATACTGAAATGTGGGCCTCTCAGAAAGAAGTGAATGCCTAAGGGGACTCCGATGGCTTGCAAGTGTAGTAAACCTGTGATTCCTCACTGATACACCACCACACAGATCTCCACTTATCCTTCCTCTTCAAAACAAGTGGCATTCACATATTTAGAAATAGACACAAACAGAATAGAATTAAAATGCAACTACTCTTGCCTCAAGCAAGGTTACAAATAAAATTATAGTGAGGCATCTTAAAATTAGGAGAGCTGTTTTGAATGCAGCAATATAAAGTAATCTTTTCCTTCCGTTGCACAGTCCTGCAAAACTCATGATCAGGTAACAACCATTTTTCTATTAATAGCACACTTAAATTCATAACATCTCATCTTTTAAAATGAAACTTTGCTAATTTGCTCACATTTTGAAATTGAATAGTTAGGCTGTGCTCTCTCAAAGAACATGCAGCTGCTGAGATTCTCTTGAACTCTGGCAAAAAGGGAGACCAAATCAAATAAATTTAAATTTTTAGTCAATCTTTCAGGTTTAACGGGAAACAATTTTTTAAAAACTGCTGACTTTTTAATGAATTTTTGGTGAACATAGGGTGAACATTTTTCAACATTTTGGTGAGCATTATTCTCTGGTAAACATAGCTCTTGAAAAACAAATTCTTCCCTATGCTAATGAAATCAGATTCTTTCTCATTGTATGGTTACAGCACCTTTCAATTTCACAATGACTGAAACAAGTTTCACCATTAAACATAATAATCTGCTTCTAACAAGTTACTTAGTTATGATCCATCCACTAAGTATAGGTTTGCTCTGGGTATTTTTCTCCAAGGATATGGCCAGCAACACTGGTACTACTTCAAAATCCATTCATTGAAGTTCCATCACTTAATAGGTTGTTGCCCATGTCAAAAAGGTTAGTAAAGCATATATGCTTTATATGCGTACATATTTTACATATATATTTATGTGCATATAATCAAAACATGCATGATTATTATCACAAGTTCCAAAGGAAGCCACAGCTGCAACTAATCATTCCCTTCTATGCATTTTCTTAAATGAGAAAGGAAGATAGGGGGCTCTGGTACAGAATCAAGATACCATCTTCATTTCATATTCAAAGAATCATAGAATTGTTAGGTTGGGAAAGGATCTTATGATGATGTAGTTCCAACACCCCTGCCATGGGCAGGTACACCTCACACTAAAGCATGTCACCTCACCCGAGGCTCTGTCCAACCTGCCCTTAAACACTGCCAGGGATGGAGCACATATCACTTCTTTGGGCAACCCATTCCAATGCCTTGCCATCCTCACAGGAAAGAGCTTCTTCCTTATAACTAACCTCAGCTTCTCCTGTTCAAGCTTGAACCCATTACCCCTTGTCCTATCACTACAGCCCCTGATGAAAAATCCCTCTCAGGGATCCTTGTAGGTCCCCTTCAGATACTGGAAGGCTGCTAGGAGGTCTCCACGCAGCCTTCTCTTCTCCAGGCTGAAAAGCTCCAACTTTCTGAGCCTATCTTCATACGGGAGGTGCTCCAGTCCCTTGATCATCCTCGTGGCCCTTCTCTGGACTTGTTCCAACAGTTCCATGTCCTTTTTATGTTGAGGACACCAGAACTGCACACAATACTCTAGGTGAGGTCTCACGAGAGCAGAGTAGATGGGCAGGATCACCTCCTTCAACTTTCTCACTACATTCCTTTTGATGCAGCCGAGGATACGGTTGGCTTGCTGGGCTGCGAGTGCACACTGAAGCAAGCACATGTTCATTTTCTCATCAACCAACACCCCCAAGTCCTTCTTCTCAGGGCTGCTCTGAATCTCTTCTCTGCCCAGCCTGTAGCTGTGCCTGGGACTGCCCTACCCAGGTGTAGGACCTTGCCAGTTGGCTTGGTTGAACTTCATGAGGTTGGCCATTGGCCTACCTCTCAAGCACATCAAGGTCCCCCTGGATACCATCCCTTTGGTCCAGTGTATCTAGAAAAACACACAGCTTGGCATCATCAGCAAACTTGCTGAGGGCGCATTCAATCTGAAAAAGTTGCTGACCAGGACAAAAGGTATATTCCATATCATGTGAAGTCTGCTCAGCAGTAAAAACCAAGAGAAACATGGGAGGGTAGGCATTTTTTATTTACAACACTGCCTTCCAGAGCAACCACTACCACTACTCATCCTGAAGCCCCCCTTTCTGGGAAGTGGCCAGCCATCACCTGCTGATAGAACATAGAGAAAAAAATCTTTGGTTTTCTTTCTTCTGTGTATGACCCTTGCTTTTGCTTTATTAAACTGCCTTTATTGATTGTAGAAGCAGTGATAGTAGTTTTTTTTCACCTTAAAGATAATATAAAATGTTACACAACTTATCCAGATAAAGATAAAAGTCCTACATGGGCTATGAAGAGGGTTTTTTTCATTTTTTTTCCTGTGAACACAACTTAACAGGTTTATTTACTCTGTAATTCAAATGAAAAAAGAGCAAGAGAGATAACATAAAAAATTCAATGATATAAAAAATTTTAACAAGTCATCTTTAGTTATTTTTCTTATATCTGCCTTACATAAACCCTACGTGTAGTGAAATGGAAAGGTATACAATCAGCTATACTGCCTGATATTGCTACATTATTTTAAGATACTTACTGATTTTCTCTCATGCACTGTATGCAGAGAACTTGAAAGTAAATGCAGAAAAGCGACAAAGGACATACATACAAAGTTCTACACGTTAATTTTCTTTTGAAAAGTTTATTTGCTTAGCATATATGAAAACTTCATACTTTTTATTATTAATCAAGCAAATACAATGTGGGGAGTATTTATTTTTTGATTTTGGGCAAATAATGGCAATGAGTTATTAATGCCGTTCAAAATAAAGATAATGAAAAAATACATTCCAGGTTACATATTTTCAACATTACACATATGGATTAAGTACCTTTCCAGAGAAACCTCACTGAGTAAAGACTGTATTTTATATAGACAACTGAGGCGAACAAAAAGACCTTCAGCAATTTGACGTGAGTGCATTGCAGAAACATGAAACTTAGTTATCATTTCCACATAAAGCCACCATGACATTTTCATAATCCCCTTTGAGTTCATCCTGTCAATTTAAGTACAAAAAAAAACCCACAATTGTTAGGATAATGGTTTCAAATTATGTGAATTTCAGTAAGCATTCAATATATAGGTACTTTCAGACCTTCATCTAAATAAATTAATCACTTGATAGCACATACTTTAAACACAGACTGAGCTTGAACTGGGTACCCTCACGGAAGTTATTCATATGACCTAGAAATAAACACATTCATTTCCAGAGTGGAGCAAAGGTAGACAAGGCTAATAAATATCCTGGGTGGGTTTCATGGCATAAATAAAGAAGAGAAGCACAGACAATTTCTGTTTGCCCAGAAGCTTAAGCTTTTCTTCTCCAGATAAAGAGAAAATGCCTTCATTGACCAGTGATGTCCAATGTTCATTAATATTAAAACTCTATATACATTGGATCTAGGATTATCTACAACACAGGCTAACAGTAAAATTCACCATAGGATGGCTTATTCAGCTTGGAAAAAAAAAATGTGTTAAGTATGCAGTGTAATTATTACATGCCATGTTTTCCCAGATTTGAATCTGCTTTGTCAAGATACATGAATTGTTTATTATAGTGAAACTATGCTTCAAGGTCTTTGGATGCAATCATCACTTTGGAACATTATGAAGTGATGTAATTACATACCAAATTACAGATCACATATGCTTATTAGGGAAGAATAAAAGTGATCTTTGGCACCTAACTGAAAAAGTAGCAGACACCACTAAAAAAAAAAAAATATGAAGAAAGTATTTTGATACATGTAGGAAGTATGCTTCTCTGCAAACAAGACTCTTGTTTTTCAGTGTTGTCTACTAGCTTCCACAAAGCTGCTTTGCAAGTTTAGTTTTCCTCTAGTACTTCACTGATTTAAATTTTCTGGAAAATATATTGGGTGGTCTAACCTCCATAAGCAGATATTTTTGTTATTTAACTCATTTACTTAAGTGACCTAAAAAGCAGGCCAAATAAATTTCTTCTTAACAAGGTATTTTCAGGAGTACCCCAAATGTCAAAAATGAACAGTGAGTTGCATCCCATACAGTTCATAGGGCAACCCTCTCTACTCTCCTGCCAGTGTACCTTATGTCTGCTCAAGTACAAGAACTTGGGGATGCTGGAGTCCCCATTCAGCTCTTGGGTTTTACTCTTAGGACAATATTCTGAGACTTGTACCACTACTAACAGATTGCCATAGCTTTCATAACAAAGAACATTACTCCAGAAAATGAAATCATTCTACCAGCATGTGCATCATTGCTAACATGAGTTACTCAGCTACCATGTTAAAAAACCCTTACTCGACTTCCAAAATCACCTACCATAATGGCTTGGCGGAGAGAGATGCCATACAGCTTCTTGTAATAGCCTTTGATCTCATTCATATCCATTTCTTGGCGTGAAACCATGATTCTGATGAGGTCTTTGTGCCGTGTCCCAGCACCCTGTTAGCAAAAGAAAAAAAAAATTAGAAACAAAACAGCAAACAGGAAAAACAGAAAAAAAAAAGGAAAAAAGACATTACAGATCTGGACCTGCATACTGGACTGTTTCAGCATCACCAGCTGCCTTTCTCAACTCAGCTTCAAAAATTGACAAAAGGACCATGGATGCCTTGACGAAGATTAGGCTTCTACAAGGTTCTTGTCCAGATCTGTAATTGTGTTCCTATTTTCACTAATATTTTTGTGGTTTCACAAGCAAGAAAAGTTCCAGTTAGATTTCTGTCACTCTCTAGAGTAAAAGATACATGCGTGGATGGACAAATGCCTTCCTGAACACACTACTGGAAACAGACAGCTCCTCCTATGGAAAGACACTCAGAACTTAAAAAGGAAAAACAGATGAAGACATACACCAAATATCCTTTCACAGTGACTTTTTTTATCACGCAAAGGGCTTACAGAGCTCTAGGTAGCTTGTTATTTTTCAGCTTACAAAGTACCCCATGTTTACAAAGGTGACTTTTTTCTTTAGATTACCTTCATCGCCAAGTGGAGTTTTTCAGCAAAGAAAGCTGGCTTGCTTGTAGCACACTTCACTGTAATGAAACAATGTGATAAGTCCACATTGCTGTGCGTGTAACAACTAAAAAAAGGCTAAAGTCTGGAAAGAAAACACTTTAAAAGCAGTCTCAGTGTTCCTAGCAGTATATCCTTTTTATCTATGTTTTCGTACCTATCTTCAAGATATGGGAGCAATAGCAGTTTTTTACATGTGTTTATTCAGAAAGCAATTCAGCCAGGAAAGAGTACTGGAGAGACAACACTGCGCTGCCTAGTTTCCTGACACAAAATTAAGAAAAATGCTGCAGTTTCCACAACGAAAAATGTGAAAGCATTTGTTATCTTCTGCAGGAGGGCTAGAGGTTATGATTTGATGTTTTGCAAACCAAATCATACTACACACTTGTCCTTGACTTCTGACATGGAAAAGGTTCTAATGGGACTCATTATTTTATCCGAAGTACATTCGACTGTGATACAAAAGCTGAGCACAAGATGGGTGTCTGTTTCCAGATTTCATCCCTGATCCACTGATAAGAATGATATAAGAGAATCACTGCTTCGCCTTACTGTTCATGAGGAACATAATGTTAATGTTCTTAATATACACCTTTACTACAAACCTTATCAGAATATTTTAAAAAATGCAGAAGGAAATTTGTTCAATTTTTAATAACCATGTATTGTAAATTTATTTGAAAAACAAAACTTGGAGATAAGTGGGTTTGGGTTTTTTGTGGTTTGTTTTGTTTTTTTTTTTTTTGAAGATAGGTTTAAAACTACTTGATTTGTGTGCCTGTTCTGACAGCTGGTTTTGGCATACCAACTTTCTGTAAAGGTCTTCCTATGTTAATGACACATCTGTTCTCCTTGGAAGACTTTTCTACATATCAGGATGTGTGTCTCATCAGGTTTAGCCAAATTTAAAGACCTCAAATACCTATCTTTGTACCAGATTTATCCAAAGTTTCTGAATGAAGCAGGTTAAGCCCAGATGGTCTTCCTATCTGAGCAAGTAGGACAGAAGTAAAAGGTAGATTTCCATACAGTCAGTATACATGGTAGGTTACAATCTGCAGAACCACTCACCAAGGGCAGTCAGGCAGTTCTCAATATCACCTTTCAGCTCCAAATCAAGCACTTTGTTCATGTCATGCTTGCTGTATTTGGTGTACTTTTGAAAGACTAAATAAGGAAGGAAAAGTCAGTGAACAGTAATGAAACTGTGGTATTCTTCCGGCATTGCTTCTGCCTTATTCTGACCTCACTGCTTCAGCAGTGCACATAGTGGGCCATCTTTTGCATTTTTCTTCCCTTTTTCAGACACTACAATGTAAAGAAAAGCGTTACTGCACAGACTGGTGAATAAGGAATACGACAGGGTTTATGTTCACATTGGCAGGGACTGAGGTGGTCCAGTGACTCCACTCAAGCTTGTGACTGATATTCCTGATATTCCTCTACCAAGGGCGAACTGGCTGAGGAGCATGACTATGTTGGGAGAGCATTCAATGCCTGCCACACTGATCCCGTGGTACCATGATCACTAGCCATTTACTTGATGGTAACAGTTAACCACCTAAATGATACTGCTCATCACTAGTATGGAAAGATCAGCCAAACTGCCAATTGCACTCCAAGAGCAATCATGTGCTCAATTACAGAGAACTTTGTAGTAGACAGATTCACATCTTGATAAACCATATTTTCTCCGAGTTCATGAGCAGGCCATGATCAAAGTACCCTTCGAGTGAAGCACAAAGTTTCATCTAACATACCTCTTCGGAGATGTGGGTAGCTTCTTGTAGTAAGAACAGTAACAAACACATTAGTATCTGTTCCCTTCCTTTTCTCTCCTGCTTCATACAAGGCCTGTCATAAATAAAGTAGTGAAGTTTACATCAGTATAGCAAAACTCAAGCAGGAATACTGTATTTTTGAAGCTACAAGACAAATGTAGGCCACTGCCTGTCAATAATGAACTATAACCCTTAACACAATCCCTAACAAAACTCTAAAACCCTCAAACTCTAGATCTGTTAAGTAACACTTCAACATTCACTTATGTCATATGAGCCTAGAAAACACTGTGCATCTGAAAAACATATTTCCAGACATTTTACGATAACCATCTAGTGTCTTGATTATATTACATTCTTGAATCAAGATATTTTTCATATACCATCATATGTTTACAGTCTGCACAGAAGTCTAGGACTGGTAGGCTTTCTTCAGACAAACAGTATTATCTCAAATATTAATTGGACAACCATGAAGAAGGAGCCTACGCACCAAGTGTTTCTTGTCTTTTTAATGGAAAGTAAGAACCAAGCGAGTCTCCTTCATTTCCCTCACCTTCTCAAACCTCTCCAAAAGTATCAACTGGAGACCCCCAAACAGTAGCAAAGAAGATTTAACAACACTCTTTAAAACAAGACAAACGGTATTCAATTTCTGAACTTAAAGTATTAACTGACCTTCTGAATCTGACAAAACTAAACTCCTAACATAGCAGGGATAAAACCAGTATTTCTCGATGGCTTTTTCTTGGTTAGATTTTTTTTATAAACCAATTTAAAGCCAGTCCACATTTAAATTGTAACAATGATCAAAACTTTTGTATGTGAAAACTCAGGAAAGCCGGCAAAAGTTTACCAAGATTTTAAAAATAGCCAGTCTAATTGTGGAAGAAATAAGAAAAAGATGAGTGGTTTATTTCATAATTATTCTGAAAACGGCTGTGAGATTGACCCAGTAATTTTCAAAGGTTAATCATTGTAAAGCAATAACTATAGCTAATATACTGCACATTCATGAATACACCCTCATCTGTAAATCTGTGTCATAAACAGAAGGAATACTGTATCTAATTTCTCCAGTTGTTGGTCTGAATGCTGTACATGACCTAGAAGAGGGTTTGCAGAAATGCCTCTGAAACTAGGTATTATGGGTAAGATTTAGCTTCCTTCAGATAATGAAGCTTAAGTGAACTTTGTAAAATAGTATCCACTCAGAAAAGATTGCTACGTAAAATACAAATCTCTCTTAGGTCTGCAACCACAAGATTCAGCTAGAACATTCACAGCCAGAGCTTGTAATCTCAAATTTAGCCAGATGAAGTTCTGCAGAGTGCCAAGCATGACCTTACCCTGGCATCACTGTCAGCAAGCTCATCATTCACATAAGAATCTTCACATCGGTCAGCCTACATACATAAATAAATAAAAATTCACTGGTACTCACAATCATTCAGTTTACCAGAGCTCACAATTTTATAGTTCAGTCCTACCGTTCTCATACATAATTTCATAAATAATTGGAAATAGGTACAGTTACATCAATTATTCTGTCAATAAAGCAGTTTCTTTGTAATCAAAGAATCATAAAATGGTTAGAGTTGGAAAGGAAAAATCATTCAGAGCTCACACTTCTAAAGCCACCAGCAACTTATTTCTGAAGTCCTACATTAAAATCCACAGGAAGTATTTTCTTAATGTGAAGTTACAGGTTTAGAAGCTGTGATTTTCTCCCCAATTAAAATGTTATAGATTCCTTCCAAGTTGATTTTAAACCAAAAGTGAAAATCAAAACTATTCATACAGATGTATCAAAAAACAATCCTGCACGCATGTACAAGCTTCATATACATGTACTTAACAACTGCAGAATCATTAATGCATTTTAATGGATTCTTTTTATTGGGCAACTCATCTGCTTTTGAACACAAATACATAGAATACTTTATCTGCATGTTAGCACCCTGCCTGCCCCATTATCTATCTACCTACTAGAAACATAACAGCAACACAAAAGATTTCTTTAACTGTAAGCATTTCTTCTTTTTCTATTTCTAGTCAATTGGTATGACATTATGCCTGTTGCTTTTTCAAGTGCTTACAGACAGCTACCACAAAAAAAAAGTCTTAAAAGCAGAAACGATAAATAATAATAAACATCACTGGTTTTTAAAATGCATTTGAGACAAAACTTCATCATAGCTTCTTTAAGAACAATTTTATATGATCTAAGATACGGAAGTAAAATTGCAAATAAATAAACATTTATTTATCCTTATTTATTATTTCTCTGAAATAGACCTGACAACATTAATTTATTACAGATAATGTCTCTCTAAAGGCTTAAGTACAGTGTACCTTGGCAAGAGCAACCAAAGCCTTCTGAAAGTCTCCAGACGTATCAGAGATAATGTCTTGTATCAGATCTCTCTTCAGCACTGAAATCAATAGAAAACGTATTCATAGTTTGCTTTAAAGTTATCAACTAGGTTTACTAGATGATCTTTAAAGATCCCTTCCAACCAAAACTATTCTATGAGTTTTTCACTCTTTTCTTAATTTCCCACTTAAATATGCCCACTAGAAATGCAGTTTTGTTACTTTCCCTTTCATCTTCAAGGGAAGGGTTCTATCTCTAACATGTCCACTAATACCCAAGATGTGCTAAACACAAAATCTGCTGAAAAATTACTTCTCAAAGGTCTTGTGGGTGGCACTGTCTCAGACTCTTGTTTGTGAATTACAAAAAAAAAAATGCTTAAACTTTTTCTGAACCATCTGTGTTTCAATCTTATTTCTCACTGTTCTTAAAAGCACTGAACTCAAACACAGAACTCTCCCCCAGAATGCAAACTATTAATCTGGGCTTCTAAATGAGACAACTTGAGTGGAAACCTCTTGGAAAAGTTAGCACATAATCTCAAAAACATGATTTAATTTGACAACATTGATTGACTGCAATAAACTCTACATATATGAAAGAAGCCATGTTATACTCTTGTTACCTATTCAAGGATCTTTGCCGTTCAGTTCACTGGTTGCTCCTACACTAATGTTATCTGTGTTGTAAACTCAGTAAGGCATTTTTTACAAGCCTAGTGAGACCTTAAGTCAGCTAAAGCTTAGTTACAAGAGAAGAAAGGCAGCTGCGTTTTGCTAGCATCCTAGAAAGCATCTAAATACATGGCCCATTCTATGAGACATTGCAGTTCTGGCAGTAATGTGAGACTTTTCCCTCTGTATTGGGATCCACATAGATCAGAAAAAGTCAGTATGACCTCTCTCCCCTGCAACTGTTTGTATTTCATGTGAAGCTTTACTTGCCTCCTACAATGTCATCTCAGCTTCCCATACTGAGAAGTAGATCTGTGACTGCAATGTGTCTGTAGTTATGCCATTAATACTTCTTTCTTGATCTGAATTACCTTCTTTGTAGTATCTGCTGGCTTCTCTGATCTCCCTGTTATTTCTGGAGGCCAGAATTTCAATTAGGGTATCTTCATCAGTTCCAAGCCCCTGATAAAAGTAATTAAATTTTTAGAAATGTTATTTGACACAGTGAACTCAAAATTTAGAGGAACAGATGAAAATCACAGACTTGCCTTTGAAAGCCCCATGTGAAACATGAAAGGAAAATCGGAACCATTGTTCTTCTATACAATATTGTTATTTCAGCTCTTTTGGAATTAATTTGTTATTGCATTTAGCATCACTGGTACCCAAAAGAAGTGCTAAAGAAGCCGAGCAGTGCACATAAAAGGATGTGAAATTTATGAAGAAAACTATCCCTGTTCCATTTTGTTTTCTCTTATGTAAATATACAAGTAAACATTACAATTCTACTACTACATCAGCAATCAGTTTTCAGAAGGCAGAAAGAATTTCTTCTTACAAAAATACTTCCTCCAACTCTGACATTCAGTGGAAATTGAGTGGTGTTCTTCTCAGAAGAGGGATTACTGGTATAGACTTATTTTACAAAATGGGGTTAAAATGAAGACAATATAAGAGCTTTGAAATCCAAGTTCAGTGTCATTTACAGGCCCTGATATTTGTTTATGCCCTTTAGAAAAGTTTTTTCTCATTTTTACTTCACCTTCATAGAGGCTCTTAGCTCTTCAGCATCAAATTGAGCTGGAGTTTTGAGCAGAGCCACAACAACATCTTCCAAGTGGCTTTTCAGAACTTTTTTCAAGGCATCTTCCAGACTCTGTGACAGGAAGAACAAGAAATACATTAAGCCAGTGAATGGTAAAAAGCTACTGTTTACCTACATTGCAGAAATCAGTCTCATATCTGATGAATCTTGGTCCACATAATTTGTTTAGCTACTAGAAAGAATTAAGAAGCCCTTACTGAAATTTTAAATTTGTAACTTTTATGTTAATTGAAGTGTCAGGTATTTTCAGTATGCATTAAGGAGTGCTTTCACACATTGCAATTCAGCTATATTCACTCTTTTACAGTATCAGAAGCAGATTTGAAATACACTGCTTGCTTTTTTAAGTGAATGTATATTGCTCTTATGAGTATGACTGGATTGCTTATCTGGATACCAGTTTCATTCATTTATTGAATGAAGGATACAGAATCTGCAGTGGAAACTCTGTAGACATAGTGTAATCTTGCTCTACACAAAAATGCAAGTCCTAAAGTTATGATTTCGGCTATAATGTAATTTGACCTAAATTAAAGTTAAGATTAAAAATATTTTATTTCTTCTGCCTCGTCTCTAGAAATGCTAAATAGTGTGTTTTGTTACATTAAAATTTACAGCCCTGTTCTCTACCAATATGTTTTCAGCCTGTGGTTGTAAGAGTGAGGTCAACCTGCTTTGTCAGGGTACCTAAACCAACGAGATCATTTCAGAAGCAAGCACTATGTCCATAGTTAGTGCTGTTCTGTTTTTGATGGTGCGCCAGGAACTAGCATATCTAATAATCTAACAGCATTAGTCTCACCATGTCTTTGAAGTTATATTTTAATTTAGTTTTTTAAAAGATATAATTGCAAGGCTGGAGTTTCTTTTGAGCAGAGAAGAGGGCTGTGAAAACCACAAGTGAGGTTTCCTGAACTGAAACAGGAAATTTAGGCTAAATGAGTTATTAGTTTATTTTATAATTTTATTAGAAAATTCTAATTTTATTTTTCAAATATCAATTAGAAATTCTAATTTTAAAAGTTGCACTCAAAATAATTACTTTCCAAGGAGGAAATGCTCAGTATCTCTGATATACCAACTATGCAATTGTAACTTCAATTTAAAGTTTCAGGTTCAACTGGAGAAAAATTGTTATAGAGAAAATTAAGAGAATTAAAACTTTTTTCAGAATCGTGGTAATTTCCAAGCATCTCAATTCCGGTGACTAGCAGTTTTACCACTCAGAGGTAGAAGGTACCACTCAGAGGTAGAAGGTATGGGAGTAGGTGTACCTACTCCCATACCAGTGTTACTATACTTGTGGAACAGTGTTACAGTCCTACAACTTTCATATCCTGTTTAGTATTATATCTGCACTGAAATATTCAGAGAGATGTCTCCAAGTCCCTTTCTTCATCCCTCCCTTTCTCTCAGCAGACTGCCTCCCAGGTGAAGTTTGCATTACCAGTGATTCAGCGATTTAAAAGACCTCTAGAGCATTCAAAAAACTGGAAAGTCAGAATTCAAGTTTTTTCCTATCATTTAAAAATAGTGGTCACTGTATTCAAGGGCTCAGCATTGGCAGTATAGTTACAGGGTATTATCATTCTTTTTGTTTACATAAACTTAAGTTTGACTTGAATATACTTTACCTTTCCCTTAGCCTGCTGGTAGGCAACTTTGATCTGCTGACGCTGAGCATTTGTTCTTTTTGTCAAAACGTCAATGATGGTGGCTTCATCCACACCTGTGAGTCAACAAACAGCAAAATGTCTAATATATTTGAAATACTACAGCAGTCTGTAGTGCATCATTTAGCTAAATAATATTCTTAAATATTTTTTATTATTTGCGTTATGTCATAGTTTAATTTCTTGACACACTGAAGTTTAACCAAAGGAAAAACTGTAATCATCTACTGACTTACAATTAGTGAGGTAGTGAAGAAATAAATAGATTCCCAGAGAACATAGAAAAACTATGTTTCTACAACTCATATAGAAAGTCTTTAAGTGTTCTGAGTGCAGAACTCACACTACAGAGTAACTAAAAAAAAATAAAATAAAATTAGGCTGCATGCTCATTTAATCTCAGTAAGTCAAACTGAAAAATATTTCAAAGTACAGGCAAATTGCCAAATAGGAATTTCATCAAAAGAGAGAAGCACAATATAAGCATATACTACATGACCCTTGTCTTTTGCAGGGATTTTATGGAAATCAAATTAAAAAGTATTGGTATGGTACGTTACAGAATTTTTTATTGCCTAGGAATTTAATGTTTACAGTCCTTCCTTCAGCATATTCAAGTACCTGTGTTAAGGCCTGAAACTATAATACAACATTAGGGTATCAAAGAGTTGGGATTCTTCACCAAGTGGCAGAATTTAATGTATGCCCAGGCTTTTAAAAGCAGAGGCAACCCTCCTTCTTGCTATTACCTCTCATGTTTTTTTGGGGGTTGTTTTTTTGTTTTGTTTTTTTTTTTTACAGTGTTATGCTATTTTCAAAATTTCCTAAGAAGAGCCCTAATGTAGCAGGTTAAATATTTACTCCTCTTACCCTTTACAGTAATAGCTCTGTCCAAAGCAACAACATCAGCTGATGGATCAAAGTTAGGGTATGTCTGTACTCCAGGGCTACCTTTTGAACTTTTCTGCAGAGAGGAGTAAAAAAAAAAAAAAAAAAGAAAAGAAAATTGTAATTGCTCATTCCAAAGAAGCAGTTTTAAATGCCTATATAAACTATGTATTTGTGTATTTGGGATTGCCTATTATGGCTGTCAAAGAACATACAAACTTTTGTAGCTACAGAGAACTAAACAGTCTCAGTAAGATATATATGCATTAGATCTATTCCTTTCACACTTCTTTTATTAAACAGAAAGGGGCCTACAGACCTATTTCTCAAAGCCAGATTCCACAGTAAAACACTTCTTAACTGTCACTTTCAGAAATTATGTTCAGTTTTAAATGCTCTAAACCCACAGTTAAGTACTACAAGCATGGCCAGTAAAGTGCTACTGATTTCTGTGCTCATTTTAAACAAACTGACTGTGCATCACATTAAGTCATTTCTCAGCTAACCCATATCTAAGGCTACAAGCACTTCTTGTATGCAAGAACTTGGAACAAAGTTCAAACCTAATCCTATAAGGAAGTGGGGAATTGTTACCTAACTTCCTTGACACTTGAGATGGAAGCCACACTTTCTTCACAGGCATTATCTACTATCTGCCTTTGGTAAATCCACTCCTAGATGGAGTCTAGGGAGTTGACTTTCTAATGAATGTCTAGAGGGCTCTGGGAATACCTAAGGATGATGAATTCCACTACACACCATGTTGCATGGGTTGCCCTAAGTCAGCAACAAGACAAATCATGTTACTCTACTGGCCTATGACCCAACAGCATGATCTAACCCCTGTCTACTTCTTTTACAGAAGTTATAAAATACTGCAAAATTCTTGTATTAAATATTTATAGAAAAATTGCCATTGGAATGATACATACTGAGATTTTTTTGTTTAAAAAACAAAACAAACCAAACAAACAAAAAACACCATAAAAAAAAAACAACAAACCAAACAAACCACAGTAGATTCTAAGCATTTTCAGAATCGCCTTTTCCCTGTTTCAACAACTCCCAATGTTGTTGGGTTGGGTTTTTTTAAATCTTTTGTGTCTGAAGTTAAATAGCACAAGAGAAGTGGCTTATGATACATGTTTTGCCTACAGCATTTTGTACTGAATTTTGTACACTTCCAATGCCTGATAGCTAAATATTCAACACCCCACACAGGGAGTAAGAGAGCAGAGGGACTGTAAACTAAAGCAATGTCTTGCGTACTTTCAGCCAACAGAGAAATAGGACTAGTTAGCTGCCTGTTTCCCAGGTTAGTCTTTGTATACTGGTTTCCATGACAAACTAGTGGCAATAAAAAAAAAATCTAACCACCATAACCAGAATGATTCAGAACCTTGGGAGTGCAAGGAGGATAGGAAGATGGAGCCAAAGGTTTATGCACAAAATGCTCTGGAGACAAAATTAGTGAAATTTCCCCCCTATGTTCAACTTCCTTCTTTCTGGACCTCCTGGGACTTCACAGTGTACTGCTTTACCTTTCCTGACAGTCATTTCAGTAGCTTAACTTCATTATTATAAGACACTCCTCATCATCCTAGTACACTAACTCTTGATTTCTCACCACAAGCCTCCCTTCTAATCAATATCACTACTGATCATCTGAGATGTCTTAACATACTGCGACTCTTTGCACCATAAGCATGACATATGACTCAAAAGCTAGGACATATACTAGTGACTTCAGTTCCTCCTTTACATTTCTGGGCTCCAACTCATGGCTTCCTGTAACTCAGCCTGAGTCCCTGATTTTCTCATGTACGTCTCCTGAACATGCTCACACCCATTCACACACTCATGCATCAGATTACGACTTTAAAGCCGAGACTTGAGTGAATCAGTCATTGGTCACTGGAAATTACAATTTCACTACAGTAACTAGTTCTGCCTAGGAACTGATAACTGGACTGATAAGTGCATATAAGGGTAATTTTTTATCTGATAGCAGACTTACTAAGTTATTAGATTCCATTAGACTATATGATGCAATAAAATTGGGTTCCTCTTTAATCTGCTGGACTTTTGCCACTGTTCTTCCTTCGAGTACATTAAAGATGTTTGGTGGCCTATGCCTTTAAATCAGTTCTGAAAGTACTTGAAAATAAGCATGATGCTCTCAGAAGGTGATAATACTTACAATACATTCCTGCTCCTGGTTTTCCATGAACCATGCTTGTTTCAGAAATTCTGATACCATAGCCATGTTGACAGAGTTTCTGTGAAAAGATGCACCAAGTAAAAACCCAATTTTCCATCGTTACAAACCATCTCTCACCATTTTCAGTACCAGTGTCACTCAAAGTCTCCTACTCTCAAAATCCTTTCCCTTCAACTATGATATGCAGAGGTTAGTTTCCCAAGCAGCAATTGGCCTGCTCTACTTGAAGGAGGTAATTTTATGTTTGCCAGGTGATGCAATACTCCACAACTGTTTGCTCACCCCTACAGCCTTAATTACTTGCAGAAGTTTTGATTAGGCAATACCTAAGGATTAGCATTGACACGAAAGTTACCAGAAACAAATTGAAGTCTGACTTTCCCTATTAGTTATAGCATCAGTTATGCTCATTTAGCTTACTGAATATTTGATTCTGTTCAAAATCAGCGGTGAACAAGTATTCTTGTCTGATCATTTACTGTGGTTGGAGCTTTTGTGTGTTAAGACAAAAGATATTCCCTTTCATGTAATTTCTTTGACCAACCCCTTCCTAAGGGGTTATCTTCCTAATTAGATAATTTCACCTACACTATTCCTTATTTCTTACATATTTCCCCTGATTTCTACAAAAGAATAGAGTATTGCCCATTTTAGAAGGGAAAAGGGTAATTTTTTGCTTTTAAACACTCAAAATGAAAATCAGCCCAGCTTTCCCACAAGATACCATGCAGAATGGGGAAAAAAACCAATGGCGATGTGATTTGTCATTGAACATCCAAATATGAATGAATAAACTGCTTCATAACAACTTTGGTGTTAAGAATATTCTGTTTGTTAGTAGACATAGAGAGGGAACAGAGAAATTCATGTTTTATCAAATTCAGTACTTTTGGTCTGCTAAAAATACATTTTTTCCCCTAACACACTTCCAGAGCAAACACTATGGAAAGCTTGGGTTTAAAGAATACATATAAATAATAAAGTAAAGAAAATGCTGCTGGGTAGACTACAGTGTCTTTGAATCTAGTGTGAAGAGACAAGATGCTATTTGCAGTTATGATACAAATCATATAATGCAGATCATATACATAACTATAAAAAAATATGTTGCTTATACTGCAAACACACTTCCCTTACTTCTGCCCTGTGTTCCATACTATGGGCAAAGAGCAGTCATTTAAAACAACACACACTTAGGAACCAGCAGTGTAGCTGCAGGCCAGCTGCTTCTTTCCTCATAGCAAAACTGTAAAACTTACTTCCATGTTCAGCTGCCAACAATGCAATAGCTTCCTCCCACAGTCCTCCTCCAGCCCAGCTCCACCCTTCCCTTCCCTCTGTAACGCAGAAGCCACCAACACTCCCTCTTCCCCAGAAACCTCTTGCTTTTGTGCCTTTCCCTCAGCCCTAAGGCATAAAATTCAGCCCTGCCTGTGCTGCTAGAAAAAAAACAATCTGCTTCAAATCTGTATTTGTATGTCACTTAAAGCAAATCCTATGCTGGTAAATAATGGTCAGAATATTGTACAAGTTTTAAGGCCAAACTTTTATATATGTTTTGCTTACTGAGGATCAGAAAAGCATACTTACATTGCTGTTAAAACCAGCATTTTATCAAAGAGTTACAGTGATTCCTGTACCTCTCTTGTATTGACAGAGTAAGTATATGAGGCCAGATGAAGTGTATGGTATCTAAAGTTTTGCTGTATCTTATAACAGCACACATAAAGGCCATATGCAGCAGAATGAAAACATTTGAAAGACTTCATACTAGGGGTACTGAGTCACCAGCAAAGATGTACAGAAATGTCAGTCAACGGATAGATTCACAGAGTGTATAATCATTTAAAACTAACAAGATTTAGTCTCACAGTACCAGATTTGACAAGAGGTGGAACCAAAACTGTTTTGGTTGACAGAGTAACACTTCTCAGGGAGAGCTGGCTCCAGGTAGAACTGCTAACATCTCAGTTTCTTCTGCCTGTCACCACAGCCATGGCTCTCCCCCAGCTCTACAGATTTTACTGCCCTTGCAGATGACTAGAACAGGCAGCTGCTAAACTACACTGAATTAGGTTTATTAAGTCTCTAAACCTTTATGTCTACCCTAATTTAAATTAGAGATGCAATAAAATAATTCTGTGCCTTAAAAGCTGTCCTTTTTTCCTCTTTTTTTTTAAATAAGAAACTTTGGCACATACATCCATTTGTATATAGGAAAAAAAAAAAATATGTGCCTGTGGAGTGATGCAAACAGAAAGCATCGTAGAAAATTATGACACTTTTTTCTAGTTACTCCATAAAAATACCTATTTCAGATTAATAAAATTCTAATGAAATATTGTCCATGCCTTTTCCCAGACTGGAATGTGTAGATGTCAAGTCAAAAAGGAAAGAGGATCAAGGCCATTCCAAATTGGAATGAACAACATTGAAACTGAAACAAAAATTCAGACATCCAGACTGAAAGCCCTAACACTTGCTTCACAATAATTACTGCAATTGCTTTCTGTCTGGTTCCCAGTCCCCAGAAGAGGCACCCTAATCTAGACGTGTAAATTCTTAGGTTTTGAGAAAATACTCAACATTTATTTAAAAAAAATTAAAGACACAGATTAGACTTTACAGTCTGTTAAAAGACACAGTTTCTCCATGTTCATTTAACCATATCATATATAACATCCTGCTTACTGTCTAATCCTAGTTATCAGGACCTTGACATGTAAGTTAGAGTCATTACACCCAATCAGAAGAACAGGCAGCAGATTTAACACAGGAATTTAATTTACAGTGGAAAGTCTACTGAATATGAATGAAAACATCAGAGAGAAGAACAATCTCATCCTTGGAAAATTCAGTGGAAAGTTTTAGCAGAACAAACCCCAGCCCTTACTCATGTGGCTTTTCCATGATACAGCCCTTACTTATGTGGCTTTTCCTAAGTTCTCAGTCACAAAAACAGGGGTTTGTTTTTGTTTCTAAAAGTTTGCTTTGCCTCATTTTCATCACTTTCATAAGTAAAAACCCCTCTACAGTCCCAAAGCACCAAACTGTTGTTGATGTAACAACAGCTGTTTGTTCTTTAAATCTCCATACAAAACACACTATTTCTCCAGGAAACTACAGTTTTACTAGTTTTCTACAGCAGCCCACTAGAAGGGCAAAGAGAAATCATAAGAAACTGTCAACTCCAAATAAGTTTGCTTTTAATCTTTTAAGGTGTTTCTTTTTGTTTTTTTCCCAATTACTTAAGTCTATTAAATAAAAGCAGCAGCTGTCCAAGCCCTTCTATGTACATGAAATGCTTGAAAATGGAAAGAATTCCCCCTGCCCACTTCCATCTTTCCCTTGCCAGTAAATCCAACTCACAGAAAATTCCACCAAGTCACTTAACAAATTTAGCATACGATTCTTAAAGTTTGTCAGATCTACAGAGAGCAGCAAACAATAAAAACCTACCTTCTTGCTTCCAAATACTCTTTTCAGGGCAGCACAGTCAGCAATACGAGTGTAGAAGGCTCTCTGCACTTTTATAGCTTGGTGCCGGAGACCCCACCTAGCAACCAGTGTTTCCACAGGCCAGCAACCATCTGCCTTTGCAGCAGCTGAATCTGGGTGCTGCCCTAAACACAGAACCACACAAAGTCATTGCGAAACTATGTGCTGGAGAAACCGAGAGCAGATTTCAGAAGGGAAGAGACAACAAATGAGCATGCCATGGTAGCTCCCCTCCCCTGCCATGGCTACATCCCTCGCTGCAAGAAAATTGCCCTAAAACTTTCAGGGTCATAGATCAAAATGGCAAAAAAATAAACCTACATTTTTACATGTCTGATACTACCTCAGAGTGAGTATGTTAAGATGTATCTTTGCCCAGTGAAACTTTGAGAGAAATAAAAGTGTAGAGGAATTAACGTAGCTTCCACATTTCACTGAGTTCCAGCTCTTCTGCACAGAAGCCTACAGTAGAAATGGCCCAGGAACAAGTCTAAAACTTAATATTGGTACCTTTTGTTTGTTTGTTTGTTTGCTTTGGATTTGGGTAAGTTGGTTTGTTTGTTTTAATAAATACTTCGAAGGTGGCAGGCTTGATAGAAGAGCAATAACTAGCACCTACATAATTAGAAAGAGGTTGAAACATTCAGATTAAACTCTGAAGTTCAAAGTGAGAGTGGTTTGCACAAGACCAGGGAGTTCACCAGCCTGCTAGAAGCAGTTTTCTACAAGCAGTTCCTCACCAAGCCAGCCAAACACATTTTTCAGAGCACGTCCAGCACAGCACCACACAGTATATCACTAGCATCTCGGATTAGCCCAGAGCACAATGCCCAGTGAAGAAATACCATTTCCTGAAACAAAAGGATTTGCATCTAGCAGATTGGCCTCCCGGGTGGCTTTCGCCCTGCTTTCTGCTGACCTGGACCTGCTGCAACACACTCCAGAAGTATGGCTAATATGTCTTTTGTGAACACACATGAAATCCAGCATGCCCTTGAAACCCAAATGTAGCAATTAGTAAAATTAAGAGGAAGGGGAACAGAGCGCTGAGAGATTTTACAGGGGATATTCATAATTACTCATACAAAATCCAGCATTGGTTATGCCTTCCTCAGTTTAAAATAGCTCTGTAGAAACTGTTGGGTCCATAAAACCATTCCCCCCCCCCAGCAGGGTTTGGTTGTGAGTCTGGGGGATAAGCCCAGGATCAGCTCTGCCAAGGATGTCCCCATCCCAGTGAGTTAAGGAGAAAGCCCTCACTAGTGCTATGGGAGGCATGGCTAGGCCTCCCCAGCCATGATACTTGCCTTCAGCTGCAACCCCAGCACTTGGTTCCTGTCTGAGCCCTCACCCCACTTCCTTGCAGGTGGACTGGGACTGGCTCTGGGACCTGGGCTGATTCCAGCCTGTGGTCTCATGTCCTGTTCTATCCCATCCCCATCTCCACCCCCAGGGAGGTGTCTGATGCCTAGGGCTGGGTCTGCCACCATTGCACCCCAGCTGTCTTGCTCTTGGCTGGGACAGTGGAACAGGAGGGGCTGCCAGGCCCTGCCTTGCCAGCTCCCATGGGAACCTCCCCTCCACAATTCTAGACCCCAGCCACGAGTTCCCCTGACTTTTGGGCAACAATTTTCCCCTGCATGTAGTCTTTCCTTTTTTATCCTCTGCACATTTGACATGTTATTAGACCAAGGGATTCAATATACTTTCAGGGACCTACCAGCTGATAGTGACATGGTGAGCAAGCTGTCAAGTTGATTTTGTGTTTTTTTTATTTAATTATCATGTATGAATTTCAGATAACTCCCACCCTCCTGACCTCCATGTCAGTATGACACTACCAGTCTTATTTCACTGCTGAAGGATGTTATCCAAAATCTCTGATTACACTCTTTTTCTGGTACTGTTTCCCTTGTCTATTAATGAGTATGACCAATACAAATCTTTTTTAACTGACAATCTGGGAATCTGTGGATATCCCTGGTACACCTAGATGAGTCTTTTGAAGTGCTTAAATAACCTAGCAAACTGGGTTATACAGGCTCACTCAAATGACCTTTATGAGTTTTTAGCATTTTCTCAGTAAACAAAATAGCACAGCATCATTTACTGCAGGCCTATGGGAAAAAAAGTGTGTTACAATTATTAAGTAAGATACTCTTCTACCTCGACTCTTTTTTCTAATATGCTTTCTCAATAATCGGACTATTATCCCATTTTCATCATAGCAGTTTTTAATTATTGTTTTTTTTTATTTTAATTGTATTATCTTTCAGGCCTATGTTTTCGTCCCTGGCAGTGTTCAAGACCAGCCTTGGGTGAGATGGGTTAGTGTGAGGTGTCCCTGCCCATGGCAGGGGGGTTGGAACTAGATGATCTAAAGGTCCTTTCCAACCCTAACCATTCTATGATTGATTCTATGATTTTATGATCTGACAAGAAAGTATTGTGCTACAACTCATTGTGGGAGCTGTTTGCTTTTGCTGTTCCTCCTTTTTAATGGGCAGGGAAATGTCAATTCACCGCCTTCCTGAAGCTGGAGTGAGTCACCATCTGAATTTAGAGAGCATCATTGTACTAGATACTTACACATTAAAAATGCAGTTTAATTGGAGGGAGCTTTAGTGTTTATTGGTAACTGAATCTGCATCATTAGTTTGTACAGTAACAGTTTGTATACTGTTTATTGTTGACCTGGTATTGTTTATTCAGTAGTAGCAAAGAATGCAGCTATCTTAATATAAAGAAGGCAAAAAGAAACATTTTTCTTTTATACTCAGTGTGACATCTCTTAGATACTGCTAGTATTGCTATTTTGATAAAATAGTCAACATATAGTATGGAATACAGTTGCTGCTGAGAGAAAAGGAAATATTCAGAAAAATAGAAAAGAAAATTAGTAATTTTTTAAAACTGCCACATTTTGACCTGGCCAAATATTTTTCTTGACACTGATGATAACATCTTGAGTAGACAGATGGAGTTCCTGCAAGCGACTCATCTTATATAAGATGATAGCAAAATGAGTCTGGAATTCTATTGGAAGCTAGGAGAAAGACCAGCATCCCTTACATCTATTTCAGAGTCTGATGCCTCCCCTGCAGTTGCTTTGTGTTCTACCGAAGATGCCTTAAAGAAGATTTAAGCTTCTGGGATTTGGGAGAGGACTGTTCTACACACACTTACCCAAAGAACCCTATGTTGCAAGTCACCTTCAGATTACTTATGAGATAAACATTAAGTGGAAATTGATGTTAACAAATTGCTTTGTTATGAAATAGCATTATCCTGCAGGAGCTCCCGAGTGTGTTAAGTTAGACAATATGTCCTAAAACACAACTCTGCCTATATCCCGACAAGACAGTCATCCTTTCTAAGACACCTGATAGCAAGCCTAGAATCTTCCTCTCCCACCTTTTGTGCTTTGTAACCTTATTTATCTTTTGTAGCTTTTACCCACATCCTACAAAACTGAGCAGAAACACATTACTGCATTTCCTTAGACAGCCAGGAACTGCAAGATAACCAGCTGTACTCAGATTTCAAGTAATAAAGATAGTAATATAGATGATATAGATTTAAGAGCATGTAATGTCACCACTCTGAGTTACAGCAGTCCTACTGAAGGCAGGACTTCCAAGAATACTTCCAAGAATACTTCCAAGATATTTCAGAGCAAACGCAGTACTTCTTCCACTACCACATCTTTACCAATTGCTGTAGAAATTTCTGGTTTAGGAAGCATGTCTCACTTGCATGCTCAAGTATAGTGCCTCCTCAGATCTTCATATCTTCCTTTGACATTACAACAGATCAGATTTGAATTTCAGTGGAAGCAGCTACACTATCTATTCATTTGCACCTCATCTGCATGATTCTAGATAAGTCCATCTAGAGTCAGGTTGTGATCATGGATATCTCTTTGATGTTATACCACGAACTAGGTGGCACAGAGTTTCTTCAATGTAGACAAATAACTTCTTTTTTAGTGTCATGCTTAAGGAAAATAAAAATAAAAAGTAAAAAAAAAAAAACAAAACTCCAGAAGATATTCATAAGACATGTAATCAGAAATGTGTGATATCTTTTATGGTTTCTCTGTTAAAGGATTTCCTTTCATTAATGTTAGAGCATGTTTCAGCTGCAGACCTCTGCATGTTTGCAGATACTGAAAAGATTGAACATGCATTTGTGTCTTAATACTGATTATAAATAGTTTATAAATATTTTTGACATTTTTTTTTAACTGAGATTAATTGCATTTAGTTTTGTGCTGCACAAATTATTCACCTCTCTTTTTCATAATGAGTTAACCAATATTTTGTTAGTGCCTTATGAAATACCGAATTGACATTGATCATTTGGCAACAGAAACTCCATGCTTTAAACAAACATGCAGCTGCTTCTATAGTTAGCTTTAACATATTTACTTAGTTGCAATAAATAACTTTCTATCATCAGAGAGTTTTAGAAGTGTAAAGGGATTTTCTGAGTCTGATGGTAAGCCAAAGCTTGGCTATCCAGAAGACATCAAATCTTACTGAACTGCTTTCTACACGAAGAAATAAAAATATCCCATCCTGTACTAGAGATAAGCAGAATAGCTGTGTGTGAAGTCATGTCAAGATGTTTTCATTTTAGGAACTAGGAGTCCCATTCAGCTTAAATGAGCTCAAGTTTTGTCATTCATTTTCATGGAACCAGGAATTCATCTTAGGGATACATACTGAGAAACACTTCCAGAAGCTTTTTCAACTTGTCAGACTGCCTTTCAGGCATAAGCCCTGACTCCACTATGATTGAGTGCCAAAGTCATTTATATGAAGAAAATCTGGATCTTCTAGGAAGCCTCTAGGAAAAAAAGATTTGGAAATCCTAGTTATACAAATCCTCTAAATCACACTAGAGCAACACATATCTGTAGGATGAAGTGGTGATAAAAATAGGAAATCACTGGGGAAGATATAATTCAGTGCACATGCAGTGGGAAGTATTAAAGGAACAAAACAATGAAGTGGGAAGACATAAATGTTTTACTGCCCTATATAATGCTAATTAGAATGTGTATTTAAGTGGCATCCAAGAGAAGGGAAAATAAATGACAAGAGCCTTACTTTAAACAATACATGACTACGGTGGAAATCTCAGTGCCCTTCATGGAGAAAAGTCTTGTGAAAAAGACACACGGGAGAGCTGCTGGCATGTCTCAACTGATCCCAGGAGGAGTGGAACTGGGCAGTGTCTTCCAGTGAGATCAAGAAGCAGGATGAGTAATCCTCTCTACCTCAAAAGATCATGAACCCTGCTACAGAATTATGTTGTTGTAACTTCAAAGAAATATGAGACAACACCAACTAGCAAAAAAATAATGAGCAGATGAACCACCTGTGGTGTTGCAATATGTAGGTTAAATTTAGCTATCTGGGATTTTAATGTTTATTTGGCATTCTAAAACTTATTTGATTCTCCAAAGTAGCTTTATATCTACTGCCATTTCTGGGTTTCCTTTATCCTTTGAATAAAATTAGTGTATTGAAAATTTCAAAATATCTCCTTAGAAAACTGTTGTTGGTTTGGTTTTTTTTTTCCTGTATGTTGAAATGAATACCAGTGTGTGGATCTATTGCCAGTAAACATCCAGGTTAAAACAGCAAAGCATATCTTACTCCATATTTAGAATGAGGAGCATTTATCAATCAGTATCAAATTCTGAAGCTTCAGAATCACTTCAGTCAAGCTGAGATTTGTCCAGAGTAAGATACTCCTCGGTTGTCTCCCACTACCGCAGAGAACCAGGAATGACATAATAAATGAGTAATAATAAATTATGTTTTGCTCATTGTCTGCATTCAGGGTGTGAGAAGAACAGCCGGAAAAAAATGAGGAAACTAGGCATTCCATTTTTGTCTTGTAATACCTGACTGTAATTGTTCCCATCATTAGTGGGGGATTGCTGGGGTTAGGAAAAGTTGTCCAAGACAGTTTTACTGAGTAGTTCACTTGAAAATGTTAGGAGTGAAATTTCTGTGCAGAACAAACAGAATTAATTCATAATTAGCCATTAGCTGCAAACCTGATTTGCTTCTGTGGAGCAGGGAAGATGTTATAGCAGTCTTCCAACACATAGAGGGGGCCTACAATCTGGAGAGGAACTTTTTACAAGGGCATGTAATGACAGGACAAGGGGGAATGGCTTAAAGATGACAGAGGGGAGATTTAGAGATTAAGAAAAAAATCTTGATTATGAGGGTGGTGAGGCACTGCAACAGGTTCCCTAGAGACATTGTTCAATGACAGGAAGTGTTTACGGCCAGGCTTGATGGAGCTTTGATCAATCCGGTCTAGTGGAAGGTGTCCCTGCCCACAGGACGGGGGGTTAGAACTTGATCTTTAAGGTCCCTTCCAACCCAAATCATTCTATGACTCTATGATTAAGGTAGTTTAATCTCAGACCAAATGAAGCTTTTCGTGCAGCTTTTCCTCAAATTATCACATAAAAAAGGTACAGATAGAGAACTGCAGGGTTCCATTTGAAGTTGTATTTCTTCTGGCCTCCATTTTATGTGTTTTCTCCTCAATTTAAATATAAGATCTTTGTTCACTTTCAGCAAAATAATTTGCATCCATGATGTTTGTTACAGACTTCTGTATTCAGACATTAAGCAGCAATTGCTTGTTGCATTTCTGTCTAAAAACTCAGAAAACTTCTGTTCTTGTGTTTCAGTTTTACCCTAGACTGGGCTGATTCAAGGCTGTTGCTGCTTAGGAAGAAATGCACATAAAGCACAATGGGTGACGTGGTGCAAGTCATAGCTATTCATGAGAAATTTTAGCAGGATTAATCTTATTTCTGTTTCAAAGAGAAGAAATTTCAAGGCATGTTTGTAATTGTAATTTGTCCCCTTATAGAATTGACTAAAGGTACATAACTCAGAGCTTGATTTGCATCTGAGTTTCCTCAAAGAGGAAAGGTGAAGTTGTGACATTTGAAATTTGGCCCAATTCTATACTACAATAAATTATTTACCTCAGGAGCTGTTACAAGTTTTCAAGGGAATCAAAGTGGTTGGGAGTATACAAAGAAGAACATGAGATTCTTAGCCCTAGAAATTTGTCTGCTTGCAATTATGCATGAAATATTATTGATAATGAAATACTGGAACACGAATGAATAGCGAGTTCCCAGATTGTGGTGGTTTAAGAAAAAGTTATATAGTGTTACTGATTACTAAAGAGATTTTTTGAAGGGTGTTTTAAGTAAAAATGTAAAGAAGGTTTGTCAGGTAAAAATTCTACCTAACATAGGATTAGCAAAAATACCAACCAAGTACTAACGAAACAATGTTAAGATACTTATGGCACAGCCAATCTATTGTGCATGTTTAAAAGCTAGCACAATGAGGTTCTAAATAAGAACTGAGGCTACTACATGCACCTTAATAGAGTAAGTAAAGCAAGAAACATTGCAGTGAATATTTAAAAATTCAAATAGAACCCTAAAGTATCATAGTTAAATATAACTGGAGTCAAATCTTTTCCTATTTTGCCAGTTTCACTTTTTTAGCATTAGTTGTAATGCTAATTGTATGTCATATCTCATTTTCTTGCAGTAAAAAAAATATTTGGAAATGTAATCTGTCAAAAATATTTTTATTTTTATAAGATTGAAATTTTTTAATAGTTGAATACCCTCAATTGTTCAGATGGTTGTTTTTCTCTTCCTTCTTCTCCATTCTTGCTTTTTCCCCCCACCTGTAGCAGTAGGCAAAAGGCAAGAGGGATGACAAAAGTGCACTTTTATATTTTTTGTTTCTTAAAAAAATAAAGATACAGAAAATTTCCTTTTATATAAGGAAAGTACCCTTTCAGAGAAGTCTTTTATCTAGGTCCCATATCATCTATATTCTTCACATCTCAGTGGAGCTATAACATATTCAAAATAGAACACTAAGGAAGCTAGTCATGCAATTTAATTAGTTGAGGTTTAGCTGGAATAAGATCCCCAGTGAAGCTGCCTCCTATAAACCCGGAGTGAAACTGCTTGTTGAGTTAGTGATACCAAAAGCCTTCCTTTTAGACTGCAAGATGAAGTTAAGCTCTTGGTTTTAATCCTGGTTTTAATCCTTTTTGACAAAAGGGTGGGGTACAGAACAATAGCAATGAAGTAGAAATCCTGAGCCACTGGTCTCACCTGCCTAAGATGGATCACACCAGCCTGCAAACAGTTTATTCTTCATTTGCTTTTGCAACTAGTTCTCCCAGTTCCTGCTGCTGTATTGTTCACATTAATATAGGAATATATCACAAGTTGTGTGCCTGTAGTTATACCAAAAGAATAGCACATTTGACCTACAGTTCAAAGCAACCTGCCTGTCTTATTAGCTGAGACAGACCAGTTTCAGCATAATGGTCTTGGCAATGATAACTACAGGGCTTTACCTTTAATTAGCAGAGAAGGGAGACAGCAATACACTTTCATGAAACCATCTTCCGAAACACAGCAAATTTTGCCCTAAAATAACAAGTTTAATCTGGAACCATTTAAAATCCCTTATTTATGTGAAATGAGGGCTAAAATTGCATAAAACCTCTCTTATATCTTTATCGGTTTCACCACTGCTGGAAATGTGCCCATAGTGTCACATTTCACATTCTTCCAGGCGATACAAGGAAGTGTGAGTATTTGTAAAATATTCTAATGAAACCCTTCTAATCTTGTGAGCATTTATACTTCCAGGTATATAACATCAACCTGTAGTTTTTTTCAGTCATATTTAAGTCCTCTACAGATTTGAGTTTCATCCAGTAAGTTTTGGTCTCCTGGCAAAACAGATACTGCTAGCCATAGGAAACAGTGAGAAGAAATCTGATCCATATCTTCCATTTTACTTTCTGCAGGTATTTTGTTGCCTAGTGAAGCTCTTTTTTTTTTTACAGATCAAATATTTATCTACATAGTGTGGGAGACTGTCAGAAAATACCAGAAGTTAAGTCACCCCTGTGGAAACACTGGCCTGGAGAAACAGTCTTATTCCAATGGATGAAGGTAATTTTTAAGACATACTGTTTATTTAGTTAAAAAAATTAAAAACTGTTCATGCATGCTTGTCCTGGATTCAGCTATCTTATGGCACGCACTTGTGTGGAAGGGCTGAGCCAGGCCTCTGTTGTGTTAATAAGGTGAGTGAAAAGTGTGAAGAACCCACTTATATGAAAGACATACTAAAAGAGCTGTTGTTTATGTGGTAAAAAAGATTAACAAGTGAATGAGAATAGTTTTAAATGCAGATAATTATTTTTTAAAAGCCACCTTGCTTATCTATCTATGAAAATGCATGTTTGAATGCTAGTAGTTGAAAAGCTGTGTACACACCTTCATAAACATTTAGAGAAGTGTGATGTTAAGGTCTTCTGCTTAAAGACATAAATATTTTGTGAATTTTTAGAAAAACAGAATTGAGTTTCCACAGCTCAGCAAAGTCATTGAGTATTATTATTTCAGCCACAGTAAGTGGTCATATGTGCTCATGTTTATGCACCGTGTCTTTTAGGGATGTCATTTCAGGAAGTACAATGTTAGGAAATGAACAAGAAAGGTTGTACCAGGAAATTCTGAAAGTAGCTTCTGGTAAAAGACTTGAAAGTGAATCTAATAATGTACATTCTTTCTCAGAAGAATGAGTTCAGAAGTCTTCAAAAATCTTCAATTGTATCATAGACCAAGACTCAATGAAACTAAATTTAAGGGGAGGAACTTTCATTTGGACTTTAATTAAAAAACATGCTAACTAAAAGGACATTTAACAAGATATTAGATAAATGGTAAAAAATGGGTAAAGTAGGGCCTACTTTCTTTTCTATGACATACATTATTTAGGAATATTTTTTTTTAAACTTAGACTTTTGCTCAACTTCTCCTGTTGATGCTGCTTATTTCTTCCACGAAATCTTAAGATCTTTTGCTGAAAAAAAATCATTTGCAAGACAAATAATTTTAACAGAGAATTCTGCCTCAAAGAAGAGAACATAATGTCAAAGCAAAAGGATATAAATTGTATATTGCCAAATTCTGTGGGTTCTTTTCCTACTAGATTTTCCATATATCCTAACTGTAAGATCTTTAAATTATCATTAAACTGCACTGACTTTTATTATGTAGAACTCCTATTACAAGATACTCTTGTGTGTGTTCAAACTTCATTTTTCTCTATTACACACCCTGAGGTGGCATATCTGGGGGCTAGTGTATAACTAAGGTTGGGCCTCAAAAATTAACATGGAATCTACAGTCCTTTTTAGTTCAAGACTTTAATTGACTATGGATTTAGGGGTTTAGATAAATGGAAGCAGAAGGCCAGAGTATGTGAGTGATTTTCAAGGGTGTGTAATTAAATAATAAATGAGCAGCCTATAATAAAACCAGGGTGGTTTGCCTTGCCTACCTTAGGTAGCAGGCTGCTGAAAAGCTGTGTGTTTGAAAGATGAGGAAGTTTTGTGCCACACAACTCGAAGATCCTGTCCATCAATCAGAAGTCTCCTTTTACCAATGTTAATGAACATAGTTGAAGCCTTCCCACACAAAGTAATATTTTTCTCAGATGTCAAATATATTTCTTAAGCATTACATTTAAAGTTTAAATTCCTTACTAAAGGCTAAAATTAAAGGAAAATTGCCATGGCTGATTTAAAGATTAATGGCACTCCATTACTGGGGCACTGTGATCACAGAATCACAGAATCCCAAGGGTTGGAAGGGACCTCAAAAGATCATCTAGTTCAATCCTCCTGCAAGAGCAGGGTAACCTAGAGTACATCACACAGGAACTTGTCCAGGTGGGCCTTGAATACCTCCAACGTAGGAGACTCCACAACCCCCCTGGGCAACCTGTTCCAGTGCTCTGTCACTCTCACAGTAAAGAAATTTTTCCTGATGTTCACATGGAACCTCCTATGCTCCAGTTTACACCCATTGCCCCTTGCCCTATCACTGGACATCACTGAAAAAAAACCTAGCTCCATCATCCTGACACCCACCCTTTACATATTTGTAAACATTGATGAGGTCACCCCTCAGTCTCCTCTTCTCCAAGCTAGAGTCCCAGCTCCCTCAGCCTCTCCTCATAAGGGAGATGTTCCACTCCCTTAATCATCTTTGTGGCTCTGTGCTCGCCTCTTTCAAGCAGTTCCCTGTCCTTCTTGAACTGTGGGGCCCAGAACTGGACACAATATTCCAGATGCGGCCTCACCAAGGCAGAGTAGAGGAGGAGGACAACCTCTCTTGACCTACTACCCACACCCTTTCTAATGCACCCTAGGATGCCATTGGCCTTCTTGGCCACAAGGGCACATTGCTGGCTCATGGTCATCCTCCTAACCACCAGGACCCCCAGGTCCCTTTCCCCTTCACTACTGTCCAGCAGGTCAGCCCCCAACCTGTACTGGTACATGGGGTTGTTCTTCCCCAGAAGCAAGACTTTGCACTTGCCCTTGTTGAATTTCATCAAGTTCCTCTCCGCCCAACTCTCCAGCCTGTCCAGGTCTCGCTGAATGGCAACACAGCCCTCTGGTGTGTCAGCCACTCCTCCCAGTTTAGTATCATCAGCAAACTTGCTGAGGGTACACTCAGTTCCCTCATCCAGGTCGTTGATGAAAATATTAAACAGCACTGAAAATATTAAACAGCACTGATCTATTTATATTCCCAGGAAACTGATTAATGAATGAGCAAAGACTGGGAATACTATGGAATGTTAAGTCTAATCAATACAACAGAATAGCTGTGTCTACAAATAAGCGTACAAACACACATCGCTTTCCAAGGGGCACTAAATCTCGATTCTTGTCTTCGCTCCAGTATTTTTGTGGCTCATAGTATGAAATATGTGCCTTTAATTTTCAAAAGGGAAATTGCAATAACATTGACAGAACACAGCAAGTGAAAGCTCTGCTGTCTGTGATAACAAGCTGTAATATAAACTGTTGATATAGAAGTTTTGTTCCAAATCATCAATTTATTAGTTGGTATCTTCTGTGTAAGTTCCTCTTCATGCCAATGTACTATATTAGGGTAATTAAGGATTTTTAATGTTAAAAGAAGTCAACTGACTGCCTAACCTTCTCTCACACCAGAAGTTAAGAATAACAAGTTAAACCAACTCTGTTAGGCAATGCCATTAGTCAAGGCTGCTGCTTAACGCAGTATAAACTGACAATGTTAGAGAAAAAAATGTGGTTTGACCAGAATGAATAAGAAGAAATGGTCTGTGTAATGCATTTTCTTCTGGAAAAAGTGTGAGTTTAGCTTGTGACATCATAAACAAACCTCTACCTGTAAAATACTCTTAGAGTTCTTTGTGAAGTTACTTTCAGGGGATGAGATGGATTTATAAAAGGTACCCTTCTCAGAAGATGAATCTTCCTATTAACAATACAAAGGCTGAATTCACGTAACAGCAATCAATGCTAAAAATGTCATGGAACAATATCAATGTGATTTGCTGCTCAGTGAGAATGAAGGACCAGACTACTAATACCACCCAGCCTTTAGGTAAATGGAAGAGGCAGATACTATTCTATCCACAAACAAAAAAAAAAAAGAGGAGACGCCAAAGGGCCCGATTTCCAGCCATTCAGCTATTCTGAATATTGCAACTACATTCTGTTACTTGGCTGCTTGTATGAGTGATCAGTAGAATCAATCAAAATGATAAATTTTTCCTTTTTTTGTAAGCAACAATGAAAAATAATATGGTCTTGATTATCAGCGCCCATTTTTTCAGGGTATTGGGAGAACACGGATTCTTTATCCACAAGTTTCATTCTTCTTTTTCCACATAATAAAGGGGGAAACACTGTACAATGCCCAAGTCAAAGAAACAATCTTTTTCTCTTTCACTATAGGTCTTCTATTGAACCATACTTTAAAGACACTCCCACCAAACCCTGAAAGTCTTCTCCCTCACTGCCCTTCCTTGTCTTGCATCAGAGCACAAACAGGTTCTATTCAGCCCATTGATGCTTTTATAAGAAAGCCTAGTATATGCACTTGCATTATGGATAATATCGAATAGCAGAGTGTGTATTGGTAAGACAGTACTGTAACAAGGAGCAATAAAATCCCTTAGGCAGCCCCTCTTTAAAAAAGTTGTTATAAGCTGTTTACATATTATATATATTCTTCTGCCATTGCAAACAACCTTTTTTTTTGTGAGATACTGCTACCTCGCTAAAAATGAATGGGAAAAATTAGAGGCATTTCTCACAATACAGGGGTGTGGCCCAGAACAAGCACCAAGTTAATTTGCACCAACTGCTCCTGCTCAATTTTTTGAATTCTCTGATTTCAACAGATTCCTTCCTGGTAAGGTCTGAGAAATTGCTGTTAATGCTAAAAGACACTATTTTGCCGTTTTAATGACAGTTGCAGTGTTCTATGTCTTGGCGTACCTGGGACATACAGTAAGACATACAATGACTGTTAAATACTATTAACAAGAAACACACAAAGATGTTCTTGCTTTTCCATCTTCTTTTTCTGTCGTAGGCTTGAAATTTCTGTTTTTTACTATAAAGAAATTAATTTGAAGGGGATTTATCATACTCACATAGTGAGATGCATGAATATATAACTATGTGCATTATTGACTCCATTTGCAGAATAAAGGAAAGATACCATAAAAAAAATGGGTGATTTCTCCATCTCTTTGCAGCATCATTTTTTTGATGTCTGGAGCACCTCCTGGTAGAATAAGCTGTGCCTTGTATTCCAGCAGTTTCCAGCCATGTCACACATTTGCAAAACTTGCAATTTGAATTAATTACATATCTGATGATTTACAGAAACTCTCAGAGTCTCATTATCAGAGCTAGTCTGGATTGGTTCTGACTGTAACTAGAAGCCAAGGAAAGCTCATTCTGATTTTAAGAGCACAGGACTCTTTTAGCTGTTTTCCTGTATCTTGCATGACACTTAGCATGCAACACTGGTATTGCTGCTAACATTCAAGTACTAAGATTTGTTAGAATTTTCTGTGCAGCGAATCTCCAGTGGAGCAACCCCATACATCCTTGAGATGACTCTTAATCCCTAATATCCTAAGAATTTCTATATTGGGTCTTTGGTGGTTTTGGGGTTGTTTTTTTTTTTTTTTCATCTGAAAGGCATTAATCTAATTAATGCTATAGCTGGCAATACTCTATGTAAAATTTCCTACACTGTGGACTGAATACCAAGGTGTTATATTGGAATTGGCCCAAAGATATAAAAGCTGTATGTGAGGTTACCACACTGATTTATTTTTTTTTAGCCATATGTAGAACATGAACATGGCCTGTTAGAATAAAATGACTGATTTTAATTTATCTCTATGAAGATTTTCCTTAAATAGTCTACTTTAAATACTAGACAGTGTGATACTCTTTTACTATAACATATGATAAGTAGGACTGCCTGAGGATCTTTCCTAAATTGTCTTAGATGCATTGCTATCTGTACTGCACATAATAACTGATTATATTTCTTTTTGTTTTGTTTTACACTTTAACCAAAAGCTCCACTACCCACTAGAATAAGAGCTACATTTTCATAATATGTGATTTGGTGGCTTTTTTTTTCCTGTTCCTGGCATGGTTTGGTTTGTTGTTTTGTTTTTTTTTTCTCACTGTTACTTAGAACAATATTCCTATTCTGAAGAAAGTATTCCTCTGTCACTACAACCCTGGTTCTGGAAGAGGAAAAATTCTGTTTCTCCTGCTGCTAAATGCCAAAGCAGAACAGGTAATGTTAGCCTTTTCTTTTTGCAAACATTGGCACACAACAAATAGTTAGGAAACTATTAAAGGGTATATGGCAGCACTATAATGGAGTTGTGGGGTTTTATTAATTATCCACAAACTTCTTAAGCAATAAGATACAACACATTGAAGCACAGCCTTTGAGAAAAAGGTGTCAAGCTGTCTCACTTGGCTGATGATCTGAATCACTCCTTTCAGCAACTGAACTATAGTACCTGTTTGCTTTAATTATAGTTATAATACGTGGAGATGAAATCGGAAACTTTTGATAGGCCACAAAAATGGGACAGCTGATTTCATGTTTCTTTTCCCTTACACTGGATGTAATATGGTTGACACAAAGGCACATATGACTTTTTGGAACATTATTGATACTAGTCAGTATCAGTAATAAAAATTAAAAATAAAAATAAAAATCTATTCTGTTCTACATTAGGTACAGGGGTCCAAGTAAATTCTCAATCTTTCTCCTTATATTTTAATGTGTGTGTGAGAAGGAAAGAGAAAAGAGTGTTCGGAAAAGTTGACTCCAGCACATCATACCAATAGGTAGTTTCAGGCATGACCATAGAATTACACTGACTGTCGCACTGGTATTGTGATAAACCAAGTGCCTTTGAGATCGTAAGACTAAGGGGGTAACATCTGCCCAAACAGGGCTTAATACTACAATAGTCCCTGGCCCAATTATTTTTATGTGCCAGCTAAATCTGAATGTATTATGGTCAGATAATTGTATGTAGGCAATTACTGTGTCACTTGAGCAGAAAATTATGGCACTGTATGAAATACTATCTGTTTCAGTGACTAAATGCTTGACTTGCTGCAATTAGTCAACCTAGGTGGGTCCCTAGGTAGTTTTGGGACAGAACATGAGTATACTTGCCACCTGTGTGAACATCAGTAATAACATTGCAGTAGCCTTAAAACCATAAATAACACACCTGTTAAACACATGGCTCCACCCTCCCCCCAAGGTCAGTTTGAGACCTACAACTGCAGCTGTAGAAAAGTGGCTGACCTGAAAAGGTTCAGACTAGCTTAAAGAGGAAGGTGTCATACCTCTGTTAATAAGTCATTTAAAAAAGAACAGAGATATTTTCATGGGGTTTTTCCATTTTGTAACTCCATGAGACTAAACTTAATTTTATACTAATAAAGACATGATCCTTGTATCACTTTTTCTCTTCCAAAGAGGAGAAAAGGGAGATACAAGAGGGTTTTTTAGATCTTGAACTGGTACTGCATTTACTAGAGGTAACTGATTCAAAATACAGTCCTCTTTGCTGGGTAGTTAGCAAATTTAAGAACTCAAGAAATAATTGCTCATAAACTTTGCAAGATTCAACATGGTCAGCTGCATAAAAATCTCAGAGGTAAGGTACCAAAAGACAACTGCATTAGTTCAGGTCCTACCAGAGTTGTTGGGAATTGAAGTTATTCAGGATATTGAATTCTAATCTTTTAATTCTTTAGGAAATTTGAGTAAAACCTCCTAGTCATCCAATATCAGGGACAAAAGACATTTTGCTATTTTTTTATTTGCAGGACTTTTCTTCTTGTAGTTTAGATACAACCATGGTAGGTTGTTGAAACAGTGATTCTTGTTATTCTGATTACTTCTGATATCTGATCCAGAATAAAATCAGGAAAAAATTACAACTGACTATTCTGATAAAATTTTCACAAGGAAATGTACAATGACAGTGTCAGTTTATCAAAATCAGAATCTTGCTTGGGGATACTGGAGTGTACACAAAAACACTGGAGTGTACACAAAAAAACAAAACAGAGTTCAAAGTGAACCTAGAACAGAAATCATCATAACAAAAAAATGTTCATTATTCAAAAAAGTTAAGGCAGGCACTTATGTTATCATTGTACTGGAGATTAGGAAATTGAGTATCAGATTATGCTTCAGTAGATTAGCACACATGAAGGAAAGCTCAGACCCATTACACCTCTTTTTTTTCATTACTTTGCATGCTGAAGCTTTCCATGCTGTGCTGCTTATCCATCAGCCAGCTTCCTTACAGAGCTGCAGCCTAAGTCCATTTATGAAATTTTCTGAAACTAGTTGCAATAGTGCAGGTATTACAGGTTTGTGTCAGGTTCTCATGACTGCTGCTCACATGTTTGTATTATGGGGCAGCCACACCCCACAATGTTTGGCTTGCCTGTGCTTTTTGTACTACTTGTGAGAATTAAAAATATCAACACTGTAACTACATGAGGACTACCTGTGTGTATGTTGCCTTAAATTACAGCTGCTCTTACCTCAAGGAAACCACATATTACATAATAATATTTCTTGACTGCAAAGAAAGGAAGTGCCAGAACAATTGCTTTTTTCTTTGAGATCCTCTGGAACACTCTTCTTATATAACAACACACAACATGGCACATCTGCTTCATCTTTTATCTCATCTGTTTTGAGGGGGGATTAGTTACAAGGAAAAAGGAAATCAAGAGTGTAGTGCAGTAATGGGTTTTATGTTTTACTGTATTTTTATCACTTTAAAATCCAGGTTTTAATATGCAAATGCTTTTGATGCGTGACAAAAATGTGTCCTTACAATGCAATATAATAATAATAATAATAATAAAAAAATAATGATAATATAGAAACATGTTTTTCCATGCTGGCATGCTTTGGTATCTTTTTTTTTTTTTTTTTAAGTGATAAATGTTCTCTGGTACCGGGAAAAAAAAAAAGAGATAAAAACTATGAGTTACATCCCCTGAAATAAGTAGTCTTCTTCTATCTTATTTGCCTGTTTTAAGCAGTATCGGGCCACTTCTATAAAAAGAAAATGACTTCCTGTCATAAAGCAATATATGCTGATGCAAGGCATAAAAAAGAAATCAGTATAGCAAAAGAGTAGCTAAATGGAAACATGGAGTTGGCATGAAGCAGCACAGCAGGATCAGCTCTTTTCAGCTACAACCACATCTGAAGTGCACAGTTAATTCTTAAGCATAAAATAGCAACAGGGTGTTGCCTAACTGTAAACCGAGCATGCTATAAATCAAGAGACTGCTCCTATTTTGAATTTTTTAATTAAAAAAACAACAACCAAAACCAACAACACAACCCTCTGTGCTTCCCATGCTTCAGTTTTAATCTCAGATTTAATCTCAACCAAGCAGATTTCTCAGCACAGCCTACTACCTAGGTCCTCTAATCATCCCAGTGGAAATGTAGCCAGACAGCTGTTCACTGTTCATTCTGTGACAGCTGGTTATGCATTGATGATCTGCATTGAGGATGATTGACTGTTTTCCATGCAGACTGCATAAGGTTCATGTTCAGACATCACTATGAGGGTTATGAATGTGAGAACATTTTGTTTCCCATCAAATGTTTACCAGTTGTACATACCATATGGCAACAACAAGCTAACACAAGCTAACGCTTGAAAGAATCATAGAATCATAAAATCATACAATAGTTAGGGTTGGAAAGGACCTTAAGATCATTAGGTTCCAACCCCCCCTGCCATGGGCAAGGACACCTCACACTAAACCATGTCACCCAAGGCTCTGTCCAACCTCTGAAAACCCCCAGGGATGGAGCATTCACAGCTTCCTTGAGCAACTCATTCCAGTGCATCACCACCCTCACAGTAAAGAACTTCTTCTTTATATCCAATCTAAACTTCCCCTGTTTAAGTTTTAACCCGTTACCCCTTGTCCTATCACTACAGTCCATAATGAAGAGTCCCTCCCCATCATCCCTATAGCCCCCCTTCAGATACTGGATGGCTGCTATGAGGTCTCCACGCAGCCTTCTCTTCTCCAGGCTAAACAGCCCCAACTTTCGCAGCCTGTCTTCACACGGGAGGTGCTCCAGTTCCCTGATCTTCCTTATGGCCCTCCTCTGGACTTGTTCCATGTCATTTTTATGTTGAGGACACAACAACTGTACACAATACTCCAAGAGAGATCTCACGAGAGCAGAGTAGATGGGCAGGATCACTTCCTTTGACCTGCTGGTCATGCAAAATGAATGAGTGATGTGAGTGATAAGAATGAGTGATAAGAGTGCTGTGTGCTAAATTTTCATGGATGGATGACATGAAGAAAGTTCCTATGTTGACAGAGGAACTAAAACTTTGCATGAAAATTTAAACTTTCAAATAAAAAAGATACCCCTCTGAGTGTCAAAAATAGACTGGTACATGGAAACAGTCTGATCCAGGAGTTAAAGCTGGAAAGAAATAACATACTGAGATCCACTTTTGTAAGTGGGGGTGACATGAAAATTAGTAATAGAATCATAGAATAGTTTAGATTGGAAGGGACCTGTGAAGATCATCTAGTCCAACCCCCTTGCAATGGGGGATTCCAGTAAATCGTTTTAATAAAAAAGAATAAAAAATCTATTCAGGTTTTACCCCAAGGAATCTGTTTGCCTCCATTTCTCAAATTGTAAGTCTTTCCTTTTACATCTTCAGTAATGCTAGGCAGAAATAGGCAGTATCTCAGGGAAGGAAGGGATGATAAAATGCCATTTTGTAGAATGATCTAGTCCCTCAATCCAAACCCTAAATCTAGTTATGCCATATCTAAAATACTACATAGAAATGACTGCAGGTTAAATGAAGCTCGAAACTACTTCTAACATTACGTCACCAACTACTGTCTGCACTCTTGCTGTAGAGATGAAGCATGTATTTTCTTACTGCTCATTAGAAGCATCTGTTATTAAAAGTCCTGCTCTGACACATCAGGCATAGCTATTTCTTTCCAGAAGTCTTCAGTGTCATACCCTAATCACAAAGGAAAGATTGGGGTAGAGTTCACTGTCAGTAAACCTGTGTGGTTTATTTTATATGGTCAGCCTCTTTCCAAGTACACAGGAAGACACTAACCTAATGAAGACCTTACAGTCTGAAAGACTTTTACTAGTAAACTTATTAAATCGTGAAAGTACTTTCATTTAGACTGAGTTTTAATCATGAGATGAAGTTTTCAGGGAATTACTTCCATTAGGTTGCAGGCCGGTTAGCCTGGCCATAAAGGCAGGACTTCTAGCCTCAGTCAAAATAGGTAGCGTCCTGACTGCATAAATGAAAGATCATCAAAGCTTAATAGGTTTAGTCCTTTCCTTCTAAATCACTGTTATTTGAGGCAGATAGCTGAAACTGATGATAGATTAAAACACTTTATAGTATAATCTTATTTACTAAAAAAGAGTGTGAAAAATCCTTGTTTACATCCCAATCAGAATCAAATATGTGACAGTTTTCCCTTTACAGATACAAGCCCCTTACTAATAAATGCTATAGTTCAATAGCTGCTCTCCAATCTTGGCTTAAAACATTTATAAATATTACTATGATGCTTCCTTAACTCACCCAACTCTTTCAGACAAGAGGTTTTTTCCTAGGAATTCTGGTCAACAGTGATAAGCTGGTTTCATGTCTCAAAAAGGTCTTAATTTCCATCACTTATATACACCAAAGAAAGGAAACACAAAGAGAGGAATAAAGTCTGTTGGCAGTGGAGCCTGCTATACAGGCTACAGGTGAATCCAAGTTTAACCTACACCTTCTGCATAAAATGGAGAGCTGAAGTTGTTACAGGATATACTGAGACATGAAGATAAAATGGCAATCTAGGAAGTTCTTTGCTTCTACTGCTCTATACTGCAAGGTGTAGAGTAATATTTTTAACAACTGCTCTGGTATTTCAGTGTTCTGTAGTGATGTGCGATAGATTCATTCCATTCTCAACAGAAAAGCACCTAGGCAAGAAGAAGATAATTAAAATCGTTATGACTTTTTCCTACAGGAAAGGAACTCAGGAATACTTTAAAGAGAGCATTACAAAAGAAAAGTTTATTGAGCTTTGCCATTAATGTTGTTACCCTTTGTAGCTGAGAAGAAGGTCAGATGAGAATCCTTTATCCTTACAAAATACAATCCCTGCTCAAGGTGCATTTCTCAATCTGTCCTATGAAAACATTCTGTTGGGTTCATTAGATATATACAACTTCAAACAGTCCATGTTATTTTCAGTAATTACTTTGCCAACATCATAATTTTTGATTACCTCCTTAGTTTCTGGAAGTGTAACTTTTAGGCCTTCACAGTGTGTATGAGCCAAGATTTTAAAGGCTTTAATCTTTTTAATGCAATATTGACTGTCAGTGAGCGAGCACCAATGGTAAGACCCATAAATAGCTGAGAATTCTGTAATGACATGAGTACAGCTGCTGAATTTATAGCCACCTAGATTTTAATTCCTGTTCATGTGCTCTGATTGCTTCCTGAAAAGCTTATCTTTTGTATTTCAGGTTCAGAATGAAGTATCTGATTTTATCCTCATATGGGAGTTTATGTCTGTTCTTTTTATCTTTCCATACACCATGAAGAGCTGAAAAAGCAGTGTCATTCTCAATGGAAATTATGAGTCTGGCAAGGCCAAAACAAACAAACCAACAAAAAACAACAACAACAACAAAAAAAAAAAATCGACAAAACAAAACAAACTCCCCAAACAAACAAACAAAAAAAAAAAAAGGAAAAAAAAAAAACCCACCATAAACGGAGAAATAAAACACCCTCCCACATGGAAAAGAAAAAAAAAATCAAAACCAAACAGGGTTTCTGCTACTAGATCTTTTAGTTTTATTTGAAATTTAGGAAAAAGGAAAATTTTTTGTAGGTACAGAGTGGAATTTCATCATAATGAGAGAACAGACATCTTAAGGAGATCCAGAGACAAAAGTTGTCCAAGAGTTATGTGTTGAAAAATGTGTCTGAGATGTCTTTTTGGGTGGACACTGAATGAGACTTGGCAGGTTTTGCTCAGGGTAGATGGTGAATTCTAGAAACTATTTCATGGACCTTGATGTGTTTTTTATTTCAGCTAAATCTGGCAGTCAAACTAAGATTAAATCACCAAATCATATTAGATTTCAAATGAGACAGAAAAGACCAAAAACTATGGGTTTGTTTTATTCAATTTCTAAGAAACTCATACAGGCTTACTTCTCAATTGGCTGAAAGTTTGCAGTATTTTTATCTTAAATTCTCTTTCAGGTATGATCTTTCAAATTTCAACTTTTTTAATGATACCTGTTCTCAAATCTTTCAACTGAATACCTCCTTCTTGTATTTTATTAAAAATAATTATTTGCCTTGTTTTTTTCCAGAAGCATGGAAGCGATCAGTTACACCTTCAGGCTCTCAAATCCCTGAAGATTCAGTAAAAATTGATCCTGAAACTAAACCACAGACCACCAATCAGTCATCTGTTCCTCTACCAGGCAGCATTATTGAGGGAGATATGTATTCAGAGAAGATACAAGACCATCCTTCATGTGTTATTAAAAGTGTTTTGATTGAAGACACATGTGAAGAGGGTAAGCAGTGTCTCCAGTATTCTGAATGAGGGTGTACTTGGCTATTTTCTATAAAAGGCCAGATTGATACACCATTGCTATATTGTATTCTCACTGAAGCAGAACTGCTACAGTCTATATTGCACCATCAGTGATGACACAACTCGAATAATAGATGAATGTGATTGTGGACTAAATGGGAGAGTCCCTGTTATGATTTGACATATAGGTAATAAGCCCTCAACTTCCTCATGTTCAAGATACACCTCCTGACTTTAACCCATTAACACTAAAGCTAGCAATGTTTTAGATCTGTAACTTCTGTGCCTTTTAAAACAAGGTGTGCAACTTACCACGCTGTCTAAACCTGTCAAAGCATACAGTTGCAGTTATTCAGAAATGGCAATGTGGCTGCCTAGTCTGTGCCATATGCTTTGATTCTAGTTGTAAACTGAGAAAGGAGAGATGTGTGCTTTGAGGAGCCTTACATTATAGGGGGATTAAACTGAAAGGTACTGTGGTGGCTTGCATGCCTTTTGAGAGCCAGTCTGACTGATGGCATTGAAAAGACAAATACAGAACTCTTACAGATGTCTTGTCCTTACCATGCCAGAGAGTTCTGCATAAGTTAAATCATAAGAGCGGTGTTAAAAGGCATATTCAGTAGTTTTAGGAGTCATATGCTCTATGAGATGCTAAACTAAAGAAAAGGCATATAGACTGATTTTTATCATTAATGAATTAACTTGTAGGAGTTCCAAATATATTTCCAATAGACTGTAATAAGCTGATGGAGAAGTCTGCAGTCATTTCAGCACATTACATATTAATTCATTTTTTTACTGTAGGAAACTATATCTGTATATTTGCTTTCCAGGGTTTAAGATTAATCTTTATCCTAGATGGAAAGATAAAACCTACACTCTTGGCCTGCAAGCACTGATGCTCTAGAGGCTAATTTTGTTTAAAGTACTTACGTGAAGGGCTTTTTCAGGAACAACTGTCGCTTCAGATAGTTTCCAAGGTGGTGGAAAGAAAGCCAAATATGAACCAAAAGGATATAGACATGAGAGGTCCAGTCCTTTCAGAAGCAGCTCTTCTACATAAAATTTAACATGTATCCTTCATTGACCTAATTCACAGAACAAAAGCTGATATATATGTTTGTAATATACAGTGATGAAAGTAATGAATTCAAAAAAAAGAGTAACTTGATCTAAAGATACTCTTCTTGACACAGATTTTGCAGATGAGAAACAAGTCTGAAGTACAGCATTTGGATTCAATATATCTGTATTTTCAGGATCAGGTGAAACCATTCAAGTCTCAAACAAGTTGTCCTGGGTTCAGTAGTAGCAGTCATGTTTTTCCTTTGTGTTAACTGGTGCAGTGCTGTGTTTTGACTTCTAGCTTGAGAACAGTGTTGGTGAAGCCGATGTTTTCAGTTGTTGCTAAGTGATGTTTACCCTGACCAAGGACTCTGTGAGGCTCATGCTCTGCCAGGGAGGAGGGGAAGCTGTGAGGAAGCAGAGACAGGGCGCCTGACCCAGGCTAGCCGGGGAGGTATTCCATACCACAGCATGTCATGCCCAGGGTGGGGGGGTAACTGGGAGTTACCCGGAAGGACAGGGGCTTCCGGGTGGAACTCGCTTTCTTGGCCGGTGGTATCGTATTCTCTTCCCTTGTTATTTTCCCTTATCATTGTTTTAGCTGATAGTAGCGGTGGTGATTTGTTGCTGGACTGTTCTTGTCTCAACCCGTAGGAGTTGCACTCTCTCGATCCTCCTCCCTGTTCCTCCGGGAGCGGGGAAGGGGAGAGCCCCGGTGCGGGGCGGGGGGGAGACAGACACGGACCTCGATTGTTGTCAGCTCGGCACCACTCACTGGGAGTGAGTGAACAAGTTACCTGACTGGGTTTAAACCACGACAGTTCTTTTTGGCGCCCAACGTGGGGCAACAGTCTTCCAGAGCAGGAGAGACTGTGTGCAGTGTTTACACTCGTGAATAACCTGGGCAATAGTGTCCATTGCTAAGTCCACCCCTCGATCATGAGTCCATCTCTGTGTTGCATCTCTGCTCTGATGGCCTGAAGTGCCATGGGCCCACCAGGCTCAAAATAACTCACTGTCCCCTTAAGCAGTTTCTGCAGCTTGTTGCTGGGGACTCCATACAGCTGCCTTCCATCTCCGACGCTTCCAAAGCACTGGAGGGGCCCAGTGGACTAGATACTTGCCCATACTGTCACACACACCCTGCCACTCCTGGCTGTCCAGCCTTGGGGAGAACCTCTTGGTCCCCCTGCATCGTCGTCTAACCCCAGACAAGACCCAAACCTGACTCTGCTTAACTTTTGAGATCAGACAAAATGGTGGTGGGTAGAACACAGCCTGTGTGTGAGCCAACATGCTGATCCCCATCACAATCAGCAGGCAGGTCCCAAGGATACCCAAAGGCCATTCGAAACCTTCAGAACTCTCAGTTGATGCTGCTGTACTTGTCACTGGGGCTGGTGTAGCCGCTGTGCTTGCCGGCTCTCCCACCGCCAGCTTCTCTTTTCCTGAGTCCAGCTCTTCCTCCTCTGCCTTGCTGGGAAATGCTGCGTGGTCTCCTGCATCCTCCTGGGGCTCGGCAGGCGGCTTCCGGGAAATGCTCTCGGCCGTCGCGGAGCTCGGCTCCTCCGCGGGGCTGGGCTCGGCCACCGGGCTGGGCTCGGCCGCGGGGCTCGGCTCCTCCGCCGCCTTCTTCGTCTGCTCGGCAGCCGCCTCCTTCCGCTCCTCGACCTCCCCGACCTCCTCCACCGGCAGCCGTCCCCTCGCGGCCTCCGGCCCCGCTCCCGCCGCCGCTTGGTCCCCGGGGCCGCTTTCCTGGGCCGGTTCGGCTGCCGCCGGCTCCCGGGGCCGCTCCCCCTCGGCTCCCCGCAGCTTCACGAAGATGGAGAGTAGGGTGAGGGCCAGGACGGTGAAGAGCAGCCGGACGGCCAGGTACAAGTCCACGGCCACGTCCGTCCCGCCCTGCTGCTGGAGCCCGCCCGTATTACAAGCCATTGCCATAAAGCACAGTGAGACAAGAACCTTAGCCCAGGCCCCACACTTGATAAACACTAACACAGCAAATACTGGCTCTAAGTAAGTTACAACATTCTGAAGCTGTGAGATCAACAAGAACAACTCTGAGAGCCAATAAATCAGCATTGTGATGAGTGACTATTAATCTGGTCAGATCTGTCGTTATCTCAACCCCTCGTGCCCCACGTTGGGCGCCAAAAAGAACTGTCGTGGTTTAAACCCAGTCAGGCAACTTGTTCACTCACCCCCCCCCCTTTTTTCCCTCCCCCTACTCCCGGAGGGACCGAGAGGAGAATCGAAAAGAATGCAACTCCCACAGGTTGAGATAAGAACAGTTTAGTAACTAAGGTATAACACGAATCACTACTGCTACCACCAATGATAATAATGATAAAGGAAATAACAAGGGAAGAGAATACAACACCTTAGCACCAACTGACCGATAACTCGCCCCCCAAGCCCGACCAAGCTCCGACCGATACCTCCTCCAACCCTGCAGTCTCCCAGCCCTTCCGGCTAACTCCCAGTTACCTCCTGGGCATGACGTGCTGTGGTATGGAATACCTCTTTGGTCAGTTTTGGTCAGGTGTCCTGTCTCTGCTTCCTCCTGGCTTCCCCTCCTCCCTAGCAGAGCATGAGGCTCACAAAGTCCTTGGCCAAACCAAAACATCTCTATCAGCTCTGTTCCCGAGCTGAAAGTCAAAACACTGCACTGCACCAGCTACCAAGGAGGAGAAACATGACTGCTACTGCTGAACCCAGGACACAAGTATTACTTCCTTCTTACACTCTCTCTATAGTCTCTCAATGACTTTCCAATCTCTCATTCTTTTGTATTCTTTTGTATCCCTTTTACTCATGTAAAACTGTTCTAGTCCCAACAGAGTTAGTGTATACCGCATTTAAATCCAATGAATTAGTGAATTAACAGAATTCAGAGAATTGCAATTATTTTCACCTGATTTTAGCACCTGAATTTTGTTAACAGATGGAGAGGAAAAATCATGGCTGCACAAGCTTGGAATGAATATAAACAAGTGGTCATTTCTCAACTCCCTGGTTGGATGGAGTGAAAACACAGCTCTAGAAAAAGGTATATTTAAGTAGCAAATGTTATTCGTGCTTTCAGGAACACATAATACATTGCATAAATGGGGGAGGTTGTTCTTTTTTTTCCTTTTTATGTGAGCTCTGATTGAATGAACATGTATAGCTTTGATTTATACAGGGCAGCATTCTAAGTAATGAGATCAGTCTCTTTTAACCTTATACACCTGTTAGTTAATTAGGATACTTAGTTTAGGATTATGATACTTAACTTTCCAATAGTAAGTCACCTATTGTGTTAAGCCAGAGAGATCCAATTGGGAGAAAAATGCATTTTTCATTAATAAAAAACAGGATAAAAATAGATTTTAAAATTTTATATCATACTCCAATAACTGGGTCTATCAAATAACTTGTAAAAGGTAGTTTTTAAGGAGATTTTAAAGTGCCAAATTCTTAGCTGTGACGGAAGTTAATTTTCTTAATAGGCAGCATATTTCTGCATGATTTTTTAACCCAAGCTGTTTGGTTTTTTTATTTTAATGACATAAAAATATGGAAGTAATTAACATCAGAGTAGTCATGAACAAATAATTATCAAACCACATAACTATGTGTGATTGTGTTCATAGATCAAAAATGAGAAGTCAGAGTTACTAAAATTTTTCTCCCAAAGGTCCATTTTCTTTGCTATCAGAAAAAAAGATATGTTTAAAAAATATATTTGATTTTTCTAATTAAAAAAGAAGTAATATGTTCATCTGGGGTTGCTGTGCATTTTAATTCTATACTTCCAGCTTATAAAGTAATTTTTGTTTTACAGAAGGTCATCTGAACATATCTGGAGTTTGTTCTGATGCTGATCGCAAAGGAACAGAGCTGCAGGAATGTACAACCAAAGAAGAAGAGCCATATATTCCATATCAGTTAGCTACATTATTTGTCATCAAGGTAAAAAAAACAAATAACACAAAACAAAACACCATTCCCCCCCCAAAAAAAAAAAAACAGAACAAAACCCATCATGAATGAATAATTTACAAGACAAAAACCTTTTAACTGAATCAAGTGCCTCTTATTATAATGAATTGTGATCATAATTTTCAGGTTATAAATTCAATTTATGCACTCATTGCGTAGAAGGTTTCTTTTTCACATTTGGAAACCTGAATTTAAATTTTGAATATTGACATGAAAATCCAAATGTTAAAATGGAAATACCATCTTAAGTTAGGATTGAATAGTAAACTGCTTAAATTTGCCTGTTCCAGGTGGTTGTCTAAAAGTAAAAATCTCACTTGTAACTGAAAATGGAGAAAACCCTTGCCTTCCAATGTATTTCTCATCCTGTTTCTTGATGGTTGGAAGTGGCTTTTCACTTGCAGTGAGAGGTTGTGGTGGTTTAAACCCAGTCAGGCAACTCTTTCCCTCACTCCCCCGCCTCTTCTTTCCCTCCCCCTACTCCCAGAGTTTGTCTATATTATGCAGCATCTGTGTACATATATGTGCATATACATATATATATATATATATATATGAAAAGAGCTGACCGTGGCTTGTTGGTTTCATTGGCTTATTTATTCCTTTAGACATGCTCTTGTACTCTTGTTTCATTATGCATCAGTAAAGTTCTATGGTAACTTCTGTGGTATAGGGTACAGACCCATCAGCTAGCTATAAGTTCAAATAGCTGGAGCAATCTCGTTAAGACACCCAAAAGATCTGTGGGTGATAAGAGGAATAAGCCCATCTGGATCTTTTCGGTCTTCTCTTAGAAGAGGCCTCTTATATCTTAGACTGTGTCTTTAAAATTTCTCTCCAATACCGTTCCTTCATGGGGGTAAATAGGACAGTATATTTCAATACCATGTAGTTGCTTTGCTACATTTGTATAATTTGGACTGTGGCAGTGTCAGACAGAAGATATTTTTTACTTTTTTAGTTCCATGTTAACTGTTTGTAAATACTCACAAAGATCACAGATCAATGCTAACAGCCACAACTTCTTAAAATAATGCATCAGCCACCACAAAAAATATGAGATATTTTTCTTTTTTAATCTGTTTTCAGCTGAGCTCTTTACTGCCAGCAGAATCTGCATCATATTAAGCTTATAAAAAAAAACCCTCAAACCAAGGACATTTATGGAAAGCTTCTAGATTTTTATAGTATACATATAATCATGTTCATTAATGCTGTAATTCATCCTGTAAAGCATCTGTATCTTGCACATTTAAGATGCACAAGTATCAGCATTGTGTAATTTGGCATTGCAGCTACCAGAGAAATATGTTAATAAAAAAAGCAGGCAGCAAAAATTGGATAGGAGATCATAGATTTTTCCTTTTGTGACTATTATGAATTGGATTAATAAAATTAATAAAATGAAGTTATTAAGGATCCTAATAAAATTTTAAGTTTAAATGACTCATTTTCAAACAGGAAAGAGTCACTTTGCCAGTTCTTTAAGTATACATCTGGTTTTATTAGTCATGAAATATGCATGTTGTACACCTTATAGCAAATATGCAGGTTTTCAAATTATTTTAATTGAATACAAAATAAAATAGAGTGTATTCTGTAACCAGTTTTTGTTATCTAACTCTTCAGTGAAAAAATGCAATCTTCACCCCTATCTACCTTTTTTTCAAGAGCTGTAGAATAATTTTAATGTCAGCTTCCATATTCAATTTGGGTCACTACAGTAAAAAGGAAGAGGTGGAGATGCCATATTAGGACCGGAAAAGAAAATCTAGTTCACGTACAGATTTTTATTCAATAACTTAACATACTTTCTAGTTGTTGAACCCTGAAAGCTTTCACCTGCAATCCTGTTGGCTATTTATCTGTTTTCAAGATCAAAGTTCACTATACTGTATGTGTCATTTTGAGAAATGCACCTCAAGCTGTTTGATGGTTCATTATAACTGGAGTTACTAGCACTCTGACTTGATAATTTCTTTCATGCTCTATAGATTGTAAAAGACATGCAGAAAATGAAAAACAAACACATGAAGATAATAAGAGAACTAGACAATATAAGGAAAGAAAACCAGGTAATTATTCTGGAGCATTAATATTGTTGTGTACCACCATTAGTCAAATTGAGAAAGAGATAAAATCTATTTCATTCGCATTTCCATCTGTGTTCATGAATTCATTCCAATCTCTAGAAATAATTACAATATATCTTTAAGTGTAATTGATCTTACAACTTTGTGAAATGTGGTTTTACTTTTTGTCTTGTAGACTTGCAGAGATTTAGTAACTTTATTTTTTGCTAAATTTTTCTTGTAAGTGCCACCTTCCTCTAATGACTGACTCCATAGAACGTTTACATTTGTGTAGGTTGTGCCTTTCAGGAACGGTCTTATTGTGAAGGGCTATGCCAAGTTGCATTGCCTTCCCTCACAGCCGAATTGGAAAGTTTTACAGCCTTCTGCTCTGTGGCTACTTTCTCCTCTACTTTGCAGTTATCTTTGTTTTAGTCTTGAAGTACTTTGTCAATATGTTTTGTGGAATGCTGAGTCCTTCCCATGACCATAACCCCACAGTGTCTCAATTTTCTTAGTGGAAGCATTCTTACATTCCATTAGTCAGTAATTCTCCAAAATACAAAATTTTCCACTTGATTTTTTGCTACACTGTTCTGAAAACTTGCAGCCAATGATTCTTCTTTATGCTTATCTGTCAGATCATTCTCCTTTTCCAATCCAGAGTAAGACAGGAACATATTTTTCCTATGCAGATGTATGTTTTCCACACAATTAAAGTTTATTCTGGGTGCAGAGAAGAGATTCAGTAATTCCTCTGGAAAGTCTAAAAGGTAGTGGACAGACTGTCCACTGTCTTCAGACTGTCAAGCACATCTGAGGAAGTTCCCTACCTATAGTCTACAGATGCTTGGCGTCCTTTGGTAGGGAACAGGAATTTATCTTATTCTCAGGTTATCACATCTGCACAAGCATTGATTACCCGTGTAGGTCCATTTCTGTGCTTCCATAGGAATCTAACCCTCACACAGTCACATTTTACACTTTCAATTGACCCTGTAGATATGGGGATATGTAGATACGGGGATATGTAGATACGATATGGGGAAAAAAAGAGAAACAAGAACACCATTAGAGAGTAAGACAGAGTTGCCTGCTGGGCGCAGATGCAAACACAGGGATGGTACTGATCTTTCTTCAAAGAATTTCTTTCATTTTGGCTGTTGCAATGTATTATTAATTAAAGCATTTGAAAGAAGAAATAATTCCTAGAAGCACTGCAAATATCTGTGCATTTAAAAGATTCTGGTTTGTTTGTATTTCTCCTAAAATTTTCTTGACTTATTTAGATGATTCCTGTTGCTAAGAGCTATTTTTTATGTTACTTCTATTTTATATTAGCAAGCTATTTTTTACTGAGCAAAGTTTAATTTCTTTAAAATTACTTAGCTATGCTCAAAGGGAATTCATTGTTTCCTTTCAGAATGGCTCTGCAGGAAAACAAAAAAGATAAATTATTTTAGCAGTAAAGTTTTGCTCAAAATCTGTAGAGGATGAAAATAAAAACCTCCTGTGATGAATAAGAAATATTTTCAGACAATGAAAAGCATTGAAGAAAGAGAACCAAGCATTACCTGTTGCAGAAACTGTTCTCTTTATCATGGTTGGCTTTCATGTTTTCACTCACTATTTCTTTTCTCAATAATGTTTTGTAATACAGGAGCAGACTATGACAGCTATAAAAAAACATTATAGTGAGAAAATGAGTAGTCTGAAATCCCATTTAAAAGCTTACCTGGAGCTGATGAGCAAGAGCAACAGACACTGGCAAGATACAGCTAAGGTAACCAATTTTTACATGCTGGTAAGAGTGGCAGATGCTTCCAAAGGTTGCATGAACAGGCTGCAAGGTAAGTAATGTTTTCTTCCTAGGGAGAGACAGTCAAATGAAGGCACACAGACTGTGAAAGTAATACAGAACTATGTGTGTCTCTTCTGGAAATGAATAAAACCTTACACAGTATGTTTCTACAGTCTTCATAGCCTGACTTATCTTTGTTCCCCTGATGAAAACTCATTGTTGGGTTCTGCTGTAGTGTCTGTGCTTATGCACTTGCAAACAGCATTATTTTTATGAAAAGAAAGTGTAAAGATATTCACAGAATATATAGGGCATGTAATCCTTTTCTGGTGATGACAATTATTAAGATTTATCCTGTTCCTTCTCCTGTTCTGCTGCCAAAGAAAAGGTTCAGCACATTCATGCCTTTGGGGAGGCTCCTTAGAATCAGACCACTTCTGGTCCCATGCGGTCATTGTAACTTGGTAACTTTTTATTATTTAAATGAAATATCCCTAGGTCTAAGCAGCCTAGTCCTAGTGTTATGGCTTTGGCTTCTCAACATGGGTGGAAAAAAACCCAAACCACAAACTATAGGACTTTTTTGAAAATGGAGCACAAGGTAGAAACTGTAATCCCTTTTGCCTTATTCTACTGCCTTCAGAGCCTGAGGGAAAGAAACAGACAACTGATCCAAAAGAATGAAGATCTTCTTCACCAAATGAGGCAACAAACAGAGAAATGGGAAGAAGAAAAGGTAAACAAAGCTAGTTTGTTTTTTAGTTTTTAGACAGTGCTCTCATCACCATTTCCAGTGTGTGCTGTCTCCAGGAGGCTAAGGGACATGGAAATCACACTGTCTGCCTTCAGATATGTAAATCTAAATCAGCTAAGTTTGAACTGCTATGCATATGCCTTCCCTTTTTTTCAGAGGATGCAAGTTGTTTTTCAGCCTTTAAACATCAGTGAAGATGACATGTATTTTTTTTTTGTCATACTATACTATTCTTTCTGCTAAAAATTTTTAGATTGTAATTTTTCTTTCTCATTTCACATTTTATGTCTTTTGAAGAATCTTAAAATTCCAGTAGGCACATTGATTATTATATTTTTTAGCAATTGTATTAAAAATTAGCAAAAAGCTTTGCCACGTCTACGCTATTACAACACTGAAATGCAAGTAGCAGCAAAACTACCTGATTTGGTAGCCCCTAGGAAAAAAGGATGTACTTAAAATACTTTAAATTTTCCAAATTTCTTTGTAATAATGCAACTTCAGTGTACTAAAGATCTGAGATGGCTACAGAGGTAGAAAAACAAAGTCTTTTTTTTATAGATAGCAGCTAAGAGCATGGTCTGATAATTATTTTCTGCATAGTATCCTATTCCACATCTTTCCTTAATTTTGTAAATCTTCAATATAGCTTTATAACAAGCCAGTTTTCATAGCACTTCTCCAAGACGTGTATTCAGCTAACAGTGTGGTGGTGTTAGGAGTCTCAGAAACAGATTCTGTTCCAGATTTCTGTAGGATTTCTGAGTGAAGATCTGAAGAAAAGCTATTTTTTTCTAATGATGTAATACCACCTTCAGATTAACTTTTGCACAGTGCTTGTATTTAAAAATAAGGTTTTCTCTTTTCAAGCACTTTCAATGTCTACTGCAATATCCTGATCCTGTCTGACAAACTGAGTTTTTCCTAATCTGACCTAATTGTTATATGTCAGGGAAATGTAGCAAAAATATTATAATAAAGTGTATGAAGATACAATGTTTTAAGGCTTGTAGCAATAGGGAATAATTTCTATTACACCAAATAATGCTGGTAAGTTTCAGTGAGACCATTTTCTTCAGGGCTGCCTGAGTACTGTGCTTCCAAAAACTTTTGTTCTTCAACTGTTTCAGGAGTCTTCATAATCTTTGTCTTGTCTTTCACTCCAGTAATAAGGATGAATGCTAAAGAAAATATGAGCATAGGACATCTTGGTACAGGATCTTGTGAAACTACTAGGATTTGAGTAGCCTATAGCTTATTTATTTCTTTTCTAGTAACAGCTAATTACTGCACAACAGCCCGTATGTGTAGGCTATGCTTATAACTGGCAACATTAATTCACTATTACTGATTTTTTTCACCAAGGAAATGTAATGAAAACTAGTAACATTAATTTCCTGCTAGCTTCTTTTGTTGTCTTGCAGGTCTGGATTCTAGAAAATTTGTGTAAAAACAGAGATTACCTTTATACCCAGCACACACTGAGTGAGTTTTTTATTTCAGATATGGGGTTTCTTGATTTCCCTATTTTCTTTCATGTTTGTTTTTTTTTTGTTTACACTGAGGTGCTTATCATCTGAGGTCAATGTAAGCTTTTGCATTGCAGTACTGTATCACAGATGGAATAATACAGGAATGCTGAATTGCCAAAGAATGTCTGCATGACTCCAGACTCATTACCATAACTGGCTTATTACAATAAGCATCTGGTTTCAGTGGGTTTATTTCAGCATTTGCAGCTTTTCCTTTAGAACTTAAAATAAAGAATGACCTCTTTAAAATTCTTTGCGTTTTAAGAAATGAATGTAATTCTTGCTTACTAAAATTTATTAGTTCTTTGGAAATTCTTCATTTCTAAATGGACATAATTTGGCTTGTCTAGACAGCATTCTAGGAACTGCAGGTTAGAAACGCCTAAATTGTTCTTACCTGGTTTTCCTATTATTTTCAATTCAGCTTTGCAGGAACTTCACATCATCAGTCTATACGTGGAAAGAATGTGTAACCTTATGAATTTCCAGATGAAAAACGTTCAGCAAAAGTCTGAAAAGGCAGAAGGAGAGAAAGCAGATGTGTCAGAAGTTTTAGAATTAAAAACAGAACAAGTGAGCACAAAAATGAAAATGTAACTGGTTGTTTCTAAGATTATTGCAGGTATTTCAAAGGCAATCAGGCTGACACTTGCAAAGACTGAAATAAGCCATGGACTAACCGATAGCAAGAACTGTGTGCAAATATATATGTGGCTTGAGAATGATAAATTGGCACAGTAATGAAATCAGTTTTTGCTTTCATGGAACCACTGATAGTACGCTATTGTTCTCATTATAATAATAGTATTAACTTCACTGCAAAATCTGTTAAAGATCTACTTCTTTGAATTATAGAAAATACATTCTAAATGTTGGAACCAAGCAGACCTTTACTGAATGTTTCTTTTGCTTTTCTTCACTTTTGCTCTACCTCGCTCATTAAAATCTTGGCAATTTTGTACAATAATGAAAATCTAGATACTGGCTTGACATGTAAGAGTTGTCTTTGTTGTCCTCAGGTAGCTAATGAAGAAGAAAAGCCTGAATGGTCGATGGAAAAGGGGTATCTTTGGCAAGCATACACCATGCTGGAAAAGATACAGGAATCTTTATGGAAACGAGAGAGAGAAATCACTGAGCTCCTACAAAGTGAAAGAAGATATAACAAGGCAATGAAACCTCAAATCACAGTGCTATTATTCTTGAAAACTCTTGTCAAAAAGGTAAGAATTCAGTTAATGTAACATTGAAAAATTATTTACTGAGTTTTCTAAAAAGTTCAATAAGGAAAAAAGTGCAGGTTTTTATTATTGTTATTGTCTTGAAAAACTGGGAAAAGTTTTTCTGCATACATTGATTTAAAGGCTGCAGATAAGATTTTCAAAATAGTTCATGGAATTAAAGCACCAAAAATACCCATTAAACGCAGCCTAAAGAAATCTGATTAGACTGACATGCATATTCCTTAATCAGCATTGTTTTAAAAGATAAAGTATTGAAGTATGAGAATGTCATCATGGAAATAACATGCTTTTCTACCCTTTCAGTTATGTGAACTACATGAATTACAAACAGCTGTGCCAGCTTTACAGGAAATAAGTTCTAATTTTTGATCCATGGTAGGTTCACACCATATACTGTGATGTCCCAGAGGCAAAACAGTACATCAGTCAGCTTATCAGGAAGAACGAGGATGAAAAGTCTGATCGGAAAGAAGCCTTTAATAATGCTCAGGCTGACATTCTGTCCTATGAAGTATTATATGGAAATGAGCCTACGGATGACAAAAGGTATATTGGATAGTTAATAAAGCAAATATAGAAATAAAACAGAAAAACAGCTGTTTTCACAGAGAGAAAATACATTTTAAAGAGTACATATTTGGGAAAGTGAGTACATTAAAGTAGAGGCTACATTTATCTGAAGAAAGAAATCAGGGAACTCCAAAACACCAGCAAAAAAAAAAAAAAAATCCAGGAAAAAGTTTCAGCCTGTCTTACACAAGTTTTATCCATTGTGTTATAAAATATGCTGAAATAAGCTTACTTGGCAAACCTGTGCTACATCATCAACATCTTTTTTTCCCTACAATTTTACAGGCTGTTTCTTGCTCATATTCTGGGTAATTGCATCTTTCCTTTAGTTTAAGTAACCAGTCCTTTCTTCTTTTCTCTTTTTTTTTTTTTCTGCATGACAGAACACAGCTCTCAATGAAGCTTTTCAGAAACCTTGGGAAAGCAAAGTCTGATTTAGAATGTGTTGAAACAGAGAAAATTGTGTTTGATTCTATCCAAACAGGGGAAATCCCCAACTGGATTAAGAGGGATTGTCTTTATGTAGCCTTGACAGGTGAGAAATCCTCTTGTCAATTCAGAGAACCCTAATTAACCTCAGCCAACTCAGGTTTTAATAAGGGAAAAGAGCACAGCAGTAAAAAGTATTTGTATGCACAATGCTGCCATGCCATAAAGTAGCCTATGAAACATAGAATAATAAAATCATCTAATGATTTGGGTTGGAAGGTACCTTAAAGATCATCTAGTTCCAACCCCACTGCCACAAGCAGGGACACCTTCCACTAGACTAGGTTGCTCAAAGACTCAAAGCCCCAAAGTCCTGTCTAGCCTGGCCTTGAACACTTCCAGGGGTGGGACATCCACAACTTCTCTGGCAATATGTGGAGCCACACTTGTGCTCCAAGCTACGCTTGGTGGTGAAGACCAAGGCAAAATAGTTGTTGAGTAGCTCAACCTTCTTCATGTCCTGAGAAACCAGGTCTTCCATATTCTTCCAGAAAGCCCCTACCCTTTCTTTTATCACCAACATGCCTCTATAGATGCTTTTCTTGTTGCCCTTAATCTCCCTGGCTAGATTTAATTCTACCAGGGCTTTAGCTTCCCTACATCTTTAGTTATGTTCATTTTAGTGAATCACTATAAATTTTAATATTGGGTTACGGCTTGCAAACACATAGTTTCCACACTTATAACCCACTGTTCAGCTTTTCTTTGACATCCGTTGTTTTTTTTTTTTTAAATCAGGTGTCTTTTGTATATTGTGTCTAAATATCTGTCATGGTTTAAGCCCAGCTGGCAACCCAGAACCACGCAGGCACTCAATCACTCCACCCCCCTTTGTCCCTCCACTCCTGGAGGGATGGGGAGAAGAATCAAAAGAATATAACTCCCACAGGCTGAGATAAGAACAGTCCAACAACTAAAGTATAACACAAACCCACTACTACTGCCACCAATAATAATAATAAGGGAAATAACAAGGGAAGAGAATACAACTGCTCACCACCCACTGACCGAGATCCAGCCCGACACGAGCAGTGATCTAGGCCTTCTGGGTAACTGCCCCCAGTTTATATACTGGGCATGATTGTGGTATGGAATACCTCTTTGGCCAGTTTGGGTCAGATGTCCAGTCTCTGCTTCCTCACAGCTTCCCCTCCTCCCTGGCAGAGCATGAGACTTAGAAAGTCCTTGGTCAGAGTAAATATTGCTGAGCAACAACTAAAAACATCAGTGTTATCAGTGTTGTTCCCAGTCAAAAGCTTAGCACTGCACCAGCTACTAAGAAGGAGAAAAATGACTGCTACTGCTTAACCCAGGACAACAACAAAGGTAGAATTCAGAAGGAAGTAACCTCTCTTGAAGAAAACTTAGAATATCCATTGCATGGATTTAACATATGCATTGTATTTAATTGTATCTAACAATGCATTTTGATAGTCCATTTGAGAGGATAGTAAAATCTTTTTTTAAATATTTGGCTTGCTATTTCACTGATTTTGCAGCACAAAAGCTGGTTTGGTGTTGTAGGCAGGGAAAGGAAGTTGGTTGTGAACTTCTGTTGGAGAAAATGACTATTTCTAATTTTCAAGATTTACTGGATTGTGTTTATTATATGTAACTATATAATTACTGGAATTCTTCAGAAGACCCTGCAACATGTTCTGAGGAGACAGAGACACCATTCAGAGGAACTCATGCAGAACTTTGAAATTATAATCAAGGTAATATATTATAGTGTATCATACCACAGGTTTTAAAAGAAGGTATTAAAAAATGCCCTCCTTTTCCTAACTATTCTTAAGGGATATGAGATTTGCTCTGGATTATATCCTGTGATGCCTGTACATGCATTTTTTTTCCGAAGAGCAAATCTCAATGGGAATTGCATGCAGAGATCTGCAGTTATATACCTGTAGCCCCTAAACACATTTACATTAAGGAATAGCATAACTTTGCTAGCTAGTGAATAATATGGTCACACCTTTCTATGTATGACAGATTCACATGTGTTGTTTTTACATCTGTATATCTATTTTACTATTTAGACACAAATCTTTTTACACCCCTTGATGGCATGCCTGTTACAAAGCTACATTAGTATCATAGAACCATTTAGGTTGGAAAAGGTCTTCAGGATCATCGAGTCCAATCTTTAACCTAACACTGCTAAATTCACTACTAAACCATGTCCATAAGCATCACCTGTACAAGTCCTTTAAATACCTCCAGGAATGGTTATTCAACCACTTCTCCAGGCAGCCACTTCCCATGCCTCACCACCTTTTTCGTGAAGAAATTTTTTCTAATATCCAATGTAGGCCTTTCCTGGCACAACTTGACTTTTCCTGTTGTTCTGTAGCTTGTTACTTGGGAGAAGAGACCAAGACCCACCTCACTACAACATCTTTTTCTGGTAATTGTAGAGTGAGAATGTCTCACCTCCTTCTCTACAGGCTAAACAAGCACAGTTTACCCCACTACCACTCACATGACTTGTGCTTGTGAGTGCAAGCACACTTTTCACCAGCTTTATTGCCCCTCTTCAGGTGTACTCCAGCACCATAACATGCCTATACCTCTAATAATTTGGGATGCACAGATTTCCTGTCTAGTAGCAGGTTTCAAATGAATTATCATCTCATTTTCATTTACATCAGAGTAAATAACAGAAATAAATAACTTTGATTTCTTTTTTTTTTTCTACTGAAAGGGACCAAAACACATACTTCAGTGATGCAACAAAACCTGAAATGTAGCAATGCATTTATCATATTGCTGTTGGATCTTAAATTGAATAAACCCAAAATAGCCTGAAATCATTATCTCCCTACTTAACTTTAACACAGCGGCCGTCATGCCAGTCAAGTTAATGTATAAAAAATCTGTATCGATAAATAATGAACCCAAACTGTAAAAATATCTTTGGTGGTAATTATGAATTATAACAAGGGTTGCATTTTTATTTGTTTGGTTTGCTTTTGCTTTTTTAATATTTACCAGAGGACAAAGGAGCAGTAAGAGAGATCCAAACACTGAAACAAGGTCCCAGTTTTAGAGTGGAATATTGGAGAAAGCTGGAAGCAGAAAAGCACTTTCTGTGGTATCTCTGGAGTGTAAAATGAGTTGTAAGAATTAAAAGCCCTTGGCTCACTAAATAGCAGAACATTTATGCAAGCATTTAAGAGTTTTGAAAATTTTATCCCTTTAAGCAAACAAATGAACAAAAAACCACAAATAAAACAAACAAACAAACAATCAAAACTTTTAACTCCATTCTGTCCCACTTCAAAATATTATTCAGTGATTTTTTTGAAGTGCTGGCTCCTGTACCATAATAATATTTTTAACTTCTCAACCTCTTCTTTTTTTCCCACGGTGAAAAAAGAAATTGAAGAAATCATAGATGTGGTAAAAAACTTTAAAATATTAACTTTGAAACCATAGTTCTAGTCAACCAAAGCACAAATGGAAGTCAAGATGACAGTTGTTGTAGACAACCACTTGTTGTCTGTAGCAAATACTGGTTGAAGACAATAATATCAAGTTCCCAGAAAAAAAAGGCACACTGCAAATTAGACAGCAAATATATACTCTTGCGGTAGAGGGTTTTTCAGCTGCCAAAAATAAATACCTGGAGGTATGAGTGGCTTATTTGCACTAGTCAACTGGGACAAGTCACTAATATTACTGCCTGCTAAGCTGGAAGCAAATTCTATTCCAGCACTGACATGACCTAACATTCAGAAGGTAGCATACACAACCTTTACTTTTTATCTGCATGCCTGTTCATTGTGTGCTTCTTCTAGGTTTGCATTACTTATCCAGAAAGAACATTCCTTACCTATAATGGTGCTTTTATACTAACAAATGGATAAGTGTACTGTAAATATGTACTGCTGGGGACACAGTGCCTGTTCCGAACTGCTATTAATGTATTTATAGCCTGTTTCAATTTAGCTGTCAGTCCACTTTTTGAAGAAGAAAGAACATTGGAAAGGAATTCAAGAGAAAAAGAACAAGGACATGTCACTAAAGTGTAGATGCATTATGGTGATGATGCCGAAGAGAAAAACAGTCAGAATGGGTAAAGAAGACCATAACTATGAGTGTTTAGTGATGAAAACATCATTTCAGGACACAGCACTGTTGCCAATGAGTCCAAGCACTAGACAGGACTGTATCACTGCCAGTCCACCACAGGGAGAGTAAAAAATTAAATATTTGTAAAAATTATATACAGACTATGTGTAGGATGTGCACACAGATCACAAATTGATTTTCTGCTGCACTTTAAATTATTATGTATTTGCTGATAATATAATTAAGGGCAGGTTTAAAAACAGCTTTAAAGAATAGAAGTCATGTAACAAGCCAGAGCTCGAAGTCAAAGGAAATTTTTGAACTGTTGTGCAGCTATCCGTCTAGCAGTGTAGACATTCATTTATGGTGTTCAAAACATTAAAGGCTAATTTCTGACACAGTTTAACTCTTCTTACAGTGAACAGAAATCAAGCCTTTGCCTGGTGGCAGAACTGTTAAGATAAATTAACTAAGATATATATAAGATATAACTCCCAGATAAATTTCTGTTACCATACCTAAACTAAAATTCACCTCAGTGGAAATAGTCACCATCTTTCATGGAAATGCATGCCTTCACTTGGATGCTTTTTTGCTGAAACAGGTTTCCTACTGAGCCTCACCCTGGTGCAAGAAAATAAATGGGAATTCCTTTACAGTACTGGCTTCCCTTAATCTTTCATCCAGCTTTTGGTTTTGCAGTTCACATGAAAGTCTTGTACCTTTTCAACAATTAGACAGCACAACGGTAATGCTACCTGGTTCACCAGAAATACAAATGTATGTGATAGATGTCATCTGAAGGTACAGAAATAGCTTCTTTCTTCCTAGAAAAGGCAGCCTCTAAGCTGAAGTTTACTGTTGATGTCTAATTTATTTGAAAATAAAGTAGGTCACTTTTTTTTTTTATTTGGAGGCTGCAGAGAAGTAGTTGCTGGTTAAAGGCCTACTTAAGACCATAGATAATTACCATGCAGTCTAATTTGTGTGGTTATGAGCCCAGTTTTCATATCTACTTTAATATTTCAGTGACCATAAATTTAGATAGTGCATGCGTTTAACAAATTGCCTGTACCCAAGTTTTATTCTGTTCAATTTGCCTAAGAATTAAGGAGAAAGTTGTCCTTGTTTTGCAGTTGCTCAGTTAAGGCTCATCACATGCCCCACATGTTGTTTGCTGTGTGATCAGAAATAAATATGCTGATTTCTTGTTCATTGTAAAAGATTGAGTTAACCAAGTTACCTATTTTTAATAAATAAGATTTTTTTCATCCTGTTAAAATGCAAGTGAGGTTTTAAACTCCTCTGACAGACTGAAAAATATTTTACTGTAAACAGGAATAAAGAGGTTTGAAATCTGCTTTACATTTAATCGCTCATGGAGCCTAGGGTCGTGTGTCTGCATGGTGGTGGAGCACAAACTGTCTCCCTTCCCTCCTTGCCTCTTCAAAGGGTGAGAATTGTCAGGACAGCTGTTTTCACCTATGAAAAATCAGAACAAATTGATTTATGAACAGACAAGTGATGTGATACTGGCTCTGGTGGCAAAGTGCGCTGTGATGTCTGTGGGTCTTGGAAATGGCATAGATCAGCTCTGGATGAAAATGTCAATGAAAAAGGAAGACCACAGAGTATTTTTTCTAAAACTCAACTGTTTCAGGGGAACAAGGTCCTACACCTGGATCGGGGCAATCCCAGGCACAGCTACAGGTTGAGTGGAGAAGTGATTCAGAGAAGCCCTGAGGAGAAGGACTTGAAGGTCTTGGGTGACGGGAAACTGAACATAAGCCGGCTTCAGTGTGCGCTCACAGCCCAGAAGGCCAACGTTATACTGGGCTACGTCAAAAGAAGCGTGACCAACAGGTTGAAGGAGGTGATCCTGCCCCTCTACTCTGCTCTCCTGGGAACCTACTTGGAGTATTGTGTATAATTGTTGTGTCCTCAACATAAGAAAGACATGGAGCTGTTGGAGCAAATCCAGAAGAGGACAAGGAGGATGATCAGGGGACTGGAGTACCTCCTGTATGAAGACAGGCTGAGAAAGTTGGGGCTGTTCAGCCTGGAGAAGAGAAGGCTGCATGGAGACCTCATAGCAGCCTTCCAGTATCTGAAAGGGACCTACAAGGATGCTGGAGAGGGACTCTTCATCAGGGACTGTAGTGATAAGTCAAAGGGCTCAAACTTAAGGGAAGTTGAGGTTAGATGTAAGGAAGTTTTTTATTGTGAGGTGGTGAGGCAGTGGAATGGGTTAATGCTCCGTCCCTTGCAGTGTTCAAATCCAGGTTGGACAGAGCCTTGGGCAACATGGTCTTGTGTGAGATGTCTCTGCCCATAGAAGGTGGGGCTGGAACTAGATGATCTTATGGTGCTTTCCATAACAAACTATTCTATGATTCTATGATTTTAACTTGAAAGCACCCATATTTCCTGTACTGAAGTTATTCTGAATTAAAATGAAGCAGTTTCAGTTGGTGCTGAAACTGGTATTCCTGGGGAAGCTACACTCAGAGTCTAGCAGAAAATATTTCTCTTTGCAGTACCTACTTTTCTCATTTTTCTCCTTTTTACTTTGCTTTTTTCCTGTATTAATTTCTTCACTTTTTTTTAATATATTTTTTTATCTGTGTCTACTAATGATGATTTTTACTCCATTAGCTAATTTTTCAGAAATATGTTCCTTAATGCATAGTAGATGTTTATATCTTTCTATAAGTAATGAATTCTGATAATTGCTGTTTCTTTTTTTTTTCTTTTCTTACAGTGAACTTTTTAATTATAAATAACTGATCAGGGTAAGACTAATATATAAAAATTATTCAGACATATTCTCCATTTAATCATATGACACAAATTTCACACTAAATTCTAGCAACACTGCTAGTTGTTCTTAGTAATGTAAAATCTACATAGCCTAGTCTTCTTTATTTCTGCTTACATGAAAGCATTTTTTCCTATGCTAGACCTTTTTGCTCCTTGTGGGCTGTTCTAAGATGAGTACATCAGTAAATACATATTTTTAAAACAGAAAATGAGATAAATAATTGTTACTCAGCTATGATATGAAATAAATATTGAAATGGTGAATAAATACTGAACATCAAAATATTGAAAATTGAAAATTGCTGTTAAATGAGGAATCGTAGTCCCCTTGTTTCATTCAGCACAGCCAAATCTATTGCTTCCCATTAAATCCAAGTTACAGTAAAAGGAATTTTTTCACAAGCTATGTATCTCAGTAGTGTCATACAATGCTGTATACATACACTGCTATTTCTTTATCTCCTCTCATAATGGTAGCTGTAGATGCAGGAGCATAACTGAAAATTATTATTAGGCATATCAGTTTGCCCAAATGCTGTATTGTATTTTCTTTATTACAAATATAATTCTGAAATGAATGGGAATTTTTTCCTTTCTTTGTGACCATGAGCAGTGATGGTCCTGATGATGCAGACTGGCTACTTTAGTATCCCCAGTCTTAGACTTAATAAACAGAGCAAACAGTTGCATCCAAACATCACATTTGGGGCAAAGCTCAGCTTTGCCTGTGCTAGCAGCACAGTGTGACAGTGGTATAGGCAGTGTGGCCATGGGCAGAACCCAAAGTATAACCTTGATTCCCAGGTGAACAGTATCTAGATAATGGGGCAAACTCAGACGTCTCTGTTACTTCAGCGCAGCCAGGATTACTGCTTCCCAAGAGATTACGGTATGACTGCTCTTGTGGTAATTTTTTTGTTAAGATACTCAAGTCAATATGAGAGGTGCATCTTCCCAGCCTTTAGATTAAATCTGTGCAATGACTTTGAACTGAGCCCATTGGAGCCTTCTGCTCCCACCAATACCTCCTCCGTCCCAGCCTCATTATTTCAGTGTCTCAGATGTTTGTCTTCTCTTTGTTTACCAAGGTCCTGTTGTTGACTCCATTTCGTTTCCACCAGCTGTTTTACTGATTTGTTCCTCCATTTTAGCAACCCTTTGGCAAAACCACATATGCAGCTTTGGCACAATGATTCAGCTTTAACTCACCAAACACAAAATTTAACCCAATAATTTGAAGTTGGCTCCATGCAATTAGCAATTGCCAAGGACCATTTTCTGGTCCTATAAACTGTGACCAGAATGCAAACAAGTCCTTCACATGATGAACAGAACATTCTTTGTGAAACTGCTTGCTTAGGTACTTCAAGAGGTTGCATACCTCAGTTCTACAATTTGCTGGCAATGCCAGGGAAACTAAGAGCCTCTTACTGTGACAACTGCATTTTTTTACTGGCTTTTAGTATCTTTCTGTCCTTTTAAGTATCTTTGATTGCCTCTCCTAGATACACAGCTTTATCGAATGAAGCTACTTTTTTTTTGTTGTATCCTTTCTGCTGTATTCTAATATAATAAAGCCAAACCATTTGACCACATCCGCAGTGGTCATGGGATATGCATTTTGTTCCTCATTTTTCTTCTGTTTGCATGATCTTATTTTACCGAAGTCCAAACACAGGCTACAGGCAAGTTCTAAAAAGGAGGCTTGACAATGTTTTGTGTGATCACCTAAAACCTAAGTTTAGAATTCGGATTATTTTTTGCTTCTGACTGCAATTTATGCTACAGAAAGTGAGCTCCTATGTACTGTGTAAAAATAAACCAGGGAAATATCAGGAGAAAATACAGCATTCTCTATGATGCTACCTTAATCAAATTGTCCTTAAATTATAAAGCCAAATTAGAAGGCAACTAAAAAGGAAAAAGGTCATTTGATACAAAGATTAAAAGCCTATCATTTCACACTGAATCAGAGATTTGCAAAGATACGTATGTGTAAAACATTTGGCCAACATATACTGAAATTAATGTTTTCAGTAAGACTGAAATTATAAAGTATTTAGGTTTCATTTCAAAACAGTCAAAAGAAAAGGTAAGAGATTGCAAACAAAACCTGTTTCTATGGGATTATCTTTGCCCAAATAATATGGCTAAATTCATCATGATGCAGAAAGACAGAACCCTTATATAAGCACTTTCTATGCCACACCACATATAAACATATTTATGATTTTGATTAATTAGAATGTCATTAAACATCGTATTTCAGTGAAAGACAACAAAGTATCTTGATTGAAAGCAAATTGTGAAGTTAGTTCTCAAACAATAACTTCAATTTTTTTTTGCATTAAAATATCATTTTAATTACCATAACAAATAATATAAATAAATAATAATATCATAAATAAATAATAATATCATAAATAAATAATATGTACTAGAATACATAGAAACAGTGTAATAAGTTACATGTTAAAAGGTAATTTTATTTTTAAGTGTGTTTTATAAGGCAAAGAGACCAAATGAAAGCAATTATGCTTGATTTATGATAATATAATTTAATTAAGCTGCTATTTTTAATATTCCTTGTGTTACAAAATCATAGTTGATCTTAGAGGACTACGACTGCATGAGCTCCTTTTTAAAAATAGACATTGTTATTATATGGAAAAATGGAAGCTTCTATTTTTAAAAATATGATGGCAAGACTATAGTAAATAAATTTATTAAATTTATCTTTCTGTATAATACTAAAACTGACTGTAATGCCTCCTTTACACTTTGTAGTCATTGTAATTTCATGAATCAGTAATGAGAAATATATTGAAAAGTCAAGAAAAGTTTAAAACAAAGCTCATATCAGATATTCAGGAATGAATTATACTGCTGTTACAATAGACTTCTGCTGTTTCCATCAATTAGCACTAAAATGGGCTCAACATTTTTATTTCACCATTTCTTTATATCTTAAGGTATGAATACCATGATACATAATATTACTAACTTATTAAAGAATCAAACTGCACACATTCTTTAAAAGAGTTCTTGCTAATAATAAAACACAGCAACACTGCAATTCATTTTTAGGGTAAATTTTGCCAGGTGTTTTTTTGTGTGGATTATGACAATTTGTCTTGTACTTTACTGTATCTTTCAAAAGCTGAAACACACAATAGATTGCAGGTCTTTAAATTCAGAATTTCTTTTAAAGATAATTCTTTTTTTTTAAATGGAGATAGGTTAAAATGAGATCCGGAACAGTGCAGGGTTAAACATTTAATGGTTAAGGTAATGGAAATTCACACTCCTCTTTGCCCTCCCTGAACTTTCTTGAGCTGCAAATTAGAGAAAATCTCACAGAAACAGCCATTCACATGAGTAATTGCACTTCCATTAGTACAGATGGGAATTATGTCATTGATATCAATGTAACAAAGATCCAAACCTCCTAAGCGGTGCTTCAATCTTTCTCTTTCCTCATGTCAACCAAACAGTGAATTAATATCTCCTAGAATATATTTAATTTTGATTGAATATGGCAGTTATTGGGTAGTAAACTCAGGAGTTTTGAGACCTAACAAGATGATAGGGATGCAGGGACCTAATAAACCCTTCTGCCAGCCTTTCAAAAGCTTTCCAGTTACGGGTAATTTTCAGATGATTACATGTGTTCTGTTGTGAAATTCAGATGAAATTCTTATTGCTGTGGGTGAGAGCTACAAGCTTATGACATTATTAGGACAGTAAGTAGGTTAGTGTATTTAAGGTGGTATGTACTATTCAGGGCTTTTTCCCACTTTCTGAGTGCAAATGGGTTCAGACTGAATACTGGCCATATAGACTGAACTTCAAGAACGAATTTGGTTTGGATCATAATGCATGCTCACACAAAATTTGTACCTGTTGAGATTTAAAACAAAAGCTAAACAATAGTTAAACAAGAATACATATCCATTTTTTATGAAACATATTCCTTTTTGTTCTGTGGTGTTATTTCTTCAGGACCATCTGGCTCTCTGTGGTTCCAGATATTCCCTATTGCCCATTGCACCATTAGCTTTCCTTCACTGTACAGTAATGTTGAAAAGTTGCACTTTTGAAACCAGTAAGCAGTACTTTGCAGGAAAATGTCTACAGGCTCCAGGACCAGAAGCTGTGGTACTCAACCTCATTCTGTGTCAGAAAGTTAATAGCTGAAAGCTTTGTTTAGCCAAATCAAAACACCTTTTCTGAGCCATATAATCAGACCCAAGTATTTAGAACTTTCTGCATCTTCCAGCCTGCAGATAAAACATGTTATTTTTTTCCACTATAGCTATTATAGTACATGTTGCACAGACTAAGGGACAAACAAGGGACAATGTAATATTTGGTATTTGTATGTTCCTCTGAATTTGCTTAATGTGGTTATTGCTGTCTTAATCAGAAAAAGGATGCATTCCATATGCAAAAAAGCTAACAACTTTTTGTTAGCTTTTAGCAGCTTTGGAGATACTCCAACAAGTACACAAACTTAACAAAATTAAAATCGACAATAAAAATATCAATATCCTCAGAAGAAGAGCTTTACTTGACCTGAAATATTTTTTCTTGTTTTACAATCTCCCCATAGTCCCAAGATTGCCATTCCTTCAACCCGTTCACTGTTTTGTCTGCCTTTTCCATCTGCCTTAAATGAGTTTTGATTTGTTCTTAAGGATAGGAAGTGTTTAAAAGAATTAATTGTCATCAGTGTTAGCTGTAAAAGAATAGGTCTGGTAATGACATATTATCTCAGCTTCTTGATATTTTTTTCTGTTTGATATTTGCTCTCTATTGAACGGTCCTGGCATATGCTAAAATATTAAAGTAATCCCACTATGCGTTCTCATGCTTTCAAATAGCAAGGGCAGGAAGAAGAGGGAAAGAAATCGAAGACACAAATAATTGACAAACACTAAAGAAAACCATATCTTTCTGAAATATAAGCATACATGCCCTAACTATGTCACTGGCAGTAGAAACGATCTCATTTTTCAACATGAATTTCTGGCCTTCAAGCTAAGATAGGGGAAGTTCAGGTTAAACATAAGGAAGACATTATTTACTGTGAGGCTGGTGACGCACTGGAGCAGGTTGTCCAAAGAAGTGGTAAATGCTCCATTCCTGGCAGTGTTCAAAGCCAGGCTGGACAGAGCCCTTGGTGACTTGGTCTAATGTGAGGCATCCCTGTCCATGGCAGGGGGGTTGGAACTAAGTGATCTTAAGGTCCTTTCCAACCCTAACTATTCTATGATTTTAAACATTGCTGCAGAAAGTTGTAAAACCTTTCTTTAGAAAAAGTCATTGCCACCTGTCATGGTTTAAACCCAGCCAAACAGCTCATTCACTCACTCCCCCGTTTCTTGCCCTCCCCCTACTCCTGGAGGGATGGAGAGGAGAATCAAAAGAATGCAACTCCCACGGGTTGAGATAAGAACAGTCCAGTAACTAAGGTATAACACAAAGCACTACTGCTGCCACTGATAATAATGATAAAGGAAATAACAAGGGAAGAGAATACAACTCACCACCTGCTGACAGATAACTCGCCACCCCCCCCAGCTCGACCAAGCACCGACCAATACCTCATCCAAACCCACAGTGCCCTAGACCTTACAGGTAACTCTCAGTTACATCCTGGGCATGACGTGCTGTGGTATGGAATACCTCTTTGGCTAGCTTGGGTCAGGTGTCCTGTCTCTGCTTCCTCCTGGCTTCCCCTCCTCCCTGACAGACATGAGACTCACAATGTCCTTGGTCAGGGTAAACATTACTTAGTAACAACTAAAAACATCGCTGTTATCAGCACTGTTCCCAGGCTGGAAGTCAAAACACAGTGCTGCACCAGCTACCAAGAAAGAGAAAAATCGACTACTACTGCTGAACCCAGGACACCACTTTACCGAAGGAAAACTTCAACTGAGCTGCAGAAATTTTCATATGCAAAAATACAATTAGGGAATTTTATCTCCCTTTATTAAAAGCATTTAACTGAAGTGTCACCTCAGTTGTGAGAGCCATGTTCAGCCTTCACCTCCACTGGCTGCATGTCTAAACAACATAATGCCTTACAAAATTATTCTAGACAAGTGAACCATGTTAAACTTTCCCTCACAGCAAATATGAAAACACTCTGTTTAAAATAATATGCATTTTCAAGAATCCCTAGTATCCCTAGTCCAAACACTTAATAAATCAATTTACAGGCATACAGCATATGCATGCCAAAAGACCTACAAAGATGCAGGGATTCATTGCAGCAACAGAGCTATGCACAGCATATGTGAGCTGAAGTCAGTATGCCAACAGACACTGGAGACAAGAAAATGGCCTAAACTGTAGCATCTAAACAGTCCTTCAGTCTGAATGCAGTTCTGCCTGAACAGGTATTTTAATCTCTTGGCACTGAACTTGGGGTGATTGTAAATTGTGCACAGGTGAAATTTGTGCTTGTAGTTTACCTTTATGGCACAAATGAGAGACTAAAACAAAACAAACAAAAAAATCCCTACCTTTCAAACCATAAGGAAGATCTCAGCATGGGCTTGATGCCCAGCTAAACTCCAGATTTTCCTGCAGGGATCCCCTGAAGTGTGTGTCCAGATGCAGTAATACCCACAATCAGAAAGGCTATGGCTCCCTCTCATGTTGGTTTTTTACATTTTTTTGTACATCGTTGGAAAAGAATGGGTAGTGTCCAACTTTCACTTTTGAATCACTTAGGTTTGAAATTAAGTGCACTCAGCAGGTGCCTATGCTCATGTATTCCATGAAGCACAAACCCCTTTTCCTTTTAAAATATAAACAACAGTGACACATCAGCCCACCTTGATCCATCACTGTCATGGTTTCAGAATAAAGCCAAAACACAACATTGCACTAGCTACTAAAAAGGAGAAAAATAACTGTTACAGCCGAACTCAGGACAACCACCTGAGGAAAAATCTGTGAAGGATGAAATTACTTAAAGCATAGGTAAACTTTGGAGCTGTTCAGGCTGTTCAGTTTGAGGAAAGCCATTGCAAATTTGATGATGGTAGTATTTAAGCCTGAAGTACCATCATCAGCAGTTATATGCAGAGCCATTTAGTTTTCTACTGACAATCAAGAAAGCCCCTCAGTAGAACCAGTATGACTGTATAGCAAATGTGTCTCCACAGGAGGATCCTGGGTTCTTTTAGTTTGAATCCCTCATAAGTTTTCATTTGTGCAAATGTTTGTAAATAGAGTCTTCTAGGAAAAAACACTGCTGAATTAGTAAGAGCAAATTTTGATCAGACTGTAGAAAGATCAGTCAATCTCAGCTGAAAGCTCCAAACCCTTAATTTTTTATATCCAAACCATGCTCAAAAACCAAGTTATGTCCATTGAATGATTGCTTCCAAAATAAGTCTCAGACAGTATGACAGCTGCTGTGCTTAACCTCCTGAATTAGCACTAGATAAGCAATGTCCTCATATCCACATTCAGTCTAGGGCAAATACAGAGAAACTCTTTCCAAAGCAAGAGCAGACTCAGTCATTTCCTCTGAGATTCTGTAGTTAATTTGCACACATGTTATTTATAATCGGTCTTACCACAAATAAGGTTTGCACACTTCTGAATATATTTTACAGTGTTTTACAAATACGATGAAGTACCAGAAAAACAAAAAGATATTTTGAAATACAGAATTTATTTCAGCATTTTTGAGTTACTTTTCCAGGTAACAATAATTAACAATAATGGAAGAACAATAATCTGCCTGGGCAGATTTCTATGGTCCTTACTAATTTCTCAGCCCATGGAACTCATTTTCATGCAATAAAGTTTCAATATCTTAATGAATTATGTTAGAGGTATTGATTTCACCTTATTACACCTGTACTACAACCCCCACCCCCCCCCCCCCAGGTACTAAAGAGATAACGCAAACCAATAATGTATTACAGATTTTAAAATCACTATACATTTGTGTACACACAGGATCTCAAATGGAGATAATCTTCTTGAAAAGTCTAAGACCAAAGTAATTGGCATAGCCCTGAGTGGAATAAGCAAACAAAGAATAGGAGCACAGAAAAAAAACTGCTGTGGTCTTTTTAGCTGCTTCCAACTGCAGAACACTTAAAAGTTGAGATTCAAAGCTCCTGAAACTTCTGGGTGTCTGTTTTTTTTTTTTTCTTTCTTTCTTAATCTCACTTTAGAGCTGCTCCAGTTTTTCATTTTCTTTATTTCTTTTCTTTTTTTTTTTTTTTTTTGAATGGTTGGAGCTACTTTGGAAGGGTAGTTGGTTGGGTTTTGGCACCATCCCAGTAAAACACATACTTGTTGAAATATGCTGAATATTGCTTAGTTACTGCACCCCTTTGGAAAGAAACAAATTGTCCAGAGACATCTTGTTCCATCTTTGCTTTGTTCACAGCTTGAAAGGTGAAACAGCACCAAAAGTACAACTGGATAGAATATAATCTCTAAAGGAGAGCAAGATGAACTAAGTAGTCAAACCTTAAAGAACAAAAATACATCTCTGAAGAGATGCACTTGGGCTTTTTTCTTTGTGTAATTTCTAGGTGTATAACCAAATAGGAACTACCTTCATTGTCTCAATTCAGAAAAAAAAAACTATATCAAAGACACCACAAGGAGGCGCAATTAACCTTTTTTCTTTTTTCTTTTATTTCCTTTTTGCTTTTATTTCCTTTTTTGCTTTTATTTCCTTTTTGCTTTTATTTCCTTTTTGCTTTTATTTCCTTTTTTCTTTTTTAAATGTCCCATGAACTTTGAAGTTTTTCTTTGACATTTCCTTTTTTGGTCCTAGATGTAGACAGGACACAGTTAAGAGTCCTTTTGCTGTTTGCTAAAGTGACTGTGACTTGTCCTTCGGGAAGCACAGCTACAACAATTTCTCATCAGTACTTCTGTTTCCTTGCTAACCTCACATCCCATGCACTGCTTGTGCTGATGCAGGAAGAAAAATAGATCGTTACAAAATCCCAAAACCACACTCATGATACTGATTTTTTTTTTCTTGTAGAAAATGCAGAAGTCACATTATATTGAATTAGTATAATAGAAGATGAATTTCATGAGATAATTCTGCACTGTAAGAACTGAGTGTAAAGAGCATTGCTGGCTGCCAATTCTGTTGAACTTACTGATAAAAATCTACATTACGTATTTTAGATCAGTTGTTATCCAGCTTGCTCTTTGGAATTGTAGATAAAAAGCACTTTCCATTCAACCTTGGTAGCGTTTATCATTTACATTATGCAAGTGCAATCAACTACTATTGTGATTTAGCAAGTTTAAACTGTATTTATACATAAAAATATCGTTATAACCCATCAGAAAAAAAAAAATCAGTCATATTTGTATTTAACTGTATAATGCATCTTGTGTGATAGGAATAAAATAAATTCATTTCCTTTCCTGTTTTTTTTCTTACACTCATTCATTTATTAATATGGAAAACACAAGATCAAAACATAATGTCCAAAAATATTTGCTGCTGATAGCAATACCGAGTTAAAGACAAGCACACAAACTGCTTCACAGTCTCTGAGGTGATGTCAGGGAGCTCTATGCTGTTACTGAGAGCCAAATTTTCATACTGATGCACAGTTGCTATTTCTTTAGCTTCCTTAGCTGGCTGCTGAGAATCTCTTTTAAACTCAACTTCCCATTTCCTTCCTCTGAAAAAGCGTGTCCTTCTTTCACTCTGAACAATTAACTGATCATTATGATTCAGCAATTATACTGACGTTTTCCAGCAGGGGAAAACCTGAAGGCAGAAGCAGGACTGATACAAAGCCATTCCTTGAGCTTATCTACAAAAAAACTGCACGGATGTACTGTTCCCCTTAGAATTTCAATTGGTTTTGCACTCACAATCCCTTACTTCTTTTGGTCAACAATTTATCCTGAATCTCTTTCTTAGCTCCTCCTTTGAAACGTGTACCAGCATGTGACTGACATGGTAATATCATTGTCCCAAAACTCCCTTAAATAGTGCTTTAGTTAGCTCATTTTTCTATCAGTGTTTAGGTCACTTACTCAGTTTCTACTGACACCTCCTCACGTGTTTGGAGTGTGCTGGCTTTCATTGTTTCAGCTATCTTTTCTCACAGCTGAGCCTTATTTTTCTATTTACTCTGTGTGAAAAGGCACGATTACTTTGCCCTGTGACTTTTCACTCAGCTATTTTATGCACTAAAGCTACATTCCCTTTTGTTCCTTGCATCTGTCATAATCTGCTTATTACCAGTCTTCCTGAGGTTAATAGACTACTGGTTTGCCCTCCCATGAAAGGAAAAAAATTAAGTATTCTTTTGTTTTCAGATTTTATCTTGTTGGTTAAAAAGAATAAGAATAGCTGGCTGCATTTTTCATTTTCTTACTCTCAAAATACAAAAATATATTTAGAAGAAATATGAATTTTTATTTGTCTTTTTAAGGAGTAGGTAATGATCCTGGACATAACAAAAAAATCATTATTTGTCTGGTAAACAAAGGACAAGAACTGAACTCTGGATCCTTTTCTGATGTAATATTTTGCTCCCTGTCCCTTCATGATAAGTGCCACTCTGAAGACTTCTTTTATGGAAATCATTTATTTATTCTCTATCTAGGTAGTAGTGCTGGATCCATCCTTATTACCTGCCCTGCTGTACAACAAGCCGAGCTGATTAATCTGTCTTAAAAGCCAGCACAAACCTAAGGACTCCTTAACAGTGACAAATGCTGGTAATCAGTGTACTGATCGCTTTGCCCTGCAGAGAAAGGCTATCTCAAAAGCAATATGCCTGTTGTTGTTTGCTGCCTCAAAATGAAAATACGGTGTTTGCAGAAGGCGAAGACGAATTTGTACTTGTAACTCCCTCTCTCAGCCTTAAAAGAGCTGGATCACCACAACAAACCAGAAATTCTGCTACTTTCTTTCAGAGATGTGCTTGCTGTTCCCTTACTGAAAAATGAGCACCAAAGCATAACCTTGAGGGAGACACGCAGAACTGCTCTCTGGACACCACTTCAGTGATACTTCCTGAATAGAGCTAGGAGCTTCAATTACAGGGGAGGTACTCCTACTCCTCCTGGTGGCTCCTGTCATTGCACATGCAGGCATATTCGGTGAACAGGGTTGGGGAAGTAAGTGGTAGTTGCAGCAGTTCGATACTCCTTGCAGTTGCAGTATGATCATTTTTCAGCCAGTTCAAAGAGATGCTAATTTTTGTTTCTCATTGAAATGGCTGAATGGCAATCAATTTTTGTAAATATTATGAATAATGAGAAGCCAGACAGATTAACCATTTTATGAACACTCCAACCCTTAAGGTTAAATAATTCTGAGGCAAGGGTTTAATGTTTGGAAATAAATACTGCTGTGTCATATGAAAAAAAAACAACTCTGTTGAAAAATGAGTGGTGAAGTAGAAAACAGATGAAGTTGATATTAAAGTAAATTCACCTTATGGAATATGGGTCCAGAAGCAATCTTTTGAGGTAAAACTGCACAGGCAAAGAGCAATCTCATATACTGTGAGAGACACTACACTTGTTACTTTGTTTTCAGTTTCCAGTGGGAAGCAAACTGCTGAGCTGCTTCCGACAGAAAATTCAGTTGGGGTCTGGAATACATTCTTCAGGGGAAAACCTTGTAAAATTACAAAGAAACTACACTTTCAGCACTATCTTGTCAGGCTTCATTCCTCCTTGGAAACCATCTGTGCCACGGATAACCCTGGAGAAAACAGCTTCACATTAAGTTTGGACTTAAACGGCATGCCAAACTCAGCTGTGTCATTCAATTCCAGGGGCCAAGGTTGACTTACAGTGTCATGACACAGCAAAAGCAGGTTTAGGGATTTGCAGATTGTAGCATTCAGAAATATAGCATGAATTAGCCCATTCTCTCTTCAGTCAGAATAAACTGTGGAGTATGAATGGGAGAATGGGGGTAAAATAGAGGAAAGAGTTGGAAACCTCCAAGTTCTCTCCATACCATGTTAGTTAAATAGGAATACTGAGCCTCCCAACTGAAGGCTTTGACTGAAGTCCCAAGGACCAGGATTTTCAGTTTTTCTTAACGCCCCCACGTATTGACTCAGCTCTTGCAGGATTTTTGACTATTAAGACCATGGAAATCTGAGTGCTCCAGCAAGCCAGTAGTCAAGACTCCAGGCAGGATTTTCTTCTTTCTTTTGCTTTGGTAAAGGTATTTTGATTGACATGCTTTCTTTTGCCAAAAAATTCCTTATAAGGCCAATGCATTGCTGTGGAGAGAACTCTCCAGCAGGAATTCAGACTCAGGTTAAATTCTACCCCTAAACTAGAAATGCAACTCAAATGCTTCTAAAGGCATGGTATACTTATTCCTGTGTATTCAAACAGCCCTTTGTCAACTGTAACTCCTTAACGCCTTGTTCTGCATCTTTAAATATTACTGCACTGTACTGGAAATACATGCTGGAAATGAAAGCAAATGATTTTTACCTAGTTCTGCAGTCATGTTGGTAAAAGGGTCACAGTATGTTGTGTTACCCACCTTCACTGGAGTCTGTTCTCTTGCATCCTCAATGAATGAATTCCAAGATGTTCTTATCTTCTAACTCAAATGTCTTCATACGGAAATTATTCCTCATATTAATGCAATAAAGATCGCTGAAATGAAGTACTACTTGACCTTACATTCTGCTCACACCTAACCACTGTGAAAGAGAGAAAGTATAACAGATTCTATATATCCTACTTTGCATTATTCCTGGAGAATTCCCATGTACTCGGAGAAGAAACACTGCAGGAGTTTTTCCCTTTGAAATTACCCATTCGGAGTTGCCAAATTCCCTCAATTTTTGTGGTATTCATAGCCTAGAGCCCAAGGTTGCATGGCTTCAAGTCAAGCAGTAATGCATGTTTAACTTCAGCATTTAAGCACAGATAATTTTAAATCTCTGGCAATGTCTTCAAAATGCCTGTGTTGCAGGAATCCTAGTTTCTGTTGACTTCTATGTATCTCATTATCTCAGTTTCTTATTTACTTTGCCACAGATCTCCTCTAAGGTTTTTGGTACACCACAACGTTACATAACTTCCATGATGAATCCGCCAATGTGCTTAGAAAAATGAATTAACACAATGGCATTCTCAATTTTTTATGAATTTTTGATTTTTAAACATTTGAATAATGTTATTACCAAGTCATTTAACACATGCAAGATTGAAACACACAGACAAGCCTTATGCTGAGTTTAAGCCTGGAAATGTACCACCCTGTAAGTTGAAATCAAAGCTTTATAGCTCTTAGTGGTATAACAAAAAGCAGATGCAGAAGACAGTCCAGCAAGGTGAGTAAATCATTAACAGTCTGTGAACATGAAATTGCTTTATGAGAAGATTAAGGAGCTCCTAGGCGTGCTTATATAAAACACCAACACAATTCTTAGCAGAGAAAGAACAAAGTTCATTCTTATTTATATTAGCACCTGAGCTTAAATTACAGTTAAAATCATCACACCACCACTACGTTAGTATCACTTCATGATGTATCATTTATGTGAAAATCTGGCTAAAAGCATGATTTCCAGGTATTGCTCCTAAATAAAGGTAGCGTTTAAGCTACATAACAACACAAAGAATTAGCTTTACAGTTCTGCAGTGTCTGCATAGTCTTAAATAGGGTTCTAGACATTTCTCATACAGGTATAATAATGACCACCACAGTAAGCAACTATGAATGACCAAAGAAAAACTTTCAAACAAAATCTCAACGTATACATAACAAAACTGACACTTCCACAGGAAGGACAGAAAATACTTTCAATAGCTACCACTTAGTTCATATCAATTCTGAATTTCTAAAAAAGAGTGTTCCAACAGGCTAGAAATACAATAATACCCTTAAAAGCAATGAGAAAATGTAGCTGATGAAAGTTCCAGTCAGGCTTGTTTTTCTAGAGCGTGCTCAATCTGGTGCCCATGAAATCAGAATCCAGACTTTACCTTTCCTTGGAAGCAGTGTCTCTTCATTGCGTCCTTCATGGTCTCATCTGCCATGGCTCCTTATTAAGGTGAGGTTCTTGCCATGATGAAAAACTGGCAGTTTTAAACTATATTAAAGACATGGGCACAAGATGTGCTGGTCTGATGGACAAGTTGTGTAGGAACTTTTGTCAATGATTGGACAGTCCCCCTTCCTCCCTCTGTCTTAGTGAATCCTAGAGCAAACAATATTCAGAGGCATTGCTATAAGCAGTTGTGTAAAATATGATAGAAGCGCTTTAGACTGGAAAAATGGTGAAGAGCACAAACAGCTATAACTTGTAATCTCCAGTTTATTTTTTTATTGTGTTTGATGGCAGATATCAGTTTTCTCATTTCACTTTAATGTGTAATCTCACTCCACTTTACTCTTCCATGTTGAATAGAAAATGATTGTTAAAGCAGTTAAACAATAATCTCCTAAATTACTGGCAATAAAAAGTATGGTAGCCTGAGTTCAAAAAACCTTCAGGACTTTATGAGCTATCTTTCTTATGCGGTGTTTATGTGTTTGAGGCAAGGAATTGTGAAGTACCTGCATATTACAGAGATGAGAGGTTTTAGTACTCCAGAATGAAAGATTTCAGTAGCAATAGGCTAAGGGTAGGAGGAGCTGAACACCCATTCAACTTTATCTCTCCTAGGATTCCAGGATCACAGAAAGAAACAAAATAAAAAAATTAATCTTTCACAATGTTGTTTTTTTTTTTTTTCCCATGTTGAACACCAATGTACATGAGGCTTTTATTAACAAAACAAAATTCCCATACTCAGTGATCTTAAATACCTGATATTAATGACCTATGAGTCCTGCAGAACTCTGCCACAGCTGCTAAATAAAATAAAAAGTTAAATCAGTCTGGGAATTTGAACACTTTAGTTACTTGCTGTATACTTACATATGATAGGCTAACTGTGCCACTGAACTATAGGGGCAGAAATAAACCACGATGCCAGTTTGACATGCCAGATAACCACACTTCTACTCGTGTCCATATAGCCAAGTTTTCCTGTTGACTTTCCTCCTACATTTTTTAATATGGCATAGCTGTTGCAAGAATATATTCAAAATGTAGTTGGCAACCATCTGGGTACTTTAATGCTTCTAGAACCTCTGAAAACTTCCTAGCAGAATAGGGATGATATAAAAGGATTTTATTATTTTAGAAGACATTCTCTAATATACTGACTTGTGACCTGATTTAAGTGGTCAAGCCATGCTGAATTTCAAAGGAAATAGAATACAGTTCTTTCCCCTGCTGATGCTACTGCTGACCTATACAGCTTGTAAAAATATGCAAGTGTTTCCTACTGGAATGAGAAACATCAGAAATCCATATAGTTTTGTGCTCCAGGGAGGGCTCTGAACAATAATCAAAACTACAGACTTATATCTGGATAAGCTCTGGGAGATAAGTGGATTGAAAGCAGCAATGCGGAGAAGGACTTGAGGGTACTGGTGGATGAAAAACCGAGCATGAGCCAGCAGTGTTCGTCTGCAGCCCAGAAAGCCAACAGCATGCTGGCCTGTATCAGACGGAGTGTGACCAGCAGGTCAAGGGATGTGGTTCTCCCCTCTACTCCACTCTCATAAGACCCCATCTGCAGTACTGACTGCATCCATCTGTGTGGCCCCCAATATAAGAAGAACATGATTCTGCTTGAGCAAGCCCAGAGGAGATCATGAGGATGATCAGAAGGCTGGAGCACCTCTCCTGTTGAAGACAGACTGAGATAGCTGGGCTTGTTCATCCTGGAGAAGAGAAAGTTCCAGGGGGTCCCTATAGCAACCTTCAAGTACCTAAAGGGGCCTACAAGAAATCTGGAGAGGGACTTTTTATAAAGGCAAGCAGTGATAAGACAAGAGGGACTGCAAGAAAGTATATTTAGCTATTAGGAAGAAGTTCTTTACCATGGGGGTGATGAGGCCCTGGCACAGGTTGCCCAAAGAAGCTGTGTTCAAGGCCAGGCTGGATGAGGCTTTGAGCAACCTGGTCTAATGGAAGGTGCCCCTGCCTATGCAGGGGGATTGGACTAGAAGGTCTGTTCCAACCTAAAACATTCTATGATTGTATGATAATAAGGAAGAGGCCTAGGAGATTTGCCTCCAAAGACCACACAAACCAGAAGGATCAGCAAATGGCTCCTGAATCAGAAAATTTTATTTCAGGTCAGTTTCATGCAGAGAGGGTGAATGGTGCAGAATTCCCCTTGTCCATGGCTGTGGGGAGCCTACATCTGCACTTGGGAACGCGGTATGGTGAAGGCTGACCCTGGCTGTGTTTCCTTGTACTTGAGTCAATGGTTTTATTGAAAGCTACAGAAATCTCTGGCTGAGTGGCTAAGGAGAGAAGGGCTCAGGCTTGCTATGGTCTGGTCCTGGCCTTGTCTGCATCTGCATACTTCAGGTAGTTAAATTTTCAACTGTGTAATGTCACTGCAGATACACTCATTCTTCTCAACAGTATGAAAAGAAGCTGATTATCCAGTCTGTGTGTGTGAGGACAGGAGCGCTCCATGGTCCTGTCCATTTGCTGTCCAGGCCTGTGTCTACAAAAAGAAGGGTAACAAACTGCGCAGCAGCCACACTGGCCCACCATGGGCAACCCCTGCCCAGAGCTCTGCCAGACTCCATGACTTAACTTGTGTCCTTGCAGCAGGTGATGAGTGGCTGGCTGTGTGTCTGAAGTCAAGAGTGCACTGTGTTCTGGTCCTATCTTTGTGTGAGCTTCTGGCTCCGGAAGTCAAAGGAGGCACAGCCACCATCTGCTGCACCTTCGCCACCCTCTGCCTCCCTGCCAGGGCCCAGCAGCCCAGCCCTCCCCTCCCTGCCTTCCTCCTGCCCTCTCGCCTGAGCCTAAGGATATAGAAGAGCTAACATTTTACTCTTCAGGTTATGGCAATGGCTGTGTGGGTGGACACGGGACATAGGAAACTGGTCTTCTATATCTTTACATGTCACTGTCTCCTGGCCCTTGGTCAGGTAAGCCACTGTCACCTTTCTGTTTACACACATTCAGAAAATCTGGACTTCTTTAAGGTTAAATGAATTTTACCCTTACTTTCTAATGAGATTGAAAGCCTGTGTGCTAATATATTACTTGCCTTAGTACAAAGGCAATTTAGAAATAGAGTTTAATGGAAAACAAGGCTGCCTGCAGAATCCCTTCTTTTTTCTTTTTTCTTTTTTTCCTTTTTTCACCTTTTTCTCCTTTTCCTTTTTGTTTTTTCCTTTTTTTCTACTGGCTTTCTTTTTTCTTTTTACCTTTATTCTTTAGATACCTTTCTCAAACAAATGGTTTCCAAGCATTCCAAAATCTTGCACTTGATATAACAAATATTTATTACCTATTTAACTGCAATGATGCATTTATAGAAGCTGCTTGGTTACCTAAGACACAAACTTCTGTTTTTTATGCAAACATATGCTTAAAAATCTATGCAAGATTTTATTTTAACAGCCCACTTGGTTTTTTTTACTGAGAATGGCTATTTCTGGTTACAGTGGTTTTCAAGTTAATTTGAAAAATTTTTATTAAACTAGTGTTCATTCAGAAATCACTTCTGATTATTAATGCCTGGAAATCTGACCAAAGAACTTTTGATAATGTAGCAAAAAATATCCAACCACACCTACTATCATAACCACAAAGCCTAAGGGCGTAATCCTGATTACACATGCTGTACATTGAAATGATTCCACTGTTAGCCTGAATTTGGTAAACATGGATGTAAATTACATGACAGCTGAGCCATAAATTACTTTTTTTTTTCCTTTATTCCAAGAGAGACTGTTTACAAATACTGTCCTGATGAATCCTAACATGCTACTGGCTTTTCAAATGGTCAAAGTACAATACTAATGGTAATGAATTGGCAAGACTATTTGCTACTACAATCTTTCGAGTAACTTGATCAGATTTGAGGGATTTCAGCCATAAAAGTTAGGTTTTGAATTCAATAAATTTTTAGAAATGGAAAAATTGAATGGGTAAGAAGCCAAAGACTTAAACTTTTGCTAAACATTTTCCAATGATCTATTATGTAATGTTCATAGTAGACACTCTTAATTTATTAGGATTTATGGATAAATATGTTTAGATTAAAGATAGGCTGCTTTACTGCTTTAATAGCTTATAAATGCCACTTGAGAGAAAACATAATACAAGAAGTACAGAGGATTAATCATGTGTATACCAAAAATCTGCTGTTGGTACTTCAACCAGGAGTGAAGCAGCATCATACAATATCTATAGTACTTTTGAGAATGAGATTTTATTATGAAGAACAACATATTAAAATGTCTATCAGAGAGCATTTTATGTCAGCTAAGTATGTCAGCTAAGTATACTGTTTAAAATTCTTCGGGACTTAGTCAATAGTAATTCAGTTCGCATGTCCCTTAAAAGCAGCAGAACATCTTTCAGTGAAGAAGTTTGTTTAATGCAGAAAACAGCTGATTTGAGCTGTCATACCGAAAAGAAACTTTTCTGAGAAAGTATCTGTCTTTGGGAAAGTCTGAAACTCAGTGAAACATGAAGGTTTATATGGTAATAAAAAAACACCCAAAAGAATAACTAAATAGTCAGCTAAATTGAATCTTTTTGCCCAGTAGAAGCTCTTCTTCAGGTTAGTCATCCACAGAAGAAAACAGCAACAGAAAAGGTTTTTTTTCATTCAGATGCACTGCTATCCTCAAAGATAGCAAGAATTAAAAAGGCAGCCCTTGAAAAAAAGCATGGTTCTTTTGTATGAAGAAACAGAAGACAAATCTGCATGTGATTCTTTACAGCTTGGTCGGCTCCAATTCAACCAAGCTCACCATGACAAGGTGCAAATACACCCCTCACAGTTAACTCCTTTATTCTTAGCAATAAAGAAGTCAGAAACAGCAAACTGCAAGGCACTACTTTAAGACAGTAATTAACACAAACACTTCCAGATAGAAGGAGAGACAGATCCCACCTTCCCCAGGCAATTCCAATTCCCCAAGCAAACTTATTCTGGGCTTCCCAGGGAATCACACTCTTCAGAGACAATCTGTTGGCCCTGTTGTTCAACCTGTTATTCAGAGACAACCTGTTGTCCCATATGCTGCAGCAGTCTGAATAGTGCTGCACTTCAGGGTCTTCATCCTCTACTCCTTAAGTATCTGGAACTTTGTAAAACTCAGCTATTTTCCTGAATGCTCTGGTGCTGTTCTTTTCATCTGCAAGGGCACATGTTTTAAAAAGAGCACAGTGACTAAAGCATTTCCCATAAAATTGTCTGCTGTACTAGTTTTCCAACATCTGGCAAAGACTCATCCATTACTCTTTTGATTTTTTTTACAGTAAGAGTACTTTTTATGCTGAATACACATGATAAAATGCATACTTTCTCACCAAGCTGCAACAGACATGTAGTAGCTCACCTCAAGAGGATTGTTTATCAAAAAAAGATATTTAATAACGGTAGTATACTGCAACTGATGCATCTCCTCCAAAATGACATGCATTGTTTCACTGCCATCGACATGGAAATGCCTAAAATAGGCCTGTAATAAATGACAAACTTGTAGAATCATGCCAGACACCATTTAGAGGATGAACTTTTCTGAAGTCACAAGGCTACTTTTGGCCTGAATGGGCAACTGCTACTACATTTTACAACAGAATGAAGACCAGTATTGATGGGCAAGTGCAAACAGTGCTTCATTCTCCACCGATCTGCAAATGACTGAGTCAAAAGGTGATGAATAAATAGGACAATTTCTCCATATGTTAACATACTGCTTCCACCCTGCAGAGTTCATTACCATCTGCTGGGAGATATTCAGCTTTTGTGAGCATAGTATTACAACACATTAATGTTTTTTGGGAATCCACACTGGAACTAATAGAGACACAAAAGGTGTTAAAATATTTGGAAACTGTAAAAACTGTGCAAACCCAATAGCAAAAAAACATTCCCAAAGTGTAAATCCCTTCTTGTTGAACTGCTGGAGTAGTTTGAAAGTAATGTGATTAAATTTGTTGAGTTGTGCTGATGTAAAGTTGTTATGACATTGACTTCAGGCATAAGTCTACATTGAGTTCTGATAACTATTTTAGAGCTTTCCATGTTCCAAGACTAGAAAAAGAAAATATGGAAAGGGCTTACATGCAATGAACAGACCTAAAACCTGGGGGTGGGCTGCAAAATGCTGGATCATTTAGGTAACCCATGCATACATGAGTGGGTAGGGTAATCACAATACAGACAAATGCTGATATGATTTATGCAGGTTGTACAAAATTTCTAGAAGTTGCTGCTAGGGTGGCTGGCTGATATGGTGTGTTCACAATTTCCTGAGCACTAATGCCTGTGCTAAACAACCTTTTATGACAAAAGCTGTCAAAGCAACAGCTTTAGGAAACTCCTGCTAACAGACAGCTGTAGAAAACCTAATATTAGTTTATTCCAGTATTTAAAAAGTGGCTACAAAGAAGATGGAGACTGTCGTTTTTACAAGGATTCACATGGAAAGGGAGAGGGATGAGGGACACAAGTTACTCCTGGAAAGATTCTGGTTGCACACAAGAGGAAATTTTTCACAATGAGAACAAACAGCCATTGAAATAATCTCCTAGGAAGTGGTGGATTCCCTGGGATTTGATGCTGTTAAGATGCAGTTGGACAAGGTGCTGGGGCATCTAGTCTAGGTCATGCTTTGCCAAGAAAAGTTTGATCAGACAGTCCTTGAGGTCTCTTCCAACCCAGTATTCTACAGCTCTAAGATTCTATGAAAACAAAACGTGATCTGTGGCAGCAAAATGGAATCTCTTATGATCCAAATCTATTAACCCAAACTAGAAGGTACAGTTTTCTGTGCCATCTTCATTTTTTAAATGAAGTTTAGATTTGTTGTCTGCATAGCCTCATAAGTTATAAAACACTAAATTGGATAGTGTATGCTTCTCACAGTGATTTTTTGGCATGCTTTCTGAATTCTCAGCAACATAGAATCATAGAATCATAGAATAGTTAGGGTTGGAAAGGACCTTAAGATCATCTAGTTCCAACCCCCCTGCCATGGGCAGGGACACCTTACGCTAAATCATATCACCCAAGGCCTCGTCCAACCTGGTCTTGAACACTGCCAGGGATGGGGCATTCACAAACTCCCTGGGCAACCTATTCCAGTGCCTCACCACCCTAACAGGAAAGAATTTCCTCCTTATATCCAATCTAAACTTCCCCTGTTTAACCCGTTACCCCTTGTCCTATCACTACAGTCCCTAATGAAGAGTCCCTCCCCAGCATCCCTATAGGCCCCCTGTGTAACACTCCTACTCATAGACACTCAATGGCTTCCAACAGGCAGAGGTTTCAGAACAATGCTTTTTTCAGTAAAATGTAAAATCCAGCATTAATGTGATTGGTGTGTAATCACAATATCTATGGAACTTAGCTTACTGCTCAGTAGGATACATGTTGAAAGTGGGTTTTTGTTATGATGGGGGTTTTTGAGAATAAATTCTGTTAATAATTTTAATGCACTCAGAGTATGTATGGCCTTTTGAACGAAAAACCTAGCTCTGAAATGATTTGCCCAAGAAGTTTATGACAAGTACTATGCAGAAAACATTAATGACTGGACTTTGCACCCTTCTTCTCAAACACAGTTTTAATAACTTAAAAGATAATCATACAATAAATACTTTGATATAAAGGGGAAGAATGAATAATTCTATATTACTCATTAGAATTCATGCTCCAGGTAAGTGTGATTGATAGAAAGCTTTTAGCTCATGTAACTTACATGGTTTCAGCACATATCATTTATCTGAATGTAATTTGTCATTTATTTACAATGGGATAAAAAATATTCCTTTTTTTTTTTTAATCAGATGACACCGAAAGTGCACTTTTCTTTTCTTTTTTTTTCTTTTTTTTTTTTTTCCTCTCTCCCTTTTTTCACAGAATGACTTTGTATTTTGTTTTTTTCATCTACATATTTTGGAAAACATTTTGTTCTCAAAAAGATAATTTTTATTTTTCTGCAGTCATTCCTATTACTAGTTCAGTTTGGAGAAGGACAAGGTAATTTAAATCTCATTTTAGCAAGGTATTCCAGCAAACAGACTGGCTCAAGGTGCAACGTGGGGCTGTATCTTTTCCTTATATCCTCAGTCCTCTGTGCTCCCTGACCTTGACCCAGAAGATACCATACATACAACCTTCCTGAAAACTGAAGCGATCAAATACTTTATGCCTAATTCTATGGCACTCTAGTTTCCAAAGTCTCACAGCAGTTGTAAACCTACATTTCTAGCAGCCTTTTCTGCCAGAATACCCATGGTTAGAGCTGTCTGTACAGCTTCACTCCGTCAAAGAAGAGTTAAACACTAGCCTAGTCTAGTGAGACAGGGCTGTCTGCATTATCTTTGTGTAAATATATAGCATAAAGTATATATGTAACAGATTTAATGTCAGTTTTCTGCAGAGTTTTGACAGTGTATGCTGGGACTTCAGCCAAGGTGTCATCACTTTTCCCTTTTTCTTCCGTTTTCTCCTGAATGCAACTTTTTCGGTGACATACAATATTCATCTGAATTTGTGAACATTCACAAAAGTCTCTGATAAAGGAAGAAAGTCATTATACACTGTAGAAGACCCATTTCAGAAAGATAAGCAAATATACATCTTCATAAATTTGATCTTTCTCATCTGCTTATGTGTGCACATAGGTGCAATACAGGAGGGTGAGATGGTTAAAACTGGCAAAAATAGAGGCCCAACTGTTCTCCTTTTTTTGTCTTTAAAAATCTCTGTGTTCTTAATAATTATTGGGAACCACAGATTTCTTACCTGTTTTCCAGTGTGAAGAGAAACAATGTTAGCATGAGCACAGAGGTGTTATGTTCTAGATAATCAACTATAAAAATAGTAAAACGGTTGCCTTCTTGGCTTCCTGCACCCAGCTGACTGCCTTGAACTCCAGGCAGCACTGTATGTTAACCATAATATGGCTTCTGTAAAATGTTAATCCCTAGTGTAGATTTACACAGTGAAAAGCAGCAGCCTAAACCTACCCACTATTATGACTTGCTCTTCTATTTTTGAAATGTCACTGTAAGATGAAAGTCAAATTTGCCCTGCTCAGCACAAAAGTTTATTCTACCAGTTTTGCATTGCTAAGGGCAATGAACTCTAGTATGTAGACTTCTTTTTCTTTCCAGTAATCATTTACCTTATTATTTTTTTATTATTTTTTTTGTTTAGGAAATTACAGTAGTGGGAGATGCAAAACACATCCGCCCTCTTTGCCCTCTTTGCTTGCTTCTAAACCCTAGTAGCAGTTAGACGATAGTTCCCATGGGAAGACCTGTTTAATTGTAATCAGAATAATCACTTCATAATTTATGATTCTAAATTGAAACTCACATTTTCCTTTTTCTTTTTTCTTTTGACAAACAGCTAGACCAAGGCACAGGTTAAAATCGTTTATCCTCAAGCGTAAGTCAACAGCTTCTCCTTAAAGTTTTCAAGTGAGGTACATTTGTACGTACGTAAATTATCCCATGTGGACCCAGATATGCAAGTATATCCACAGAAGAAATATTTTCATAACTGTAGAAACACATGGTCCACAGCATGTTTATCTTCTGATCTGTTGCAGTCATGTCTCGCAACAGTTTGACAATGACGCATGTTAATACCTTTGAATGCACAAAGTCATTTAGTGATTGCTAATATACAGGTGCTCATAAGTCAGGATGTGTATTATTTGGTTATGTTGCTGAATGCACTTTGAAAGCTAACGTTTGCACCCCTGTCACACAGCACATACTCCTCTCCCTGCAAATAAACCCTCCTCTGTTGTTAATGAGATAAAGATGAGAGAATATTTTTAAGTTATTTTTTCCCTTTGTGTAATGGATGTCTCAAAAATATCCTTGGAAAAAGGAAAAAAAAACCAACCTTGTTGCAAAGTTCTGTGTCCTGTTGACTGAGTTTATGATTAAACTTGTTTTTGTGCTCAGACTAGAACAAGGTGTTGCAAGGCCCCCTTTCCTGCCCTCCCTCTTCACCTCCTCCCCTGGGCCCAAGCCGGGGCTGTGTCCTGGCATCCTGCCCTCCCGCCAGCCCTCCCCTTGCTGTCCTGAAGATGTCCGGGGTGGTTAGGATTTGTCAGGTCACACCTCTGCCTGTCAGGACACGGCGCCTCCTTTGCCCTGCTTCAGCCCATCGCTTCATTTCATCTGCACAGAGCCCGGCGACGAGCTGTCCCTGTTAGACGCAAATAACCACAGCCAGCCAAAATGAGCCAGCTGTTTTCTTCCCGCTTACCTGTCACATCCCATTGGCTTTTGTTAAACCAGCCAGGGCTTTTATTCAATCCTGGCCATGGGAGATAGGCAAGAATGTACATGCATGCATGCATATATATATGTGCAGGCACATGCAGGCATGGAGTCCAACAAAAGCTTCAGGTTTTGGGTTGAAGGTGGTGGAGGCCAGGCTATGCTCCCAGCCCTTGCCTCTCCCAATGCACTCCTTTCCCTCCTTCCTCCCTCCACCACATGCTGCCTATGGAAATTCCTCCTCATCCAGCCCTGCTGTTTTCTGCCTCTCCCACCTGTTCACTTGTTGCTTTGTCAACATTTCTTTCATTTCCCTAGCATGAAGATTTGACTCCTTCTCCCTCTTGCTCTGCTTTGGTCTGACACCATTTTCTTTCAACTTGACTCACAGTGATTCCCCCCAGCCTGCCCTTCTCCCTGTCATCACCAGCTCTCCACTTCTACCTGCACTTCTCCTATGTTTCCCTACCTTTTACCACCCCTCTTTACTCCTGTCCAGCCTGAATGTGGAGTGGTGATATGGTCTGAAGAGATCAAGTCTCAACTGTGGCAAGCCCTACAGCCTCAGTTGAAACCACAGCAAACACACTCCTGTGATCCATCAGGCTCCCATCCCCACCTCCTCACATGGAAAGTGGAGAACACAGGCACAGAAATGTGGGACTGTTGACCAGAGTCTTCTCCTGGGGCTGGGGCAAAAACATACCCCTCTAAACATGACATTATGCACTGTATGCTCACATTTGAAACTCAACTCTTATTTCATACTTGCTCTACATTAAAGTTGGTCACTGCCATGTTGCGATATGTTGTACTATCAAATCCAGCAACCATCCTACTGGTAAATGCAGTGTGAGAGCAGAATCAGGACAGCACTGAATGTATGTAACAGCACTACAGATTCAGCTTCATGTTTTTACATGAAAAATATTCCAAAGAAAGTCTATCAAAAAATGTGTTGCAATATGTTCTATGTAACAATGTCTGCAGACAAAAAGAATAGTAAAAGAGTGAAAACTTCTTACGGACAAACATAGAATCTAGAAGTTATTCTATTCCTAACTGAGAAAATAACACATTATTTTACACCAGGATTATTCAACTCTACCTTCCTCTTTGTGCATGTGTGTCTATTTCTAACTGCTAGCATAAGGAAAAGTACGTTTAATTTGCTTAGTATGGTACAAGAAACTTGTCACTTCCCTGGCGTATTTTTGTGAAGTTTAGAAAGTACAGAGTAGTTCTTCCATGAATAGTTTATATGGTATTTTCTTGGCAAAAATACATCAATAAATTGTGAGTACATGCCAGAGAATGCAGATGGCAGAGCAGTATCTGAATTTTGAAATCTGAGCTGTTCTCTAGTGGGTGCTGAAGCATTTCCTAACAAGAAGCAAGAATCTGACTTCAGCAGAGTGTTGGACTGGTTGTATTTCTTTGGTGCTTTCACAAGGCATCTTTGCGTTTTCTTGGAAATGAAAGACAAATCTGTTCTCACACCCTTCTATTCTCTTACTTTGCAGCCTAACTGTATCTGCAACTCCACTCCCTCCCTCTTTCTTATTTTCTTTTCTCTATCCCCTTTAAGTTGTAATTCAATCCCTTCCAACTCATGATCTCCTTTTTTTGGCACTCCCTCGGCTCTTTCTCTCTCATTAGTTTGAGTTAATTAGGAATAGTAGGCAGCCCTCAATCTGTTGTGTGTTAAGATAGAACAATCCAAAACAGAGAGGCACAGACGCAACTATGTGATTTCATTGTCTAAGGGAGACAGAAAACCAGTGGGGATTCTCTTATCTAGACTAACATCTTCTCAATGGTTAATATAACTGGCTTTAAAATGTTCTGCAAATGCAGATCTAGGATAACAATCCTTCCATGTTTCCTTTCTTTTTTCTTTTTTTTTATTTCATCATTGGCAAGAATGAGTGAATTGGATTGACATAGAGGTGATAGCAGAAGAGAAATAGTCTACACGTCAAAATGACAATGTATATTACATGGTTAACAGAATGAGTGGTACGTGCAATGGCTGTGGGTATTTTCATCTGCTGAGTTGTACAATAAGCTCATTTTTTTTCCCAAGTGTATCATCAAGATCACTCCCAATTCAATGCAGATTAAGTTTTTGCTTGAAGGATCTCTTTCTATGAGAAGTATCACATGATAAATGTGGAACTGAAGTTAGAATCTATGTATTTACTTGCTGTTATTGCTGAATTGTGTATATATATAGAGGTTATGCCTGGCATTCTCACTGTAGTGTTGATTACGGACCTTAGGGCAGAGCGTGCTGTGGAAGTGAAATATAACAGATCTAAGAAATCAAGTCCTGGTTGTACAGGTAAGGCCTTGCATTTTTGATTGACTACATATGGTACTCTATGGATTAAATGCATGCTCAGAAAAGACAGGTATAACTGTGCAAAGCAAATATGTATGCCTGTCTGTGTGTTCTTGTATGTTTATATATGCATGTAAATACATAAATAAAGTTTAAGCCTTCAGAAAGAATTGTGTAAGATTCATGGACTATGAACAGCCAAAGTCATAGCAGTAATTACATTAAATTGCTAGTTTTGTATGTTTGTGCCTGCATGCATATGAAGATGTCTGGCAGTAATTACTGCTAATAATTTATCTATTAATTAACAATGCTAATGTAAATATGCTTTGAAATGAAAAGAATTCCAATTTTTTTTTTTTAATCTGATCTCTAACAAACAGAATGAAAAATTTGTTTGAAAAAAGGGAAGAGAGTCATTAAAAGTCCTGCAATTAAAATGTCATTTTGTATGTTAGAAAAATTAATCTCCTTTCTGCCAAAATCATCAATTCATGACAAACAAAACATCAGACTAATGGGGCAGAAAGGAAATGTCTAAGAAAAGACAAAGTATAAGCGTGATTATCAGAACTTGCAAGAATATTAAAGCACTGGGGAAGATAATTGGCAGTTTCTTTTGGGCTGTGTGAGGGAATTTCTAGCTAGACAGAATCAACATAAGACCAAATAAGGAGATGTTGCACTAAGTTTAGGGCTTTTTTACAGTTTTATGCAATTATGTGCAAACTGTTAGATTCAGTGATAAGAGGTAGATTTCGCCCTTATAATGATCCACTGTATGATCTTTGCTTTATACAGCAAATACAGCTTTATACATACAAAAACCAGTGGGTGCTGGTGCATTTTACAAGACGAGAAAAAATACTCGTGTTTTTCCATGGAATTAAAAGAACCCATAGTAACACCTCTGTTTCAGTTCTGACAATTAAGAACTTTTAGTTTACACAGTGATTTTCTTTCTATAAACATTATAGATCACAATGGAAGGGTTGCATAAGAAAAAGGTATAAATATATGATTTAATAAAAATCCAAAATATTATAAATCTATACACTAGATAATAATAAGTCTACACAGTTCTGAGTTCTGGGTTTATATCAGTTCTAGTTCTACATAGATGCTGAAGCATCTTCAGTAAGCCATAAACCAGATATGAACTCACACATGAAACCATTTTTTAGTCAAAAAGTGAAATAGTAGAGTAAAACAGTAGATGTAACTAAATCTAATGTCTATCCAACAGATCTCTAGAAAGTGCATACCTTTAGAAAGGCACAAAATAATCGCACATGTAGGAAAAATACTGGTGATTTTACAAGAGTAAACATATTTGTACCCCTACATGCAGCAGATTAGAACAATAGTTTCTGTCAGTCCTTATTTTCCCCATGCCAGACTGGTGTGCAAGCCCTGAAAATGCTCTCTGCCTGTTAACAGCACACTTTTCAGTGCAATGCACACAAAACCCCTCTCTTCCATCAACATAGATACTGGCATGACAAGAACAGGAGAAACATAGTGCAGTGGCCTGAGAAGAATTGCTTTAGTAGCTAATAAACTATTAATAAACTAGGGCAAGTATTTGTCACAAGCTGAATAAAATGACTGGAATATTGCCATACAATGCAAATAGGAATCTGCAGTCTGAGTGGTTTTGATCCACTGGTATGTATGAAATTTAGTCTGGACAGAGTTTCCACAGCAAGCTGAGGTTCAGCTATACTGAGTACAAGAGTGTCGAAGCTGCAGAATGCAAGACCTGATAATAAACAGTTACAGAACCAAGAGAAAGTAACTTTTAAAATGCATAGTTAATGCAGTGGTGGCTGTATCCTAGGGGCTTTAGTGGCATGTAGCTGTTCACACGTGGTTATCTAACCTGAAATACTACAAAAGCATAAGGTCAATAGCTTAGGAATTATCCTTTAAGAAACACTGCTTTAAGTGCATTAACAACTGTATTACTAAAATCTGGTGCAAATCATTTTGGTGTAATGACAGTTTATCATGTGTTATCAACTGTCTTTTGCAGCTGATTTTTCCTTATTCTTGAGATACACATAGGTAGATTCAGAAAAATAAATAAGTAAACATGGTATTTTGGCACTTAATGGTATTTTTTAATTTGATATAGTGCTAAGATTCATCTCAAAACTAGAACTCAGACAAATATTTTAAAATGCATTGGTCATATGCAAGATTGCTGATAAATACATCTAAACCCATACTATAAAGATCAATAAGAAAAAAATATTAATCTTTTACCCAGAAATATTTCAGTGCTTTTGTATTTTAATCATGGAGAGACGCCTGAAATTCTTCAGACAAAAAGCAGACATATTCTTACTGTAATGGAGTGACCCACCCAAAGTATCCTTTCCTTGTTTGAATGCTGACAAATCTTTTCACAAACGCTTTGTTTCTAATCCGCTGCATGGCATTACATAGAGTCTCTCCTTCTGCAAATACTCACCATGAGGCAAGTACTCAGATTAGTATTTTTTCTTGATTGTTAGCATATTGCTCAAGCCTGAACTTGAGTAGATGGATTTAATCTGCCTTGGTATCTAACTTTTATTAGCACTAATAATTATTCCAAAATCTGTAAAGAAAATTTGGAGCACTAAGAAATGCATCCTTTTACATCAAAGCAAGCAGCTTTTCTTATTTTGTGTTCACATCTAGTGTAAAATGAAAAGAACTCTGAGAATTTTAATTTGGAGACAATTGTGAATTTATGACGTTCTCATGTGTTTGGAATTCTAAAAACTTTTCTAAAATGTATTGCCATGACTCATTTTAAGAAACATTTTTTGTGGTCTTTTTAGAAACGGAGCAACGAAATCTTGTGCAAAAGTACAAAGCCTTAACAATACATTATTAGTGTATATTACTTAACTAACGCTACGCTTCAGTTCATGACAAAATTGGGGATTGGATAGCACAGAAAGGGAATGGATGTGAAAGGCCTTATCAAAACTTCATTACCTTAAGTTTCCTTCTTGTAGCTTCCAGAGAGGTAGCATGACCAAACAGCTATTCCTCTACACACATTAAAAAAACAAAAACAAAAAACGAAAAACAAAAAACAAAACAAAACCCATCACAAAAATTAGTAGATTTGTTGTTGACTTGCATTTAAATGCATTATTTGTACAGCTGGAGTTACACTAACCCAGACAAGGCACTGCAGTCCAATCTAACAAAATGTTCTTCTGGAAGAGTTTGTTTTACCTGCGGTCCCAGAAAAGAAATGGAAAATATATCATGAGGCTATAGTCAAAACAACTTGTTCACTTTGTCTTTCAGAGATTCTTACATTGATTTTCCTTTGATCCAAACACTGTCTATAATTAAATATTCTTAACTGTATTAGTAAACTGAAAATGAGGTTCTCCAAACAGAACGCTTCTGAACTGTGAGTACTAAATGTACCAATAAAATTATTTGCAAACTGACATCTGAATAATTCTTCTGCTTAACATGAACTTGCGCAAGTTTTCTAGATAGATGAACATGCTCTTATCTTACAACTGCTCTTCCTCTTCATTGTAAATTACAGCACTTGAACCTCATGTAGTTTCTCCTGAGAGTACAGATATTCTACAGTTTTTCCAAGAATGATCCTGAGTAGATTTTTCTCTGCTTTTCACAGAAATATGGCAGTATACACTTTCACTATTAATAAAGTGTCCTTGGCAAAGCAGAGCACATCATAAACAAGATAAGTTTCTGTTTCTAAGAACTTAAAATTCTGGGAAGATATTAAACAGATATTGCATAGGTATGACACAGTTATTGCAACTTGCTTTTTAATTATTATTTTTTCATCTAATTTTCTGACAAGACATCAGCTACATGGATATTGTTGGCAAACTGGAGGCTGAAAGAGCTAGTACTGATGAAAGATTGAAAAAGAGAAGTAAGTCTTGTGAAAAACATGCCACAAAGCATAATGATTCACAGGCAGTAAACTCCACCCTGATACTGCAGTTGCATCAGCTACCTGTGAGACAAGAACAAAATGGAACATATTCCAATGCACAGCATATTTTAGCTGCCAGATCTACCACTTATACTTTTAGTGTAGTAATTTAAGACAGAGGAAGAGCAGATTTATTAAAGAGCCATGAAAGAGAAAGTGAGAAATTTCAATGTTAGAAAGAAGATCAAGGGCTCCTTGTGGCCTCAACTACAGTGATTAACTGATTAGAGGAAAATGGAAGAAAATCGGGTTTAAAAATTCACTTGCAGCAGTTCGAAATCCAGCTCCAAGCAACTAACAAATTTTACAGTGCCTTTCCGAGTATTTCTCTTCAAAAGACACATCACAGAGGTATGGACACATATACACTGAAACAGAATGTGAATTGTCTGCTTGTGCTCTCATTGAGGTGTTTAAAGGATAATTCAGCCATTGTTAATCTATAATGGGAAAATAAGAGTGCAAACTAAGTAACCAAAATTACCTATTGAGCTCCTTTCCTAAGGATTTGTTTATGCTTTCTCATCTTGCTTAAATTGTTTTATATAGACAATTCTTTTTTATTCCAGTTCATATTTTAGCCCACTGTAACTAATTCTTCGTCTCATAAACCCTTTCTTTACCTTCATTAGTGTTATGACTTTTAGCTCATATATTTTGACAGTCTCTTTTTTCTCCTCTGCTTCTCTCTTCAATCTATCTCCTTTTTTACCTTCTGGTTTTGTAGAAGTTTTATATTTACCTATGCTGAATAAGTACGAAATTCAAGGTGAAACCTCAAGATAATGTCAGAATTTTACTTAGTTTTGAAATTGTAAATCTTTCCTGGCAAAGTTAGGAAAAGAATAGTTTTATGCAAAGCCTATCCTGAGCAAAATAACTGTGAATTTATGTTGGTTGTGAAAGATTAAATACTGTCTCCCACATACTGCAAAACTTCTGTGTCAGTGAATTTTGGCAAGCTAGCTAAACAAGAAAGAGTAGCAATATTTTCATTTTTCAAACAGAATTTATAACTTGAGCCACATGTAACTTGTTTTTCAGGGAAAAAAATTATAAGGAATAAATACTAACTCTAACTTCGACCACTGTCTCCTCCCTTTGACTCATCTTTGCTTTCTCCACAACCTGCTGATCTCCAGGTAAATTTTAGTTTACTATTATCACCATCACAGAATACAACTTTGGGTTAATATCCAGGTAATGTGTAATTCATAGAAATATTTAAGTAGTATAAGCATAATTATTGTGTATAGAATATTGTGCATTCTCATTACCAAAGCAGTATGCCAGAGGATACGTATTTGATAAACCTCAGCAGAATGTTGAAAAATGCAGTAAAATGTTATAAACATGTACTGATTTCTCCTGGCAATAAGAAATGCTGATGTTCTCAGCTCTTGTATCCCTAATTACACGGAGTGACAGAACCAAGGTGTTTCTTAAATTACTCTGCTATCTAATAAATGAAGCAGTCAAACCATAATAGATCTCATTTTATTTTAAAACTTTAAAAAGATATTAAACTCCTCAAAGTCTTGTTTTAAAACCTGAATTTTGAAAAACAGAGATCCTTCATAATTTTCAGCAAAAGTTTTATTCTACATTGGGATTTAATTCTGAGTCCTAGAGCCCCAGAGCACATGTATGTATAGATCTACAATATGGTTAAAGTTCAATTCTCATTAGAAGCACCAGCCTCTGACAGAATCCACAGAAACTTCCCTGAAATTTGCAAAGAAAGAGAGTCTTGCTTCATGTTAGTTGTTTGCTTGTTTAAGTTAAACTAAAGAGTTGGAAAATAAAGGAGTTGGAAATCCATCAAAATTCTCCACTGGCATTACAATACAGGGAAAAAAGTGTAACAGTTGACTTCATAATGTTGTGTGGTGAATCACTGTGCCGAGTTGGTTTTTGTTTTTTCTTATTTTAAATAATTCATATGCCTACTGTCAGTATGGTTCTTTCTTAGTATTTCCCATTCCACTTCAGATATTATAAAGTTGAGGGTTTTTTTACCACAAGATTGCTTACCTGTATGGGTGGTTTTAGCCAACTCTGTGGGAACTTTCTGGGGAAAATCATAGTAAAAGCAAGTTGGGGAAGGGGTGGTGCAGGATGACACAAATGAACTCTTATTGATTTCGTATTAGTTTTACATCAGTTTAATTGTAACTTCAGTAGATATCGTTTTGAATTCTTCTACTAATAGCAGGTTTCAAATCATGTTCCAGCAGTTTACTACCATGATGTATGGAAAAGGCACAATGGCTCCCGAGAGAAAGGGGTTTTCTTATTTTCACAGCAGAGATCTCAAGGCCTGATACATCCTACACTGAAAACTATGAAAGTAAATCTTTCAAAAACACAGTAGTTATGCTGATTAATGTCAAATACTAACATTAAGAATAATAAAGACTGATATAAGGAAATTAAGGAATATACATTCAGAAAACTATTTTTATATATCAAATCGAGGTAGATTAAATATACTTCTGACTTCTTTTTCTTTATACATGTACAATAACTTTTTTGGATGCTCTTTGAAACTTTAAAAGTAGAAAGAGTATTATTTTCACATGTGAGGCTTTTATAACCGAAGAATACAGTCACTACACACAGGCGTATAAAGCACATATAATAATTATGTAAAATCAATCAAGCTTGTCTAAATCTTGGCTTTGAAACAAAGTTCATGAAGGAAATGTTGAAAATTACTTGTCAGTAATTGTTGCTAACAATGCAGGTTAATAACTAGTGTTGGGTCTGATTCTGATCTAACCCTGACTAGTTTTGCACTTGCATGAACTCTATTGATTTGCGACAAATTATTCATGATGTTCACAGATAAGAGCTTTTATCTGTGACCTGTGGCATAAAATCTGCCTCCTTATTCATAACCAATTATTGGAGGAAACTTCAAACTATTTTGTTACTTATTACTTGCTCTCATTTGACCTATGTATTGAAAAAAGTGTTTAAAAATTTTAGTTTAATTTTTAACAGGTAAAACAGGAATAGACTTGTTGTTCTGACTCATGCAATATGAGTCTTAATGTTACAATTCTGAAACAGAGAATAGAGATAAGAATAACAGTATCACAAAAAGATATTCTAAATACAAAAGTTATTCTATGCTGCTGACTGAAGCTATAGACTACAAAACTGTACTCATTTATTAGCTAAGATGTTGTGATAATACTGTTCATTTACCAGTTCTCATTTTTGCAGCCCAGATATTCATTCCAAATTTCTGAAAGCAGTATTGCAAAGGAAATAGAAATATCCATTAACTTTTAAAAAGCAATAGACCATTCTTAATGTTTTAATTAAATAATGTCTCGTTAATATGAAAACTAGCTTAGGTTGAGTGAAAAAAGTACTTTCATCAGTCCTAATTTATGAATAGACTTTTTCTATAACCTTAATTTTACAAATACTTGATGTCATGTTTGAATAATAAAGAGGAATAGATAGAATGGAAAAAATTCTACTGATAAAAGTGAAATACAGTGCACATACAGACCTTTACAAGTCACAGTTACATTATTTAGTATGGTTTATCCAAGTTTTGTGTGAATTTCATTCATCTCCAGAAATACAGAAAAAAAATTTGATGCATCAGACTATAATGAGTTCTTTTTATTGGGATTTTTTTATTGTCTTCTGCTCAATAACTATCATGTCTTTTACTTTTGTCTAATTTTTTTTATGATAAATTCAAAAGGAAAGAAAACCAAGTCATTTCAATTTAAGGAAAAGGAATATATCACGTTATCAAATATTCTTGCAACTTTTAGGAAATGCTGTAATGCTGAAATAGCTACTGTTTAGTTTTTTAATTTGTATTACACAGAAAATTGCTTCCTCTGGCTATAATAGGTTCTATGGCTGTTTTGAAAAATGATGTTGATAATTCTTTAAACACTGCTCTCTCTCTCATTGTCCCACAATATATATAGTTCTTTTAACATTTTGTTATTTTTTTCTTTGATGCTATTTTTATTATTGCATTTTTGTCATTATTTTATATGCAAATTGCCCTATTTACAAAAATAAAACATTTTTCCCCACAATCAGTACACAGTATATGAAGCAATGTTACAGAAAATATAGACCACAAAGAGTAAATGTCCATGTACCAGAAAGAGCAATGTGTTTTCTAAAAATATCTCTGTTATCATAGAATCATCATAGAACTGTAAAATCATGGAAAGGTTTGGGTTGGAAGGGACCTTAAGATCATCTAGCTCCAATCCCCTGCCTTGGACAGGGACATCTCCCACTAGATCCGGTTGCTCAAAGCCTCATCCAACCTGGCCTTATATTTCCAGGGATGGGACAGCTACAGCTTCTCTGGGCAACCTCTTCTAGTGCCTCACCACACATACAATAAAGAATTTCTTCCTTACAACTATTTAAATCTACCCTCTTCCAGTTTAAAGCCATTACACATTGTCCTGTCACTAAATGACCTTGTATAAAGTCCCTGTCCAGATTTCTTGTAGGCCCCCTTTAGCTACTAGAAGGCTGCTAGAAGGTCTTTCCAGAGCCGCCTTCTCTCCAGGCTGAACAACCCCAGCTCTCTCAGCCTGGCTTCACAGGAGAGGTGCTCCATCCCTCTGATCTTCTTCATGGCCCTCTTCTGGACCCACTCAAGCAGGTCCACATCCCTCTTTTGTTGGGCCCCCAGAGCTGGATGCAGTACTGCATGTGGGATCTTAGGAGAGTAACAGGAGAAAATCAACTCCAATGACCTGCTGGTCATGCTGCTTTTGATGCAGCCCAGCATGTGGTTGGGTTTCTAGGCTGCAAGCGCACACTGCTGGCTTATGTTGAGCTTCTTTTCAACCAGCACCCTCAAGTCCTTCTCCTCAGGGCTGCTCTCAGTCCATTCTTTGTCCAGCCTGGATTTGTGCTTTGGATTTCCCTGACCCAGAGTAGGACCTTGCACTTGGCCTTGTTCATCTTCGTGAGGTTGTCATTGAGCTACCTCTCAAACCTGACAGGGTCCCTTTGGATGGCATCCCTTCCCTCCAGCATGTCAACTACACTACACAGCTTGGTGTTGTTGGCAAACTTGCTGAAGGCTCACTCAATCCCGCTGTTCATATCAGTGACAAAAATGTTGAATAACACTGGTTCCAATACCAATCCCTGAGGAGCTCCCCTCACCCCTGGTCTCCGCTTGGGAATCAAGCCTTTGACCACAACATTTTCAGCGTGACCATCTAGCCAATTCCTTGTCCACCATGTGGTCCATCTATTAAATCCATTCCTCTCCAGTTAGAGACAAAGATGCTGTCCTGGACTGTGTCAAATACTTTGCAGAAGTGCACTTTTAAGCTGATGTACATGTTTCTAATAAAGCATTTTGCTTCAGATAAACTGGGACAGATTTTAAATAAATATTCCTGGGCTTCCAGTCAATCTTTTAAAGAACAAAGACTCTTCAGCAAGAGAATGTGTTTACCTTCTGAGGGACTGCTATCCACAAAAGGATATTATTAAGCCTTATTTACAGTCCAGAGCAATATAAGAGATCACAAATGATAGATAGGAAACCCTCTTTCTATGTTGGAGGAATAAACCAAAATGAGGTCATCTCACCTGGCAGTACCTATCCCCAGTAAGGTACTTGTATCAGAGGCAGGTGAGTAGATTTCCTCTATAGCCATGAAAAATACTTATGCACCTATCAGTACTGTTTACTAGGATGCTGAGCAGTTTTAGATACCTCCTTTGGGGTGAGAGGATCTGTGCTTTAAAATACCCTCTTTCTAACCACTGTTCATAGAGAATTGCTCAGACATAGATAGCTGTATGCGTGTGATACAAATCTGTTGAAACACGTCCTATTCCATTGGGCTGATCATGACATACCATGTTGTCTCACCACATCAAAGTCAGTGAGTGGAAGTATGGCTGGTTTTCTAAAGGTGGTTTCTGACAGGCTTTCTTCAGCAAACTTGCTTTGCAGAGTTTACAAATTAACCTTAGTACACCTTTTGTGTTTTGCACTGTCGTCCATGCAGCCATGAGTAGGGAGTTTGGGCTTACCATTCTGAGCCCTAGGCTTCCTTTCTGGGTCCTCTGCTCTCTCTAGTTCTGTTATCATACTCTGTTCTCTATTGTGAAAAGATTTCTGGTGAAAAGGTGAAATTACGATGAATGTTTTTTGCAAAGTTATGTGTTCAGCCTACAGTTGTTCAGAGAGTGCCTGATCTGCATACAAAAGCAGATGAAATTATCTTGCTCCACTCGCAGGTGAGGCAGTGTGTGAATGAAAGATCCTGCTTTGGTTGCACAGGCTTCTATGTAGGAACAGGGGAAACAGTTATTTTTCCCTCTCTGCAGAAAGTGTCTTGGGACAAGAGTGTCATTATGGATTTAGCAGATAATAAGCGTCATGATAGCATCCACAGTCATCCCAAACACTGATATCAAGAAGTTATTCAATACCTTTCAATACCAAGATTAGTAACAATAGTTTTTCTGCTTTTTGCTCTGCCTCTGCCCTTCTTAAAGTGACTCAACAAAAGTTAAACCTGGTTATTACTGGAGCAAAAGTCCTTGCATGAATCACCTAAACAGTAGCTAGTATTATGATGTGTGTTCAGACTTGTTTGTGGAAGTATTTTGAAGAAATTTCTTCTGGGACATTTCTTTATACATTGTTATTATCCATGTAGGAAAAGGGAAAGATTTTTTTACTGAGTTCAAATTTCAGACTCAAATAAATGGTTACTCATGTCAGCTGCCTCACTCCACAAGTTTACACCTCACAGAAATTTTATAATTCTGGTGCCTTTGACACTTCCATCTTCCACTTTTAACTTAATGCCTGTTTCTCTCAGTACTAGCAGGGGATCTGTAAGAATGACTGAATAACTTTTTGTACAACTGTGCTTTAAGGAAGTACTTCAGATAATCAGGATTTTTAGTAGCAGTAATGTCTCAATCAAGATTTTTCAAGTAATTTTTTTATTATAAGTTTTTATAAAGTGTGAACATGTGCTTCAGCATTAAAAACTGCCTAAATTCAACACAGATGATACAACACAGCTACCAAACTGTGGACCACAGCAGCTTATTCTGTTCATCTCCTATTCCAGGGAAATTTGGATAACAATACCCTCAATCACCATGGAAGTTTATGCACGTTAAGTGTTTCTAATTAGAGCAATTTAAAACTTTTCAAAGTTACTTAATGGTTATGTCATCTCTAGAAGGCACAATAGTTAATGGAGTTCAAGGAGTGATTTTGATAGATCATCAGGTACCAAAGATACGTAATTTAGACATTCCCAGAGTTGTAAATGACAACAAACAAAAGTAGAGAACACCTTACTGTCTGTTTACCTGTAATAAAATACTTGAACTGTCCTACATTTGAGATGGTCCAAGCTAAATATATGCAGTCTTATCTGATCTGAATAGCTTTGAGCATGTCTAGTACAAGATAATGGTTAGATTTCTTTAATGATTAAATATGTTTTTTGAAGGGCAAGGCCTGCTTTCTGTAGGAACCTGTGGACCAGAATTTCTTACTACTGTGACTGTAATCTCAGTATTGTACAAAGAGTAAGTCACCTGTCCCCTGTTGCTGGAGAATGGAGACACACAGACCATGGGAAATGGGAAGATAGTTTGGCAGCCATTCAAAGAAAAAAAAAAAACAGAACAAAACAAAACAAAGCAACCCAACAGTTTCTAGCCCTTAAAAAAGTCAAAATAATTTCCGTATAAGACATAAGTCTATGCTATCAGAAGAATCTTCTTCCGTGACATAAAGTAAATATTTCTCTATTAAATGCAGGAAGGAGAATTTCTGTAACAAATATATGGCTTTCAGACTGCATTAACATAGCATACGCTAACATAAAACTGACAAGTAGAATCATAACTCTTCTGGTCACGTCATTTCCTTCGACATAAACATCAAGAGCCATCAAGTGTTTTGAAACCACTGATATGACTCTAGTTAGGCGACATAGGATCTATAGGAGTCTCCTGACTGACATCTCAGGGCAGCTAAGAAAGACCAAGCATTTCCAGTTGTGCTAGTATTGCCTTTAGGAAAGACAATCCAGTCACAGGTTATCTCAAGCTGGTTCTTGTGACACACTGGTTTCATTAGATGGATTGCCAGCTAGCCCAATTAAAAGCTCTGCTTTTGTCTTTGTGCTGCTGGCTATTAAATTGCATCTCGTGTAATGAATATGGGGCTGGAATGAATCATAACAGTACAGACCTAGACTACAATGAACCAATCAGAAAGCAAGTATTGACAACATTGGCAATATCCCACTGTATGATCACATCTAAGGAGAAAGGTTACGTGTATTCTGGAATGCTGTATTTGCTTAGCTTTTTTTTTTTTTTTAAATCAGTCTTTGTGAAGAAACACTTGAATGAATGATTTACAGCTTCTTGTAGCACGAAACTTTCATTTAACTTACTGCACAATGACATAAGTTCATCCAGCCCTCAATCTTGTGTTTTAGCACCACCAATGTTATGCAGCAAGGCATCTCACAGCTTAATTATAGCTTGCATATTGAACCTTTCATTTTTTTCCTTTTTGATCTTGTATTTAATAGGGAATTCAGTAGGCTTAAAGCAGGAGAAATGTTATGCATTAAAGTGTGAAAAACACTATCATATAGTTACAAAACATACCATGTAGTTCTCCAAGGTGGGAGAACAAGTAGCTAAGATTCATTCTTTAGCAGTGAAAAAAAAAACCAAGTAGCAATCAAATCATCCACCCGAAGAAAGGAAGGAAAAGAATAGATAAAATCTAAAATTTTCCAAGAAAATATTAACAAGACTGGAATGCATCTTTATTTAGGTGAAATGTGTAACATTAGTGATGCAGGATGGGGGAAAAAGTAGCAGAGAGAAAATAGCGAGAAACAGTAATAAACAGGAACATGGGACATAAGGAAAAGGAAAGAATTTCTAGGCTAGGCTAAAGGAATCCTAGGCTGAAAGTGAATAGGAAAGCTACTAGATAAGAAACAATTGGGATGGTCAGAAACAGCTAGCCTAAGCAATAGTTAGAATTTCCTAGCAAAAGGGAGGGGAGCCAGGCATTCATAGATAGGAGAACACAGAGAAGTTAAAGGAGTTATTGACATGAATAGTAATTCTTGGAGCAAGTCTCAGCAGACAAGGCCTGACAAGCAGATTGGATGAGCAGATTGCTCAAGATAGCTAGTAATCTTTTTAAGAAATGAGACCTTTTAACAATACACAGGGTTTAAAGAGGAAAGAAAGGACTCACAGGAAAGTGTGGTAGTGAAGGTGATTCACGCAATCCAAGAGTGAAAGAAGGAAACAGCAAGTTAAAAAAGAGGGTAAAGTGTGCGTTAAATGGATGAGTGGGTGTGGAAAATAGAACAGTGATTACCAACATGTTTGGAAAAGTTTAAACTTTTCATCTAGGGTAATACCTCATCTAAGCAGATTTCAGGCTGTCAGTATAGTCATAGGAACAGGGTAAATACCACCATTTTCCAAAGAAGTGGTCATAATTCACTTCTGCTTAATCATTAAAAAAACAAAACAAAACAAAACAGAATCTGGAATGCAATGGTTCCTAAATATGAGAATGTGTTTAGAATACTCCTGCTTGGGAGAAAGAGGTTTTGTTTTGCTTGAAACCAGACAATTCCACTGATCTCTGTCTTTCAGTTCCAGCTAAATTCTGTTTAGAGTTAGATAAATCTGAGCAATTAATAGGTGAATTAACTAGAGGCAAACTCCTTCCTAGTTAATGGAGAAATGAGTGGCAGGAAGATTATTAGAGTAGACTTTAGTGTTGAAATCAGAAAATTACATGTAATTTAAAAAAATGGGAAGAAAGAAATGAAAATGACAAAATATTGCTATGTGAAGATAGCACTGAAAAGCTATATTTCAAATAAAAGTGAACAAACTGTATTTAGACATTGCCTTTTTTCATGAAACTCAAATGCATTATCTGAAGCAGGCAAACATTGTAACCCAAAATGTTAAAGTCTGAAAGTGTTGTTCACAAAACATTTAAATATACCATTTGACACTGTTATGTCTTGAACCAGATAGCTGAGGCCTAACAGCTGAAGGATGCATCCGAAAGGAAGCAACTGAGGTGGTAGTTTTGGATACCATGGTGTTCCAGTGATAGGAGTGGGTGCCCTTCTTCATTAATGTGACCGGGTGAATGATTGAAACTTGTTCATGTCCACATGGCTCCTTACATCTCACTGAGAGACAACTGTCACAAGAATAGAATTCTGCCTTATCCAGAAATTACTTAGACTTCTCTAAGGGCCAGAAATTGTTGCTCCAACCGTATGTCCAAACACACACACACACACACACACACACAGATCAATTATAATTAAAACACGCTTTTTAATTCAAACAGTATGTTACATGTAACATGCATTGTAAAATTAATCTTGTGATGTGTCCTGTATCATCATGAGTTAAAAGCAACACAGTGTCCATTGCCAGATGGTTTAGATGATGACTGATACATGAATTAACTGAATACAGTGAGTTGTGTTCACACAATTGTGTTAAGTGTTAATTAAAACACAATTTAAAAATAAAGATCTGTGTAGTCTCAATGAAAGCAATAAGATCATTTCTATATTTCTATGGCACAAATTCATTATGCATGTATCAGAAGCTTGGCATATAAAAAAAAAGCTAATTCAGTCCCAGTTTGTTCTGTGATACCATTCATTAGAAAAGGTAGGACTTAGTAAAAAAAAGAAGTTTCTTGTCCCTTATAAATGATTTGTCAATACCAGAGACATGTTTCTCATTTAATGGTTAGAACTGGGCATGTATGCACCAGGTTCCACCCTGAGTAGAAAAGTCCTGTCTTCTAAATAATTTGTTTTGAAAGACAACAGACTCAGATTTTACGATTTCTTCCTACCTTCACATTTCTTGAAAAACATGACGGATTTTGTATCACCGTGGTCACCCCTTATCTTGTGATCTACAAACCAAGTATTAATTACAGGAATTATAAAGTACTCTGCACATATTAAAATGTAAAAGCGTAACCTAAGTTGGCTTGTTTTTTTTAGTGACTGCTTTCCAGCTCTGGGAATTATTCTTGCCAACTCTGCAGTGAGAAGGGCTTAGTTTCTTTCCAGAGCTAAGAACTCTGTCTTTACCTTCAGAGCTGCCTCCAAGTACATGAAGAACTTCACTTAAAATCTGGGGACTCACCTGCTGAGAGAAAGCGATTTTACAGGTAAGGTGAGGAGGCCTTAAACTGTGCTCCCCAGTAAGAATTTGTAGTGTCTGGCTAAGCAGATTGTTTTAGCAACATTTGCTTCATCGAGGTCTCATCTCAGGGAAAAAGCTGTTGCTTTTGGTTTAAAATATGTAGTGTCATTTTCTCTTTGCAATGAGTCCTTTCATCCAATCATATTCTTGCATGCAAATATGTCATAGCTGGGTACATATAAAAAAGCACAAGTAAAGCTAGGAGCTCAGTCGGGACAAAAATCACTTCACTTCCCTCATACCTTGTTTCACCTGTGTTTCAGGAGCGTCCTCAGACTCCACAACTGAAAATATGAAGAAGCAAGGTTCAGAGAGCAGCCCTGCTCCAGTTTTGCCAGCGCTGCCAGAGCCAATCAAAGATCTGAAAATTAAGTACACCAAGGTTAGTAGTGTTTATGTTTCTTAATTTTTCTTATGCATTCAGCTCAGACAGTAGGATGTGCGAATTTCAACCTTATATGAACCATGGAAGCAGCAGTAAATCAGTGCTTAAAATGTTTATTCTAACCTTCCTCCGATATTATGCATATTAGCAATTACTGTTCAGTGATCTTTTTAACCTTTCAGAAAACATGCAAGTGTGATAGAATCATTTCATATCTCACTCGGGGGGTGTGTTGTTTTTCTCCTGAAACAAACTTTCTGCAGCGAAAACCTTCCTAGAAAGTATAAAGGGATCAAAGAAGGAAAAGTTTCTATTATTTTATTGCTTTTCTGACAGTAAGAACAAAATAAATGTTAGTGTGTAGCATTGTTTTACAATCAGATCTAAATCATTATACCAAATAAGTTTATGTAGAATGGGATATGTGAAAATTAAACTAAAAGAAAATGCATTCCACTCACATGTTTTTTTTCTAGAGATACTGAATCCGGTTTTCAGCTTAAACAAGTAACTATCAATGAAACAGCTAAAGTCTCCCATCACTAATTATTCGGTATTACCATAAAGTTTTTGTAGTAGCAAATTCTTTCCATATGCAGTTAGAAATACACAGATAAAGAAGGTCTGAATCCAGACTCGTGTTCCTAGCTTGAAAAGGCATTTTGCCTGGTTTATATCAGATATCTGCAAGAACTTTGATCAAACTGTTGGCAGAAAATACTGAAACTCGGCCCTCTGAAAATTTAGGTAAAACAATTGATCAGACTGGAACTCTTCCCTTTTGTGACTCCTCAGTTACTGTTCATTTGTTTTTCTCATTAACATTGCAATGGAAATAAATTTTGTTTACTAGAATCACTGCTTATTTTCTTTCCCAAAGGCAGGTGTTCAGGGATCATCTAGATTAGTCCTTTAGAATTCCATTCTATCCTACTTTTTTCATGGGAAAAACCTAACCAGATTTCAAAGCACGTCTTTCATGAATAAAACACACAGGATCTTACTTTGTAAATATTTAACAGGCTAGGAAAGCTATGTAGTACTTCCATGTGATAGGTCTCTACTGCTCTTCCTGTCTTATAAATAAATAAATAAATAAAAGCTTAATTCGGAGAATATACTTTTGTACCTGAGTCATACCTAGGTCACAGTGGTGTTCCAAAAACTACAGCACTGTTTGTTTGACTTTTTTATTTTTCCAAACGAAAACAACTCATATGAACAAAGTGCCAGCTCAGAATTCTGATATAACTAAACATGCAAGACATAAAGTCCTCCAAATATTTCTATCCTTCTAAAACATGTAGTTAGCAAAAGCCTATTACATTCATATGACAAGCAGCCACAAGACATCCAGCTGAAAAATCTACAATGTGCAATTGATAGCGTCACATAGCAAGTGCATGTTCCTTTTGTCTTCACAATAGATACCAATTTTTTTAAATGCAGTTTTCTTGAAAACTGCATACAAAGTGTAACTGTGCAGAAACGCAATGCAATTTTTTGCAGAAGTGTGTACCTACAAGTGGTCAAATCCAACACACCCCCTGTGAGCAGTCATCCCACAATTTCATAGTCTTTCCAATCTCATCTTCTTACCCACCCTGTTCTCTCCTGTCTCATACAAGTTAGAATGTGGGGTGTGGGATTGTTTTGGCTAGTTATGTTGAAAGGATCAAGATGGAGGAAGATGTAATTACTGCTGATGTGTTAACCTTTCTGTCTGAACCACCTTGGATATCAGCAGATCCCTCAGTTTTGGAAACTCAGTTTTCATTGTTTCTTCCAATGCGTAACATCAACAGCCAGTACACAGCGATCTGAAATAAGGTCTGCAGGAGATGTCCAAAAGACATTCCCCTTTACTTAACACTCTTGATATTTTATTTTCTATGAGGGGAGTGTCATTCTGGGCCTTTACAGACATCATTTAACAAAGTATTTCCGCATCTCCATGGATCTATAGATTTCCATATCCATACGTATGGTTTAGGTTATGCCTTCCACATATAACATAAAACTAAGGCACTCTTCAGGTAATTTGCATTTCAATAATTAAATTGAATGCATTTTAAATGGTTAAAATGGCTTGGATGTTGAACCACAAAGTGATCTTGAAGTAGTTTCTTGTCTGAATCTCCTTTATTCTGATGAACTGAATTGAACTGAATGAGTGTTGGTAGCTGGCTAAAAATGTATTAGTAAATATTTTACTTAGTCAACACTGAGGAATTAGGCAATGATTGTTTGGCAAATGATTTCTATCGTAATGCTTTCACATGCACTAAGCCCTATGGTGCTCCTTTAATCAGAGAAACTCAGATCAGTTAATTATTAGGCTGTCAAATTACATGAGGAGGAGAAAACAGCAGCGCATTCTCTCACCAAGATGCACATGGAATATCAGAAAATGTGGAAAGGTTCACACTTGGAGTGAAGAAAAATTGTAGCTGCGTATCGCATATGATGCAATCACTAGCTTCACAAGCAAAACAGGGCGGGGGAGGAAGAAGGAAGTTACATGAAATATTAGCCAATTATCAACTTTTTGTAAGTAAAAACCTAGGAAAAGGAAGAGATTTTATAGCAGGGATTCTGCATTGATATACCTGTTTAAAGCTTAAAATGGCAGTCTTTAGTAGTTCCTTAAATAATTTCACGTATTTTAACTGTATTGCCTAAAATACACAGTGAGACTTCATGACATATTTTGGATGACTAAATCAGAACTTATAGCACAAGAAACAAGCCTCCTCTTGGGCTACAAATCTCCTTTAGGTTTAGATCTAACTGTAAGAATTATTTCCATTTTCAAACTCATGAATACCTGAATGACTCTTATGATCTGCTAGAGCAAGTGTGAATAGGTGCCAACAATCACTTCACCTGAGTGGTGTTGAATTGCCTCCAGCATGCAGGAGCCTAGCTCTAGCCATGGTGCCTCTTCACTCTTCCTGGCCTCTAAGAAAACGTTAGTAGGGTCATTCCCTGGTTTACTGTCTGCACTAGAAAGCTTGTTAGCAGTCAGCTGAGCAGCCAAGCAGCTGTTGAAATTTGGTGATGGCTTTTGGCTCTGTCAAACAGGCAGCTGGGCTCATTTGTAGAGCCTTGTTGAGAAAAACTTTATCATAGGAAGAGTTATAGACTATCATGGGGCAGATTTATGGTGGGAAGAAGTTACGCTTTTTTCTTGTGCCATAAATTTAGAAGAGTGTCTGATATCTAAAGAGAATATAGCTTAAACATTTCTGTATTTGTAAAGCTGCCTTTCGCAGCTGAATCTGGGATAGTCCACATTTCAGACAGGTCTATTACTTTCCTTGACTACATCTCTGCAGCATGGATTACAGTTTATAACAATAATAGTGAATTACATGAAAATTCTCTGACAAATAATTTTATAGACAGATACAGAATATGGGTTCATGCAACATCAGAAATTAAGTATTTTCTTCTTTAAACACACTTTTAAGTCACTGCTACAGAAACACTGAGGCTTGAAACCCCCTACAGACTTTTCACAGTATTGATCACACAAAAGAGGTCTTTTGCATTTAGGTATGGCAAACAAGCAGAAAAAAATGTAAGTTGCCAGTGGAGTTCTGACTAACAGACAAAATACTGTACATGCCCCCCAGCATTAAATGGGCATGGCTGAATGCAGAGTTATGAGTGCAGCTGCCTGCAATGTATGTAACACAGTTTACATGGAGACTTTCAACTTTTTCCTAATCTTTCCTGTCTTTCATACCTGCATATATAAGACTGCCATCTAACTTATGAAAAACATCTGGATAGTTTGATTTATATAGTCCTGATACAAAGATGTGTATATATTTAATAGAGTAAGGTTATGTTTTGGATGGGAATGGTATTAGAAACATTAATAAGAAAGATACTCTAAACCAATATTATGGGTGATATTGGTTGGTGCAATAAATGTAGTATTTAAACAAATACTTTAAAATCTTCCAAAAATGGTATGTTTTGCTATTATTCCTTTCTCAGGCAGATATGAATTTGGCATACTGTAACATCATAGCAGTGTTATGTTAATATTTACCTTGTACTTTGTCTCTTTTCTTGGCAATGAAGCTAGTTACTAAAGATGGCTTTTTCATATTAACCATTTAGCTGCTGCCTTTGTCCTTTCACTATAGTCAGAATTTTTCTGCTGATATTCCTATGATCAACTTCATCATATGTCTGAAATCTCCTAGGACCTAGGTATTTATTTCCCTGACAGCTTTTGTTAAATCAAGAATTCTCTGGTCAGTCCTGATGGCTGGAGGAAACAGTGACACTCTACACATGGTACTCATATGGAAGCAAGCTGAAACACAGGGATATATTAATAAAAAGTTGTTATCACGTATCTTTAGACATAACATTTTTATTAATGTTAATAGTTATTACCAAACTATTAAGCAATAATTAACAACAGTCAGTGTAAGTAGTTTTGATACTGAAAGCTGTCATGTTTTCATAACATGGTTGTGGTGGTAAATTTTAAATCCCAGGTCTGGGTGGCAAAGAGCATTTGCCCTTCAGTTTTGGTGCCCTGATTTTGTCCTGCCCTGAATCAACTGTCATTTGCTTTGATTTGCCTGCCACAAAGTATTTTCTAGTTTTCTATTTAAATGCTCCTGTTACTCTGAACAGCAACAGTAGGTCTTTTATCCTAATTGAGAGGGAAAAAAAGACACATTTTTTCTGCTTGTTGGCCTCACAGCTAATCTCCAGTGACTATAGGTGGGGCAAGACCCCATGACCCAAAAAATCGGCACAGTTTGAACTCAAAATACCTGATACAGTCAGTCAGAGCCTTCCATGCTCTTGATGCCAAACATGACCAAGATCTCATATGTCTGGCAGCAACACAGCAGTACTAGGAAAGAACAAAAAGAGAAAGCACCAGGCAAGCAGTAGTAGGAAGGTGGGCTCAGGCACTGGCAGGGCAGCATGAGGGGGTGATCCCCATTCAACACTGATCCAAACCCAGAAATTGCAGAGATGGTTAGACAGAGGATGACAGGTACTTTTAACATTGGACTATATACTTTATCATGCCCACTTTAAAAAACAGCCTACACTACATGTGGTAGCAGCACAGACATCTTTTCTCAACATCTGTGCCATGTATCAGATTTTTTCCAATTACGTTTTCCTTTCTCTCTCTTTCTGATATTTTCCCTACACGTTTGAAAAATATTGATTTTTCAGGAACAGTTGGAAAATCAGTCTAATTTCTACAGATTCCATCAACAGTCTTATTTGGTAACCAAAAACCTAGACACACAGAGGACTGTTCACTCCTAAAGCCCTCTTTGGACATAGTTTTAAGGGGTATATAGTACAACTGAAATGAGAGCTTGCAAGAGAAGGAAAGTGACATGTCAAACAGACAACAAAATTAGTAGTAAAAATAAAGCAGACATAGTGGGAATTTTGTACTGTCTCTGGAGAAAGTATTCTTGTATGACACTGATGTAATGTAGACTTTATAAGGATTTCAGACATTTAAGTACATATTCAGCTGTAACAGTACCTTTGTCAATTCCTTATTCCCATGCGCAAGGGACTATGTTTGAATTTCTGGGGTTGTTACACCACAAAGGGTTATGGCTCATAAAAGCTCATTAAGGGAATCAAAAATGACCACCTTGCTTTGTTAAGGTCTGTTCTAAGTGCACCAGCAATGTTACAATCAAGACTTGATGGTATTCGTTCCTGCCATGCAAAAGAAATTCATTATACAATGTGCTTTCGGTCAGCATAAAAGTCTGATCTTTGAATAAGGACACAGTTCCTTACACATATTAAATGAACTGTGGGTATCAGTTTCACTGCTGCTGGGTAAACTGTGGTGTAGGCTGTAGTTGCTGTGCATTATTTGTTCTTTCGTGCTTCTCAATTGCTAGCTATATGTTTGGTACTCTATAACAGTTGGAATAGAAAGATATTATAAAAACATAGGATTTTATAGCAAGATTAAGGAACACACAATTTTATTTATTTTATTTTCTTGGTGCTAATATTAGTCTTTTTCTAGTCCCTGTCAAGTAAAAGTCAGGTTAAAACAGCTAAATAAGCAATACATGGTGGCCTCATTGTTGTGGTATATGGATGTTCCACATAAAAGCAACAGATTAGTAAAGGGGGTTTGATGACGTTTGGGAGGATGGAAAATCAAGAGTGGTAGTGTCTGCTGAGGGAAATAAATGTAGAGACATAACAGAGACCCTTAGAATTGGAATGAAGTGTGAAAAAACTACTAAAATGGACAGAAGTTATTTTGATTCGATGTAATACCCACTGCGGTTCAAACAATAACAGCCAGACATTGGAAGTAATAGTCAGAATAACAAGAGTATGTTTGCATTTATGCCTAAAAGTTGAATAGGAGGCAGGACAGTGTCACCAATGTCATGGTTACAAAAAATTTGAAAGCTCTGACCATTAAATTGGAGGTAATCAGGCTATTGATAGGAATTATTGAATAAATAATGAATAACATCAAACAGTTAGGAACTTCTTAAACAGAAGATAGCCATACTGATTGTAGCAGTGACGGTGCTGGGATTTTTTTAGTCTTGACTTTAATTTCAGAAAAATGGTTATTTTTTGTTGGGATTTTCTTTTTTGGCAGGAAGGAGTAAAGAGATATCAAAACAAAGCTTAATAAACTAATTCTCCAATATACTACATGTATTTTATGTAGTAAAGCCAAGAATTTGGTTTACTTCTACTGGGGCACATAACAGACATGCTCTCCATCATTACCAACCCTATGAACATTGGAAACCAGTGTAGTTTAAGGTAGAATATTAAGGGCTGTACTTCCCCTGTACATCACAGACTTCAGTTTGAGAGCAGAAGGCTACCGTTGTAGCAGTATCTTTTTATGGTATAAAACAAAGTGAAGATATCTCATAGAGAGATAAAGTTTGCCTTTCCAAAGGAAACCAGTTTTTAAAAGGTGTTTCTGGTTAAGTGTGTATATGAGTTTTCATGTCTTCAGAATACCATAAGAAACAGCTATTCAATTTTTAATTCAGGTAACTATCAATCAGGCAGCTGTCTGATATGAAATATAGATTTATTCATTAAAAGAGGTAACAGACAATGTTACTATTATTGTTACACTATTTCTTCCTCTGCAGATATTTATTAACAATGAGTGGCATGATTCAGTCAGTGGCAAAAAATTTGAAGTCTTTAACCCTGCAAATGAAGAGAAAATCTGTGAAGTTGAAGAAGGTGACAAGGTAAAGTTTTCTTTCTTGATCTTAACCCTAGCTTTAAATTTAATTTAACATCTTAAAAGCAAGAAGGCAAAAGACCATCTGTGTTGATGTAAAACACAGCCTCAGAGATGTACCTACTTCATGCCATATACCTTCTCCTGCAGACATAATTCTTAGCTTTTTTACTAAGCTTTAGTATTACTTGTAAACAGACACTGAAAAACTGCTTTACTTTTACGATTTTATTCATATAAGGAAAGTTTGAATAATTTTTTTTTGTTATTTTTTTTAATAACATTTATCCTTTCTTATATTTGATCAGTAACATCTAATAATTTAGCTGGAGTTTTTTGTTATTTTTCCGGGGCTTTTTCTTACACAGTGATGTAATCTGTCCATTACACATTTAAATAAGGCTTTTATTATAGATGAAAATATAAAGAAATATTAAAAAAATACGTTTTCCCACACAGACTCTATAAGGATGATCTTCTCAGTATTGCCCCTTCATATATTTGTCTCTGTGAAAAATGTATTGAACGTGGTTCTAAAAACACCTGAAACTGAAAGTAAACTATCACATGGACAGTAATTCTACCAAAACCAGTTTCTTTACGTCATGGTGAATTGGTGAATTTTAAGCAGTGGACTACAAAAATTGTTGACTCATATCCCACTAGAAATGTATGCAGTTTTGATACAAAATGATATGTCTTCTGCCTCTTCTCTGTTCAGCATTCAAAACCAAACTACATTGCAAATCATGTTGGGCCGACATTTGATCATCCTCAAATTAGATTACTCATGACCTGCAACTGTTCACTTACCATTCAGAACTTTTGTAACCTTCATTCCTTACAAGTAATCTAACAACTCCTTAAATAAAGAGATAATACTGTTCGACACACAGGTTTGCTTTCCAATAATTTTGCAAACTAATGTGTAATGACAACTACTATTAACTGAATTGCCAAGTGAAATGTACAAATCTAGTAAATTACACAGTCATTGTGAACCTAATATTCTAGAGCCTAGTCTTTAGATAATGAGCCAAGAGATTCGAGGAATTTAATTTGTGTGTACAATGGGGTTGACAAAGAGTTGTACACTGCCTTGCAGTGGTATTTAAAAAAAGCAAGTGGAGATTAGAAAACACAGACACATCTGTGGGTGGGAACTGTTTTCCTTTCAGTTTGGTGGCTCTTTCAAGCTACATTTGCTAATCCTGAAGGCCTCTGGTAATAATAAAGCAGCTCAACAAATGGTCAGTGGGACGTAAAGTAAATGTACTTCTGCAAAAATTCTAAATTAGCTCTGAAAGGAGTTATCAAGTTTTAAACTCATGGTGTAGATGTGCCCAAATTTTCATACAGCTGAAGAACATCTTTTTTCCTTGATTTTCATTCAGAGGCCTATATTAGCTTTATATTATTTATATTGGGTTTAATTATTTCTGTACTTGCAGTACAAAGAGCACAGGGCACTGTATCAAGTCTTAATTTGCATCATTCTCAAGATTTCCCTTGTTCTTTTCCAGCAAAGGCCAACGCATATCCCCCAAAGACATATTGCAAAGCTGTAGAATATTTATGATAAAAAGAGATGAGAAAATAGTAGAATGAAATAAATAGCAATTTTCTGGGTCACACATAGGTGATGAGGTATTTCACGACACTGTGATAGATTCTGAAGAAAAGCAATTCTTTTTAATCTCATAGATTGCAGCAACGATTGCAGCACCCTGATGTACGTGACTGGTCAGTTTTACCCACTAGTAATGACTATTACTATTTGTGGAGAACCTATTTGTGGTTCTATAGGGGTTTTTTGGACAATTTGTGGAGAATCTTCCTATCTTTTCCCAGACTTCTGGAAAGAATTCTGGGAAGTTCTGTGGACCTCTCCTGCCTAGCAGGTCTGTGCTGGACTTTCTAAGCCACTTACCCCGCACCTGGCTTTTAAAAATTAGTTGTCATCTACCAACATCAGTTAAAGATTCAAGATCTGGTTCGCAGTTAGCACAACTGACGTGGGTGCTGACTTCGTCAAATTTGCTGACATATTCAACATTTATAGTGATTTCCCTGGAGGACACTCTAGCAACCAGCAGTATAAAAAAAAGTTCAAAAGAAATCCTTCACATAACGCATGGAAATTGCTCACAGAAATGTGCCATGTATAGTTTCCTCTCTTTTTTTTTTTGTTTGTTTTAACTTTCTAACAAAGAAAAACAGAATAAACCTCCTTTTTATATAATTTTTTTTTCTGGAAAAAAAAATACAGAAATTGTGAAATATAGAATCTTTCCAAGTGCAAAAATCCTTTTCTCAAGAGATGTTTAACTAGTTTTTTTTGTTTCCTGGAATACACTTGCACAGAAAAGAGTTTTCTATTATTCATTGTGAATTTTCCTTCTATAGCAAAATCCAAATGGCAAATCATAAATTAAGCTATAAAAAACATTAATGAACTGACACATTAGCTTGCGTATTGCAAAGACCATGCTTAGACTTTGAAATACATAGTCTTAACTTTTAAACCTCATCAATTAGTCAATTGTTTAAATTATTTTAAATAGAAATGTTCCTTAAAGCTTTCTATACCAAATGCATTGATTTGTTTTCCTCAATTCTAAATTGGTGTTTAGTTTATGAATCATCCTAAAGAACAGATTTTTCTAACTTGGTCTTCATCACACCACCACTTTTAGGTAAAGCTGAGTATTTAAATATGTAACCTACAGGTTTGGGCATCTCTTTGTTCATAGAAAAGATTTGATCATCAATGTAATTGGTGAGTATATCCCTAATTACAGACACTAGCAAGTGGGTGATTTGAAAATCTAAATTTTAAAAATAGAGATCCTTAGTGTGTTTTTATTTTAGAAGCTTTGAGAACCCATCTGGTTTTCATACATCTTTGCGTTGCTGAAATTATAGCAGAAGTGTTTGAATGAAAATAACCCATATATTTAATATTATTGTACTTGACAGATTCAATTATTGATTATAAAAGTTTCTCTGTTTTCCCCACAGGCAGATGTAGACAAGGCTGTTAAAGCAGCTAGAAAAGCTTTTGAGCTTGGGTCACCCTGGCGTACAATGGATGCTTCAGAGCGAGGAAGGCTCTTGAATAAACTAGCTGACTTAGTTGAAAGAGATCGGGTGATTTTAGCTGTGAGTATGATACATGAGCAAAAAGACTGGGAGAAAAGCCTATGTCTTATTCTTAAAGAAAGATATAAGCAAATATAACTGCTAAATCCTTGGAGTCGGGATGTCTCAATTCTTGTTTTTCATCTGTGTTGTAAATGGACCTCAATAAATTGGCTTACACTCTGGTCTATTAGCACCCCACATCCAAAAATTACTCGAGTATTTGATTAACTTCAAGGTGATATTTTAGCCACCTACAACTGATGCAAGATCAATTACTGATTCTTAAAGACATATTAACATGGACCACATACTTAACACATCTAAAACAAAGCCTGAACTAAGGCCTGAACTCAAAGCCTGACCCAGCACTTTCAGATGATATAGGCCGGAACTAGGAGAAATTTTGAATTTCAAGGCCACGCATTTTGTTGTCATTGGTCCTTTATTAAGTCCTGCTAACAACTGGCAATGAGCAGAAAGCCTTAACCAGAATCAAAGGCAGCAATGGATTATTTCCTAGTAGGAAGAACATGGGTGGTGAGGAATGATGCCCTGTCATTACCAGTTACTGTGTATCAGACATTTTGCCGTTCTTAACAGCAGACACATGAGGTATAGCACCACCACCTACTGATTGTGCATTATGGAAGAAAGAAGATTTAAAATAGAAATTGATATCAAATTTTTTGATAGTGTAGTATTCCCCCCACCCTTCTTTGAAACCCCACGTTTAAGACATCACCATTAAGGTGATGTCTTTGGTACTTCAAGCACTCTCTGAAGATGAAACTTAGTTTTCTGCCAACAGTGTCAAAGATTTGAGAGAGCAGGAGGAGTACCCAGCCTTCAGGATCATCACGCTGACTGATCTCGTCACAGTTTGAAGCATTTAGCTCTTAAAGACAAATAGCACCACTGATAAGCTCAAAAATTAAAACTATCAAAATATGTAAAATCTGCAAAGAATCTATTGCCCATTCTATTGTCCTTATGGGCTGTAGTATAGAAAGATACTTGCATGTGTCCCAAACAGGTTTTTAAAATAAAAATGAACATTCAAAGAAATTAAGGTTATGTCCTTCAATTCCAAAAGTCTGCGGCTTTCCAATTTACACTTTCCTTCAACAAGGTTATTTCTTTAAGTGAACTTTGTCACCTTGATAGGACTAATAATCACATAGTATGTCAGGAGAAAACCTGGGTGGCTAGAACATATACTCCTAAAAATGCTAGATATATTGGAATTGAAAGACAAAAGCTTTTGAGAGAGTTACATTTTTAAAAAGAAGTGTATGCCCCCTTGCCCATTAAATACTGAAAAAGCTAGCATTTGCATCTTTCTGGTACAGCCTAAGGAATTACTCATACAAAGAGGATGGAAAAATAATCTTTTTTTCCACAGAAAAGCTAAAACATTAAGTTAGTTTTAGTTCACAGTTGCCATTTTCATAGCATGAAAGTACTGCTCTTCTCCTGGGCCCCTCCTAAGTTTGTATTTTAGTGACTTTGTTTTTATTTCCTACACCTTACTCGTATTATTGACTACTTTCCCCTTTTAAATAAGGTGTGTTTGAATGAAATATTTTTCAGACTTCATCAGAATGAAGAGAGATTTTCTCCACTCACAACTTAATCCTAAACGTAGAACTACTACTACAGAATAGCAAATAGGCTTGCAAATAACAGAGGTCAAAACAGAATCCTAAAGCTCATTGCAAAGGATTTTCCTGAGTTTGTGCATCTAGCCAGGATCAAAATTATTCCATTTCAGTGTTTCACATACTAAGGTATGTATAAGATGTCTCTCCTGAAGCTCCAGAGGCTAACCAACCTTATAGGCAGGCTACTGGAAGAAAAAGTCGAAACACTGAAAGAGCCACTGAGAATTTTTTTTTCCTAGGTTTCAGTCTGTTGTGATGTTCAAAGCTATAGTGTTCATAAGTTTGAGAAAGGCTAGAATTTTCTCCCATGTCCAAACAGAACAAAGCAATGCCAAACATATTGCCTGGAATGTCAAGGGTATATCTCATTTAATCAGTTCCTTGTTAAAAACTATCAAGCATTGCAGACTTCTCTGTTTGTTCTCTTCTCTTCCCAAATATGATATCTGCATTGTTTCCAGTTAACTAAAACTGCAGACTTCGCAGAGAAGTTTGTTGGTGAAACACTGTAATTGAAGGACCAGTTTGTAGACTCAGCCTAAAATGTTAAAAAATCCTCAGGCATAAAATATAACAAATTTAGAAAAGAAAATATTTCTAAGATCTGACTAGACGTTGCAAATATAGTTGGGGGTTTTCCTACTAAGTAGGAACAATCATACAGCATTGTTAACAAAGCTGAAGGTCTCCAGTGTCTGTGTGCTAGAAAACTTGAGAAAAAAAATCTAGCAGTGTCAATAAATTGTTAACATTCTTTCAGAACTGCACATGGTATTTAACTAGATGTCCCCAAAATTAGGGATATTGAAAAGCCATTAATCCAAACCATGCTCCCTAGATTTGGCTGGAAATCAACCCTATTTAGTGCTGGTGTCTCTGTGGGTGGAACAGAATCAGTCAGCTGAAAAGTTATATGTTGAATGAATATTCTCTGATTTTTATTCTAAAGGCTTATATCTCCCTGGCATGATGATCCATAGAATGGAGAGTCAGGCCTGGATGTAAATAATATCAGTTAGTTCACTCAGTCAGTAGACAGTCAATAAAAGAGAGTCTCTTCTCTGCAAGTATTTATTTTTCATAATGAATTTTTCCTGTTTAAGAGGTCTTGATAGCTCAGAACTTTCACTTGCACATCAAACAGTCAAGGTATTTTATTCCATGCTTTGCGTCTTCTTGCTCATATGAGTTGCTAATCATGCATTTATTAAGCATCTAGAAAGATGTCCCTTAATAATTATGCAGCACAGGGTCCTAAATTATTGTGCCAGTTATTTTCAGGAAACTAGTGCCTACCTTGGATGTCAGCGCACATAGGCTGAGGGAGGCCGCTCATTTTATTTGCATCAGTTATTTGTACAGACTCCTAGCTGACCTTTTCATCTGCGCTCATAGAATGTTCAGTATAAACTATAACAGAATAACTGATTCAGGTGTGAGAAATGTTACTGATTTTTAGGAACATCTCATCATTACAAATGTGAATAAAACATCATGAAAATTTCTCATTTGTAAATTTCTACCTTGGGTCTTTCAAATGCTATGTATCCTGCAGATGACAACCAATCTAAATTTCTGTACTAACGCTGAAAACCTTTGAACTCAAAAACTGAAATCTAAATGACAAAGTACAAGCATGAGAACCATTATCAACTTTTGATATTAACTTTGTAATTGCTGTTGTCTGCAGACGATGGAAGCCATTGATGGTGGGAAACTCTTTTCCACTGCCTATCTAATGGATTTAGGTGCCTGTGTCAAAACATTACGCTACTGTGCAGGCTGGGCTGATAAAATCCATGGGCGTACTGTACCAATGGGTGAGTATTTCTGAGATAACAAAAGTACAGAACTGAAACCCAATGTGATCTGTGAAAAACTGCCTTTTCCTAAAGTTGTGCAACACACAAAGAAAATGTCAAATGGAAAATATTTTCCTTCTTAATATAGATTATTTAAGATATAGCATAAAGCTCATTTTAAATATTTAGTGCAGTTATCCACATTTATTTATCTGTTACACCACTGATAAGTACTGGTTATTCACTAAAAGGTTTTTTCATGTACATGCAGCTAAGAAGTCTGGTAGGTTACTTTTGCATAGCAGTGTGTAGTTTATGCAGTGGTACAGTAATTGAAACCAGGTATTTGCTTAATAAATCTAAAATTAGAACAAATTGATATTTGTTTCAGCTACTGGATAATGTATTAAGAAGCATCCGAAGAGGCAGGAATGAGGAAACTATTCCTTTATTTAGCTTAAATTTCATTCCATTCCTTCTCCTATTAAGTAGCTCTATAAAAACATTGTTTCTAGCTGCCTACTCTCAGAAGGACAAAAAGAAGAGTGTAATAAAGAAGGAATTAAGGAAAAACGGAGTGATAAATACTCCCAATTTTTTGCATCATGTAGATCTCTATACTAGGCTTAATGAAACATGTTTATTTGAATCAAAGAGAATTTTATACTTAATGAATTTGATATAAGCCAAGAGCTGATATTAAAAAGTGTGATACATACCCAGGGTTGCAAGTAGCTTTTAAAAGAGCACTTCCCCCCACCCCCGCAAAAAGGTGCTAAAAAGAAATGAGGAATGTTCATTGGTGTGCTGTGCATACCACACTGAGAACCACAGTTATCGCTGCAAAAATTCAGTCAGACTGGCAGAATCAAACTTTGGAGCCAGGAAAGTAGATATTGAATCCAGATGTACTTTATGGTTGAGTTGTGTTTTTTTTTTTTGCACAGATCAGATTTTAAAATTACCATCTATAAGTAAAATTGTTTCCAGCTAAATTTGGTATCCAACTTTATCTTCTTTCTGATTTAACTGTTCCTCACAAATACTTTGTCTGAATGTCTAATTTATTTCTTCTTCCCCCCCAGATGGAAACTTTTTTACATTTACAAGACATGAGCCTATTGGTGTGTGTGGCCAAATTATTCCTGTAAGTTGGAGCTAGTTCCGCAAAACACAAATGTTCCTGTTACAAATAGAAATGCTGTCAGAATTTTATCTATATAAGTGCATTTCTGAAACATTGTCAATCAGAAATTTTCAGGTCCTGAAAGAAACTATCCTGAGTACTAATCGAATTCTGCAACATAGAGATTTTAATGGATCAGTCTTGTCCAGCTTTGTCTCTTTCCTCCCTGTATATGGGAGGGAAATCAACCTCAAAATTTTGACTGACGGATTAGTTTGAAAGAAGAATTGTGATTTGTTGGAAAGGAAAGAATTAGAAACAAACAAGTAGGAGAGGGTAGCAGTTACAGCCTATGAGCAAATAAACTCTTTAGGACCTGGAATATATGCTCCGCTTTGAACTGCATTCAGACAAAAGAACATGTCCAATAAGCACAATGATACTCAATCATATGTTCCCAAGTTCCTGCTTGGAGTGTCTGAATTCCCAGTTTTGAAGACACTTCTTTTAAGTAAAGATTCAAAAGTCCTGCCTGAGTCTGAAAGTTCAGAACACCAAGGAACTCAACTTCTATATTTACATTTTTTTGTGAGATCTACAAAGCTTCAGTGGGTTTCTGTGAAAATGCTTACATGCACTTGGCACACCTAATCCACGCACCTCTTTGTACGTGTAAGCAACCTGACCTGACCTGCTCAGCAGCTTACCAGATTCTGAAATAGTTGTCTTGTCTGTCAGATTTGCTCAGACATGTGGGTCCCACACGTTCCTGATGTCTTTCAGTTGAGCTTGCAGATTTGTTACCCCTTTAGACCACCACACTGATTTAGAGACCATCAGTGGAATATGTTTGGATCCAGCATCTTAGAGAGCTTGGGATTCGGCTGGTTTAGATTCTCTGGTAGGTCAGTCACAAGATATTTTAAATAAAGCACTCAAAGTCAAGATATGCTAAATTACATTAAACACTAGATGTGACCACTTCAAAATAAAATTTCATCCAAGAATTATAAGCAGTTAGTACAAACATGAGCTTCACTTAAAAGATGTTCAAGTACTTCCAAGTACATCTTTATTTTTTCTCCATTGAATTGTCAACCCACTAAGCTGGATGTTTTTATATAAACCAAAAACTTTGAGGAACATGTGAATCCTGCAAAACACTTCTGCGAACTCATCATTTCTATTTCCCTTTCACACATTCAGTTCCATTCTAATGATGATGATCCAGAAAAACCTGTGATGTCTTATTCTGTGTTATTTGTTCTCCTGTTGTTTTTTGGGGTGGGGTGAGACTGAAATGAGAGAAGGAAATAGATAAAGAACGGTTGCATGTACACTATTCCAAGCCTTTCTGACATAATAGTCAACTGTTAACTGCCTTTTCCCCCTCTTTCGTAAAGGTAAGTCTACTGTGTCTTTTGTACTGAGGCTCATGGGCTCACTGCTTCCAACACTATCAAAAATATTCTCAAAAGGACAACCCATTTTCTAATCAGCCACGTTATCCCTTGTACGCTGAATATGCAGCCCAAAGGAGTCTGCTGCTCTGCAGTCTGGCTGTACTGACCTCAAGAGTAAAACTTCCAGGAAAGAGGGCAGGGGCAGCATTATTACCTTGTCTCCTTTAGAAAATTGGATTGACGACTGATGTGATCATTTAAGATAGCAAAGCTCCCGCTTACACCCCTAATCCAGCACCTTTCTATAAAGCTTTGTTAGATGAGAACACTCATTTTCTCTTGAGGTTTTAACTAAGGCCTTGAATCCCCTGGACTAACATATACCAAAATCACTGGTCTTTGTGTAACATGGCTTGCCAGTTGCTTTTTCACAAAATCTTCTTTTTGAAGAGAGTTCAACAAAGTGTTCAACGACCCAGTTGACAATTCCCACTATTATCATAGAAAAAGCAAAGGTATTTTGGTGATGTATTAGAAATAGGATATACCTTCTCATCTGTCTTTCAGTGGAACTTCCCATTGGTTATGTTCATGTGGAAGATCGCCCCTGCTCTTTGTTGTGGAAACACAGTGGTTGTCAAACCAGCAGAACAGACCCCACTGACTGCCCTTTACATGGGATCCTTAATTAAAGAGGTAAGTCTTCAACAACAGATTTTTTTTTCTCTTCTCAGAAATGTAAGCATATACTGCAGCTGAAATGCCACAGAGGTAATATAAGCCAGGCTGTCCTCTGCAAGCACTTCTTGCATGTCTAGCCTTGTACTATGGAACTTACCCTTAATGTCAACCAGTGAAGCCAACCCAGGGCAAAAGCACGCATATCTTTCAGCCTAGTTCACACACAGAAAAAACCCTCACAATCACAGTTTAGTAAACTCCGTTCCTTAGCAAACATATTTGTATTACAAAAGCATTATTCAAAATCAAAGCAAACACAGAGTCAAGAGCAGAGTACTTAGAGGTGGGTGGCAATGACTTTATTAACATAGTTATCACAGAAAAGGACCTGTTTGTACAGCATTTTTTTTCCCTTGTTCCTTTTTTTTTTTTTTTATTGAACAAACTTTTTCCACCCAGGTTTATCATTAACAGGGAGCTGTAAAATTGAACTAGAGACTGCTGCCAAACTTGTGAACTCTCTTCACACAGAAACTGGGCAAACACACTCTATGCTCTTGAACACGAGGAGTGTGGCAATTTCTGCAGTGTCTCCAAAGTTTCATTGACTATTGTGCCCAGCCTAGCAAATACCCAAAGAAGAACACTTAAATAGTTTAGCTACCTTGCTTCCCAATAAAATCAACAAATGTAATCTAACATGTTTGAAGAGTCTGCACATATGTCAATAATCACAAGTGCAGTAACCTTGAACAGTGTTAATGGAAATTACTTGCCATATTTTATTATTCTGTTTCAAAACAATGATTCAGCAGAGCAAACTGACCAGTTACGTGTTAATATTTTACAGAAACTAAATGACTATCAGGAAGGAGTCAAGTCCTACTTGTTATTGCATCACATAGTAAATGCTGTTAGATAATACTGGGAAGGAACAATTGTTTTAAAAGAAATATCAGAAATATCTTTTTTTTTTAATAGCATGCATAAGAAAGTTTATTTCTCTGAAAAAGCAACTTCACAGAGAAAGTAACTCAGTTCTGATCCAAGTTGGACTAAATATTTGTTTTGATATTCTGATTTCCTGAAAAGAGAGCTCATAAGGGGGAATGTGATCATCCTGTACTCATAGTTAAAGAGTTACAGAGTGGTAGTGATTGGTATAACACTAGAACAATTTTAGTAAAAGGCAATATGATTCTTAGCTTACCCATCCATTCAGTGTTTAAGTGGATGAGAACCTTAAGTATATAATTATGTCTTTGGTATATTATCTGGTAAATATTGTGAAGCTTTAAAAAAAAAAAAGACAAATATTTATCTTAACAAATCCTTCAGGATTTATTCACTCAAGCCTAGTTGCATTTTAATTTACACCCAGATTACCCAAATAAAGTTAGACCCCAAATCCCTGATAGTGATCAAATCCTCAGTGATCACTTCAGTAGCTGATTTAGACTCCTGAAACTATCTATTCATCTATTTAACTTTCTACTTCTCATGTGTCCACACTTGTGACTTTTAGTAACCCTCACTATCTTTCTGAATAGTTGGCACAAGGCTCCTTTGCTAATATGGAGAAAACAGCTTCTAATACAGACATGGAAATTAAATGCCCAAAGTGAGACAGTGTGAATTAATCCCATAAAAAATACTCTTCTCACTTTTGTCTACAAATTCTGAAACACAATGCTAAGCAAATGGAAGGAAATTCATTGTCTCATTAGCTCTGGGATAAGTATTAATCTGGAATATTAAATGAGCAGAAAAAAAAAAACATCAATAAAATGTATCTGAGCATGAACCTGTAAGGAAAAGAAATTGCCCAAACAGAAGTAGTTGCCTGATGTCCATAACGCAGTACATGAAATTGAGGAACTTTAATTCCCTGGCTGAAATCCACAATTTTCTAAATGTAAATGGAACCTCTGCATGTAATTCCAAAGTCCTGATTAATGTTGAAAAGAGACTCATTTAAGTGATAACACAGGAAATACAACTTTTTGGCCTTCTAATTCTAAGCTTCCTCTCTGGGTGACACTGAGATCTATAGCTGCTTCATAAGCCAAGAAATCCTGCCGCAGTTCACACACCTGTGAGAGTTTGTCTGACAAGCTCTTGGAAGAAGGTAACTTATTTTGCCTGTGAATGAAACATGACAAATACAGAATTGGTGGGGGAAAAAAATGTTTGATTTGGCTCACAGAAAAAGGCTTTTTAAACAAAAAAGTGGTAAGATATTGAATTTTCTATATCTCAGCCATTTTTTTTTGTGGTTGTAGCCTATCTACCTCTTCTGTGCTTCAAATGCTCATGTTGCCACTTGTCCTGGGTTTAGCAGTAGCAGTCAATTTTTCTCCTTGGTAGCTGGTGCAGCTCTGTGTTTTGACTTCAACCTGGGAACAGTGCTGATAACACTGATGTTTTAGGTTGTTGCTAAGTGATGTTTACCCTGGCCAACGACTTTGTGAGGCTCCTGCTCTGCCAGGGAGGAGGGGAAGCCGGGAGGAAGCAGAGACAGGACATCTGACCCAAGTTAGCCAAAGAGGTATTCCATACCACAGCACGTCATGCCCGGGGTGGGGGGTAACTGGGAGTTACCCGGAAAGACACGGGCTTCTGGGTCGGACTCGCTTCTCGGCGGGTGGTATTGTATTCTCTTCCCTTGTTATTTTCTCTTATCATTGTTGTCGTTGGTGGTAGCAGTGGTGATTTGTGTTGTACATTGGTTGCTGGACTGTTCTTGTCTCAACCCGTGGGAGTTGCAGTCTTTCAATTCTCCTCCCCATCCCTTTGGGGGGGGGGGGGGGGGTGTCTCGATTGTTGTCAGCCCTGCACCACTCACTGGGAGTGTGTGAACAAGTTGTCTGGCTAGGGTTAAAACCACGACAGTTATTTTTGGCACCCAGTATGGGGCCCAAAGTGTTGAGGTAATGACAGATCTGTCCAGATTAATAGTCATTAGTCGCAATGTTGATTTATTGGCTCTCAAAGTTGTTCCACTTGATCTCACAGTTTCAGTATATCATATCTTACTTCCATCCGGTATTTGCTGTATTGGTGTTTTTCAAGTGTGGCGCTTGGGCTAAGGTTTTTGCCTCATTGTACTTTATGGTGATGACTTGCAATACAATAGAATCATTGATCATGAAACTGTCCAGCGAGACCTGGACAGGCTGGAGAGTTGGGCAGGGAGTAACTTGATGAAATATAACAAGGGAAAGTGTAGAGTCCTGCATCTGGGCAGGAACAACCCCAGGTTCCAGTATAGGTTGCGAAACGACCTGTTAGAGAGCAGTGTAGGGGAGAGGGACCTGGGGGTCCTAGTGGACGACAGGATGACCATGAGCCAACACTGTGCCCTTGTGGCCAAGAAGGCCAATGTCATCCTGGGGTGTATTAGAAGGGGGGTGGTTAGTAGGTCGAGAGAGGTCCTCCTTCCCCTCTACTCTGCCCTGGTGAGACCCCATCTGGAATATTGTGTCCAGTTCTGGGCCCCTCAGTTCAAGAAGGACAGGGACCTGCTGGAGAGAGTCCAGCGCAGGGCAACTAAGATGATTAAGGGAGTGGAGCATCTCCCTTATGAGGAAAGACTGAGGGAGCTGGGTCTCTATAGTTTGGAGAAGAGGATACTGAGGGGTGACCTTATTAGTGTATATAAATATATAAAGGGGGAGTGTCACGAGGATGGAGCCAGGCTCTACTCAGTGGCAACAATGATAGGACAAGGGGTAACGGGTACAAACTGGAACACAAGAGGTTCCACTTAAACTTGAGAAGAAACTTCTTCTCAGTGAGGGTGACAGAACACTGGAAGAGGCTGCCCAGGGAGGTTGTGGAGTCTCCTTCCCTGGAGACATTCAAAACCCGCCTGGACACATTCCTGTGTAACATTATCTAGGTGTTCCTGCTCCGGCAGGGGGATTGGACTAGATGATCTTTCGAGGTCCCTTCCAATCTCTAGCATATTGTGATACTGTGATCTGGCTTATGTTCCCAGTGTGGTCACCACCTTTATACTTTGGGAGGTATATAATAGAAGTGCTTAGCAATTACACATCTTTTTTCCCCTTCTCAGGTGCTCAACCTGTGAAGGAGACATTCTTTTACCCTCCCAGTCCTCCCCCCAGACCATTTACATTTGAGAGTTTTGAAGTTTTTGAATGGCCTTTTAATGCTGTTGAGACTTGTTTGCTGATCATGATGGGGATCACCATGTTGGCACGCATACAGAGTGTATTTTGCCCACAACTGATTTCAAGAGTTAAGCAGAGTCAGGTTTGGGTTTTGTCTGGCGTCAAACGACAATATAGGAGGACCAAGAGATTTTCCCAGAGGCTGGTGCATGGTAGGGGATGTGATATACCCACTCAATGCCATGCTCCTTGGCCCAAATATCTATAAGGTTACTCCGGAAATGAGTCCCATTGTCTGACTCAATTCTCTCTGGGGTGCCATGTAGCCACAAAATCTGTTTTTCAAGGCCCAGGATAGTGTTCCGGGCAGTGGCATGGGGCACAGCGTATGTTTCCAGCCACCCGGTGGTTGCTTGGCATGGCACTTGCCTTGGCGGGTTGGTGGCAGTGTGATATAGTCAATCTGCCAGACCTCCCCATATTTATACTTCAACCATCGTCCTCCATACCAAAGAGGCTTTAACCGCTTGGCTTGTTTAATTGCAGCACATGTTTCACACTCATGAATAACCTGGGCAATAGTGTCCATTGTTAAGTCCACCCCTCGATCACGGGCCCATCTATATGTTGCATCTCTGCCCTGATGGCCTGAAGTGTCATGGGCCCACCGGGCCAAAAATAATTCATCTTTATGTTGCCAATGTAAGTCCATCTGAGCCACTTCAATCTTAGCAGCTTTATCCATCTGCTGGTTGTTCTGGTGTTCCTCAGTGGCCTGACTCTTGGGTACGTGAGCATCTACATGGAGTATCTTCACCACCAGGTTCTGCACCCTGGCAGCAATATTTTTCCACAGTGCAGCAGCCCAGATGGGTTTACCTCTGCGTTGCCAGTTGCTCTGCTTCCATTGCTTCAACCACCCCCACAGGGCATTTGCCACCATCCATGAGTCAGTATAGAGGTAAAGTACTGGCGACTTTTCTCGTTCAGCAATGTCCAGGGCCAGCTGGATGGCTTTCACCTCTGCAAACTGACTCGATTCACCCTCTCCTTCAGCAGTTTCTGCAACTTGTCGTCCAGGACTCCATACAGCTGCCTTCCATCTCCGATGCTTTCCCACAATACGGCAAGAGCCATCAGTAAACAAGGCATACTGCTTTTCACTTTCTGACAGTTTATTATATGGTGGGGCCTCTTCAGCACGCACCACCTCCTCCTCTGCTGACATTCCGAAATCGTTGCCCTCTGGCCAGTCCATGATGACTTCTAGAATGCCTGGATGACTGAGATTTCCTATTCGAGTTCTTTGAGTAATTAGTGCAGCCCATTTACTCCATGTAACATCAGTTGCATGATGTGCAGACGAGACCCTGCCTTTGAACATCCACCTGTTGTGGTTTAAACCCTAGCCAAACAACTTGTTCACACAATCCCAGTAAGTGGTGCAGGGCTGAAAGCAATCGAGGCCCACACCCCCCCCCCCCCCCCCCTCCCCGGGGATCTCCCCTTCCCCTCTCCCAAAGGGATGGGGAGGAGAATTGAAAGACTGCAACTCCCACGGGTTGAGACAAGAACAGTCCAGCAACCAATGTACAACACAAATCACCACCGCTACTACCAACGACAACAATGATAAGAGAAAATAACAAGGGAAGAGAATACAATACCACCCGCCGAGAAACGAGTCTGACCCAGAAGCCCGTGTCCTTCCGGGTAACTCCCAGTTACCCCCCACCCCGGACATGACATGCTGTGGTATGGAATACCTCTTTGGCTAGCCCGGGTCAGGTGTCCTGTCTCTGCTTCCTCCCGGCTTCCCCTCCTCCCTGGCAGAGCAGGAGCCTCACAAAGTCCTTGGTCAGGGTAAACATCACTTAGCAACAACTGAAAACACCGGTTTTATCAGCACTGTTCCCAGGTTGAAGTCAAAACACAGAGCTGCACCAGCTACCAAGAAGGAGAAAAATTGACTGCTACTACTAAACCCAGGACACCACTCTACTTTCAAACTATGTTCAGAGGAAGAAGCAAGGGCATGCAGTTTGAAGTACTGTTTCCATCACTCTTCTTAATAGAATTTCAGTGTAAGCTGGCAGTCATTAAGTTACATCTAGAATGAGGGATAATGACCAGATGTAAGCAATCACACAGGACGATTCAAATAGCTGTAATGTAACAGACATGAAATGAAACAATCTTTTTTTACTTTAACATTTGACTGGAAGAGCAAACTAAAAATAAATTTATTCCTTGGCAATGGCACTAAAAAGAACTAAAATTAAATGTTCTGGTTTTTGAAAAAAAGATCCAAAAAGATCAAAAGGCAGGTGAGGGAAAGAGGGCAGAAATCGTGTGAGAATACACACATTTGGGGTTCTAGGGTTAAGAATAACTGTATGACTAAGAAAATGTGAATGGAGAACTGGAAAGGGAAGATTATATGAGACAAGTTCTTTCTGTTATTATCCTTCCTAAAATTTACAGTATTCTCTCTTCCAACTCAGGCTGGATTTCCACCTGGAGTGGTGAACATTGTGCCAGGCTTTGGACCCACCGCTGGAGCAGCAATTTCTCACCACATGGATGTAGATAAAATAGCTTTCACAGGCTCTACAGAGGTACTATAATGACAGCACGAGACTATGTGCAGGAAACATGCCCCTCTGCCAGTAATGATTTAATGTCTAAATTGCTCTATGTAACTTTTACTTTTTCTCTTTCTTTTGGCTGCTGATTTGTTAAACAAAATCTGTTTAATGATTTGTTGGTTATTATTAACTTCAAACATATTTAAACAATGTTTGTATTTCAGGAAAGACCTTCAAATAAGGCAGTCCATGAGATACAACAGCTTATAATGTACTAAAGCTAGTTTAAGTCTTGTCCTTTAAAAAAAAAACACAAAAAAACCCCCACATTTTCATAACTTTTGGGGTTTTTTGTTTTTTTTTAAGAATAATTATTTCTTAAAATGCAAAGAGTGAAACAGTCTGTGCTCTGTTCTCTTTAATGTTAATAACAACGGGATGGTAGGGGGTTACTTCAGAAATCTCATTGTTGCATGCGCTTGGGTGAGGTGATGGCTTTTTGGTATTTGAATGATCCTAATCATCAGCTGGGTGGTCTTGGAAGTGATTTTGAATATGTATCATTTTAATAACTGAAAGACAGGTCACTGTTAATTTCCCCTAACCTTAACTTTGAAATGACTGATTTTAGAGCTGCCAACTGGCCTCCTGTCTGATGTACCCTCCAATGATAAATATCATGGTCTTATGTCAAGGGTCCATACACAATGAGTGCGACAGCTGTGTTTACACCTAGAAACCTTTAGCTCTGAAATAAAGGGAAAAGACAATAGCTGAGAAATATCTCACAGGTGTTTCCAATGGACAGTAACAACTACAATTCCCAGTGCCCTCTGCACCTCCAAAGGGAGGTGGACCAGAAGGTGTAATCGTACACTTCAGTGATGTTCCTGTTCACCAAAGACAGTGAAATTTAGCAGTGAGAAATTAGGCAGGAAGGCTGCCAGAAGGAGGAAAATATCTCATGTTTGCCCCACATGAGCAGTTACAGGCCAAAACCACAAGGGCTACAAGCATGTTTTCCCTTCATAGTTTTTCCAGGACAATTCATATTAGATATTTGCTTTAATTATGTCATCAATGGAAAGAAGCAGGGTAGGGGTTCTGCCTCACAATGTTCATTTCCTCTTCTTTCTTCTAAGGGAGATTCTGAAATAAGGAAGATTTGGCCATGCAGGCAGTGTAGATATCTGCTTTTTCTCTCATACACTTTGTGCATCAAAGGGCTTTCCCATGTATAAACCAGAGGAATTTCAAGCTAACGGGGGCAACTGGCAAAGCAGAAATCAGTGCCTACTCATAATTCAGATACAAGCAAGTAGAATGGTGGCAACCAAAAAAGCATCAGACATATTTAGTAGTTAACCCAAGTGTGTCTAGGGGGAAACTATTCCGGCAAGCATTACTGCTTCACAGGACTGCAAGTCACCTCCACCCTGACTCTTCTAGGAAGTATTCCTGGTGCATAAACTGCAAATTAGCTGTACTCTCTTCTTTTTATTTTCATTCATATATTTATTTATTTATTCTTTCTGCAGTTACTGGGATCGCAGACAACTGTGAACTGATTTTCCCTTTTGAGGAACTCCGAGAAGTGTTATGGAAGTCATAACAAAATTTTTAAGATAAAGCTGTCTTCTCCCTACATTTTAGGTTGGCAAACTGATTAAAGAAGCAGCAGGAAAGAGCAATCTGAAAAGAGTTACATTGGAGCTTGGAGGAAAAAGTCCTAACATTATATTTGCGGACGCAGACTGTTAGTAACTTTTGTTACATAAACATATATAAACGTACTACTCTTGCAATTACCACATTCTTTTTGTTTTCTTTGTTAATAAATCATATGTATCTGTTTAATGAAGCAGTAATTTTTAAGGTTTTCTGGTCACACTATAGTTTTAAGTTAGACTGCCACCAAAAATTGGTGACTCATGAATGGATATGAACCTCTGACAACCTGTGCACCCTAATATAACATGAATGCAGAACCAAAAGCAGCTAGATGGATGTTATATGTGTTTATTAGCTATCTAGCTAAATACTCCTCTTGGTACTGCTAAAAAGATAATGTTGAATCTACATTTCACAAAGAGCAGCTGAATGTGTGTTTGCCTAGGGGCACCATGCTACTCTTAATAAAAGTAGTTTTGGACAAAAGTAAATGGATAACTATCTGTATTACAAGGTATTACTTAAAAATAGGAAGCACTAAAAAGGGAAAAGGGACGGAGTGACAAAGTTTTTTAAGGAGTTTATGACCATTCAAGTTTACAATCTGATGAACTCTGCATTTCTTTGCAGTGGACGCCGCTGTGGAATTTGCACATATTGGTCTGTTCTACCACCAGGGGCAGTGTTGTATAGCAGCATCTAGGATTTTTGTGGAAGAGCCTATTTATGACGAGTTTGTTCGACGAAGCATTGAACGAGCAAAGAAGTATACTCTTGGAAATCCTCTGTTGCCTGGTGTACAGCAAGGCCCTCAAGTAAGTAATGTGATGTGTTTCCAATATAATTGCAATGTGACAGCACAGTTTAATCTACTTCTATACCTATTGTTGCATTAACTTCAAGGCTAAGTGCAGTTGTTTAGTGATTAGTCTGGAAGACCAAGAGAACGAAGCACGAGACATGACCTTCTGTGACACTATCATAGGCCTAAGGATGAGGTTTCTTTCTCTCTTCTAGTTGCTTTTATTACAAAATGGGAACAATTATATAGAACTGAAATGCTCTGAGAAAGCTACAGTGCAACAGCTATAAAAGTGCAAGTATGGTCACCCATGTCAGAAATCGCTAACAATGTTTTCAAATACAACCACTGTGAGCAAATAGCTTGAGGAAATAAAATTTAATGCTGTCTTTTTCCTTTTTTCAAAGTGCTAGTGCTTCATTATGGTGCTGCCGATTACAGAATATTACACAATTAAAATGTGTAATTACACATTTTTTACTTTTTGTTGGTTTTGTTAAGATGTTATACCAACAGCTTCCCCATTAAATGAATGCTAAAATGCAATATTAAAAAGCACAGCTATCACAGTTCTATGGATTCAGTGGATCACAATAGAACGTTGTTTAATTTGTTTCTATCTAGAGTCTTTTTCCTGTATCAGTCTGTACTAGAGAGTATACACTTTCTTGGCAGAGCTATTATGCACATATATGATGGTTGTCACAAAATAAAGGAATTCTATTTGAGACAAGGCAAAGGCTGGAGACAAAGCAATTCCCGCACATTTCATAATGTAACGTGTTCCTTGTAAGGTATCACAGTCATTTTATGTAATCAAAGATACCAAGTAAATTAGAAAACTGCATTCTAAGCCCCTCAGACTTTGGATAATTTAAAAATAGTATTTTGGTGTCCTGCAGTGTGTCTTGCTAACAAGCTAACAGGTTCAGCTGAATAAACTTAAATGTCAGAGGGTAGAAAGATTGAAGTAAACTTCAGCACTCTGGTGTGCAGCTAATATAAAATTAATAGGAAACCACTCTTATGTTATTGTGGCTTTGCTGAGTTTAAAATTAATGCTAACAGTTTAACTGAGAGATGAAAGTAAACTTTTACTAACAAAGAAAGGAATGTTAAACATGGAAAAAAAAAGCATTACTGAAAACATCTGAAAGTACATGAAGACTCTTTTCTCTTCCAATCCCCCGATTTGCCATTCTTGACCTCTTTTTTTCTTATGATTCCATTTAATGGAAAATTGTAACTATGCTGTTTAGGTGCATTTCTTTTCTGGCAATTAAGTTAAATATCTCTCTTCATCTTCAAATGTTGTCCTCAGCATAATTCTTTCTAGAAGCAAAAAATTATAGCCTGTACCAAGCATATTAACCATGCTCTTTAGTCATAAAGCCTACCTGAAAGCCATATTTATCCTCCAGCTCACAGGCCCTCTGCAGAACCTGCCTCAGGCAGCAAGTTTAGGTAATGCTTTGCACAGTGGGCACCAAAGAAGACCCAAAGGCCCTACAGGAATTCAAAAAATCATATATATGTTAATTCACACATTAGTAAGAAAAATTATGCTAATCATAATAAAGGAAAAACTGACAGCAGTGTGAGCTGTCTCATCTCAATTTTAATCTTCTCTACAAGATGTTTATGCCAAAGAAATAGCTGGCCACCAGGGTAGCAGAAATTTTATGTCTTCATCATGCAATTAGGCAACTGTTTGAAAGCAAAATGACGAAGCTCAGCAAATGAAAAATCGCCCCCTTATAAATATCCTTATAAATTCAGATCTTTATAAATATAAGCTTTTATCTCAGCTTTAGCTGAATAACTGTTTAGTCTAATACACATCCAAGATTCCTCAGAACCTTTAAAAATATTGTTGTGTTCTACGAGCCTAGTAAAACTTATTACTTAAACTGAAATATGAACTTTTTACTGTATGAATAAGAGAACAAGGTGCGCCTACCCTCCTGACTGATGAGTATGATCAAAGAGAAAAAGCTTCTATGCAAGAGCCTCTAAGAGTAGTCTCAGTATCTTCATGAGCCAGTGCTTGAAGGGCTGAACCCTGAAAGGGTGAATAAAGGAATCATGAAAATGGAACAAATTGAAAAAAAAAAAAAGGTGTTGGACTCTTTTACTGAACATGCTTTACGATTGATGTTTTCTTTACATAGGTGTTATTCTATACACAATTTCCCTTCAGACCTTAACTGTTGTTTGGTTGATTTGGGGGGGGGAGGAAATGATACGCTACCTTTTTTCTGCTCCCCTATTCTCTTTTGACCACTTTGTCAATGAATTCTGGAAGGGCTCATGTGAAGGTCAGAAGAGTCTTGCTGGCTAGATCAGGCCCTCTGCTTTTTTTGCAGAATCAGGCTCAGTGATTTTTATTTTGATGAACTATTTGCAGTTGGCAAAAGTACTGGAAAAAGTATAAAACAGTCATTTGAGAGATCTTCTTTCATTTCTTCTACTAAAGAAACGCAGGATATCAGTCCCTCTATAGCTGATTCTCCTATGTCAAAATTCCAGATTACTGGTCTATTTGAGAAAAGCCTGCAAAGTTTGTAGAAGCTAGTGACAAGAATATTTACAGGGCTGTCCAGCTCTTCCACTTCAGCACATGTAACTTAAAAGGCTGGAACATTGTTAGGTTTTGGTTAATGAGTCAGAACGATTGTTATTGCGTGTGCTGGTTTTATCCCTGTAATTTCTTTTCATTTAGATTGATAAGGAGCAGTTTCAAAAAATCCTGGAGCTAATTGAAAGTGGGAAAAAAGAAGGAGCCAAACTGGAATGTGGAGGAGGTCCATGGGGAGACAAAGGTTACTTCATCCAGCCTACAGTTTTTTCTGACGTTACAGATGACATGCGCATCGCCAAAGAAGAGGTAAATAAAGTCTTGGCAGCCTGTACTCTCACTGGAGATTATCCATTTAAATGTCCGTACAAAATATCCATTTAGAAGGTCAAGTGGTTACATAAAAATGCTTTGAGTAAATCTATTGCTCCGTCGTGGTGGTGTTTAAAATGCTTTTCTTGGTTTCTGATGCCTGGTTCACCAACTCAGTGCAGGTGAGGTACAGGAGCATGGATCTGGCCTGCCAACAAAGGTCCCAGCTTAATCTGTCAGTAAAGAAGAAATGTTGAGATTTGAATTGTTTACATCACCCGTAGTGCCCATGTCTCACATGTTAGAGTCACAGTAACCTCTCACAGAGAAGTAAACCTTGATGGTACAGCTTGTAAATTCTTTGCACTGCCTGAGAAACTACCGAAGTTGGGGTCTGGACACAATTAAGGTGTCAGTGCCAGGACACCAGTGACTATTTGCAAGGAAAAGGAGAGAGTTCCTAGTACAGGGCTGATGTATCATTCAGAAAAACAGTTCTGTAAACACAGCCTTGAAGTCCAGTCATGGCCACTGCTGTGTGGGTTTTTTTTTACATTCATCTTGGTTAATAACTGCTGCAAATGTGTTGCAATCGATGTCCATTATACTTCTCCATACTAGAAAGCTCCTTCAAAATTATTACGAATCTAGGTGTTGCTTTTAACAGCCATCAATGCTGCTGATGCATCTGCTCAACATACAGAGTACTTTCAGCAAAAGTCAAAAAGCTGAGCTAAAAGGAATAGCAGAGCATCTAGATTTAATTGTGATTAGGAGGGAGGGGTAAAACAGGAGAGTGCAGTGAGAGAAATAATTTGGGTCTGGGAGGCAGATAGGAAACTGAGAGGTATGTTTCTTCACAGATCTATTGGTTTCCTCTGGGTCAGCAGTACAAGAACACTTTCCTCATACTATTTTGAGTGTACTGAGCAATGAAATCCCAGAGAGCTAAGGCAGTGTAAAGAATATCTGGGTTCTGAAGCTCACAGCCTGAACAGTGGGGAACGTTCAATGGCTCTCTGAGCAATGTAAACCAATCCCTGCAACTCTAGTTAGAAACTAGCACTAAACCCTTCCCAAGAAAATCAAGTGGAAAGCTCATGATCTATGGAGCAGAAGAAATTATATGTGATATGTCCCCCTGCTCTACACAACCTTGGCACTATATGGTGGACATGGGCACCTCTGGCTGACAGCACAAAAGCAACACTAGTGGGAAAGATGTGCCTGAGGAACCACAACCTCTCGTAACACCCATATGGAAAGAAGAATTAGTTGTTTCACTTGGTGTCCATGCCCAGTTGTGCAGCTACCTGTAGAGATGAAAGTCTAATAGAAAGTTTAGAAGAAGGAAGTCTAATAGAAAGTTTAGAAGAAGGAAAAGCTGAACATCTTTCTCAATTCTAAAACTGCAGTTTATCAAGGAAATACCAGTTTGTTGGTAGGTAGCATAGATATGTAGCACGCTGTGACTCCATGCTAGCTACCTTTATGGTGGGTGTCTTTTAATCTTTTTTTTTCATTTGTTTTCATCTTTTATTTACTTATTTATTAGTAGTTTTACAATAGGCTATCTTGATTGGTTTCATGCCACAAAAATCTTTACATGAATTTATAATCCTTTTTAGAACTCTGTTATGAGATGCACACTCCTGACTGAATGAATTTAGGAATAGGGCAATCTGACAGAAGTATATTTTAGAAATGTACATTATTTACAATAGTAAGCTATTCTAGTCCACTTCATATGTTTGCATGTGTCTGAAACAGATATTTGGACCTGTTCAACAAATCATGAAGTTTAAAACCATAGATGAAGTTATCAAGAGGGCAAATAATACTACCTATGGCTTAGCAGCAGCAGTTTTTACCAAAGACATTGATAAGGCACTGACATTTGCAGCTGCTCTTCAGGCTGGAACTGTATGGTAAGTGGTGGCTTTTATAATACTTCCTTCAGAACTGCAGGTCCCAATGGCAGTAGTTCTAGGACATTTTAAGACCTCTTTTGGCAGTATATTTTTATATTTCAATTCCTTGTCATCTTTAGGGAGGTAGATTAATGCCATCCTGCCATCCTCTTATGTCTCTCTTCCCCTTACCTCAACACACTTAACATGCTGTTAGATAAATACTTCTTGTAAGTCTTCACAAAGTTATCTTAGTCTGAAAAAGGAAATTGACTTGCTAATAAGGAAAGGAGACAAAACAAAATACAGTGACAGTGCCACTTTGGTTTCCATTCAGGATCTGGGGACAGCCCAATACATAATTTGTGGTGATTATGCAGTGTGTAAAGAAATTAAATATCTGAAGTTCTGAGGCTATTAATCTGAGCACAACATTCACCTGTGATGCAAAAGATTGACAAAATGTGGTTGAAAAAAAGGAAGGAAAAACAAGTGAGGGAGAACTACTACAATTAGAAGGGCAACTATTTCCAGCAATGGAAAAGAAAAAGGCGACCTACATGGACCTGGAAAGACAAAGAGCTGCAAGTGTGGAAAGCCTGGAAGAACAGCAGAATGAGTCTAATAGCTATCACTGACAAACACCTGCATTTCCCTACAGTTACTTCTCAATGCATCAGAAAGAAAACAACCAATTTTTACTTTAATGCTAAACCTGTGTCCAGTCTATATTTTATCTGAAAGAACTTGCAAACAGCACAAATTCCAGCCCAGGTACTGTGACCTGAAAACATACACTTTCAAAAAATAATTTAACCGTTTTGACTTCAGAATTTGTAGAATCATAGAATGGTTAGGGTTGGAAAGGACCTTAAGATCATCCAGTTCCAACCCTCCCTGCCATGGACACGAATGCCTCACACTAAACCATGTTACCCAATGCCCTGCCCAACCTGGCCTTAAACGCTGCCAGGGATGGAGCATTTATCACTTCTTTGGGCAGCCTGTTCCAGTGCCTCACCCAGCCTCACAGTAAAGAACTTCTTCCTTATATCTAACCTGAACTTCCTCTGTGTAAGTTTGAACCCATTACCTCGTGGTATTCTTTAAAAGCAAGAAAGATCAAAATAAATGTGGTACCTTTTGGTTTTACTGGTATGTGGTTGATGGTCTGTCTAGGAACCCTCAACTGTGAGTAGAACCTCTTTTGTTGAAATGAGTAGACTGGTTTCAGAAGAAGAAATTATAAGATATGGAAATAGAGAAATCTGATTTGACAACGCTGCAAGACAAAAAGAGATTCTGTGATTCTCAGCCAACAGGCAGAATACACATTCTGCCAAAACTCTTCACACCACGAATTCCCCTGTGTAATTCTTTTCTTACTCATTATTGTGTTTTGTTCTCCACCATGATACAGTGGTTTAACACTTAATATGGTTTAACATTGAGTACAACCAGACAAACCTTCCTAAATATGTACCGAAGTGATTCTGAATTCATCTGTTAGAAATGCACCTGCAGAAGATTTATTTAACTTTAGTTTCAGAGTTTATGTGCTAGTTAGGAGGGAATTTTATCATAACTATCAGAAAAATATCTGACAGTTAGAACCCTAATAAATGTAGTTTCTGTTGTTTCTCTGAACATTTAACTACACATACTTTTGCAAATACATTATTCAGATATATTTTGTTAATATCAACATTGGGGTTTTTTTTACAGGCAACAGAAACCCACTGATTTTACAGAAGTTAAAAAATTGTTTCATACTGTCAAAAGTAACTTTCCTGTTCTTCCAGGGTTAATTGTTACAGTGCACTGTCTGCTCAGTGCACTTTTGGAGGATTTAAGATGTCAGGAAATGGACGAGAAATGTAAGTAAATAGTTTTTAAAATGTAAGCTCACAGGAACTACAAAATAAAATTCCAAAACTCAATTTTAAACATTCATAACCAGGAGGCCCAGTTCAGTATTTTGTCAAATTAGTCTATACAGCATATAGATGCTTCATGTTGTGTAAGACAACGTCAAGCAAAGTATTACTCCCTGAAACAAATAAGAAAATCACTTTGATACACATTTTTTCCAAATGACCAATTTTAGTATCTTGTATCCTACTCATATGCAAAACTGTGTTTATGGTTTACAGCTTTTTCATGTATAGAGAAGGTGTGATTTGCAGAAACTTATATATGGGTGTAGTTTGTGGAATTGCCTTTCAATGCTAGTTTTTTGAAAACATTAGACATCTAAAAATCCTTGATTTAAACTAGATTTTCAGTTTAACAGCCTTGCAGCAATATTTTTACAGTATGTCCTAGCTTGACCAGAAATTATGACAAAAATAATCTGTATTATTCAGATTGGTGAAGTGTACAGAAAATATAAGCTAATAAAATTCTTTCAAATTTATCAGGTTCAGTCTAGTTTCAATTTGAATCATGTCTTGTCTTACCTGAATTCATCCTGATCTTCGCATAATGTGCCAAATCATGAAACATTTAATATGATACATCTTCATTACATTATGTAGAATTATGTCTTCTGGGTTGTTTTTTTTTCTTCAAACATGAATCACAAGTTGTCCTTTGTTAAAAATGCCATACATCTGGGAAAAACAAAGTGTTTTTTAAACAATGCATAAAAACCAAAATGGGTAAGTTTCCCCTTTTATTTTGCCAAATGCTTAGTACTTCTGAAGAATAATGGAAGTCATGAAAAATATATGTGCAGCTGAAATGATACAGAGCTTCTTTTTCCTCTGGGTTTGGGACTGTTGTTTTCTTTTCGTTTGGTTTGGGTTGGGTTTTTCTTTTTTTTCAAGAGGTGAAGGCTAGGGTTTTCATGTTTGCTCATCAATGGACTCAATCTGCACCTGATTGCAAAGCTCCCACTGACTTCAAAGGAGACAGAGTTATGCCAATGCTGAGAGCTTTAGAAAACATCAACGTGAAATAACACCCATAACTTAGGTCATTGTTATCAAGGAATGTTTTTCATTTGCTGATTGACAAACACTGGGAGATCACCAATTCTGAATTACATCCTTTTGCAGGAATATTTTTGGGATTTATTTGCTGTAAATAACAGAAAAATTATAATAGGTTATCATAAAGATTAATATTGTCTATAACAGTGCATTTTGAAGGAAGTAAACTTTTGTGCAAATTAAGCTTTTCCCAATGCTTGTTTCAAAATCATAATTAGGGAACAAATAAGAATATTTTTGCTAAAGATCAAGGAAATAACTAGTACCAGATAGATGTCTGACCTGGAAAGAACATTTCTGGCAATTAGTTATGAGAGAGGCAGAAGTATGTGTGAAATAACTGCACTGAAATAATCAGGAAGTTAGTATGTCAAGCTGTTGACTTCTTTGAATCCCAGAATAAAATTCCCTGAATAAAATTATCATTCTTGAAATGATAATACCGTTATGAATTAAACTACTGAATGTCATGCACTAACAGAATACCTCTTCAAAAAGGAAAAGAATCAGTAAACATTTCTCCACTGCATGAGAGGTCTGAGCACAGATTTCTCTTTTGCATACATATGTATCTAGTAAGACGGCAATGAGAACTGAATAACATTGTACTGTAGTAAAAAATAAAATTGTATTTTTCTATAAAACAATCAACTACGGCTAAAGAGTTTTATTGTGTCAGATGTCAAACATCTATGCACACAAGCAAGCTTCATTTCATCATGCAAAGCATAAAGTCGGAATCGTGTTAATAAAATGTCAGAAAGAGTCTAGTGGTTTTTACTGTCTGTGAGATTTCGTAGTGGATTAATAATGTCCTTCACTTACTTGAGATAAAGCATCTGTTCTTTGACTCTGGAGAAGAATCTTGACATTAGAGGAAGGCCTTTGCAAATAACTTCTTGATCATGTTTGTGAAGACCTAACATGTGCCTGATTTGCTCTACAGAAATGAATTTGCTGTCTCTCACTTTTCTCAGGAGACAGTTGTAGCTTTTCCAAATACTTCCAGCAGCAGTCTAGTTGCACAGATGTCTTCTATGTCCAGCATGCTTGTTACATACATGGCCAATTGCAAAGCAGAACCGAAAATCCCATCCAGGACATAAGTCATACGAAAAAAAATTAACGTAAATATTGCTCTTGGTTCTCTTTTATCTAGGGGAGAATATGGCCTTCATGAATACACAGAAGTTAAGACTGTCACAATCAAAATCCCACAGAAGAACTCGTAATGCTGCTTGAGGTGCAGAATTTAACACCTTCAAATGAATCTGAAAAAGCTATCTGAATTCGGAAAGCTTTTGTGTCCCAAAATATTCATTAACCTTCCTGATTTCTAATTGTGTGCTTACATTAACAATATGAAGGATATTGTCAACAATTTTAGTGTCATTACCTGAGAAAAGGAAACCTTAATGTCTGGTACATAGCTGAGTGATGTTTAAATTCATGTTGAGAAAAAACTACTTTTCAGTAGAAAGTGTCTAGTGCTCTGAAAATATTACTTTTTCAATGTATCCTACAGGTACAGTTTGAACTTCTGTGCTCTTCTAAATGTTAGATGGTGAACTCTTTGCATTTTCTTGTCTTTGTGACCTTAACAAAAGCACTTACGAGTAATTACCAGATACTCCTCTGTGTCTTTAAAAATAGTAGACTTTTTTTAGATGTATTTTTTAGACTACTGAATTGTTCATCACACTACATAAATGTAATCTGGATAATATTAAACCATATTAAAATTCATCTTCAAAACCTGATATTGCTCCTTGCATTAGTCTTTCCTATTACACTGGTTTACCGCTGTCTCTCATGTATCACATATTTTATATCTCTAAAGAGGAGCTACTGTCTCAGTGGTGTGTTTAGGTCATCAGAAATCTACTGTATTGGCTACATGGAGGCCTAAGTCCCTAATACTTCAACAGTATTACAAAGGGAAAAATATGAACACAGAGAGCCCTGGGCAGTTTGCAAAGAGCCAACACTTGGCTTTTTAGTGTTAAGTATATAATAAAGTTCTAAAAGATGACAAGCAAGAAATACTGAAGGGAAAGAAGAGAAGAGGAGGTGAGGCAAGGTAATCTCTTCTTCTTTAAGTGTACTCATATTCCTGCATAAAACTTGCATGTTTTCCTCCCTCCTCTTTCCTCCTCTAGTCTACTGTTTCACTTCATTCTTTTTCCTCATCCTCTCTTTTTCTTATAGCTGCTTATTCTCATAAAGGCCCTCTGCAGATAGTGTGCCAAGCTGATCAGAACCTATAAGGTCTCTCAGTCTGTGCAGCTTTAGTGTTTTGCAATCTTCTGCTAGTGCAGCTTTCAGCATGCTCCAATGGCCACTCACCATCAGCAGCCGCCAGATAAGCTCTCGGACAGTGATCTATACACACCAAGCACAGCAATTACATAGCCTGATACTGACAGGGTCATGTTTTCTGTTCAGAAGAGGAAAGAACAAAAATCAAAATAAATACTAAGTAAAGGAAAAGAAAAAAAAATCCTAACAAAATCAGCTCTGAAAGACTTTAGGAGGGGTAACGAACATAATGTTAGAGAATGACAATCCTACAACAAAATATCAAATATTTAAAAAGAGATGAAAAGCAGTATGTAGAGCAGGTACGGATCTTAAGTCTCTATTGTCCAAATTCTACTTTTGCTGAAGTCAGTTTCATAAGTCTCAAGGGAGGCCAAATGACAATAAGTCTACATATGCATTCTGGTTTGAATCAGGAGTGCACTTCTGAAACTATATACCTGAGCACCTCCACTTATCTTCTTTATTTACATGGAAGAGTAATATAGGGGAGCAAAATTAGCTGCTTTTTTAATGACACTAAACCAGAAGATGCACACTTGGCCTTTGCCTGGTATAATCCAACCACTAATAACCATTCAGCCCTTAGAAGCAGAGTAGGGCCAGTCTAAAGCAACTCCCGTTTGAATGTGTGCTGTGTGGGTGGTGGGCTCTTATCTGCTCACAGCGTCCTTTGGCAGCACAGGACTGCAAATCCAGTCCTACCAGGCTACGCTGCCTGCATCTGCAAGCCCAAGCGAAGAATGATTTTGAAATATAACCGGAGGAAAAGGAAAACTCAACATAAACAGAGGGGCAAAGGAGAAGGATCAACTCAGCCCTTGCATGTATACATGTATTCTTCTTGACAACACCTAAAATATTTTAATACTGCTCTCAGCAATATTACAAATCTATTTTGGTTCTTATTTAAGAAATTTGTTCTCTTATTTACAGATAAAATAAAGCTGGCAATGGTCTTGTTCTGTCAGTTTAAACATGTAAATGTAATCAGAATGTAGCATCTGGTATTGACTTTAAATTCTCATTTTTCAAAAACCTTGAGTCCATGTGCATATTAGACATATAAGAGAGACAGAGAGAGAAGAAAGAGAGAGCAGATAGAAACAACAAAGGCTGTCATTCAACCAAGGTGAAGCACCCAGCTTTTTCATCAGAGCCAAGTATAGCTTTGGGTTAATCCGATGACATATTGAAGTTGTTCGGAAGAGATGCCAATGTAAAGAGATACACCTTTTGGCATTTAGTAGGCTTAAGGAATTCAATATGTGTGTGCTTGCATAAAGCACTTGAGATATGTTTGAAGGAGGCAGACAAAAGCTCAATAGATTACATAGTCCAGTTTATTTTATAAAAAAACATTCGTTTACAGTGCATGGCAAAGTGTCCAACCCGGAAAAATTTCAGAACACAGTCCCATTTGTTCCCCAACCACCAGTTACGAACTCAGAGCCAAGTTCAAGAGCAGCTTTCTCTTCTCAGTGCACAGACTTTTAGTACTAATACAGTTTCTTTGTGAGTACAAGAAATGTCCTTTTACAATTAAGAGTAACTGTAACTGTGTTCTTAGCATTAAAAGCTCCACCTGACAGTGAAATACCTTTGCTCTATTTTGCATTATATCTCCACATGGGTATGGCGGCTTGTGATCACCTGGGTTGGGCAAGAATAAAGGTGGACTTACGTAAATATTACACAAGTAATTCAGGACACCCTTTCTTTCTGGGCTCTAATCATTATCATGTTACTCCTGTTACATGCTAAAGGAGCACCATTGGAACTTACTGGGATAAAACATGAAAAAAGCAATAGTTAATTCTATGTAAATGTCATTAATAATGCTAATGAAATTGTAGTCAGCATTTCACAGAGAACAAAGAACAAGACAAGTAAACTTGCTGCACTTCCTTTCAAAGCCCCTGAAAATTGGCTTCTATTGTCAACATCAATTAATAAATTTAAATTTTATGTCTGGATTAAAATGGTGATATTTTTCATGTAGTTCTCCAAGTTAGTGAGTGCCTGAATAAATAAGGTACAGCAAAATTCCAGCAGATTTGAAAGGAACTATTTCTTTTTCTAGTGAATTATGTTTCTATCTCCTTAACACTATTAAATACATACCTTTGATTTTCATGAAGATATGACCAGCAGATTCTTTTGCTGTCTTCATAGGAAATTACCTGTTTCAGCAATTTTTTACCGTATAGAAAAGCAAGTCATAGAAACTTGAGGTCTTTAAAGCCCCTGTCTTGCCATCACTGGAGCCATCTCTGACCCCTCTCCTGTCCCTGATATACTATCTTTTTTTTAAGGGGGGAAGCTCTTGAATGGCAGCAGCAGGATAGAGAGACCCTCAAGCTATTTCAGTCAAAACAGTGAATCCGTAAGGAATTCTTATTCCATCTCAAGACAGAAAATTGTTGATAGTCCTTGACTGCCATATGTCCAGGTCTTAAGACAGAAAGGAAAAGACATGGAAAAAATATTCACAGCAAAAAAGCATCTGGCTTGGATAAAGAATGAAAATTCCCTGATGAAGTAGGCTTTAGGGAGGAATTTGAAAGATGTGATTCTGGCAGGCAGCATGGCTCATGAGGGAGGAGAGCGATATATTCAATCTGTGTCACAAAAGGTAAGTGCAGAAAAGACAAGTGCAATAAAAAAGAAGGCGAAAGGAAAGGAGTAATAGCAGAAGTATAAGGAGTTTGACGGGGAATGAAAGTAAAGCTAAAGATCACCTTGAGATTCTGAAAGATCTCACTGTAAGATATCACTATAGTTCCGTAAGACTTAACATGAAGGGCTTTAGTGGTGAAGTGTCCTTTCACAGCCCCTTCATCCTCATGTTTGCTGGCAGGTTATATTTGTCCTGCCTGATCCTTCACATCCAGGTCTTGTTACAGTTCTTGTAGTGTCTTGTCTTTCTCTCAGTGAAAAGTGAGATTTAACTAACTCTTTTTAGAAGTCCACTTTAAAATACTGAAGAAAAAAAAATTGGTTTTGAACATTTGGGAATAATAGTACCCTGTGAACTTAGTGGGAGGCCCTGAGGACTGAATGATAACCTTTGCTGTGCTGGAAGAGAATCAGTGGCTTGATGAATATACTGCTCTGGAAACTAACAGTTAAAGATCTGGAAGCACAACGTAAACTGACTCAGACAATAAAATTCTGCATAGTCTTGTAGGAAGGACATAAATCACTTGTTGCATAAAAAAACTAGACAGGCACAAAGATCCAGAAAACAGAACTGAGTATTGGGTGGTTGGACTGTTGAAAATCCAATTCATGGAACAGTCCTCAACAATTATTCATATGCAGTATAATAAACTGGTAATATAAAAGGACATCACAGCTGGTTTTGCACTTTAGTAGCAGGCATTGCAGAAAGATCTGAAAGAAGTATTAACCAAAACACAATAAGGTTGTCCACAGAGGGAGCAGAATAGAAGTAGCTCACTCTTTCAAGAAAAAGTATTAGTACTGAGGGTTATTTTGAATTAAGCAAGCTGGAAGGGATAGCAGCAAGGAGAGGATTTGGTTTATTGTCTTAGTTTATATCCCCATGTTGCTTACAGAACTATATGGAGCATTACTTTATCGCTATATAATAGTTAGACAATTACAAATGCATAATCCAAAATGGCTCTGGACATTAGGAGCATTTCAACAAAGTCTACCATGTATTTAAGGTTATTAAACAAACCACTGCAACTGTACACCATCCTCTCTCTCATTGCCAGCACAGAAAAATCCCTTAGCCTCCATTACCTTTTTCATGGACTGCTAAGAAGCTTTGATAATACGGCATGATGCATGCAGCACAAATCCAGCTGTGGCAAATGAAGTAATGCCTTTGTATTACCTTGCCAAATGGTACAAGCTGTCAGGGCCTTACATATGGCTTCCTTATAGATTGGTGATGCATATTCTACTGAATGTAGAACATGGATTCTACATTCATTCTGAATATAGCTCCATATTATGTGTAATTATCATGTTTAGGATTGAGGAGCACATCATGTAGTGATGGTAATAAGACTGGCAAAATTTGAGCAAGATTAGACATTTATAGAGAAGAATGTCTGACAGGCAAATAAGTGGACCAAGTGAGAATAAGCAACACTGACCACAATTAACTATATTCAAGAATCAAGAAAGATTTTATATGAGTATGAAGGAAGAAACATGTCATGTGAATGTTGTATTTGGATTATAAATATATCCCATACATGACATATAAACAAATATTTCAGAACTCTCATTGTGGACAACAATATGTATTGCTGAGCACAGTGATTACTAGCGAGCTGAGTTTTAATATAAGGAACCTTTGACCCTGACTGTGCTGGTAGCAATCTTTAAAAGGCATAAAATTCTGTAGCCTTCTCCATCTCCAGACATCCTTAACAAAAAGTATCAATGCAAGTTACTTCTTATAAAACATCATCACCAATGAACAGACCACTTATTTACAGCACAATGCATGGGCCCTCATACAGCACATTGATTGAGATCAAGCTACAGGGAAAAAGACAATGCATACATTTGGATGATGAATGAATACAAGAAAATCATATTCTGTCTACAAATATTTTTCCAACAGAACAGTATGATGATTATGTACAGTAAACACAGATTGCAGATTACTTATTCAATATTAATATATTAATTATTATTCATATAACATATATTTTTTCTCCTAGTGGGGAAAACTAGTCTTTCATGTGTACTAAACCAAAATTTTCTAAAATAAGATAAATGTAAGTATTTATTTTTTAACGTCCTGAACAATTAAGGGGTTCTGTTTTTCAAATATGGGACGCCTTGGCCATAGGTTAAATAAAGCTACCAGAGAGAATATGAAGTCACAGCTTCTTATATCCACATGTTATCAGGGAGACTCAGGCTGAAAGAGGGAGATACAAGCACCATTGTGGCTATAGGGATCTAAAGGAAAAACAGTACGATTAGAAGGAGATGAAATACTTTACAAAACCCAGTTTAATGGGAGAACAGAGAAGCCCTTGGGTAAGAAGTTCCTTCCCCATGCCACTTTTTGGCTTCATGTCCCCCAGCTTAATCACAAATAAGGGGGAATGATCACAGTCAAAGTAACAGTAGGGAGGTAGGGGAGAAGAGCACTTCCAGGTCACATACCGAAATTCCAGCACAGCAAAAAAACAAAGTATACTTTAGCCACCACTAAACAAGGGAGCCCTTCCAAAAACATTCCTGTCACTTTTCTCTGCCTTCATAAATATGTAGGCTGAATAGTTAACCTCCACTGCCTTACTCACTTCTAGAAATTGGGCTACTTAAGTGGCTTATGGACACTGGAAGATACTTTTCAAACTTTATTTAGCCAAATGACTAAACTTTTGTGAAATATATTTTTTCCACGTGTTTATTGCTTATTTGTTTCATTCTTATCTTTTTCTGTAACTACTTTGCTTATACAAAACAACATGTAAGTACCAATTCTGTGCAACTGAATGCAGATATGAGCTTGTATATAAATCATTGTCTCAGGGAATATATTCACAAGAACAGAACCTGGCAGAATTGTATTTCATAAAGCGACATTATGAAAATTAAAACCTTTGACATATTGGACATATGAGATGAAAAACACATATGCCTTCTCCTTCACACTAGGCATACCTGTCCAGATCAAGGTCATAGAAGTTTCACTGCCTCCTTCTGAACTTACTTCCCTAGCATACAATCAGATACCTGGGAGGAAAGAGGGGTGAGCCAGTTTGACTGAGATTTTTGTGTGGTTTTATGTCACTATTGCAGCTGGAAAGCAGCTGGAAAGAAGACTTTCACAGCTCCTCAGAAGTTCCTTTGTGTCAAATGAGGAGTTGTTTGGGAGAAGCTAGCTGTATATTTTACTAATCGATTCTTAGCAGACTGAAATTTTCCACCAAATCTAGCAGAGTCTGACATGATTTCTGACCTTTAAATCAAGCTATCAGCCCTGTCTATGCTGGCACTGACTCCTTGTCTCAGAGACCACCCTGAACACCCTATAGCCTATACAAAATTTTCTCTCCTTGGAGAGAAATATTAAACTGAAGATTTCTAGGGATGTCAGCTACCACTAGCATTAATGCTGACAGCTCCTGATATCCATGTGATTCAGGTAAATGTCTTCTGTAAGCATTGCTATGTTCTGAACAGAAGAACCAGTTATTCATCATGTTTTGGTGCTTTACTGCCTCAGGGCTGCTTGCATGGCATTACTGCTTTAACTTCCAAAAGCACGTTTTATCTAACATGCATTTTAGCTCTTTAGTTTTTAAACAAACTAAATGGACAACTTTAAAACTAATCTTTCTCTTGAATGTTGTATATAGAATAAATTATTTCGGGGGTGAGACTTTTAATAATAGTATTCAACCACGGAAATCTATAACAAATGTGAAGACAGAAAAAAAGAGCATGCCAGATGAGAGAATCCAGAAACAAGTTAAATATTTAAAACTAAAATTCTCATTGTATAAATAAGACATTACATGATTAAACAGAAAATATCTGTTTACTTTTTACTCATTGAGCTCTATTTGAGAAAACTTGATGCTCTGAAATCCTGATTCACGAATCTCTGTATGTTCATGTGTTGTGGTTTAAGCCCAGGCCATAAATCAGAACCACGCAGTCAGCCACCACACCCCCCCCCTCCCAGCGCAGCCTTTTCTTCCCCCCCACTCCTGGAAGGATGGGAAAGAGAATCAAAATAATATAACTCCCATGGCTTGAGGTAAGAACAGTTTAGTAACTAAGGTATAACAGAAACCACTGCTGCTACCACTAATAATAATAATGATAAAGGAAATAACAAGGGAAGAGAATACAATACCATCCACTGATACCTAGCCTGACCCAGCAGTGAACCTGCCCTTCTGGGGAACTCCCAGTTACATACTGGGCATGACGTGCTGTGGTATGGAATACCTCTTTGGTCAGTTTGGGTCAGGTGTCCTGTCTCTGCTTCCTCCCGGCTTCACCTCCTCCCTGGCAGAGCATGAGACTCACAAAGTCCTTGATCAGACTAAACATTACTCGGCAGTAACTAAAACCATCAGTGTTATCAGTGTTGTTCCCAGGCTGAAAGTCAAAACCACAGCACTGCACCAGCTACCAAGAAGGACAAAAAATGACTGCTGCTGCTGAACGCAGGACATCATGGCAGTGGACTACAACCACCTAGTAAAATCCATAGTTGCAAGATCAAATCTCATTCATAATAATCAGAGGAAGGCAGAGGGAATCCAGTGAATAGGGTAGATAAAATTTTATCTCCCCAAACCATTATGGGCTTAAAAAGTAAAGCTTGAAAAAACAATCAAAAGCAAAGATATAAAGAAAATACAGAATCCTTTCTGAGAAGGCAGAAAAATATATATACCCACAGAAAAGATACGCCAGCAGAAAATAGGATTTGTTGCAGAAAACATTACTGAGCATTTTACAGATATAGAAAATATCTCAAATGATATCATAGACTGCAGCTCAAGGCAATTATATTTTAACATTTCTAAAAATGAACTTTTTTTACAAAATTTGAAAGTGACAATGAATTAAAAATTCCACCCCTTGACTTTTTTCAGTGTCCTGGGTTCAGCAGTAGCAGTCATTTTTCTCCTTCTTGGTAGCTGGTGCAATGCTGTGTTTTGACTTTCGGCCTGGGAACAGAGCTGATAGCGATGTTTTGGTTTGGCCAAGGACTTTGTGAGCCTCATGCCCTGCCAGGGAGGAGGGGAAGCCAGGAGGAAGCAGAGACAGGACACCTGACCCAAACTGACCAAAGAGGTATTCCATACCACAGCACGTCATGCCCAGGAGGTAACTGGGAGTTAGCCGGAAGGGCTGGGAGACTGCAGGGTTGGAGGAGGTATGGGTCGGTGCTTGGTCGGGCTGAGGGGGGCAAGTTATCGATCGGGTGGTGGTGAGATGTTGTATTCTCTTCCCTTGTTATTTCCTTTATCATTATTATCACTGGTGGTAGCAGTAGTGATCTGTGTTATACCGTAGTTGCTAAACTGTTCTTATCTCAACCCGTGGAAGTTGAATTCTTTTCGATTCTCCTCTCGGTCCCTCCTGGAGTAGGGGGAGGGAAAGAAGGGGGGAAGTGAGTGAACGAGTTACCTGACTGGGTTTAAACCACAACATTCAGTCATTTAAAAAGTTCCATTCCTAAGCTTTCCAGCTTACATATTTCCTTAAGAACACCCAGCCCAGAAAGTTAGAGATCAGCATTTATATGAATTATTTAGAATTGAGAAAAAAAAAACTCAGTATAATGGACAGATTCAGAGAAATCATAGCTAATGCTAGACTTCAAAGGAATGCAAGTATGTAAGGCAGAAAAGCCACAATGTGGTGGTACTCAGGCATCAGTAATATTTACAGTGATAGTCTGTAGTTAACAAAGGACAAGAAACCATTTGAGAATCAATGTAGCCAGGTTAGAGGAACTAATATATTTAATTTAATTTAGTTTGTGTTTCAGCTTTTTGCATTTTCTCTCTTCTTGTCAATACTTAAGAAATGACTGTCTAAAAAAGCAGAGTCATCCACAGATAACCTGCTAATGGGTAGGATGCCATTCAGCTCAATCTTTGATGTAGTTATTAATGTGGATCTCAAGAAGGTATTGAACAATGACTTATCTGTGAAATCTGATTCTATGTTACGAAATTTATGACAGATGGGTCTTGTTTTCTCTGAACAGTAGATACATTTTTCCTTTGCCATAATATAATACACTTCCCCCCCCCCAAAAAAAAAAAGAAAAACCAAACCCCAAAACCTGTACAAGAAGAAAAATCATCTGTCAAAAGAATACCTGAAGAAGGATTTGCATAAAGGAAATGTTCCAAGCCTCAAGGGGATGATGGCACAACATTACTTTAACTCACCTTCATCTGTCAATGAAATAAGGAACACATAAATGAATGAACAATGATAAAGTTACTGCAGAGCCAGGAAGGATCCTATTTTAACCTCAGATTGAAATATTCTTTATTTAATTTTCTTCCTGGGAGAAAAATCATACTTCTTATGCCAAAATCCCATATACATCCATTGTAGAACTGCAGTACAATGGAGTTAAAATTTAAATATGTTTATTCTAATTTACTTTTCACTGAAATCCTTCCCTAGAATATACCTGTGAACACCTACAAGATTGTCAAAATAGCATAAAAGTTACCCTGCTCAGGGCTTTAGTCTAACTGGAAGGCACTGTGCAGCCCATGAATATTATGGGAGATGCCTTGAGCTCTCAGTGTCCAAGTGGGCAAATTAAGAACTTTGAAATGAAATCTGCAAACTCTTGTATGCTAAGCACTGAGCTAACACATTGCAAAACAGTAAGAGCAATGGGACAACTAAACATAACAGAGAGTAGGGGCCAGCTTCATCAGTTTGCAGGGAATAGCCTCTATAATAACTAATCTCTGGAGTCATTCTGGCTCAGTCTCTGGTACAAGGATGCTTTGATGCAGGTGAAACAGGAGAAAAGGAGAAAGAGCCATCAGTCTGCTGTGTTCGCATTTCTTGAAGAAAGAAAAGATACTGAAAAAGTCTGGTACCAGGGATGTGAAACTGGAGTACTGCACCACAAAATCCATTCACCACGGGACTTTAGAACAGAAAAAGGGAAGCACTGTTCACACTGTGTTAATCACCCTCTGCAATGCTTACACTCTAAAAGCTTGTGGGGTTTAAGCCTGACACTGTTATTTAGGCATATACTGGCTGACCCAGCTTTTGGCACTTGTAGCAATTAAGGTTTAAGCACATCTATGCATGCCCTAGGGTACCAGTGTGACTGTGAGATGTTCTCACAGAAAATTCAGAAAACTTCAGACATGGCAGCAAGAATGGGATTTTTTTTTTTTTTTATTCTATAATTCTGAATACACATGGTGAAAGCAGAAGCTAAAATGCCTATCTTTGTGCATTCAGCTGCTGGACCTTACTTAGTATTTCTCAGTTAGATGCACCTGACATAGGAAAAGCATCCACTAATTCATTGACCATGCAGCACACAGGTCTCAACTGGATGACTTTGAGTGGCCGTACGTTAGTTTGTAGACTGAACCTGGAAAGAGCCAAACAAAAAGAGCCATATCAAGCAGCAGAAACTCCTGTAGCCTTGCTGGGATGTAACCAAAGCTAGCCACATGTGCAGAAACAGTACCAGCACTTGAACTGTTAGCATGAGCAATTCCGATGTGTATCTTTGTGTCCTGGGTTCAGCAGCAGCATTTTTCTCCTTCTTTGTAGCTGGTGCAGTGCTGTGTTTTGACTTTCAGCCTGGGAACAGAGCTGAGACATGTGTTGGTACACGTGAAGAGTTGGATAAATCAGTTAGATATTGCCTCAATAATAATAATGATAAAAGGAAATAACAAAGGAAGAGAATACAACACCTCAGCACCAGTCCACTGATAACTTGCCCCCCACCAAGCCCAATTGACCGATACCTCCTCCAACCCTGTAGACTCCCAGCCCTTCCAGGTAACTCCCAGTTACATCCTGGGAATGACGTGCTGTGGTATGGAATACCTCTTTGGTCAGTTTGGGTCAGGTGTCCTGTCTCTGCTTCCTCCCGGCTTCCCCTCCTCCCTGGCAGGGCATGAGGCTCACAAAGTCCTTGGTCAAACCAAAACATCGTTGTTATCAGCTCTGTTCCCAGGCCGAAAGTCAAAACACAGCATTGCACCAGCTACCAAGAAGGAGAAAAATGACTGCTACTGCTGAACCCAGGACACTTTGGCATATTATAACTCACCACAAAAACATAATCTTACGTAAGCTACAGGCTGGGCAGAGAAGAGATTCAGAGCAGCCCTGCAGAGAAGGACTTGGGGGTGTTGGTCAATGAGAAAATGAACATGAGCTGGCAGTGTGTGCTCGCAGCCCAGAAAGCCAACTGTATCCTGGGCTGCATCAAAGGGAGCGTGACCAGCAGGTCAAAGGAGGTGATCCTGCCCCTTTACTCTGCTCTCATGAGACCTCACTTCCAGTACTGTGTGCAGTTCTGGTGTCCTCAGCATAAAAAAGACATGGAAGTGTTGGAACAAGTCCAGAGGAGGGCCACGAGGATGATCAGGGGGCTGGAGCACCTCCCGTATGAAGACAGGCTGCGAAAGTTGGGGCTGTTCATCCTGTAGAAGAGAAGGCTGCGTGGAGTGGAGACCTCATAGCAGACTTCCAGTATCAGAAGGGGACCTATAAGGATGATGGGGACGGTCTCTTCATTGGAGGGTTGGAACTAGGTGATCGTCCTTTCCAACAGTAATTATTGTATGATTTTATGATTCTATAAGTAATAAAATATTGCTAGCAATCAATTTCACGAAGAAGATTTTCCTGATGATGCTGGGGTATGTATTCATGCTTCCCTGTAGTAAGCTGTACTTGTTTTTTGCTGTGATGTTCCCATTTAGTTTGTCCCTCTGCCCTATTCTGTCAGAGCTTACAGAGGCTGTCACTTTTCCTTTAATTGTATCTCTGCATGTGATCTCTTATGGCTGTGTTTGGGCCATTACAGATGCTCCACAATGTAGAGACCTGCTGGATTTTTTGCTGAGCTATTTTTTTTATCCTCACTGAGGGAATAACAATTTGCCGTTTGTCCACACATTTTTGCCTTGGAAAAGTATTTCCTAAATTATTCTGGATAATGTTTTTCTATCTGAATATTAGCACATATCTACGCATTTATCCAGAAAGAAAAAAAAAATTATTTTATTTCAGATAGGACACGCAGGACCAAGGGTATTATTTTAATGTCCCAGACAGAGGCTCCTGAAATGAAAACTCATTTTTAAGAGTTTGTAGTTTGCCTTTTCTGTGTGCTTTTACATCATGTTTAAAGCTGGCTTTTTGAACAAGATTGCATATCGTCATGTTTGACATGACAGAATAGATGGACTAGTTTGACCTGCAAAATACCTATGGGACAGGCTATATCTTTTAGCAATATTGCGTTTAAAAGTGAAACTAACAGACTTATTCCCAAAACATTATTCTACCAGTTATTGTATCTGTAAAACAGAGAAACGTTGGAAAGATTTTTTTTTAATTGAATTTTCCCATGCACTATTTCAGATGGCTTATTAAATTCTTTTTCTGTTCTTATATATCCACAGCACCGTAAAGCTTGTACTGTTGGCCTTAGTCCAAACATCGTATCAGCAAACTCTTGGCATTCCCATGAATTCCCAGTTATCTGGAACTCCACTAGGAACCTCAGTTCTGTCAACTTTTACGCGATCAGATAGGAAGGATTTAGCCTTTCCCGAGGCAGATGCTAACACGGATGCGTTGCAATACCTTACGTTGTTGTGACCTCTGCTGGAGAAAAGAACAAAGCACATGGAATTTTTTTTTTTTTTTTTTTTTTTTAAAAAAAAAAAAAAAAAGAAAAAGCTAGTGTCCTGGGTTCAGCAGTAGCAGTCATTTTTTCTCCTTCTCAGTAGCTGCTGCAGAGCTATAGTTTTGACCTGCAGCCTGGGAACAGTGCTGGTAACACCAATGTTTTTCATTACTGCCCAAATGTTTAGTCTGACAGAGGACTTTGTGAGCCTCATGCTCTGCCAGGGAGGAGGGGAAGCCAGGAGGAAGCAGAGACAGGACACCTGACCCAAACTGACCAAAGAGCTATTCCATACCACAGCACGTCATGCCCAGGAGGTAACTAGGCGTTAGCCGGAAGGGCTGGGAGACTGCAGGGTTGGAGGAGGTATGGGTCAGAGCTTGGTCGGGCTGGGGGGGCGAGTTATTGGTCAGTTGGTGCTGAGGTGTTGTATTCTCTTCCCTTGTTATTTCCTTTATCACTGTTATCATTGGTGGCAGCAGTAGTGATCTGTGTTATACCTTAGTTACTAAACTGTTCTTATCTCAACCCGTGGGAGTTACATTCTTTTGATTCTCCTTCCCATCCTTCCAGGAACAGGGGGAAGAAAGGCAGGGGGGGGAAGTAGATTGCGTGGTTCTGGTTTGCAGCCTGGGCTTAAACCAAGACAACTGGAAAGCAAAGTTTCACTTTTCACTTCACTGTTCACTTTAAAACCATTTGTTATTATGCATTCAGTAATAGACTTATTCATCCACCCTCCTGCCTCAGCTGCAGACAGCCATCCCAGTGCAGTGCCACTAGTGTAGTATATACAGCTTAACACACAGGGATTGCCAGTCTCACATTTCATCTATTACTTATAAAAAAATACATATACTTGTATATTTTTAATCCAGTTTCAGTTGGAACATTAGATGATTTATGGTCCACCACCATTGTTATATGTGGTTATCAGAGATACCCGAAGGTGTCAGACTGGTGCTATAAACTATTAACAAGAATAGGCCTTTAGAATAGTATAAGAGCTTTTGGAGGGTTTCAGCCTTTGTTGTTTGCAAGTAATGACAAGGCCAACAAGGTCCACATAATCCTCAATGTTTTAAATATTGTTCCTTTAAACAAAAGTCTGCTGTATCTTGCAGACTTTCTGAAAAGTACTTACATACTAAAAATATACTTGCCGCAGTGTTTCTCCGCCACTGTCTTCAGGGCAGTCATAGAGTGATCTAAAAAATGCATGACACTGAGAATATATTTGCTTCATCCTTCTAGCAAAAAGAAAGAGAAATAAAAATAAAGATTTCAAAATATTACATTTACTTTCATTTAGAAAGAAATTAATCCCATGTTGATAACAATGAAATTCTGCTTCATACTATAAGGATCAAATCACACTATAAGGATCAAATAAGATATAAATATTAGACTGATACCATTTACTGGTGGAAATTGGTGTTTTGCTGAAGATTTGGTCTCTGTATCTTGAGAACACCTGAAAGTATTTTAGAATATTTTGTTTCCTACGGTTATTGGGTAACACTTTCTTCTGTTCATTTCTCCAACTCTTAAAAAAGTGTTTATCTAGTGGAAAAACTAAGACACATTCATTATCCTCTTTTGGTTAGCTCATTGCATAGAAGTAGCTTTTGTTTTGTGGAGGCAATCACTTGGGAGGAGCGCATGTACAGTTTTGTAGTTGGAAAGTTCAAAATCATAAATTAATGGCTTTCATAAGTAGACTATTATTTGCTTTGACAATTATGCAATTTAAATGTCTTCTTAAATTACCTTGTTTCCTACTCCATTATTTTAAGATAATGGCTTATAACTGCTATGGACTACAGATTACATACAGGAATTTTCTGATCTAATCCCAAAACAGAGAGGACAAGGATGTTCTGATTGTATTTTGTAGGAAGTTCTAAAAAATGGATTAAAACTTTGAAACATTAGAAACTTTCCCCAGTCCACGGAGAGCTGGTCTTCATGCTAAGCAGGATAAAAGAGTCAAACAAACACCTGAAGTGCAGGGCAGCATATTCAGGTGTTTGTTTGAGCTTTCACAGAGCTCATACTTATTCCTACCTTGAATTACTATTAATGCCAAACATCTTTCAGCTCTTTACACTAATGTAAAACCTTCTGATAGCGTAAAGACAAATTAATATCTCACTGAGAATTCTTGTATCCAAATATAATAGTGGTAGCACATTTGGGTCCTAGCTGTAGCAACATTTCTATTTGCAAGCTGTCAATGGGATCTGCAATATATGACACAATCTCCCGTCTCAGTGTTTAAGCAAGAAGACAAGAACAGACTCCAACAAAAATCTTAGTTCTGGGGCCTTTTTTAACACAGACACATATGAATTCCCTGGATAAATTTGCTATTTAGGTAGATGGCCACCTGTCATGTACAGTACATACATGGAAGCTGTATGTAGAACGTCATGGCTGCATGTGATGGAGTATGGCCATGGAGAGACAGCTTCTTGCTTGTGGTGCTAAGCAAAAGAAGCTAAACTAAAAGGGGACAGGAAGAGAAGGACATGGCTGTGACTTGTTTCCGTTGCTGAGATCAAAGGAGACCAGCTGCCTGGGACCAAGTGTGGCTGATACCTGTGCTCAGAACACATTAGAGACACTAGCTGACCTGAAATAGGTGGAGAAAACAAAGAACTCACAAAAAAGCATACATTCCACTGTAATCTGACTTCAATAACTTGAAGAAGAAGAGCTACCACTGAGTATGACTATAATCTGCTAGCTAAAATCAGTTATCACACACAGGCATTTTTATAGTCCGGTCTATAGAGTGTAAACATCAAGTAAAGCAGAGTTTGCCACATCCATACAGAACCTTCAGTCACAGCCCCCAGGCCATTATTTAGTTTAGGGATATACTGGTTTTCATAGAATTTTTTAAAATTACTGGGCATGGGTAGTCCTTAGATTATAATGACTTTTTTTACAGGAGGTAGCAGAATATTGTTTGTGTCACTGTATTGGTTTTGACATGTTTTGTTGTTGCGGCTTTTCTGGTCCATTTAGTGATTTCAAGAAATAAATGCAGACTAGTTATGTGGCATGGAGAGCATAAATCTCATAGTGAACTCATATAGCCTCATTTTCCAACAAAGGATGAACAAATCAGATGTTACCTGCTTCTGAAGTCAATCTCTAGCCATAATGAGTTTAACAGCCTATTTTCTCATGAAGGACTAAAATGGGTAGCAAAGGATTCAGCACAGATAAAAACTGTGCCTAATTTTCCAGTTAGCGTTTTGCAGGCTCTTTAAACAATGTAGAGCAATAAAATGATTCCTTGGATTTAAATGTCTATCAGCTTTAAAGCAGCTATAAATTTCTGCAGATTGTCATGGATGCTATTTCTACATGTGTTATACTTGATGGTTTCAGGTACCACAAATCTAGTGTTGAAAAGGGTATGTTACAAGAAGTTCTGTCCCACACTTGCTGTGAATTCAGTCAAGTCTGGACTTTATTTCCCTCCTTTTCCTTCCTGTTCATCTAAGATATTGCCCAGGACTCTGTCAGTGAGTAAAATATTTATTCAAAGAAGAAAAAAAAAAGTCAAATAGGAGAAGGAAGATGTATTCAACAACCATCATTTTACAGAAATTGTAATTTTCACTGGTCAGTAAGAAAATAAATCCTTCACAAGGACTTCAAAATATTTTCAAGGTCTCTCTGTACCAGTACACTAATATAGGGAAGTGCAGAAAAACTATTATGCAGAAAAACTGAAAGAGGGTGCATTTGGATTACTATTAGGAAGAAGTTTCTTACTGTGAGGGTGGTGAAGCACTGGAACAGGTTGTCCAGAGAAGCTGTGGATGCCCCATCCCTGGAAGTCTTCAAGGTCGGGTTGGATGGGGCTTTGAGCAACCTGGTCTATTGAATTGTGTCCCTGCCCAGGGCAGGACAGGTGGAACTAGATGATCTTTAAGGTCCCACCTAAACCAACCCATTCTAGAATTCTATGAAAATTATATAAAACGTTCAGCCAAATGCTATGAAGATGGCATGTAAGTTGAGCAGAGGAAGATGTGGGACATGGTAAGATGCACTGAGCCCTGATTTCACTGAACATAATTGTATAATAGAGATCTAAGGTATCCTTAGCACAGTTTGCAGGTCTAACAACATAGAAGAAAGAAAATAGTGTATGTGTCACCAAGGAATACAAAATATATGCTGTTTCTATAAGCAAGATCCTTTGCCTTGATTTGAATCACAGAAAGTCTTATTCCTGTTATCAAGAGTATTTGTTACCTGTTCAACACAGCACAAGATTCAGACAGAGGAGTAGCTGTGTAGCTAAGTGGCCGAAGGTTGCATGAGGTGGAGACAAAAAATTTGAACTGAAAGACTCGGTATATGAGTGATAAAGGTTGTACAGAAAGGAATTTGACTTGAAAATTTGATAATGCAAAATTATTGTAATAGTTTCAAAATGACTTTTACCAAGTAAACAGTATGTTTTATTAAAGGTGAACTTAGTATAGAATATTAAAATGTATGAGATTACTTCTTGTCTGCTAAATCAATATTATCAATGAGGTGTCAAGCGATTAAGCTGAACTAAGCTAGGAAGCTTTGAAAGCACAGCTTCATGAAGTACAGTAATGAAAAACCTTTACTTAGAGGTACCAAAGAATAAATATCACATTTTCCGTCACAGCAGTCTGATGCTGATCACAGGGTACGAACAACACCACCTCTTCTTATTGTTATTCATGTTGGCTATTACATGCTCATTGCTGCATACACAGATGCATCCTGAGAACACATTTACTGTTGAAAATCAATACCGCATACAGATCTAACCAAAATTGCCCCAGAATAATTTTATCTGGTGGATTTCTTGCTGTGTCTCTCTCCCATTCATGATGTAAAGTAATCCCACAAAATTAAATACTAAGCCTACTAATAATGATAAAGTCTTTAATACCGACAGGAAATTTTTAGTCCTAACAGAAAAAGGAATCCTTATTAAGATCTGTGCGTGTAGCATATACCTCCTTCTATGTTTCAGGAAAACAGACTGCATCAAAACCAGTTTATAACTTTGATTTATTATAACACCCCTTGAAAAACACAGATCACCAAGGAATAAAGCATCTTTAAAAACTGTTTCTTAGCTTATTCTATATACAATCTTCTTTTTCCTAAGGAATAACCACTGTTCTCATGTTACAAAATGTTAAGAAACATTGAGCTAAAACCTCTGTGAAAATCAGTGTCTCACGATAGATCAATCCCAGCTTGCAGGAACAGGTTATCTTAAAAGCATTGAAGCACAAGAGAAATGGGGCCCGTGCTCAACTGACAGTATTTCTGGCTAAAAACATATGCAGCTTAAAAATTAATCATGTTAGAAAATTTCAAATTAATAGTTTGAATTACTGTACTTTTCCCACATGTCTGAAATCCACAGATTAGAAATCTTATCTGAGAAACATGAAACCATTTACACTGAACTTGACTCTACTGCCTCTAAGTCCAAGACTCTCTGCACCCCCCATGCAGACATGCCTCGGGATCCAGTTTGAGTATATTTGTCCTCTCCCTTAGTAACAATGTTTCTAGTCTGCGTGAAAAGCCCCTCCCTTGTAGCTATTGCAATCCACTTACTTCCTGATCTGGTTACCAGTGCTCAGTGCACACGGAGAACAGCTACCGTGGTACTCACTAAAAGTCTGATTGGTCGAATATCTTATCTCCAACTGATAGCAGATGCTCATGGAAGCAGTACAAGAGTCAAGGTAAAGTGCCCTTTCCCTTGGTTTATCCTCCTAGTTTCTGGCAATTCAATCAAAGACTGCCTGAGATGAAAATTACATCTGGATCGCTGTGTTTTACGGAGATACATGGTCTATGCTGGTGGCTTTTGCAAGCCAGTTTAATTATGTGATTAAAGTTCCAGAATTTAATTATATGGAGGTTGTTTTGCGATGTCTCAGACTTTCATACTGAGATATAGATATTTTTTCTACTGTACAAAATGGACCTCTACACAAGGTATCTGTGTTTCCACTAAACCTATCAGACTAAGGACCTGTTCTACCCTGGACTCTATAAAGGTCAATACAAATATGCAATCATAAATCCACAGAGCAGATTATACAGCATGTATTCTTATGCAATACAAAGTACCCCTGTGTCATAACACAATCCTGTAAATATTTGGGGAAAATTATGGCATAACTGTCTTGGATCTATTCCTCAAATATGTTTTTCTGCACATGAGATATTTCTTCACCACTCTGATTCTTCAAACTTAATTTTAGTCTTTCAGAATGTACTAAAACTATTATTAGCTAAAAGTTGTCCTGTGATAGGAGTTAACTTTTTTTCACAGCAACAGGCAGAAAATTGCCTTTCTTTGACCTTTTAAATACTTCCCCAAAGACTTCAGGCGCAGTCATTCAGCTTTTGAAAAGATCCTACTTTTCTCATGTACAATCTGAAATCTTTGGGTGAGCGTATCTCACCTGCAGAAGACAAGAAATACGCAGTGTTTAAGCACTGTTTCCGAGTAAAAGATCTTAAGGACACACTTTCATACGGAAATAATCAACTGAATACAAAACGTTAATCATTCTTCTAATAAATATCTTCCAATAAATATCCTTAAGTTTAGTAACCTATTGACACAGACAACACACTTTTTCAATGCTTTCAAATGCAGGAAGACATTTGCAATATTTCCTTCTGAAGCATCCCATCCTGCAAAAAATGAAGCGCATGAAGCATGGGCATGCACATAAAGATTTACAACAAACATAGGCAGGGTTTTGCACTTGCAAGTGTGTTTGCATTTACGACTGCTCTTTTATCCTTCAGGATCCTTCAACATATCACTATGTTCTTCAGGCTCTTTATCTGTAGTTGGGAGGGCCCCTAGGCATTCCTGGCTGCACGCCTGGGAAGCGTGCATTTCCAGGTGGATAGCCTGGCATTCCATATCCCCTGGGGGCTGGTGGCCTTGTGACAGCTAGGGATGGGGGAGGAAGGTTTCCTCCTCTGCTCTGTGGGAGATAGTGGCCGTTCGGGTCAGGGCCTGGATGCTGGGATGCCTGAGAGGAGCTGGCTTCTTGTGGCTGTCCCGTCTTCACTTCATTGCCACCCTGTCCTTTTTTGTTGTCTGCAATGTGTTTGAGAACAGGATTAAAACATGAATATGCAAAACAGAAATTCCCAAAGAGGCAAATCCTGCAGTCCACCCCAGAGTGTGGTGGAAAGTCGTGGGCCTCCCCTGCCAACAGCCTGAAATCAGGGTAATGCATCTTCACGATCTTTGCATCCTATTTTCCCTCCAGTCCTTTTTTTCTGGCGGAAGAGAAACAGCCTATGAGAATCTTCAGGACAGACTGAAATCTGCCTGACCATGCTAGGCTTTCTAATGACAATTGCTACCATACTTTGTTCTCACTGACCCTTCTCCCACTGAACACGGCACAGTGGATAAATGCTATCCTGAGCAGCCCTGGATCAATGAAATACAAGAGGAAGGTGCAAGACTTGGACCCACCTGATTTGTGATGGGTAAGAGGGATCACTGACATTCAGACCAGGCTTTAACTGTTGTTTGTTAGGGTTTTTTTTTGCCAGGCTGTGATCTTGCTACTCATAGCTCTGCTACAGGATTTTTTCCTTAGGCATTGCCTGGTATGAAATAATGTTACAGTGTTTCTTAAACAAAGCAAAGAAAGCAAGATGGACTGGATCTTGAGCTAATACTTGTGATTTAATATTATGAATATCTTTCAGGAGATTATGGCAAAGGAAGTAGTCATGGCAGTGAGGAAGAATATGGCCTGGCATACATGAATTCCTGAGTTCAAAACAGTCCTTACCTTGGTTTGGGGTGGATTCATCTTGTTTGCCTCCTGTTTGCTGTGGTGGTTCTGTTTCAAATGGATTTTCATCTTGTTCATTTGATTTTTGTGCCTTTTGTTTATTTCTTCTTTTATTTTCTTCTGCTTGCTAATGATGGGGAGAGAGAAAGGGCATCTTTCAGTGATCTGAACAGCCTCTCTAATAGTTAGTAAAACAAAAAATCAGTAATTCCATAATCCTTACACTTTGCAGCTTCTTTTTAAGTTCCAAGTTTGCTTCCTTGTAGGATTTGGATGTAGCGTTGAGATAATAAATACTCAGGCTAAATTTAAAGCAAAAGAATTCCTTTTTAGGCAATGTTTTAAATATAAAGACTCTTACAACATTCCTATAACAACAACTACAGTTGTGCTAATATAAAATCAGTATCTTTTCCTCATTTGCCATGGCTAATTAGTAGTAGTATTTTGACAATAAGCAATATGCTTCCCCACGGAATGAAGAAGGCTGGGGAAAAGAAACATTAAAAAAAAAATTACCATCTTCCAATACCTACATTCAGTCTTATAGTATATAAGGAAGGTCTACCATAAAGCTATGCCTGATTATGCCTTGCATTTTTCTTCCTTTTTTTTAAGTTTTCTGTATTTATTTTTAGTATCTTTGCTTGTGATTATTCCAGAAGAGTACTCAAAAAAAAAAGTCAGTCAGAATTGACCATGTGTTTCAGAGGACAGTCTGGATTCTTTTTTCTAGTCACGGTTATAGTAAAATATGTTGTGAAGTGACCCTTGGGAAAATTTAATCTCAGGATTTCATTTTCCTTATACAAAATCCTTCTGCAATTTCTACTGTATTCTATAATCTTCTCAATATTTATTGGCAGTTCCGCAATGAAGGTTTAAATCCCAGCTCATCTCTACATAGAATTAATTTTTAGATCAGCAGTATGCTAAATAATGCTATATATGTATACAGAGTTTTAAAATGCCTTGAAAAGCAGGACTTACTGCAGCTTCTAAGAAAGGCTATTCTCGAGTCATTACTCTTTGCTAGGTACCGACTGACTTTCCAAAAATCTCTCCCTATTTCATACGGTCTCCAACACTCAGTCTCATACCCCTGCCCCAACAGCATAGAGGACATTGTTTATCAAGGAAAGATCAAGGCACTGAACAACGGACACATTGAACATTACTGAGAAATAACTCTGCTTCATGCTGAATGGTCATATTTCTATTGAACTTGTTAAGGATTTAAGATGTGCTATTCTGCCTACTGGACAAGCTGATCAAAGTCACAGAACTTCAGATCCCCTTTAGGCTTTTGCATTTTAATATCTTTTCCATTATTGTAGTAACAACAGCATTTTTGAAAAGCAGTGATAAAAGCAAAAGAAAGCCATTGAACACAAAAGAGAGATTACCCTTTGTTTTGTGTAAAGGCACGTTAATTATGATCAAATAAAAGGTTCATGAATTTTTCAAGTCCCTCACTACAGGGAAATCAGCACTGTATTTAATTAGATATTCAGGCAGTGAAGATCCAGAGTGGAAAAAAAAGCAAGCTTAGAGTTAATATTCCATACGTACACCATCAGCAATATAAAAGGTAGGACGAGTCCAGGGTTAGAGGCATAACCAAACACCTTCCCAAACCAAGAAGGGAAGTCATGCTCCAAAGTTTCTGATATGACTTCAAACATTCTAGTCTTCCCACTAGTAGACAGAAAATTTAACAACGTATCACATACAAATATGATGGCAAAGTCAATGCAGTAGTATGCATATATAAGTTAATCACACCACATCAAACCTGGGAAAGGGACAATAAACTAAATATTAACATTATCTAAAACACTCTGAAAAGAATGTTATTTAAAGTAGTATCAATGATGTTATCTTTGCTCTGATAAATGCAAACAATTTTCTGTCTTATCAGAATTTTTGGCTTTTCATGTAATTCTTCATCTTAGGTGACTGTGACTACTGCAGGTGGCTAGAAACAATCTCTCAGATATTTTGCATTGGCCAAAGTTAATGTGACAACATTTCTGTTCCTCTAGAAAGAGCACTGGGGATAGTGTAGATATCATTGTATTCACAATAGTAATGTATTATTCAAAGTTTTCATTGGAATCAGGATGTCTCTTTTACTATTCTCCTTGCCTTGCTTTCATAATACTTTGCTCAAACCAAAGACTAAAGTCTTTAAAAATTTTAATTTCCTATGTTGACTGTTGTGTACTCATTATAGTTGCATGTTATACTACCTCACAAGCAAAGGTGGTGAAAACAGCCCTGGACTTCCTGGGTAGCGTGCACAGGAGAAAATGTGGCAACATCTAAACTAGATTGAATGCAAAGCGCACATTTGCACAGGCAAGGCTGGACTAAGTTTTTAGAAGGGACTAATGAATATGAAGGTCTTGAAGACTTCAGAACTAAAATCAGCTTCCCAGTGGTAGTACAGACACATGAAATACTATGTCAGTTGGAGAGAGTCACAACAGTCAAAGGCTGCACCACTATACATTTAGCACACCGCCATAAGTTCTGGTATGCCCCTCCCATGCATATGCAGATATTTCATGAAAGCCATCAGCTTCAAGCCAGCAGACCAGAGGTGTATAATAAGAAGTTACTGCTCTCCTTCTAAAGAATAATTTCTAGTGTAATGACATTTTTTTACATTACACCTACCTAAAATAAAGATTTTCTGTTCTACATGCCAAATAAACTTTCTAGGGAATTACACAGTTTTCTAGGATTCCAGCTTCAGGAATTATCCACAATGAGAAATGTGACACAATTAAGCAGTGTGTCAGGTGCTAAAACTTATTATAGAAGCTGCATCATTTGTTTGATATGATAAGGCAGTTCATTACAACAATAACAAAAGACGGATGTAAAACACAAAACACCTGAAAGGACCACAGTCAAAAGATGGTGGAATGGAGACAATGGTGTACACAGCAGGCAGTGTGGAGAGAAAGAGGATGAAAAGCAGCATGGCCATATAAAAGTTATTGGATCTGGAAGCCTTGAAGACCCTTTCTTGGGGGACGTTGCAGCACATCACTGCCCAGCACTGAAGGTACATTGAAGTGTGGAGGCGGAACACGTTGATGGCTGGGAGACATGGAGCATAAAAAGATCCCATCCTAGAAAAAAAAGCAAATTAAAAAACAACCGCTTTGTTGTTGGACTCTCTTTTCCTAGATACACCACCCATTCACTATGTGAATGTGCTGCGTAGCCGTATGCACCATGCACTCAGAAATCAAGTTCATAAAACCATCATTGTTTTGGTTGGGTTTTGTTACTGATCTTGTCTCTTCAGTCTTCCTTTAAGAAGAACTGGAGACTTAGGGACCTAATTCTCCATATGAACTTTTAGTTTCAAAGTTGCAATGCCCTCTTTCTCTGCAAATTAAGTGATCACCTGATGAAATGTTATCCAATCCTACTTTGTCCCTTTAATTCAAGTAGCACCTCAGTTGTATTGTAAAAAAAAATTTAATAGCTTTAAAGCTAGGTATTACCAAAACAATTTTGGTTTTTCTTGTTTTTTCCTTGGTTTGTACGGTTGCAATGTTATGGCACTGAAACAGTTACAACCATTTTATTTTATCACACCTTGTTTCTTGTGCCATGCTAACTGAAGGGCAATTACTTTCATTTGTCTGGCCAAAAGATACAGAATGTAAAAGATTGGGAATCTACTTTTTCCTTAAGCATTGTCATCTTTACAGCCTCTTTCTTTGATGCATTTCTGTGTCACTTCTTTGACATACACACAAACTTTGGGCTTTACAAAAGTAAGAGCTTTGACCAAGCAGAAAGTCTGATACCGAAGTCATTTTAAAGAGGAAAAATTGAGCTGTAGAAAGGATTAACTTTGAGAAGCCAACAGTCCTTGAGGAGGATAATTCCTGAGGAAGACTGAGCATCTCGCATGACGACTATACACACAGGTATTCTTTACAACTCCTGTAAAGTCCAAAGCCAGGATGCAACATAAACCTCTTAACCTCTACAGCTAAGGACTAATACTGCAGCAGCAGCATTTTATACACATTCACATGCTTGCACAGATAAGAGTACATACATTTGTTTTAAGAGTTTTTTCCACAGGACACATGGGAAAAGAGTGGTAAGGTATTTTGAAAGGCTGAAATTCAAAGCAAAACAGTACTGTCTAGGTGCTAGCTGTAGCTAGCTGCCAGTACAAAAGTAAGATTCATCTTTGCAGCTTTTTAGTGGTTGATTTTACTGTCTCATTGCAAAATTCTGATGCGTCTGATCCAACAATCTTAGCTCAGAATTAGTTTTGAAGTGGTCCCACTAACTGCAGTATACCATAGTTTGATATATGCTACATTACACTTCCATTAAAGTCATGGGACAGGACCAGCATTTCAGAAGAAACTTTCATAGATATAGCAGTCCTTAAGATGCAACATGCTTTGCCACACCTACCAGATCATGCCTTGGTTAAAGATTAGTCCCAGGACATTTCCACTTATATCAAACTCAGAATATGATGGCTGAAAGAAATAATACAGGTGCTTTCATTAGGCTTGAACTAGGACTTTTAAGATTATTTACAGTAGATTAAACCTGTTCAGCATACTGGCATTGTGATGTAAGAACTCTTGTTGAATGTTACCAGTGGATTGTGAAACAAATTGATATGACGCAAGACCAGCAGGCAGACTTTAACACAGCTTGTGGTATTTTACTGGAAAACTTTCTGAGACTTTTTCAGAGAAGGTACTAATGGAGAATTACAAATACTTCTGAGTAACAGGTCAATTGCAAAAACAAGTATTCATATGCCACTGGAGTGATTAGTAGTGGTCAGTCTACGTGCACTCTGACACAGTACCAGCCATGAAGCTGCTGTGATTTAATTCTCATTTGAATTATAACAGTAACTTTCATATTTTAAGTTACACTGTTGAAGAATTCCTGTTAAACATTTACTGATGTTGCCAGTCATTGTCTTCCCAGTTTAAAACTGATATCTTATTTCTTACTTGAGTGTGTTTGTTTGATTCTTTTAACTCAAATCAGCTATTGAGTCTTGTTATCACTTTGTGGAAGAAAGCACACTATCATGAATTTTTGTTTCCAGGATAGACACAACAGATAATTCTTTAGTCTTGTATTTCTGAACTATCCATCTGACCCTTTCATTCTGGCTTTTCAAACATGTAACCATTTCCACATCTCTTCTTCTACCTTATTTATTAGTCTCTAATTCATGAACACTTCCATCTGCAAACAGTGAATACACTGGATTTGAACAATGACTGAAATACACACACACGTGAGTTTGTGCACACATGAACCAGAACAAAACTTTCTGGTGAGAAATTGTAGCTGTAAACTTTTGCTTTCCAACTAAATGTCTGCTTCGGGCATATTATTCATGTGGCTTTGCACTGTCTCAATTCTGATTTAATCAGCTTTCTCAGAAAGTTTTGCTACACCACAGCTGGTGACTTGCATGATCACCTCAGTAGGCGTACAAAAAGGTCATGGATAATGTGTATTTACCAGGTATTAATTACATGGATGACTGGTAGAGAGAAGGTGCATGACATACAAAACCAACTATCAACTTATGGCTGAAGCACAACAAAATTGTTCTATTAAAATCACCAAAGTCACAATTTTGAATTGTACTATGTTATACTGTTGGAGAGTCCCTACACTCCTCCTCTGTATTTTTGTGTATATGTACAGATATATATGTATATGCTTACAGCAAACTGCTATGTTTATGTTGCATCTATTTAGGAATCTACTTCTATATGAGAATAGATTAAATAGATTGGAAATTGGAAATCTGTTGACTAAGGAGAACTGTATGGAAAGAATATAATAACTGGCATGGAGAGTTGAATAGGATAATACATAATCAAATAATGTGTGACTGTTCTTCATAACATAGGGGCTACCATTAACAAATAATCTGAAATTTATTTTTTAAAGAAATAAAAAGAAGTGGTTTTCTATACAACATGTAGAATTTCTGGAATTCTTTGTCAAAGGACATTTTGGTTGTCAAAATACTTAGTTTAAACATTAATGGATAATAGGTACATCATGGCCACTAATCACAGAGATACAGGTAGATCTACTTCCCAGGGAAGATTTTAAGCTGAGATAATTTCATAAATTTAACAATTTCCAGTTTTCATTTTCACTTCTGGCTGATGTTTCATTCAGCTTACTGGACCTGAGGACCATAACAGACCAAATCATTGAAGCCACTCTTGTAAACTGCCAAATAAAAATGTCAGTAATAAATTTATTTCAACATCCCGTACAAGCAGATGTGTTGTTGACACTTTGAGAACAACAATATATCGTGGAAATAAGTATCCTCTTGTTGCTAGATAAGCATGCCACAGCTTCCTTTAAGAGTGTTGAAGCCCTTGTGTGTGGCCTGTGAGTTTCACTCTCACTGCTTGTCACCTCTATGCAGTGAGGTGTATGGATGAATGATGAGAAGGATGGGATCTGTGCAGCTTTTCATTCCAGGCTCTTAATTAAAGCTCTTTCCTTTATAGCCTCTGTTCTATTGATTGAATCATTGTATTACATACTATTAACATCCTTAATGATAAGAAAAAACAAAGAGCAAAAAATTAAGTCTGAAGTGTTAATGAAGGAGTGTATGTGTATTCATCTGAGAACTGGCACTCCCAGTTCAAGCAAAAATGTCCTGTAATTTACTGTGTGATTCTCAACATTGGAAGATTCACGTATTTCACAAAATTATCATTTCCTGAGAGGCTACTTTTAGTGAAAAAAGAAATTTGTACATGTGTAAATTAAAAATTTTGAGGAAAGGAAGACTAGAAGATGGCAGAACAGGTACTTCGGCCACTCATGCAGATGGCTTTAAATGACCTAGCTCTTTCCCATACCACTCAGTAAGTACTAACAGCTAAGAGGTGAAAAAGCAGCATCAGACTTTACAGTGTAGTTAAGTTAGCTGGCTATGTTAACCTAGCTCACTTCTCTGTAAAAGAGTGGAAGGCTCATTCCCAAGTGAAGAGCTGTACACCCACCTAAGGGACTTACTACCTTTATTTCAGGTACACTAATTCTAGCAAATACATATAAGATTTCTAGAACAAGTTCTTTCATCGTTTTCTCCACAAACACTGTGTGCTAGAAGGCCCTATCCAAAATCCTGTAGAAATCAATGAGATTTTATTCTGTGGAGCAAGGAATAAGTCTTAAAATTGGAAATGTGTGAAAAATGTGTACCCAGCATTCTTACACGATCCAATATAAAAAAAAGCAACATTTCCTAAGGTTGAAGAATAAGACAAATATTAAGGCACAGGCAAATTCTGAGAAAAACTAACACAGTATTTTGAAGGTGGTGTGTCTAGCCAGCTGCTAATTCTATAGGGTTGAAAGGAAAATGTAATTTACTATAAAAGTGTGAAATGTTAATCTGACAAAGGCATTTAATATAGCAAATCAGATACTTACAAATCCATACTCCAAGTCCCAGCACCAGCAGTAATTGAAAAACCTGACAAAAACAGCTCTCAAGAAATCGCCAATTAGAATTGTGATGTATGTTGTCATCGTGTCAGAGACAGTCAGCCGCACAAATTCCTGTTAGAGCAATATTTTGGTTTAAGCAATTAAATAATTACAATAATAATGAAATACTGGACTACATCCCAAATTTAGCTTACCCTGCTTCAACACAGAAAAGACTGCTTCTGCTCTACATTAACCAATTATGAGAAATGCTAGGAAAAAAATTGCCCCTTGTTTGCTAGAGGTATGCTTAGCTCTAATTTGTGCTCATATTATCAGATGAAACTTCCAGTGCATGATTAGACTGGGAAAGGCTTCCAGCCAAGATCGCTGCTATAACAGAAATCTGAGCTGATATAGTAAACTGCTTTTGATCTCTTTGACTGTGGGAAAATTTAATAAAAAAGGAGTGGCTTCTTTCTCAAGGAGCACAAACCTCCCAGTACACATGGAGAGGAAAGAAGAAAATCCTAATGGAAGTCTTCATTCCTCTACTTTTAGTAAATGAACTAAACCCTACTGTAACAAGCCTTACCCAGTACCCCAAAAGTCTATTACTCTCCCTGTTACGAAATTAAGTAGAAAACTAGTGCAGTGATGAGCTCTTCGTGTTCTTAGTTTATTATTCAGCATCACTGAAAAGAACAGAGGGGCTGTTTTTCCTCCCTGTCTGCTTCACGATAGTGATACAGTCAGACAGGAGGTGAAATGATGAAAGTGATGGAACAACAGAAAATGTTGTGATTCAGTGGTGAATCCATTCTTATGCACAAAACAACGAGGTATGACCAAATAGAGAAAAGGGGGATGTTACAAAATTCTTTTGAAATTACATTTTGCATTAATAAGTCAATAATTATGTATGTTCAACTGAATCAAATAAAATGACTGAGCAGGTTTACAATCAATCACTACTGTTCTTTTGCATTTTGTTACTTGGCTACATATAGAGATGCCTTCTCAAAAGTACATTGCTGTAACAGCTGTCTTACATGCATTTCCTTGTTGAGCTACTCGATTTTTTGTAGACATTTTCTATAGGTCTGTAGCAGTCACAAACAGATAGTGCCTTATCAGAGTTCTAATAAGAATTACCACATTTATTAGGGGTTTTGACAAATCCAGGTTTTAAAAATTGCTAAACAGGTTTTGCAACACAAATATGGGATAAGGAAGAAGGTAAATGAAAAGAACAGTGAAGGGGGGGGGGGGGAATGTTTTAAATGTTGTTACCTACCAGGAGAAATAATTTTCTACTAGACAGGATCCAAAGAAACTCAAATTATTTCTTTCTCTACTTTTTGCTCAGGAAAAAGTCCCACATTGTGCTTTTCTTCACATTTTTCCCACCTTAACACCGCTTACTAGCAGAAACAAAGAGGGTTTATATATCATACCTTGTAACAGACAATGACCTATTTTCAAACATGAGCTCAAAGCAGTTACATTACCTGTCCTACCATTGTTTCCCAGCATGGCCCTCTGGGGACATCTGCAGGGTCCACCTGTATTGGAGGAGCAGTAGAATTTTCTGGAATAGTACCATTGTACAGACTAGCTTCCCATATTGTCATGTTATACTTGACTATCTTTTCTTCTTCCAACTAAGTAAAGAAAGAAGGGGGGGGGGGGGGGAAATACAGCATCAGCTTGTTACCAGCTCACAACCTTTTCTACTCCAAAGCTCCCATTACTAGCTGAGGCACGAACATGATCTACAGCACAGAAAGAAAAGAACATCTTTCACTGATACATCTGTGACTGCCTGGAAATCCTCATCCTTGCCCACCTACATATTAAAATCAGCAAAAGGAAATAAATAGCTTGCCTTGAGATTGATTTCATCCATTAAGGCAATAATGAAAGTGTAGAGATTGCCAAGAAAAAGAGCAAAGATTCGTCCCAGCTGCCATCTGAGAGCTATTCGAGGGTGGTAGTTTTCCAGAGAACTGATTACATCAAATAAAGTTGGACAGAACATTCCTAAAAGTGACATAACCATGTTCACCTAAGAGGGGAAAAAAAAGAAGAAAAAAAAAAAAGAAAAGGTTTATACTGAAATGTTAGGCAAGCTCTTTTGTCATTATTGATTTGGGTGTAATATTTGCATATTTCCATTACTACCTTTTGCTTAATGAAAAACAAAATCCACCCTGGGAGTCACAAGATGTTTTCAGAAAGGAAGAAAAAGTTGGAAAGTTAGTTGTTACCTTCTGCAGATGGATACTTGAGGGTTTTTTTTTAATTTTCCATTTCACTTAAAAATAGTCAAATGTTAGTTGTTCTGACTAGAACATACGTTTCAAACAAAATTCTGCTATCAGAGAACTTAGTAAAATCTGCTTCCAGTACTGTTTCATGCTGCATCTCTACCGCATCTTCCCAATAGACTTAGATATCCCATAAAAAGCATTCTTACAGAAATACTGCACTAAATAGTATTTATCTGAGATCTCACTAAAAGTTAATTGTAGTTGTCATGAATCATGGAATCATAAAATATCTCAAGTTGGAAGGTACTCATAAGCATCAAGTCGAACTCCCTGCTCCTCTCAGGACTGCCTAAAACTAAACCATCCAACTAAGATCATCATTCAGAGGCTCCTTGAACTCTGATAGGCTTAGTGTCACAACCACTTCCCTGTGAGCTTGTTCCAGTGACCAAACACCCTCTCAGTGAAGAACGTTTTCCTAATGTCCAATATGAACTTCCTCTGGTGCAGCATCATTCCATTTCCTCATGTCCTATTGCTGGTCATCAAAGAAAGGAGATCAGCACCTATTCCTCCACTGCACACCCTTGAGGAAGTTGTAGACTGCCATGAGATGACCCCTCAGCCTTCTCTTCTCCAAGCTGAGCAAGGCAAGTGACCTCCGCCATTCTTCACCAGTCTGGTCCTCAGGACCTTTCATGATCTTGGTCCCCCTCCTCTGAACATGCTTTTAACAGTCTGATTTCCTCAAATTGAGGCGCCAGAAACTGCACACAGGGCTCGAGGTGAGGCTGCACTAGGGTGGGGCAGAGTGGGACAATCACCTCTCTCAAAAGGCTGGCTGTGGCTGGATGCACTCCAGGACACAGTTGGCCCTATTGGCTGCCAGGGCACGTTGCTGGCTCATATTCAGCTTGCCATGAAGACAAACTGCCAGGTCTCTTTCCATAAGACTGCTCTCCATCCTCTTCTTCCCCAGTGTGCATGTATCAGCAGGATTACCCCATTCCACTTGGAAGGTGCTGCATCTGCTTTTGTTAAATTTCATACAGTTGGTGATTGCCCAGCTCTCTATCTCAGACCTTATGTCCTCACTACATAAGCAAATTCAAATCAACCCTGCTTTTTTCTGCCTGATATTCTTAGAAACCTCTAATATGATTAACTCGTCTTCTTAGCAATATGGAAATAGAATAAGTTTACTGAAGGCAAAATGAGAAAAACAGATACCTAGCATTTATAGAAAGTTTGAAATACAGCATAGCTTATATATTCTACAGATGAGTGAGGCACTCTAGTAATGAAACATTCCTAAGTGTTTGCTGGAAATTATTTGAAAATTTTGGTTCTAATTCATTATATCAGCCAAAAATGAAAATAACTAAAAAGGTTTCAAAGTGCAATTATTCAATTTCAATTTGAAATAAAACTGCATTACAAAAAGGTGCCTTTGAGGGACTATAAACAACAAACAAGAAACAAAAACCAAAGCCCCAGTCTAAGTCGCAAAGGTGGCTGGAAAACACAAATATGCTTATTTGAGATGAATCATATTAAAACAATTAAGTAAAAAGAACTTACTTAGTCACAGAAAAAAAAACAAGTAATTGTTCACAGAAGTCTGTCTCTGAAATGAGCATTTCTCAGCCATGCTGGAATTCATTTTGCTAGAATTAATACTATACATGTTTCCTACTACCAGAGAGATAGGACTGCTATTGCTTTTCAGAAATAATATGGCAGCAGAAAGACACTATCCCAACAAATAAATGCACTCACAATTATCATAGAATCATAGAATCATAGTTAGGGTTGGAAAAGACCTTAAGATCATCTAGTTCCAACACCCCTGCCACAGCCAGGGACACCTCACACTAAACCATGTCACCCAAGGCTCTGTCCAATCTGCCCTTGAACACCACCAGGGATGGAGCATTCACAACCTCCCTGGGCAACCCATTCCAGTGCCTCACCACACTCACAGTAAAGAACTTCTTCCTTCTTATATCCAATCTAAACTTCCCCTGTTTAAGTTTTAACCCGTTACCCCTTGTCCTATCACTACAGTCCGTAATGAAGAGTCCCTCCCCATCATCCTTATAGGTCCCCTTCAGATACTGGAAGGCTGCTATGAGGTCTCCACGCAGCCTTCTCTTCTCCAGGCTGAACAGCCCCAACTTCCTCAGCCTGTCTTCATACAGGAGGTGCTTCAGTCCCCTGATCATCCTCGTGGCCCTCCTCTGGACTTGTTCCAACAGTTCCATGTCCTTTTTATGTTGAGGACACCAGAACTGCACACAATACTCCACAAGAGCAGATTAGAGGGGCAGGATCACCTCCTTTGACCTCCTGGTCACGTTCCTTTTGATGCAGCCCAGGATATGATTGGCTTTCAGGGCTGCAAGCGCACACTGAATCTGGCTCATGTTCATTTTCTCATTGACCAACACCCCCAAGTCCTTCTTTACACCAGACTTTACACCAGATATGGCCCAAGATGGCAAAGCTGCAGGAGTCAGCTATAGCCAACACAACTAATTGTGTATTCCTAAAATTATTGTAACAGGCTGCACATCCTATTTTCAATACAAAAATTCTGTTCTGATGAAATACTTCAGACAAATGTAAGTTTTGACATTTGTAGCACTGGTACCCACCACCTACCATTCTTTCCCTTTGGCCTTTTCTGAAGCTGGCTTCTACCGAATTTATTTGATGTTCCTTAATTCTCATACTAGAAGACATAATAAATATGCATTTTGGAAGAAGATATGTGTTCTTTGGGCACTTCTAAATGCAGTACCTGCTAACCTTATTGAAAGCTTTCTTTCTGCTGTGTGGGAGAGGCAGGACAGAAATCACTGCTTTTCTTCCTCTTAAACATTCAATATTTTCTATATTTTTATTATGTTTTGCCTTTTTTATCACTTATCTGAAACATACATATTTTCTCATTTGCTTTCTATCTGCACTTTTACACGCCTTGATTATTCATGTTACCCATCTCAAGAGCATTTCTCATTCTGGAGAAAAGACATCATGAAGATGAGAGGTGAAATGAGGCCCAGAAACTTACAAAGCTGAAAAGTGAGAAATTATTGCAACCAAAAATGCAAAAATTTTACTTAGACATGTAGCACATCAAGTCTTCAAAATCCAAAGCTATAATGGTTTTGGTATACCAAAAAAACTTAAACATTTCTCATGTAGTTTCATAGATATTTGGCTTCTGAGAGGGATTTTGCTGAACAAAAAATCATCCACTGAATTATCCATTCAATTTTATCCACTTTAATCCAGTTTGATTTTACAAAGGAGCTGATTTAAATTCTGGACTTCTTGTCCTCTTGAAGCTCAGGTGCCGGAGCAGATTTTCTTTCCCTGTTTTTATCAGTGCCAGTTTCACTGCTCTGTGTGACTTTAAAAAAAGTGGATTTGGAATTTAAAAATGTGACTGGGGCAGCACGCTATCATGCTAGAATTACGGTTGATAGTCAATGTTGTCTTTTATTCACTATCAGCTGAGGGGATCTCAGAAGCTGTCTCTGCCTTAATATGAGAAGTTTCTGTAAGAAAGGAACCACAACCAAGGGGCACACTAATTATTAAAACTCTGGTCCAAAACACAGGGTTTTATCCCTCTGTGACATTAAATACTCCAGAAACCCAAGCCCCTGTGTTACACTCTGAAAGGTAGAAAATTACTGCTTACAGAAGATTTTCTGGCTACTTTGAACCTACTAAGAAATCCTGTGGCTTCAATAGCATGTAAATATCAGCCCCCGAGCACATTAAACTGTGTCAACACAACATAAAATATTGAACACTGACTGCTAGTTGATTAAATGATAAGTTCATTAAGAGTAAATAGTCTATCTAAAGCTAACAATAATTGCAGTAGTTATAGATTTGTCTAGCTCCAGCTGCAGAAAGCACTAATAAGGACTTACTTTTCTAGTAAACAGTTTCATTTTTAAAAAAAGAAAACTAGAAATTATATTTCATAGTAATAGAATTTGCTTGATGATTTCTAGAACTAAACAGAGCATTACCAACATGGCTTAATAACCTCAATATAAATGTACTCCATATCCATAACTGGGAACGTGTAAAGTAAATAGCAGGATATTTTTCGGCAAAAGATCTCTGGGGTTGTTTCAGCTAGCAAGATCTGAAATATTAAAAATTATTAAAAAAAGTCTTTCTCCTCATGAGTTTTTTCTGGGTTTAAGTAGGTTTGTTTTTAAACAGTACAGGAATAAATTTGAGAAAACGGGGTACCTCATTAACAGAGAGATGCTCATTTTATCTTCTACCTCTGCAAACTGTCTTCTATCAAATGAGAAAAGTCAAATTTATTTTTAGTAATTTTGATCCAATTTCAGAACTCTTTACCAAGGGAATCATGGCACTATTCTCCATTTTACAGCCATGGGGAAATTGTCACATGATGCAGAATCATCTTTCACCCATGACTAACCACCAAGGCAAATCCATGCATGAAAAGCAATGCAAGGACTGATGTAATCCCTTATCAGTCCCACTCTGTCTGTTTCCTCTATTTTTCTGCATTTCATGACACATTAGACAATTATATCTGAACTGTGATCTGACAGAATTAGGTAATACAAATGTGGAAAGGGAGTTTAAAAATTTGCAACATTATGACAAGGTAGTCAGAGAGGAAAAGGTGTTACCCACAAAGTGACCAGTGGCAATTTATTAGGCTGTGAATCTCAGGAATAGATGATAAAAGATGTGTTTACCTGACACCATAATTATATGTAAACATTGTTTTAATCCTTTAATACATCCAGTGTGATGAAAAGAAATCTATTGCAAAAAGAGCTATTTTTATGAAGAATGCTGTTTTTACATACTATTGCTTGAAGTGTAAGAGCTGCGCTTCTGTTTGTGCTAAGTAGTAGTACATTAAGTATTTATGGGGTATTTTTCTCATCAAAGTCTCAATTCGTTTGTTAATGATACAAACAAAGAGAGTCTAGAAAAGTCTTTAAATGGTTGTTAAATATAAGCCATATATTTATGTAATTAAATACTGATATCCAAGCAAGGGCAGTATCTTATGCCTCGCAAACACATCCATTTTCTGCCAGTAAGAAAAATTCCTTAGCCAAATAGTGGCAATGTTGCAGTATCTACCGTCCTGTAGAGACACATCTGCTCCACATCTTAGTTTTGTGATACAGGGTCTCCTTAACAGTACTTTTTTGTAAAGCAAAGTAAAACAATGAATGTAAACATGCATACCCCTAACTACTTTCCAGATTGCAGCATAATATAACAGCTTTCAGTAGGACAGTTCTTGTTCCTACAAATCTGTTACTACACCTTTCAACTGAAAGCTGAATTCTTCCTGAACTGTCTCCATCTGCTAGTCTGTTATCACAGTTAGAGCTAATGTAGCTTTAATTCAAGCAGTTCTGTACACAACTTTTCCATCAGATCAAAATGTAACAACTTTTATAAAATAACCCGATCTCAACAGCCCCCTTTTTGTGGATTCCAGAGGTGGGTTAATGGAGTTTTTATGTTACTGTCTCAGTAAGGTTTTGGTGTTGAAAATTCAGAATTGACTTTCCTCAGTCCATTGTCACCCATCCCAGCAGCTTTTGAGGCTAGCATCTTTTTTGCCTCACCTTAAATCAGACATCTACTTTACATTTCAGCTCAGAAGAGGAGCTTGAAGTAACAAACAACTAGTTTTAGAATGTGCAGAGCAGTGTCTGCTAAGAAAGTAAACCCTTCCTAGGTTTTCATATAGCAGCACTGACTTTGGGTGTTTACTGCACACTGTTACAGCAAACAGAATCACTATCACTATACACCTCTATCAGGCAAGGCTTCGTCTGCGCTAGAAGAAGAGAAGCATAAAAAAATGATATTGGACTTTTGGACTGGGCATCTGGAACAGCAACACACGACTTTCATCCTATTGCTATCCACAAGGCCCCAAATAACTTTGGATATGCCTACACACCGGTGCTTGGGCCACTCTCAGGAGGAAAGCAACAACAAACATCTTATGAGTCCATACAGTGGCTGGAAAACAATCTTAAGAGCACAGAGGAGGAAAGGTAAATGCCTCAAATGGAAACTAAATACAAAGGGGCATTTGAAAGAATGAACCAAGGAATAATCATCTTAATGAAGTTGGAAGCAGAGAGACAAGGACAATTCTTTTGTTAGAATTTACCACCCACACTCAGAGTATTTAAATTCTCAGGAAAAAGAGGCAACATGCAGAGCAGAGGAACACAGTTTCAAACCACATCTATTTTAAAAATGTGCTAGCACGAACTTCATTTCTTTCCCACCACCCGTAGTTCTCCAGACCTTCCAGGGCAAATTTCTGGGATCTTCTGACAACAAAAAAGATGAGGTAGCCACTCCCAGCAAGTGTGCACAGGGCTAAGAAGTTAGCAAGAACCCTCAGGAATCGAGTCAAGTGAATATTTTCCTCTTTTCGGCTCTCCTGCTCCTCCACAATAGCTTCCTGCACTTGTGAGAAAGAAAATATTATGAGTACTTTAATGGTTAAGACCCCACATTGTTTCCCTAGTTGTTAGAAGTCAGTTAAGTAAATTACCAAGATGTGAATGCACACCTGGATATCATGTTTTGACATGAACTTACATTGTGTCATAAAATCTGGTTTAGACCCTGGGAGACCTTGGGGTTTCGTCTCCCAGAGTTCAATTTGTTTCTATTGAGTGTGTCCCCATTGAGTCCCATTATACCTGTACTCGTGTGCCAAACAGGAACCAGCATGTTCTGTGAGCTTGTGGGGTGCTGTGCAGCTGAGTGACCCAGCAGGATAGATGTGTGAATAGCTGTCAGAAAAGGAACTGACACACCTTTAAAATGTGCATTTGTGAGAATGAGAAAAATGTTTAATTCAGAAGGAATGAACTGACAGTTTAGATGTAGGAATCTCAAAAAAAGGCAGACAGTGCACAGCTTCAGACTGCAGAATAAAACATTTGTTGGCCAGTACTGATAAATATTAAGACTCAGGTGTTAACTATAATCTGCAGCTCTGAGTTTGACCAGCAGAAGGGGCTTTTGCTCTGAAGTGTCCTCATGAAAGGGAGTTTGGTTACAGCTTCTTACTTTGGCATAAAGATCACCTGCACAGAGGAGAAGCTGATCTTCTGCATTGAAATAATTACTCTGCATGGTTCTGTTTTCCTTACGACTTCTGTTTGTTACATAAATGAAAGTCTTGAGCAAAACTCCCATGACTTCACCCAAGACAAAACTTCTCTTTCTTTATGAGGTTCTTTTCTCATTTGCAAAGATAGCAGTAAAGCTTCATGAGTTTATTTGTTAAAATTGCCTCTGTCTCTACTGAATTGTATGCCTCTCCAAATATCTTTCAGCAACTGAGAACAGTAGGCATGTAGGAAAAGGAAGGGTGGGAAGGATCTTGTGTGTGACTGGATAATGCAATCAGTGCTCAGTCCTCCAGCTCCCATGTTGTTATGTTGTCGGTATGACTGAAAGTCTAGCACCTTGATTATTACCTGGCAACTCCTTTCCAGTGTATTCCCTGTACATTATTACATTTTAAATTAAACTTTCCTTTACATGCTGCATTGATATGTCCTAGTGACCCCAGTGTAGAAACACATTCTTTAACATTCAACATATAGAATATATCCCCTTCACTGTTTTCACAGCGGTGCATCTCACATCCTGCCCCAGATTCTTCATACAATGACTCTTGACGTCAACATAGCCTATAAATTGAAGAGGCCTGAAAAAACCTTGTATTGCCTTGAAAACTGGGATTTATTTGACAATTAATTTCAAGATAAAAACTTTTTTTTATGTAAGGAAGATAACCTCTTTTGCTTATTGAAATGCAAGTATACACCAAAATTCTGAGGCTAATTCTGATATGAAGAATAGCCCTTTATAGATGATCCTATTGCTTTATCTGATGGTGTCTCTTCCACGTAGCAAGAGAAAATGATAATGTGAGGTTAGCAAAATGTCACCAGCATTAAAAAAAAAAGTTTTTCAGACAAGCACCATAGAAAATGGAAGACATCAGAGATGAGGAAAAGAAGGAGATTATTTTACAGTAGAATCATTTTTCTAAAACTAGTATTACAGTCACAGAGAACACAAAAGATTTTGTTAATGCTTTTCTCTTCCACAATCAAGAAAGAAAAGATTAAGACAGCAAGGCACAAAGACCAATACTCAGAAGGCTATAGAGCTGATAATTCTTGTTTAATTTTCAAGGCTCCAACACAACTAATACTCGACCTTAGTTCCATTTGATTAACACCCGTGTGACAGACAAATCAGGTTACCTGTCCTTAGTGAGCACTATTTTACCTTAAAGCTTGTTGTGATGGAGGCAAACTTATTATCTGCTGTCTCAGGATTTCCAATCAAGTAGTCCCAGCTTGTGAACATTTTCCAGCTGAAATTAAAACTAGTATCATCCCCACCACCATCATCATTTGCATTTCTTGCCATTCTACAAAAGCCAGAAAGACAGATGAAGTCCTTGTTAGAAATATTTCTGAAATGTGAGCATAACTTTTAAATTGTTCCTAAATCCTAGCACTGTTCTGAAAAAAAAAAAAAAAGTTATTGCATTTAGTTATGTTATACTAAACCTGGAACATTTAGTCTGAAACAAGAGAGAAAGATAGAGATTTTCATATTTAGACATTTTATAAGCACATTTTCATGAGAGAGAATTAATTTATTTCATTCACACATCAGAGAAACTCTGCTGGAGAGAAACCCAATAGGAAAACAATATGAAGAAAATCTCTGGAATGGAGAGGTGCAAAGCATCCTGAACTATCATAGATTTTATTAGAGATTTCACAAAGAAAGAAAAAATCTAAAATAACAAGCCAGAGCAAATGTGGTTATTACCATATAACAGTATTACCAGTACAGCTTCCTTTTCATCTCCTCTGCATTTATAAACAAGATTGATAACAGTATCCAGAAGCCTCAAATTATTTCTTTAGTGATTTGAATTAATTTTAAATGGTAACTTCATTTCAAAGCATTGTCATTCATGTAATAATAGTGGTCTTGCTTCTATGGATTTTACTACTTAATTCAAACCATTAAGCACAAGGATGGAGTATATTGGTAGGGTACAAACCATCTAGCCTTCAGTATTGAATTATTTCTTGGTCAGGAAAAGCTCACTAATGCAGCACATTTATGTTATTAATATCAATACACTCTACATACCTCATTTTTAACAGTTCGTTAAAATACATACTGCCAAATAGGAGAAGACAATAATAAGTAAACAACACTTGAAATCTTTCTGAGCTGTCATAAACCAGTACCAGGGCTGTTTTTTTTGTTTTGCTGCTCATATACAGAAGGGAGAGACATCAGGAAAGGTTCTTGTTAGGATCTGTCCTGCAGCTTGTTTCTAAATTAAAATAATTCCTTCTCAAGAGTTCCCAATGAAATAGTGAAGAGTCTTGTGGTTGGGATATGATTTCTTTGAGAGCTGAAATATTTTTCTTTTATGTTATGTACTGAAAGAGCTGCAAAGAGAAGCCCTACATATAAATATGTTCCCTAATTAGAATAATAATGCTTAGTATCCTGCCTACCTCTTTAACATAGATATTCCCTTTTCCAGATCTTAGTCAACAGCAAAAAAATGGTACCACCTTCTGTTACACTGCTTTTAGTTTCTGTCACGTGGCCAGATGGGAAGTTAACAGTTTATTTTTTTCCTCAAGGATATTCCTTCATTTGGGCCACAGGGATTTTCTTCTAGAGGATTCTTTTTTTTTTTTTTTCTGAGTGGTAGTCACTGAAATGCTGTTGTCTGAGACTAAGAATTTTCTTATTTTCGCATCTACATAATAAAAAGAAAAGAAAGTAGTTTTGAACCAAAACTATTACTTTTTTATTGTACTACCTTTTTCCTCCTCCAAAATACATATATGTAACTGCAGACTTTCTTTTTTTTCTTCTGAAATGTTTCTTTCCCTATGCAGAAACCATATCATCTTTGAAAAAGAGAACATGAATTAACCTAGTGCTCATGCAAGTAAAAAATCCTGAGTTCAGGACAAAACACTGGAAATATCAGCTGCAATTTTCTCTGTATTGACAAGTGTCCTTGAATCTTGACTTGCAATGCTCTGTTTTTTTTCACTGTAGGCATCTTTTAAAGCCACCACTATAGCTGACAGTATTGTTGTAGTAGGTCACCTTGCTTGAATCAAGATTATTAGAAGTTATATTCCTTGGCAGCTTATCTCCTTAGAAACTGTCAGAATTATCAAAGTTTATCCCTATAATGAACTCAGCTATAAAATTATAATTTTATTTCATTTAAATTCTGATCTTAAGACTATATTCAAGTCCAGAATTTAAGAGCTAAATGACTAATGTATCACCAGTTTTACTGCCTAGGCCCTGTTTCACTTACCTCTATGATTAAATCTTTACAATGTCCAGTAGCATTAATTCTACACTACAGTGCAAATGTGAGCACTCTGCTATAGTCTTGCAGAGACTCATTTACTGCTGACTGTGAATTACACACAGTATTATTTGCCATATGTTTCTTTGTTTCTTCCCCTCTTCCTTCATAAAAGAATTTAACTCACATAAGTTATCATTAAAGGTAGAACAACTGAATTTCTTGGATGTTAGCTGACATTCTGCTAGATGCAGAGTATTTTGAAAAGATGGGCTGAAATTCAGCAGGGAAGTGTTAACTTATTTTAGCAAATATTTTTTCCTAGTTCCACAACACTGTGACACAGTTGCTTGTGTAAAACAATAGATAAATAAACACAGACTGAAGGAATCCTACAGGACTTAGACTTTGCACTTAATGTTGCATTGTCCTGCCCTTAAAAGTACCATATTTTTATAAGGTAGTCTCAGTGATCAACAGTGGAATTATCTGCCTTTTTGAATGTACTTTATCTGAGATCCAAGGAGAACTTACGTTCGAATGACAATCATAAAGCTGTAGCCAATAGTCCCAACACCAACAAGAAAATATGAAAGAGGCATCCTGAACTTGAGCCATCCAATTGTCCTCTGGTTATTGTAGTAACCATAAAAGAGTACAGAATACTGTGCAAAGCCCTGAAAAGTCATCAAAAAATATAATGTCATGTCTGTTAAATATGCATGTACTCAGAAATTGTACCAATAGAAGTGTATCGAAATATCCATTTCAATGCATTCTAACAGGTGCAAGCATCACTATAATAAATGTCACAGGATGAAAAAAAAATTCTCCTTTCATCTACAAAGACCTAGAATACTTCATGGCAACTTTCAAATCTTTTACCTCTAAAATTATTCATGGGCACTCTATGATTTTATGAGTGAAAAGGTTTTTATCCACATACTTCTTGTTGCAAAGGCAAAAACATTTCAGTTTACAAAATTTGCCTTAAAAATTATGTGCAGATAAAATGCCAGACTTAACTGAATTTTCACATTTCTAAAATTTACTTTCATAGCCTATTTTATACAAAATTCTCATATGCCTTCTTTGCCTATCAGTGCTGTCTGGTGTTCATTGTGAAATCATTCAAAATACGTGAACCAACAGATAGTTGCATGTTATGGATAATTATCCAGCATGCAGGGGCTTTTAAAAATATTATTCAAAATGTCTTGATTTAGTAATCAACATATCTAATTTTAATTCATATCAGAATAGCTTTGAGAGATGTGCCTACACAGAACAGATGTTCTTCTCTGATAAAGGAACTATTGTTATAGAACACATTTGTTGCTACTAGTAAAACATCTACACAATCAGGACATATTTAAATTCAATAGTATTAGAGTATCCCTATAATTCCAACTGAGCCTAAGTTTCATTACAGCCTAACACAACTTTGGAGAGCCTTTTGGGTCCCTCAGAGTATTAAAATGTTTTTTAAGTCACTGTGTTCTGAAAAGTCAGAGTTAATTCCTCCACTGCATGTCATTTCGTATGCTGTTTCCTAGGCTTTGTCTATTGCATTTTGCCATGCGACCTGAAATATTTTTTTAGCGGTGTAAAGGTATTTATGGAAGATCTTTTTCACTCCTTCCCAAGACTAACATAAAAGAGGGGTGAGATAAGAATATTATTTAAATATAGCAAAATCCAAATTTGTGTCTCTCTGACATGTCAGAGAGTGTGCAAGTGCACAAAAAGCAAAAGTGCAAGTGCAAGGGTATCAAGTGCACAAAAGCAAAACATAGGTTGACATCATCTTTTCTTTACTGTCCTAAAAATTGGTGGGAGCTTGAGTTTCTTGTTTTGGGATAAAATAATGTTTGCTGATCTGGGTTCATTTATTTGTAACTTGGTAGCATACAAGAATTGCTAACAGATGAAAGATACCATTTCCTGTGATGTTCAATTAAAGATGCCTTCTTTTTTCCCCTCAATATTTAAGGTGATCCTTCTCCTGCTTTTCATTTGCACCTTGTGTGAACTGCTACTCTGTTATTAACTCTAATTTCTTCTTCGGAGCTGTCAGATCCTGTTTTTGACACCTATTATAAACTTCCTGTCTCTTTCCACAATCTGTCTTCATTCATTTTTTCTCAAATATGTTTCTTTTTAAAACTTTTTTCATATTTGCTGTATAACCCTCTTCTAGTCTCTATTCTTCTTACAAAATCTCCAGGTTACTATGATTCCTTTTTCTCCAGTATTGCTGTGATTTTTCTCATTTTATACTGTCATCATCATTATCTAACTTTCCAGCTACGTGTCTAGATGTATTCTTCATGTCACTCAAATATACAACTCCTAATGAACGAGACCCAATATCATTTTATGCAGCAGTCATTACAAAATGTACCATGTGGCTTTTTAGAAAGATCTTTCTATCCTTTTGTATCCAAGGAAGCTCCATCACTTTATGTGGTAAAATAAAACAAAGAATCTCTTCACTTTCTGTACCTTTAAATATTGTGATTTTTACCTATTATTACAAGATTTTCTTTAAATTCAGTTGTCTACAGTTAACAAACCTAAAAGATTTGCTTGTAAATGAGAAAATGGGTATATCCAGTCAAGTTTTTCCAATGTTCTGTCATTTTACAACCTCATTTTAACTCTGCTGATAGCTGCAAATTGAAAGTAGAGCCAAGAAAGATAAATAAAAGACCAGAAATCTGGCATCATTGGAGTCCCCACATAAAGGTATTGAGTCACAAACCAAGGGATCTTGTTTGAGATTTGCATACCAGAGACTAGGGATCCCTCCACAGCTTAACCATACTAAAAATGGCAATATTAGTAAGAAGCATAGACATGTACCCTGTACCCTTTTTATGAAGACATCCTATTGGGACAGGTATGAAAATCTGCCTATGCCCCTCCTGGGATTGCCTACATAGGCTCCACAGCCTGCACATTTCTCCCCATTGGCAGAGATGGAACAGGACCCTACATGCACCAAGTCTGCACAGAGTGGTAATTTTTAAATGAGGTGCTAAATGTACTCAGAGAGGTCACTTTTAGATAAGCCATTCTGCAGACAGCTGGAAAGGATGTACTGTAAACTGGAGGAACCTGCACCTGAGTTTTTTTCCAAGAAACGGGTCTCCTTCCACCATCATATTCATATTGGTTTTTCTAAAAGAATACTAGTGTTAAAAGATATGCATATGCATAACTCCTTAGAAGTATTGGTATGTCTTACAGAAGGGAGCAGCAGATTGAGGGAGAAATCACACTCAGTCCAGTGGATGCTGCTTCTATAAATCTGAAGGAAAACCTTAACTTGGTGGTTGCACCCTTTCACAGCTGAAGAGAGCCTTTTGATGACATTGCACACCAGAGAGAAACCTACCAGCCTTCAAAGCTACATATTGTACTACCAAACTTTCGTCAGCTGACTTTATGCTAAGTTGTATCATTTATATAAAGTGGCTGACTACAGTGACATGGCATACTCAAAATTAGATAAAACTGTTGTTTTCAGGAATTAAAAACAGAATGACATATTTAAGAACATACCATTAGCTTGGCACTACAAAAGTTATAGATCCATAAACTAGACTGAGCATCATATTAAAGGTAAAGAATTAAGACATATTTCTCAATTCAGCTAAAATATCTGCAGATTCTATGAGAAAAATTAAAGACAGCACTGCTTGTTTTAGGAAGTCTACGTAGCACATTAATGGATTTTCTTTTTTTTCTAATTCACACTGCATTCTCAAATTCATAACCTTAATCATATAAAAGCAGAGGACAAAATTAATCTATAAGAAACAGAAAGTCAGTAGCCAGGGATGTGAATCCATCTTCGAGACTTTTCCCCATGTGTTCTCGTATTGCTACATATACTGAAATGTGCACTGAAATGTGGACACTGAGCTTAATTACATGTTTGCTCTGAAGGAAACACTTATGCTCAGAACTTACAGAGAAAAAAAAGTAAATTACTTCTAGTGCCATTTTCTTCTGAAACATTTGATATCTCTGAATATTAGATACTGAAGTGAATAAGAGAATCATCAAAGAGTCATGTGAATATGCAGTACTGCAAGCTTACGCATACTTACACTAAAATCCCAGAGAGTAGCAAAGTTCATAGCACTTGCTTCTTCAGCTCTTGGGACAGTTTTTCTAGGTAAAGAGCCATATGGCTTCCCCATCAAAGCCTGGAACCAAAAAATTAGAGCAATTTACATTTTAAAGCAAAATACCAAGAAAGAGAAGGGACAGTTATCCCACTGCTGCTCAGCCACAGAACAAGTCCTCACAGGGTCCTTTCCAGGCTTTACCCTGAAAACTGTTGAGGATCTTTTCTGTTTTGGCTTCAGTGGAAGACGTATCATGCTATTGAAATGTTGAACTAGAAAACTCTTTGAAATTTCTACTTGACCTTTTCCCATCCACTTACTAGAAGACAAGAGGATGTGGAATACTGAAATCAGGGAGATGGCAGAATACTTTCAATTCCATATAAATCTTCTTTTTAGGAAGACAATACGGTGCCTTAAATGAACTAGAAAAATATTACATTTCACAGAAGTAATTTCTGCCTGAATTACATCTGCCCTGAGCAGCACTATTAACTGATGCTGCACACAGTGCAAAACATGAGGGGTCTCTCATGACTTTATAGGCCTGCTGGACTTTATCAACATGTGAGTATTAAGGGAGCTAAAAAGGAGTCATGGTGCCTCAGAGGCCTGGAATGCATCTTTCTATTCAAATGCACATTTTAGTCAAGATATTCTACTTGTCAGGTCTTAGTCTCAGTTCCTCTTCTTTTCTCCATAGAAAAAAAAAGTTTAGCACAATCCTAGACTATGCGAAAACACTTTCAGAACATGTCTATTTCAAGACACTTCTCTGTAGAGAAAACCGTCCCCAAAGAAACTACATCTTTAAAGGCTTAGTACAAATTAATAGTTTTAAATGGAACATAAAGAGATGAAAATTTTATTTAAAGGTCCAGTCTTATGAAATCTCACTGCAAAGACAGAAATTCACATAGCAATTCTCAATGATAATTTAAAAGATTCCCACCTCAGGGATCATTACAAGTCCAAAGGTCAGTCCAAAGAGAATCATGTTTATTCCATACATCCAGCGCAAGAATATGAAATAAGATGCTACTGATGAGCCAAAGTGACCTATGAAAATATGAGAAGTAAAAAAAAGGCCAAATAGATCAGGTGTTTTATGTTATTTTACCTCAGGATGAAGACACTAAGAGTTCATTTAAAATAAATAAAATCAGGGGAGGCTTTTAATTTGCTTTATTACAATAATTCTAATTTTTTTTTATAAGGTAGACCTTATAGCAGCCCTCTCAGTACCTAAAGGGGGCCTGCAAGAAAGCTGGAGAGGGACTTTTTACAAGGGCAGGTAGTGACAGGACGAGGGGTAATCACTTTAAACTGACATAGAGGAAATTTAGATTAGACAGTAGGAAGAAGTTCTTTACTGTGAGGGTAGTGAGGCACTGGAAGAGAAGCTGTGGCTGGCCCATCCTTGGCAGTGCTCAAGGACAGGTTGGATGCGGCTTTGGGAAACTTGGTCTAGTAGAAGGTGTCCCTGCTCATGGAATGGGTGTTGAAACTAGATGGTATTTAAGGTCCCTGCCAACCAAAACCATGCTATGATTCTATAACTCTAAATCACAATGCACAGACTGTACATGGACTTTACTCTTTTTCATCAATGAGTCAAGAACAACCTCTGACAAGTGAAAAGGTTACCCGAGGATGAGGATAATTTAGCTGTGGTTGCCCTTAACTACATTTCCAGACTGAGCAGGTCCAAAAAGGGGGCAAGAGGGAACATGATAAAAATCAGCTTGCACCAGCTGTAAAAAAAAACAGTCCAAGTTTCACAAGTGTTTTGAGTTCACTCTGTGGTGCAATATGTTGCAATTATGAATGGAAGAGTAATACTTTAAAGTAGTCTTTAGCCATCTTTTCCTGCATCAAGAACTTCATCATACTATGCATTGGCATGCAGATTGTCATGCACAGTATAAATTTCAGCAGTGCAATGAAGAGGTTCTCCCTGTCCAAACCCAGAAATGTGTGTTTTCCATAAAGTCCTGTTGCAGATATTCCTGAATATTTATTCTATAAGGAAAATAAGCATCTATTTTCTAAATATAAATACTTAATCTACTTATCTACTTCTATCTCTCTTAAACATCAATAATAGATTTATCTACTGCCAACACAAAGATTGCTGCCTGTTGTCTGAAGCAGGGCTCGCTGTGCTAGAAAGGACCCTAATTTTCAAGCAGGAAGCCTACCTGAGACAGTCTAGAAATTCATGCTGATACCTGGCCTTTCTAGATACCTGGTGGCCTGAAAGAGTCAAGACCAAACCAAAGAGGGCTGTAAAAAGAAGGGTCCTATTTGTTAAAGTGGGGAGCATTATGAAACTAAGCAGATGTTACAGATGAGTTTTGTTGCTAGGGCTTAAATGGAGCTAGCACTTTCCTTTTTTCTTGTTTTGATTATTCCATTAATTTATTCTTTTATTTATTATAAGAAATTGTTGATTATAATTATCACATACAGAAAAACTCAATAATTTTAGTATCTAAACACTGACAGTCCCCCTGCTGCCAGTTCAGAGGCCCATCATAAACAATCCTTATATAAAGTCCAAATGTGTGATTAATGCACGTTTGTAGTTTAGGACACTGTATGAAAAGCTTAAAACAGAGGTCTGTCTTCTCTGCCAAAATTAATAATGAATAATATTTTTTTCCTATATTCTTCTGTAACACATCCAAGGTGTAGTAGAGTGACTGTTGAATTACTTGACTTTATGTGGTCAAGATGGTTTTGTATGTCTACAAGTGGCCTTGAAATAAAATCAGAATTATTTCTTCAAAGCAGACAGGAACGCTTAAGATTTCCCTGTAGCATTAGCTGGTTTCTTTCATAGATTATTCAGACCTATCCTAAAGGAGCCCTTTGTTTATCAAAAGTACCTTTTTGAAGTCTGCTTAAATTTCTCCATCAAGCTGAAACTATGATAAGAAAAAAACCCTCAGTAAAACTTGTGTCTTGTACCTTAGGAGTTCCCAAGCATACCAGTGTAACTCTAAGATACAGAGAATTTGCTCAATATGAAGCATTTTCTTTCCAGGTCTTTCTAGTGTGTAAGTAACGGCTCAAGGAACTTTTTGGTTCAGTAGCACTGGCAGGCACAGGTGTGTCACCTTTCCCAGTCCAACACATTCTTCATTTAACCTCTTTCCCTAAAGGTAAAGTGTATCTATTGACTTCATGTGAATTCAGCCCTTCTGTTGTTCTCATTAAGTGTGTTTATTTCAACATTGCTTTTCCCTTTAGGTTTCCTGCCTCAGTTAGGCAGTGGTAGGGCGGCACAGCTACTGATTTTCTTCAGTCTGTGTGCAAGAAAACTTTCTATGTCATCTATCATTGTTTTACCAATACAGTATTTTTTAAAAAGTCGAAGAAACCTTACACAGTAGCTATCTAACTGATCCACTATCCAGGACCTTAATTCACTTTTCATTTGCAACCTGTCTACTACCCTGGCTAATTTTGAAAATGGATCAATGCCCACCGGCACTACATAAGTATAAGCATCAGAGTTTTTTTTTAAAAAAAAGCCTCTAGTACATGCTAACTCCTGAGCTGTACCAAAAAGACAGATCATTCTATTAATATATGGCTTGATCTCCTTCACTTTGTTGATCCTCTAGATTTCAAAGTAGGTATCAGTCATGCTTGGTTGGTCATATGTAGTTTTTTAGAAGGACTGAAGGATAAATAAGTGTTTCTCAGTGGTTAGAAAATGATATTTACTTCACCTATTTCTACTGCAAACAGGTACTGTCTTTTGCTTGGGATTTCTTAATAAAGAGCTCACTTTGACATCAGAAAATGCAAATTGTCTTCACGTGAGAGCGTAGACATGACTCATGCTGAAAAGTTTACTGGTTGGAAGCTAACAACTCTAAAGGTTTGCTGAGCATAAAATATTCCCTCACATAAAGGTATTTAGCCAAATGAAAATGTTTTCTGTACAGAATAGTCTGCATATAACTGTCAGGTTCTTGTTCTATTCATGCTCTCACTGCTTACACTTTTTTTTAAGCTAGGATCACACAAGGTTCAAACAGAACTCTCATAAATTCCTACATCTCTTTCAGGTGCTATTGACATTACTTCTTCTTATACCCTGCAAATACTTACGCTTCTGTGCATAGTGCCTGCCTCTGGAAAGAAAATAACTTACAGCATAGTGTTAGCAGTGATCATCAAGGATTATATAAGTTTCATTTCTAGTTTCTTTGGGTTAAGAGACTGCTTATAGAACTATAATCCCAGCTGTTGGAAGAAGTAGGAGCTACCCATGAACATTTCTTTTTCAAACATATTTACCTGGTGAATGAAATATATCAGACACTTACCTGTGTGTATGCATGTGTTCTGGTGGAAAAATTATCAAAAAAGAAATATTAGTTTAAAAATGCTAACCTGTGTAGTGACAGGGAAAGCAGTCATGCAGGCCCAACTCTATAGTGGAGAACTGAGCTAGCATATTTGCTACCATCAGAATTCCAAGAACGATCCAAACAACCTACTTTACCTGTCACAATCTGATGTCATCTGTTGCTTGTTTCACTCTACTGTCTCCTTTAAAACTGAACTGTCATGTAGAAAATACTCCCTCAGATTTCCTTCATACAGCCACATTTTGCTACATGAAACTGCAGTCCATGGGAACTGACATGGGTACGGACACATCACAAACAATGTTATCCAACAACAGTAACTATAAAAGTATTGATCCTGGTGTCCAAGCCTAGCATTGAACCATTTTCTTCAATCACTCCTCACTATTTTGGGTAGACTGAAGCATCCAGTGGTTACATGCAAGGTGTTACCTCTCCCAACAAGATTCTTTTAAGGTGTTCAATGTTCTGCATTTAGCAAGTCTTATGTAAAGTCTTAAGCAACCAAAAATATTTTTCTGCTAAATTCTTTATAAGCAGTATCAGGCACATTCTGTTCACTTTCTGATGTCATGTGTTTAATTTAGTACTGTTATTGTTATTTTACAAGGGTTTGAACTAAGCCCCAACATGCCTCTCCTTGCAGAGTTACCACTGCTTCTTTAACACAACTGCATGTCTGAAGAAAGTAATTGTTAAACACATTTCGTTCCCGGGAGTTCACACACACAAGCTTGAAGCTGAGCGTTGAAAAGGTGGCTGCTCCTCCTATCTGTTAGGTATTTGATCTCTGATCAAATCTGGAGATTTTGATCAGAGATTGGTATAAAAATGGTTTTACAAATGATCACATAGTGACTCTGCCAACCTGAAATTTTGGGAATGCAGGGTAATCCTTGACTCAGCACCAAGAGTTTGTTAAATGCCAAGAAACAGAGGATTACTCTTTCCCTTTTAATAAACATGCAATACATGCACCGCCTACGTATAAATTCAGATGACACTTGATTTTCTAGAAGAAGTTGAAGCAGTAGTTTTTTAGCCTCTGTGACTCAATGTATCTTAATCTTTACTTTCCCTTACACACAGACTATACTTTTTCCATTTAAGTTTCCCATAATTCTCCTTGTTTAATACCTAAATCCCCTTTTTTTTCCTTGGCAGCTTTATCAGTGTCATCATTAAGATGACCTTGATCTTAGTACTACAAACGTATTAATATGAGGTACATCCTGAGAGCTACTGCTTGGATTAACCAGAATCAAGTAAATTGTGACTGCAAACTCTTTTCCTCAGCAATATTTCACAGCTCCTCCCTTGAAATAAAGCCTTATTCTAGACTATACTTTCCGACCAAAGTTCAGCGGATGAAAAATAAAAATAAGTAGAAAAAGAATAAACAATCTCACCTGTTGAGATTATTGAAAGTTGCTATCCCACTGCCATTTGGGGACCTTCCAGGTAACAGTAAAACTGTTGCTCATTTAAATGAAAAACTAAATAGATATAAAAGCAAGACTGGAAAAATTACCCTGTTCTATTTTTTTGCATTCTGATTTTACAGGGAAACAAATGTATCTGTTGGAAGTTACTACTAGCAGAACAGCTTGTGCCATGACTACTCCCTTGCAGACACTTGCAGAAATGTTGTTCTCACAAATCCTCGAGATGTCTGTTGTATCTCCAGACCAGTAAGAGACCATGTATATCTAACTGCCGAGATTGATTTTAACTACACGCACACAGCAGCTTCTTTCTAAACTCTGCCTCAAGTGAGTAGATAATTTGTTGAGGAGTCCATACACCATATGTTTCAGGACATTATGCAAGTTCTTCTCAAGGGCTATTTTGCAGTCAAAACAGCACAAAATTCACAGTTTATCATTTTCCTGTTATTCTGCTGTTCTGGTTATTGACTTTTGATGCAAACCGCAACTTCTTCCAAAGGCAACTTCTCTAAAATCAGTTTGCATCACACTTTCATCTGCATTTCATCAGTGGCAAGCTTCACTCGGGTACCTGTGTAATTAAGCTAATCTCCTTCAAAGAAAGGTCTGAATTTTAAATGCATCACTGGAACTTAAACACAAAACTGACATGCCAAAAACCTACTCTCAAACATAAACATAGTACTAAGTACCCTGGGTGCTTTTATATTTATGCTTAATACATGGGGACATACAAGACCACTGTTGTTTTCTCTGTATTGTATTATATGGTTGAAAATGAGAGCAATAATGCCAAAATACCATTTGCATAAGGCTCAAGATGATGAAAAAATATCACAGAAATAATTATAGTATAAATGCACACAAAATAAAATGAAGGTAGGCAATATCTAAATCCTACTTCCATTTTCAGGGATTAACTTCATCACTGGCTGCTAAACTGTATTCAAGATTTTTATCTGTAAATTGATAAACATTCTCTCAAGGAAATTTTCAACTAGCTATAATATCCAGCTCAATAAATGTTAAGAAAAATTAAATACTCATTGAGCTTATACTATACATTCAATACAGACCTTTATTTCTAAAGTATTGATAAGTAACTTACCATTTTTACATGCATCAGGAATATGATCCTAGATACTATTCTTTATTACCATCCTTAAGTACTTACTTTCAATTTCCTTAATTTTCATTTCCCAGGGTATGCAGGCTGTCTTAAAATTCTCAAAATCTCTCTGAAATTTCATCCACTTCTGAAATGGGTCACAGATAGAAAAGACGACCATTATCTCAGTTCCCAGATGCTGTTTCCCTTGAGATAACGTAACCCCTTAATCATTCACAATATCCTTTGACAGAGCCCACTGCAATAGAAGCGCTAGCTTATGAAGAACCATCTTCTTTCGTTTGTTCTGAATATGTCTCCTACAGGCTTTGTGTGAATCCCTCCCTCTTCCACAAGAAAAATGATTAAATAACCTCTACTTTTCATTCCATTCTTTTTTTTTTTTTTTAAGAATTGTTTCTGAGAATTTAATTTATTTCCTGTGCTATTCAAAATTCAGATCTGGAGCTCAAACTGTGTGGTTTAATTACAATTATTCTACACAATAATTTATCTATTAGATAAGTGTAACTTCTGTAATAGAGCTTCTTGTGCCCAGCTGAGTTTGAAAGCCTCACTATTTTTTGTGAACATTAATGTTTATGAGATGTGACTCAGCAGATGCTTGAGTCTGTGATGTTTGCAGAAAGTCCAGTCTAACTAAGGGTAAACCTCTCTGTAGCTAGTAACCTTACCAAATATTCTTAGCATCATTCTACATAAGCATTTTAGTTTGGGGCAAGAGTGTGCTTTTGAAGCAAATCTCCCAAACCATCCTGATTTACCACACTTAGATTTGCATTGTATAGCAGTGTTAGAGCATAAAACTAAGTCAAAAGATGTACTTGAGGACCACCTTAATCCACATCCACTGCTAGTGGGTATTTATTGTTTGAGACCACAAAGGACTTATCTGTAAGAGAGACCTGCCAGAATACATATCGTGCAAACATTGGATCCTCGGCAACCGCTGTTCAGCCTTTCAGTCACAATCCTACAGAGCCATATTACTTCCTAGAATATATGTAGCCCTGGAGCCTTAGCTCAGTGGAGATGCCTACAGCACTTTTGCTGTAGGGCAAAAAGACACAATAAGAAGGTTGTCCCAAGGGAGAGACTGAGCTTTGGATTTAACCCACTCAAAAAAAAACAATATATATCAAGAGAAATTCACAAGATATTAAACTCTTGCAAATTATTCTAAAATCAAGCCTCAATCAAATAGTGAGTTTGCATTAGAAATATTTTCATGCAAGAGCAGTGGAAATAAAAGTGTCAAAATGCAAAGAAAGACAAGGAATTCTGTTTATGTAGGTGGGTATATATGGCAATAATGGACAAAAGGCTCCCCATTTGCATTACATGCAGTTAGTGAAATAATAAATTTACCTTGGTCATCATCACTTTGTATGCATAGAATTTTTTTCCTTTTCCTTTTCCAAGAGCACCTTCAAACTTTTCAACAAAAAGCTGGGCTTCCCTGGAAAATGAAACCAAAAGGAAGATATAGATGATGCTACGGTAAATTTCATATTGTCTCTGATGCATCAATGTAATTTTTTATGTTCTAACTCCTCAAAGAGTTTTGTAAAATTTTATTCCCTTAGTAATGTTTGCAAAGAACAAGGCTGAGATTTTGTATTTCACAGAAGAATTATATGTAGTGCAAACAGAACACGCAACTTCAGTAATCTGCTCTCAAACAAATTCATTTGGACCTCTGAGAATTGCTTACATCCAGTTAACATTGTCAAATACTTTTAGTCATAGTGACTTTCTTTTGCGGTTCAGCTGCTGCTCATATGTGCCACTCACAAACTATTATTCCTCCTGCTTCCACCTAATATAAATCGTTGTTGGGCTATCTAAGCAAAATTTATTTTCAGTTTTTATTTTGGAAATATGTATACATTAAGGCCTTGGTTCCTGTCCGTTTCACCTTCTCAAGGCTAGACTTAATTCAATTCTTCAGTATTTATGCATATATCATTTCTAATTGCACCATTCTTAGAATAATTTTATAGAAGTGTTGCTTCAGTGGTCCCCAAAAGACTAAAATTTTGCTTATAAGCATATGGAAGTTGAATAATACCATGGTGCTACAAACATGAAATGAAGATTTTAAAATTGTTTTAAAAGGCATAATGGCTGTGAATTAAAACAATTTCATCTAATTTTTATCTGTAAATTTGACTATCATAGAATCATAGAATATTTAGGGTTGGAAAGGACCTTAAGATCATCTAGTTCCATCCTCCCTGCCATAGGCAGGGACACCTCACACTAAACCATGCCACTCAAGACTCTGTCTGACCTGGCCTTGAACACTGCCAGGGACCGAGCATTTACCACTTTTTTAGGCAACCTATTCCAGTGCCTCACCATCCTCACAGTAAAGAACTTCTTCCTTATATCTAATGTTGTCTCTATTGAGAAAATGTGCCCTAAAGGTTAAATGTCCTAACCTAAAACACTCAAAAATAGAGTAAGAACTCTTAGCTGTCAATATATGCACAAAAGTGTATTACTATCCTGTCACCACACTAGATGGCTGCAAAGCTTTGTATATTATATTAGGTATAACACTAAACACTTGAGAAAAGACAGACTATTGGGAAAATGTTGATGCACAACTCTCCAGAAGTGCTACAGATAAATTCACTGAGTAAAATAAATTCCATTCTTATATCTTCTGTTCAGATATTTTATGCAAGCAAGCAAAAATATTTTGTTAAGCTGCAAAATCTGACAATGGCATTGTCAGAATGGTTGCGTAGTTATGATAAAGGAGAATTAAAATTATGTATGAAGAAGGCTATTACCTGTGTCATAATTTCCCTTAACTCATAGTTAAAAATCTTAACTATGATTTTTTTAAAAGATGGTTAAAAATCATCTTTTAAAATACTGTGTATTTTTAGTAACTAGAAATACTTGAGGCGATCTTCATACTACCATTTGAAGACCTACCAAACTCTTTCCCCACTAGACACCCACTGCACCAGTCTCTTTCGCTCACAGTAACAAGGCTCCAAATGGCTTTTTGTTTCTACACTTCCCAAGACTGCAAAATTGAGCTACTGTATTTAGCTTTCACTCTTCGAGAGCTTTCCACACTTGACAGCCCTCTGAGCACTCTCACCTTCCAAGTGCTCACACCTAAACCCAGATGGTGAGGCATTAGGATCAGTGCCAGTTAACCTGACCTCCCCAGGAGTTCAGCATGCATTTTCCCAGCACCTGAGATTCCCTTTCCTTCTTTAAAGACAGAGGTTGGCAGAAGCAAAAACTACACACAACGAAATGTATCCCAATCCAATCACTCTTTTTTTTTTTTTTTTTTCCTGTGGTATAAGGCAAATTCAGATTTTTTTTTTTTTTTAAAAACACCCAGCCACTACCCCAGCCACGCATTACACCTATTCACCACTTCTTCAAAGTGTTCCTCAGGGACCCAGTCAGTGTCTTTTTAATGCTCTAGATCCCTTATTCGCAGTTCTGCTTTTCTGGTTCATATTTGTGTTCTGGATTTTGGAGTCTGATCTTTCTGTACTTTAGCTAACTTTGTCACTGACTGAGCCTTCCTTATTTTCCATAAATTGAGCCTTTGAAAGATTTTCTGGCTCAGCACTCACATCTCATTCTTCCATTCTGATTCTCAAAATAAAATTCAACTTTAAATTTCAGCCCCCCTCAAATAAGTCAGAGGAAACAGACTCTTCCAGTGCCCAAGAGTCCCTTTTAAATCCATGTCCTCGGGAATTAAAATCTTGTTGCACTGTCAGGAGATATGAGGCAGTCCTAGCAGCAGATGGCAGCTTCCTCATAAACTCTGCACTCAGTGCTGGAGCAATACCATAAAAGCAGCCAGAATCAATAAACTGGAAATGTACCTGCTTCCCAAGGCAGCATATTATATTCTGGATTTAAGAGGAAAACTTCCCACTACCACTTCTATCACTAGGTAATTCAAGCACTTTAGCTTGTTTATGAAAAATTACTGAAATGAAAGCCTCCAGAGCTGCAGAAAACCTCTGCTTTCGGTCACTAATCACTTGATGTTACACGGCAGAATATGAGGATTTCAAATCACAGGGATTTTTGTTTGGCTGGTTTTGGGGGTTTGTTTTGTCATTTTGTTTGTTGTTGCTTTGGTTTTGTTTCTTTTTTTTACAGTAGAAGTAAATTGGAAATCTAAGGGATAGTATGAAAATAATCATTAGCATAAAAAATCCTCTGTAGCAGATATGAACATATTTTGCACCTATAGCTGAACACAGAAATTCTCCACAAACATACTCTGCTATAAAATTAAGCCAAAACAGAGCAAAATGGAACTTTCTACACTGGAAAACATAGAAAAATTTATTTCTAACTCTTAATCCAAGGCTTCTGTTCATTTGTTCGAAATGTCTTTTCACAAAGTTTTTTGCAAAAAGCAGTATTTCTTCTTCCTCTCTACCTCCTGGACTCTCCATCAAGCAACCTTTCACTTCACCACTTTTAGCACTATTTAAGACTTTTCTCAACGACAAACCAAAACATTGCTTTTTGAACAAGGTGATCTGGATCTCCAGGTTTAATGCTGCTAACCCTCCTGAATGCTTCCCTGAGTCTTCTTTTGCCAGTGGCTAAGGTTTCCTTTCTCCCTGAATCTCTTCTTCCTCAACACGGCCTGCTACAATGTGTGCTGGGTACAGAACTGTTATAAACTGCCCCTAAATGTTACTGCTTTACAATCTGTTTTTCTCAGATTTTCACTTCATTGGTCTTCATTGGACTGAGTTCATCATTGCAGCACAGACAAACCAGACAATGATCTGAAACTGATACTACCCAGCTGACTGAGTTACATATGCAAGATCAGAGCACAAAACCAGTTGGATCCATGCATGCACAATATTTGTGAAGCTACTTTAATGTTTCGTGAAAAAAGTATGAAGCAACCCCTTTCATTTTTTTCAGATATGGCTTTCCAGTGCTTATAAATTTGTTCTATAAAATTGGACTTGTAGTATTATTTAGTTTTACATTTATATTGTATTTATGTTCTAGTCTAGTTACAATATACTGTGGGGTTTTGACTAATTGCATTTTTTACAATAAAGCGTATTTTAAACATGCATTAGCTTTCAAAAATGCATTAAAACCTGCCTATTAATATTTCCCTTTTTTGTGAAGTAATAGCCAAAATCATCACATAATAATGCAAAAATCATTGCATAGTTAATAAAAAGTAACACGTTATTTGGCCCAAATGGTGTGATGAATGGAATTAAATCCAGTTGGCAGATGGTCACAAGTGGTGTTCCCCAAGGCTCAGTACTGGGACCAGTTCTATTGAAAATATTTTTAGCAATGCTCTGGACAAGAGGACCGAGTACATGCTCAGTAAATTTACATGCTGGGAGTGGTGGCTGTTGGAGGTTGATCTGCTGGAGGAGAGGAAGGCTCTGCAGAGGGATTTGGACAGGCTGGATCAATGGGCTGTGGCCAGTGGTATGAGTTACAACAAGGCAAAGTGCTGGCTACTGCACTTGGGCCACAACAACCCCACGCAAAGCTACAGGCTTGGGAAGAATGGCTGGAAAGCTGCTCAAAGGAAAAGGACCTGGGGGTGTTAACTGATAGAGCTGAACATGATCCAGCTTGCGCCCAGGCAGCCAAGAAGGCAAATGGCATCCTGGCCTGTATCAGCAATAGTGTGGCCAGCATGGCCAGGGCAGTGATCATCCCCCTGTACTTGGCACTGATGAGGCTACAGCTCGAATCCTGCGTTCAGTTCTGGGCCCCTCACTAGAACAGAGACATTGAGATGCTGGAGAGGGTCCAGAGAAGGGCAATGAAGCTGGTGAAGGGTTTGGAGAACAAGTCTGATGAGGAACAGCTGAGGGAACTGGGGGTGTTGTCTGGAGAAGAGGAGGCTCAGGGGGACAGTACTGCTCTCTACAACTACTTGAAAGGAGATTGTCCTGATGCAGATGTTTGTCTCTTCTTCCGAGTTACAAGTGACAGGACAAGAGCAAACGGCCTCAAGTTGTGCCAGGGGAGGTTTAGATTGGATATTATGAAAAACTTCTTCACCAGGAGGGTTGTCCAGCATTGGTACAGGCTGCCCAGAGAAGTGGCTGAGTGACCATCCCTAAAGGAACTTAAAAGATGTGTGGATGTGGTGTTTAGGGATGTAGCTTAGTGGTGGACTTGGCAGTGTTAGGTTACAGGCTAGGCTAGATAATCTTATGGATCCTTTCAAACCTAAATGGTTCTACGATTCTGTGATTATTATGCAGTTCAAAGAAATTATTTTTAAAAAAGCATTTTGTGAAAGAAAAGAGTGTAAGCCTTCTTCCACTCTTGGAACAAATGACATCAAGTTACATCTGATGTTTTACAAGCACCTTTTCTTTGGATGTGCAGTGGATTTTACCAGTTAACATTCTAAATAGCATTTCCATACCATTCATTTAGAAAGTGTAAGTCTTACAAGGGAAACCCACCACGTGAAAATGTACAGAGGAGTTATTAAGTGCCCCACAGCAGCCTGTTAACTGTATTCATGAAGATTTGCATGACTTAAAGATCTTACTTAATTGGTAGTTAAATGCAAATCTCAATAACAACTTGATCCTGAAATGAAAAAGTCCCCCCAGAGTTCAGAAATACCCGAAAAGCAAATTCACTGCAGAAGCAGAGCTTGAAAAAGGGCCTACGGGTAATGAGGCAGTAACATGTGCAGTTACGTGCAAGGAAGGAATACAGAAACCATAACTACCAGGTAATGCTGAGCCATCAAACAGAACACGTTTTCCCTCACACCCTCAGCTTTTCTTCCCTCACCAGCTCTGCAGCAGTTTAGTCCCACTGTGTTACTCCTGACCCCTGATTTGTAGGGTAAGGAGACCTTTCCCTGACTTCTTAAACTTCCTGGATTTAAAAGTTCAGGAACAACTTGGCATGATTCAGCCAAGGAACAGGCTTACAATCTCCTTTCAGTGTCTGTCACACGTGGTTTTTTTGATTAAATATAATTCAACATGTTACTTAATTCAGGTTTCTAACTTGAATTCTAAACTACCTCCCTGAAAGACCTCTGTTTGTACATGCCTGCAGACTTTTGACACACTTTATCCTTTCCTCCATTTCTCCATTTAAAAATAAAATGTGAAGACAGGAAGAATGATCAAGTGATAAAAAGTAGTTCTGAACCCACAGAACTGTTTTAGAAATCACAACAACCAAAACCACATACATGTCTATGCGTACCTATTTGGAAGTAATGAAACTTCACTAACATGAGGACGTGTCAAAACCAACACAGAGCGACAAAACTGAGCTTTGTAATCACTGGTATCATGTGTTATAGGTAAATTATCTATATCACAAGACAGGCCAAAGTGTGCCCTGTTAGCTAACCGTGAATTTAAAGAAGCTTCTGAGAAACCTTATTAATTGAATTACAGACACAAGGAACTAATAAATGTTGCATGGGGTCAGGCATTATTGTCACAGAGAAGGCAGAGTTAATTATTAATACCAGGTGTGGAGTTACAGCTCCCAAAGTGTTAGGTGTACAGTGCTATGGGCACTTCAGTGTTGCAGAGGGAAGATGCATTACAGCTCTTAGAGGTTGTTGCTAATGAATAGAATTCAAGTGGATTGCTCACATTTTTCAGTAACAGTTCAGGAAGGTTTCAGTCTCCACGATCCAAAAACTCATTTAAAAGAAATGTCTTATTAATATCGATTACCCAGGACTTCTCCAACTCTTAAAAAGATTGGCTAAAAACTGACTGCAAAACAACTGTTGGCAGGCACAGCTCACTTGAAAAGCAATTCAGTGATAGTAATGGGCAAATTATGGTGTTATTTAATACCCAGCTGGCCTCCAGAACATCCAGTATGTCCATAGTAAGAGAGATAAAATACTGATTCACTGTAATACAAAGAGGGCATCCAAAGATGAGAAATTTCCACCATCCCACACATGTACCTTATGTATCATTGGGTTTTGTATATATACTTTAAAATATTTCTTTTCCAATTCATCTGTTTTGATGGGTAATCTTAAGTCATGTAATGAAATAAATGATGCTAAGAAGTACTGAAAAATTGCACACTATATTCTCTCCCTGGCAGATGAAGCGAAGACTACTCTGCTCTTTACTCTTTTTCTTAGAAAAAGCCAAAAAGTTGTCATGGCTCTCTTTAAATCTGTATTTAATTGGAAGTCCTTTAGAAAGCCTAAGCTTGATATTTGACTGCCTTTTTAATTTTTATATTGTCATTTTACTTGTTGTGATAGTTTGTTAACTGGCTTTAAAGTAAGACCACTATTGGTACATTTCTGGACTTGTGTTCAAGTCTCTGATTATATGGTAACATAACAGGCTTTGCTGGTGGATATAAACTACATAGTTGTTAATAGCGTTTGCTATTCTATAGCACAAAACTTTGGCTATCCAATCAGGTACACGCACTAACAAGGGGAGTGAAATATGCATAGCAGAGCCAAACACAGTAGCACAGCTTTTAAACCTTTCCTTTCTTTCACACCTGTGCAAAACCCGACCAAGAGAATGAACAGACAGGGATGCAGTCCCCAAAAATCAAACCCTCAGAGGTAAATTAGGATATCTTTCCCTGGAGGTTTTCCAATTTCAACAGTTGAAGCAGTGCCCATGAGTTTTATTTTTTGTGCCTTTTTGTAATCCAAAAATATTTTCAACAGTTTACTCCCCATTTTAAATCTCAACGTTGTAAGTAATGATTGATAGTCATTATCATCTAATGGATCTTCAGGTTATTTTGTCCTGGCCAAAAGGTTGCCTGAGTAGGCAGCATCAAGAGGAAAAATTATCTCCCATTGAAAAGACACAACAGCAGTACTCACCAACCATTAAACCAGTAGGAAAAAAATGAAGAGAACAAGAAAACCTTTCTGAACAGGAATATTAGTCTTAGAAAAGAGGAAACATCTGGACTGCAAGTAAATCTATGCTCTCACCAGCACAGACCACTATGTCCCCATCCCACAGTCTAACCTCTGTTTCTTCAGGGTTGGGAGAATGGTGATGCAGTTGTGTCCTGGGTTCAGCAGTAGCAGTCATGTTTTTTCCTTTGTGGTAGCTGGTGCAGTGCTGTGTTTTGACTTCCAGCCTGAGAATAGTGTTGGTGAAGCCGATGTTTTCAGTTGTTGCTAAGTGATGACTGCTTCTGCTGAACCCAGGACAAGTTGCCTGCATAACACCTTTTCAGGGCTTGTTCCTCACTTTTTTCACATCTCCAGACCTGTAAAGATCTGACCTCAAGGTGAGGTGAGAGTCTGACAGTGCCAGTACAGTTCAGCTTCAAACTGCAGAGGAACATTCTGCAGCAGAGCCATGTCTTCAGCTATGGTTCTTCAGAGAATAATCAGGGGCTGTTTGAAATGCATCTTTCAAGACACAGGGATGTAAATTAGAAATGAGAGTTGAACTAATTTGCCAGTGCATCTCTATTAAGAATGCCATTTAAGCTAGGTCTTGACAGAAGGCATTTTATAGAGATCATATAGTTCTGCATCTGTGTTCTAAAGTTATCATTCCTTCATGCATTTTAAGAACAAAGATTGAAGGAAAAGTTTAACTATTTTACCAAGTGGTCACTAGAGCCAAATACAAATAATCTTTCCTACCCTATAATTACTTATCAATTTCTTATAACATCAAAATAAGTGGAAATTAAATCTTTACCCCAAAATAGGGGAGGGCTCTGACAAATCAACATTTCTTTAAAACAAAAAAAAAAAATATTTAGAATCATAAAAACATAGAACCATAGAATAGTTAGGGCTGGAAAGGACCTTAAGATCATCCAGTTCCATCTCCGCTCCTAACACTAAACCATGTCACCCAAGGCTCTGTCCAACCTGGCCTTGAACACTGCCAGGAATGGAGCATAAAAGGATGGAGAATGAAAAGTCCTAATCAACCCTTATATTCACTTTTCAAAATGATATGAAAAAGTATATATATATATATATATTTGTTTTATTTTGTCACAAATATATAACAGATCCTGGAGCATTCCTGGGAAAACGTTTTTTTTTCATTCTCGGAAAAAGTATGTGCTAATACAGAATAAACATGGTAGTTGGTTTTGGCACAATAAAGGATATTTCTCATAATGCTGTGAAGAAATCTCCAATTAAGTACGTCTCTATTGTGGAAACTGGAAGACAAAAAAATAGGGAGATTTCTTGTTCCATCTCTAAGAAGATAGATAGGTTTCTTTTTTTCCCCCATATCCCATAATACACTAAATCCTGCACAGAGGAAGAAGTGGGTGACAAAGAAATATTTGCTAATAATAAATGTTGACCAAAAGTTTCAACAAGAAGAGATGCTCATATAAGGGTACTCAAAAGTCACATTATTGATTTACAAGTTTAAGGACTTTAAGGCAAAGTTTGTCCATTTTCCACAGGTACAAGAATAATGCCAATCCCACTAATGATTCTGTTATAAATCTTATATGTCTTGCTAAAATACAAAACAAATACACAGATACCCTGAAAAGTCCTGATATAGGCACTTCTGCAACTACAGTCATAAAAGCACATCCATTGATTAGATATTACTTCTTATTTTAAGCAGTATAGTAACACCAGGTTACATTGCAGCTTAGTTGAAGTTAGACTACAAAGAGCCAATTACATAAACAGGACCCTAGAAAAATCAGTCTGCGATTTTATTTTGGTATGTAAATGATGGGGTTCGACTTTTTAAAAGTTCTGAGTGCTTTCTAATTCCTTTATTTTCATTTAAAATGCTAAACACAGATTTAAAGGCCTAATTCTCAGCACTCAGGTTAAAAATGTCACCAAATATTGGGTTTTAGCTTTTATTTTTTCATTCCAGGTGTTTGCTGAATTTATGTGTTTCCTCTGCTGAGATATGCAGGACTCTGTCGGAACTGCAACACTCTAAATAAAATGCCTGGAATAAAAAGTGACTATTTTTGAAATCTTATTTGACAGAGAAACATAGTAACAAATGTAATTCTTAAGTTACTTAAAGTAGATTCAAAACAATTAAACTGATCTGAAGAACTGTAACTTGCTTTTGGAATACACATTTTTCTAGGACAAATCAGCTGATATTATGCTTCCTGGCCTTCTTTAGAGAGGGCTGTACCAAAAGATTAAAAAAAACCCACATTTTTGCAAACTGCTGTAAGAACTCATTGATGCATCTTGTTTACTAAAACAAATCTTCTAATGTCAGCAAATGAAGCAGAATGCTTGTCTAGTTTCCAGGCTAGATTTCTTAAAATATAAGAATTTAAAAGTTGCTAGACTAATGGACTCTTAGGTACAGTTGCTGCCCATGCTGAATGTACAAGGCCCACTCCACCCTGAATATGAACAAAGAAATCATTAAGATAAAAAGGCAGACAACAAGGGTAGGAGTTTGAAAATTCACCACTGGTTTAAAGCCCACCTCAGAGAAGAAAAAAGTAGAGAGGTGTAGCATTCGCTGAGGATTGCTAGAAGAACTTTCTCTTTTCCAAGCTAAAAAACTCAGCTCTCTCAGTCTTTCTCTCTTCATGGGAGAGGTGTTCCAGATCTGAAAATTTTTGTGGCCCTCCTCTGGACCCTCTCCAGCAAGTGTATGCCCTTCTTATGTGGGGGCCCCAGAGCTGGATGTAGTACTCCAACTGGGGTCTCATCAGAGCAGAGTGGGAGAATCATCTCTCTCTACCTGCTGGCCATGCCTCTTTCTATGCAGCCCAGGACATGGTTGGCTTTCTGAGCTGTGAGCATGCAGTGGTAGCTCATGTCTAGTTCTTCATCCACAAGTACACCCAAGTCTTCCTCCGCAGGGCTATTCTCAATCCCTCCATTCACCAGCCTGTATTGATACTGGGTGTTAGTGAAGTTTCTCAGCAGGATAAGGGCCTGCAAGCATGATGCCTCCTGCAACTGGAATAAGAAGGCTTTGTCAATAGGCTCCCCTTGATCAGCAGCCTGTAGTAACTGCCAATTACAAGGTCCCCTTTGTCAGTTTGGTGTCTAATTTTTTCCCATAAGTTTTCAACCAGTTTATGGCTACTCATCAGAGACAGTTCTTCAAAATCTATCCATTGCTCGACACAGAGGGCAATCTCTCCATTCCTCCTGCCTCACCTATCCCTTCTGAACAGCTTGTAGCCATTGATAGCAGCGGTACAGTCATGGGATTTGTCCCACCAAATTTTAGTAATTGCAACTAGTCATAACAGCACAGTGGCTTCCAGTTCCTTCTGTTTGTAGCCCATGCTGTGTGCATTAGTGAAGAGGCATTTCACCTGGGCTATCAGCCATGTCATCTTTTTAGAGGAACATAATAATTACAACAAAAATAACAATAACAATAAATAATAATGAAAACAATAAGGAACACTTAAATCCTTTCAATTACTTCCCTTGTGCTTCCATGTTGTTCTTACTACCTCAAAAAACCTCTAGCTCCTATCTGTAGGACTTCAAGCAGCCTCCAGTGCACCCAGCATATCACAGAGCAATAGGCTGAGGGCCCTCACAGCACCCCATCTCTCAAACCTTGGTGCATTGTCCCCTCGTTTGTAATGGGCAAGCCTGATGTTATCCACTTCCTCCTTCAAGTCTACTTTAAAGCTCTGCCAATCAACCCCATTAGCTCATGAGCAAAGACTTTCTTCCCACTTTGAGAGAGAAGAATTCCATTTAACACCAGCAGTCCTGGTGCCATGCAGATCATAACACAACACGAGCCATGGACCCATGTATTAATCGACTGGATCCATTTGACTCTTCCAATATTACTACCCACAACTGGAAGGACAAAGGGAAAAATTGTCTCTGCTCCAACCTCTGTTACCAACCAAGGCCCAGAAGTCTCTTTTGATTGCCCTTGAACTATGTATTGCAGCGAATGAGTTATTCAAAACGGAGGAGCAAACAAAGAATTTTGGCAGTTTTGGCAAAAGAATAAAGTTCTCTGTGTTTACCCAGTTACCTCTGTTTGCTGGAAATGTAACTGTAAATGAAAACTTAATTTTTAGCCTTAAAAAAAAAATAGAGTGATAGGTTTGCTAGGGCAAAATACAGTTCTGTGTGTGGCATACATTAAAATGCATGAGCATTTTAATCATTTTCCAATTAGTTTGGGTTTTTGTAAGTCAAAAAAAAAAAAAAATCTGTTTTGCTTTCCGAAAAGTTAAAAAAGAAAGATAAATCCTCTCTTTCTGCCCCAGTAATCTTGAGGTATTCCTGAAATAGCATCATTTTTCTTGAATAAGATATTAAATTTATTCATGGAAGAATTTACCTATTTTTACCTAACTGAAGAAAAATGAAAGATTTTACAGGGTGGTGTAATGGAAACTTAAAAAGGAAAAATATTTATGTTTTTCATATCTCATTTCAGGTTTACAGAGACAAGAAAGCCCTGATCTGCAATGCCATTTACTTCCACTTTCTGTGAAAGCACACGGTGGGAAAGAGAGATTAGAGATGGTTTGAAGTTAATTATAACAGTAGTCTAAAAAATCCCTAAAAGTTAAAAAAAACAGTGCAAAGTGCAAAGCAAGATGGCAGATACTCATTACAGTAATCAAAACGTACTTCAGGACAGACAACTTCTTTTTCATCTTCCATGGCTTGTTTCGTAGTGTGGCGATTAGTTTCTTTTTTTCTTCTACCTCTTCTTTCAACTTGGCCAATTCCTCCTCTGTAATTGGTTCCTCTTCAGAGTCAGAATCAGAGCTTCAAACAAATGCAAGAAGAAAAAACATCACCAAAACTCAGAAAGGACAGAAGTATTCACAGAAGCTTGGTGTTAATTCTTCTTAAAGACCTAGACAAATGCCTTCACTGCTTCACAGGGGGGAGGACACAGTTCACTTAGACTTGTTAATTTCAGTATGAAAGGCAAAGCCTACACACAAAGTGCAGAGCTACCTCTGAACCAGCACTACAACCAGAGCATCCCATGGAGAGTGGGCAGGGCTCCAGCGGAAGTGTCTGACAGCCACCGATTGTTCCTTCAGGATTAACCAGGCTCCTAAGAGTCCAACCTAAATTCAGTCAAGTGAGGAAACTTGACTGAGGCCATAAAAATGAACTTGCTCATCCCACTGCAGTGTGCCACAAGAGAGAAAAGAGACGCCACAACCACAGCAAAGACAAGTTTAAACACCTGATGAACAGCCCATCCACTGATCAAGGCAGCAGCATTTCAGAGATGGGAAGGATTCAAAGCCAAGTAGCAGAAAGGCTGTGATGTGTCCTACCACTCAAGGTAAGCAGACATAATAGTATTTGGCATCTCCAGATATGTTGTGCTTGTAATCTGAATTTCTCCATGCACCAGTTTCCTCTTCTTACACAAGCAAACAGAAGAATGATATAAAGGAAATTATTAGACTCTAATTTCCTGTCCTAAAAAGCTGAAAGCAATCATAGAATCATAGAATCAATAGTTAGGGTTGGAAAGGACCTTAAGATCATCTAGTTCCAACCCCCCTGCTATGGGCAGGGACACCTCACACTAAACCATCTCACCCAAGGCTTCATCCAACCTGGTCTTGAACACTGCCAGGGATGGAGCATTCACAACCTCCCTGGGCAACCTATTCCAGTGCCTCACCACCCTAACAGGAAAGAATTTCCTCCTTATATCCAATCTAAACTTCCCCTGTTTAAGTTTTAACCCATTACCCCTTGTCCTATCACTACAGTTCCTAATGAAGAGTCCCTCCCCAGCATCCCTATAGGCCCCCTTCAGATACTGGAAGGCTGCTATGAGGTCTCCACGCAGCCTTCTCTTCTCCAGGCTGAACAGCCCCAACTGTCTCAGCCTATCCTCATAGGGGAGGTGCTCCAGTCCCCTGATCATCCTCATGGCCCTCCTCTGGACTTGTTCCAACAGTTCCATGTCCTTTTTATGTTGAGGACACCAGAACTGCACACAATACTCCAGATGAAGTCTCAACGAGAGCAGAGTAAAGGGGCAAGATCACCTCCTTCAACCTGCTGGTCACGCTCCTTTTGATGCAGCCCAGGATACTGTTGGCTTTCAGGGCTGCAAGCACACAGTGAAGCCAGCTCATGTTCAGTTTCTCATCAACCAACACCCCCAAGTCCTTCTCCACAGGGCTGCTCTGAATCTCTTCTCTGCCCAGCCTGTAGCTGTGCCTGGGGTTGCTCCCACCCAGGTGTAGGACCTTGCACTTGGCATGGTTAAACTTCATGACGTTGGCATCAGCCCACCTCACAAGTGTGTCGAGGCCCCTCTGGATGGCATTCCTTCCCTCCAGGGTATCAACCGAACCACACAGCTTGGTGTCATCAGCAAATTTGCTGAGGGCGCACTCAATCCCACTGTCCATGTCAGCAACAAAGATGTTAAACAAGACCGGTCCCAACACCGATCCCTCAGGGACACCACTTGTTACTGGTCTCCAGCTGGACACTGAGCCATTGACCACAACTCTTTGTGTGCGGCCATCCAGCCAGTTCTTTATCCACCGAGTGGTCCATCCATCAAATTGATGTCTCTCCAATTTAGAGACAAGGATGTCATGTGGGACAGTGTCGAACGCTTTACACAAGTCCAGGTAGATGATATCAACTGCTCTACCCCTGTCCATCAGTTCTGGAGCCCCATCATAGAAGGCCACCAAATTGGTCAGGCAGGATTTCCCCTTAGTGAAGCCATGCTGGCTGTCACCAAGCACCTTGTTGGTTTTCATGTGCCTTACTTAGCATGCCTTCCAGGAGAATCTGCTCCAAGATTTTGCCAGGCACAGAGTTGAGACTGACTGGTCTGTAATTCCCTGGGTCATCCATTTTCCCCTTCTTGAAAATGGGGGGTTTATTTCCCTTTTCCCAGTCATCGGGAACTTCACCTGACTGCCATGATTTCTCAAAAATGTTGGCCAGCGGCTTAGCAACTTCATTTGCCAGCTCCTTCAGGACCCATGGATGGATTTCATCAGGTCCCATGGACTTGTGCATGTTCAGGTTCTTAAGATGGTCTTGAACCAGATCCTCTCCTACAGTGGGCCTAAGGTCTTCATTCTCACAGTCCCTGCTTCTGCCTTCCAAGACTTGAGTGGTGTGGTCAGAGCCTTTGCCAGTGAAGACCGAGGCAAAGAAGTCATTCAGAACCTCAGCCTTCTCCAAATCCTGTGTAGCCAGTTCTCCCGAGAGCTTCCTGACGGGATCTGCCTTCTCCCTAGTCTGTTTTTTATTTGCTACGTACCTGTAGAATCCCTTCCTGTTATCCTTAACATCCCTAGCTAAGTTTAATTCTAACTGGGCCTTAGCTTTCCTAACCTGGTCCCTAGCTTCCCAGACAACATCCCTGTACTCTCCCCAGGCCGCTCATCCTTGCTTACACTTTTTATAAGCCTCTTTTTTCATTTGAATTTTCCTCAGGAGCTCCTTACCCATCCAAGGAGGTCTCCTGGCCCTCCTGCTGCACTTCCTTCTAGTTGGGATGCAACACTCCTGAGCTTGTAGCAGGTGATCTTTGAATATCAACCAACAGTCTTGGGCCCCCGTGCCCTCTAGGGCTGTATCCCATAGATCCTTCCTAAGCAGGTTCCTGAAGAGGCCAAAGTCTGCTGTTTTGAAGTCCAGGGCAGTGAGCTTGCTGCACGCTCTTCTCACTGTCCTGAGGATCCCAAATTTGAGCATCTCATGATCACTGCATCCAAGACTGCCCTGGAGCATCACATTTCCAACCATCCCTTCCCTGTTGGTGAGCACGAGGTCAAGCACGGCACCTCTCCTTGTCGGCTCCTCTGTTACTTGCAGAAGGAAGTTGTCTTCCAGTCGAGGAACCTCCTGGATTGCATGTGCTGGGCCGTACCAGCCTTCCAACAGATGTCCGGGTGGTTGAAGTCACCCATGAGGACAAGGGCCTGCGAGCATGAGGCTGTTCCTATCTGTCTATGGAGTGCTTCATCCGCAGGTTCTCCTTGATCAGGCGGTCTGCAACAGATCTCCACAGTAATGTCTCCCATAGCTATATTCCCTTTAACCCTGACCCACAAACTCTCTGTTGACTGCTCACCTGTCCCCAGACAGAGTTCCATATTCTCCAGCCTATCCCTAACATAAACGGCAACTCCCCCTCCCCGCCTGCCAGGCCTGTGTTTTCTAAAGAGCCTGTAACCTTCCGTTCCAACACCCCAGTCATAGGAGCCATCTCACCATGTTTCTGTGATGCCTATTATATCATACCCCATAGACGTGCACACATCTCTAATTCCTCTTGTTTGTTCCCCATGCTACAGGCATCTGTATAGAGGCATCTGAGCCGAGCTCCAGCTGAGGCTGGCTCATTGGCTGGAGCGGCTGGAATAACTCTACATTGCTCTGAGCATTTATTATAGGTGCTGGCAACTGACTGATCTTTTTATATAGAGCTGACTCAAACCTGACTGCGAAAAAAGAACTTCATGTTGTGAAAAGTGTTAAGATTTTAGTTCTGTATTGGAAATAAAACTAGACCTTGGGTATTTGCAGGTTTATCATCTTGGGTGTTGGGGAATTTTAGTTTTGATGAAAGGGAAAAGCAAGAGCGGTCTTACCTGTTGTCACATCTTTCTGCCATTTGCTTCTCTCCTCTTTTATTTTCACATGTATTCTACAGAGAACTGCTCATAAACTTAGGATATTTAACTATAATAAGGGTGACCCTGGCTTGAGTTCCTATTCCACATGTCCAGATTTGACCTAATCCTCAGGGTATCAGAAGTCACAGAAGGGCCGGGCTTGTCATTTCCTGAGGTCACACCCTGGACCTGTGACCCTGACTTCATTCTACTGAAGTGGATATGGATTTGTGGGAACTTTCCATTTCCATTCAGCCAGCATTTCTTCACTGAAGAAAGAAAAAAAGTATCTGTCCAGCTCTAACTGGGCTATAATGAGTAAGGGAGTCATACTGACCACAGGTATTTCACAGCTATAAATGAAAGGAGGTTTCATGTAAGATAACTATGGTCTTACATTAAAAAAAAAAAAATATTGAATTACCCAGATCCTGATTTCTTTTTGTCTTTTTTTTTCTTGTTGGCCTTCTCTTTTTTCCCTTTCTTATCAGACTTTTTGTCCTGTTTCTTCTCTTTGCCTTTCCCACTTTTACCCCCTTTCTCATCTTCCTCTGCATCATCTTCTTTGGTTTTCTCATTTGCCTGGTTCTTCCTGGTAGGGTCTCCTTCAGAGTCACTGCCCTCATTTCTAGCTGCTCGTCCCCGTCCTCTACGGTTTCTGTGCCTGCGATGCCCAGCTCTCCTTGTACCATCTTCATCATCATCATCCTCCTCACCACCACACCTGGCTCTCACTCTAGCATGTCCCCTTCTGGTTCTCGGTGTTGCTCTCTTCCCTCCTTTATCTGTGATAGAGGGGAAAAAAAAACACATCACACAGTATCACAGTATGTTAGAGATTGGAAGGGACCTCGAAAGATCATCTAGTCCAATCCCCCTGCCGGAGCAGGAACACCTAGATAATGTTACACAGGAATGCATCCAGGCGGGTTTTGAATGTCTCCAGTGAAGGAGACTCCACAACCTCCCTGGGCAGCCTGTTCCAGTGTTCCGTCACCCTCACTGAGAAGAAGTTTCTTCTCAAGTTTAAGTGGAACCTCTTGTGTTCCAGTTTGTACCCATTACCCCTTGTCCTATCATTGTTTGCCACTGAGTAGAGCCTGGCTCCGTCCTCGTGACACTCCCGCTTTATATATTTATAGACACTGATAAGGTCACCCCTCAGTCTCCTCTTCTCCAAACTATAGAGACCCAGCTCCCTCAGTCTTTCCTCATAAGGGAGATGTTCCACTCCCTTAATCATCTTTGTTGCCCTGCGCTGGACTCTCTCCAGCAGCTCCCTGTCCTTCTTGAACTGAGGGGCCCAGAACTGGACACAATACTCCAGATGCGGTCTCACCAGGGCAGAGTAGAGGGGAAGGAGGACCTCTCTCGACCTACTAACCACCGCCCTTCTAATACACCCCAGGATGCCATTGGCCTTCTTAGCCACAAGGGCACAGTGCTGGCTCATGGTCATCCTGTCGTCCACTAGTACCCCCAGGTCCCTCTCCCCTACACTGCTCTCTAACAGGTCGTTCCCCAACCTATACTGGAACCTGGGGTTGTTCCTGCCCAGATGCAGGACTCTACACTTTCCCTTGTTATATTTCATCAAGTTACTCCCTGCCCAACTCTCCAGCCTATCCAGGTCTCGCTGGATGGCAGCACAGCCTTCTGGCGTATCAGCCACTCCTCCCAGCTTAGTGTCATCAGCAAACTTGCTGATAGTACACTCAATTCCCTCATCTAAATCATTGATGAATATATTAAATAATACCGGTCCCAGTACTGACCCTTGAGGCACTCCACTAGTTACAGGCCTCCAACTAGACTCAGCCCCATAGACTACAACTCTCTGGCTTCTCTCCTTCAGCCAGTTCGCAGTCCACCTCACTACCTGATCATCCAGTCCACACTTCCTCATTTTAGCCGCGAGGATGCTGTGGGAGACTGTGTCAAATGCTTTGCTGAGGTCAAGGTAGACCACATCCACCGCTCTGCCATCATACATCCACCGTGTTATTTCCTCATAAAAGGCTAAGAGATTGGTCAAACATGATTTCCCCCTGGTGAAGCCATGTTGACTGCCCCTCATAACCTTCTTATCCTTGATATGCCTTAAGATGGTACCAAGGATAAGGTGTTCCATCACTTTCCCAGGGATGGAGGTGAGGCTGACCGGTCTGTAGTTACCCGGGTCCTCCTTCTTGCCCTTTTTGAAGACTGGAGTGACATTTGCTTTCCTCCAGTCCTCAGGCACCTCTCCCGTTTCCCAAGACTTGGTAAAGATGATGGAGAGTGGTCTAGCAATGACTTCCGCCAGTTCCCTCAGCACCCGCAGGTGCATCCCATCTGGACCCATGGATTTATGGATGTCCAGATTGCTCAACTGGTCTCTAACCCATTCCTCATCGACTAAGGCAAACCGCTCCGTCGACCTGACTTCATCTAAGGTCTCAGGGGTACAGGGCTCTTCAGGACTGCCCGCAGCAGAGTAGACAGAGACAAAGAAGGCATTCAGTAACTCTGCCATCTCTTTATCTTCTGTCACCAGGGCACCCATCCCGTTCATCAGTGGGCCTACATTGCCTCTGGTGTTAGTTTTGTCTGCCATGTATTTAAAAAAGCTCTTTTTGCTGTCCTTGACCCTTCTTGCCAGGTTTAATTCTAAGGAGGCCTTAGTCCTCCTAGCTGCCTTCCTACATCTTCTAGCAGCAGCCTTATATTCCTCCCAAGTGGCCAGCCCCTCCTTCCATGACCTGTAAACTCTCCTCTTCCACTTGAGCATACCCAGCAATTCCCTATTTAGCCACGCAGGTCTCTTGGCCCTCTTCCTTGACTTCCTACGTGTCGGGATGCTCCGATCTTGAGCACGGAAAAAGCAGTCCTTGAATGTCAACCAACTATCTTGGGCCCCTTTACCTTCAAGCAGCCCTGCCCATGGGATTTCCCCTAGCAATTGCTTGAAAAGGCCAAAGTTTGCCCTGCTAAAGTCCAGGGTTGCAATTCTACTTGGTATTCTACTAGTCCTGCCACACAAGATCCTGAACTCCACCATCTCGTGGTCTCTGCAACCAAGGCAGCCCTCAACCCTTACTGCTTCGACCAGATCCTCCTTGTTAGTGAGGATGAGATCCAGCAGCGCTCCTCTCCTGCTCGGCTCATCCACCATTTGCAGGAGGAAGTTATCATCCATACACTGGAGGAACCTCCTGGACTGCGGCTGGGTTGCCGAGTGGTCCTTCCAGCAAACATCAGGGAAGTTAAAATCCCCCACGACAACCACGGCCTGTGACTGTGAGGCCGCTCTCAGCTGCCTGTAGAAGGCCTCGTCAACTTCCTCACCCTGATCCGGTGGTCTGTAACAGACACCTACAACAGTATCCCCCCTGCCAGCCTGCCCCTTAATTCTCACCCACAGACTCTCAACTCGCTCATCATCTGTCCCTGGACAGAACTTGGTGCACTGTAGTTCCTCCCGCACATAAAGAGCAACCCCACCACCCCGCCTGGCTGGCCTGTCTTTCCTGAAAAGGACATAGCCTTCCATGACTATATTCCAGTCATGTGAGCTGTCCCACCACGTCTCTGTAATTGCCACCAGATCATAATCTCCTGACTTAACACAGGTTTCCAACTCCTCCTGCTTATTTCCCATGCTGCGCGCATTGGTGTACAGGCATTTCAGGGAGCGAGCTGAGCACACCGATTTCACCCTAGGATTGTAGGAGGCCTCCCAGTCTTCATTAATTCTGGAGCGCTGCCCCACTGGGGCAAGCCCACCTACAAGCCCATCCCCCTTCGAATCTAGTTTAAAGCTCTCCAAATGAGACCTGCTAATTCGTGCCCCAGCATCCTTTTCCCTCTGTGAGACAAACCTTTCTCACTTGTCATTGTCCAGACTGGTGCCCTATAAAACCAGCCGTTATCAAAGAATCCAAAGCCCTGCCTGTAGCACCAGTCTCGAAGCCAATTGTTCATGAACTGAATCTTCCCATTCCTTCCCACATCAGTGGAAGATGGAAGGAGAGAGGAGAAGATCACTTGAGCCCCAGACTCTTTCACCATCCGCCCCAAGGCCCTGTAGTCTTTCTTCATCCCCCTCAGACTGCGGGAAGCAGCTTCCTCCCCACCTGTCTGGAAGACCAGCAGCGGGTAATAGTCTGTCGGGTGCACCAGGTTGGGGAGCGCCCTGGTGATATCCCTGATCCGGGCTCCAGGCAGACTACACACTTCCCTATGATGAGGGTCAACTCTGCATATCGGGCCCTCTGTTCCTCTCAGAAGGGAATCCCCTACTACAATGACCCTTCTTTCTTTCTTAACAGAGGCAGTCTTGAGGTGCAAAGTCGACTCCCTTTTCCTATGTGGCCTTGTGGGCTGGCCTTGCCCCACATTCTCACCTACCTCTCCTTCAAGATCCAGGGCCTCGAACCTATTACGGAGGGACACCTGGGGAAGCAGGGCAGGAAGGGGGGAGGGTTTCCCACGACGTCGAACTGGAACTCGCTTCCAACCCTCGTCGTCTTTTTGGTCCCCTACCTCTGCGCAACAGCTACAGGGCAGGGGCTGCCTCGGGCCATCCCCGTCTGTGTGAGAAGGCAGGGGGTCCTTCCCCTTTTGGGGGGTATCTCCCTGGAACAGTTTCGACTGGCCCGCCAGGGAGTTACTCCACCAGTCGATCTCCCTTTCACACTCCCTGATGGTCCTCAGTGTCTCAACCTCCTCCTTAAGTCTTGCCACCAGGCTAAGCAGATCTTCTACCTGCTCACACCTCACGCAGGTGGAATGCTGTCCTCCCTCCCCCGGCAGCAGCAGGCTCTGGCACTCCCTGCACTCAGAGACCTGAACAGCCACGGTTTGGGACGGGGTCTCTGTCTGAGTTGCTGTAGTCACCTTACTGCAAGCTCTCTTTCTGGAGGCAACCATATTGGTGCGCAGTCTGGGACACCAGCAACACGACCGGCTTGTTCCTCCCTTTTCAAGGCAAGCAGCAGGGGAGTGGTCGCTGTCACCGTGGGAACGCCCCCCGCCACGTCAGCCTCTCTCTCGCAAGGGCTGCTGGGGCTTCGGGGATCGGGAGATGTCGGGAATCGCGATGTCTCTGCGCTATCCCCTCTGATTTTCCTAATCTCCGTTGACCCTCGCGTCGCTGAAGCGTGCCGGCTGTGGCTCTAGCTAGGCTAGCTCCGATCAGCTGACATGACAGAGGGCAATATGTTAGAAGGAGACCTTTCCACCTCCTTCATTCCTGCAGATAATCAGAAAACATCTGAGTATGGCCTTACAAAGTAATCAACATTACAGACCTGTTACTTTGACATTTTCTTCATTCTCAGCTGCACTCCCTTCTTCATTGTCAACATCACTGCCCACTGTGGAGTGAAAACAAAGGCCAGTGCATGTGAAGTGTGGATCAGTCATTAGGAATGCAGGGTTTTCAAGACATTCTTGGCAATTACCACATTTGTACTCCCTTACACCATTTCACAAACCCAGCTTTTTGGAACATGGTTTTCAAAAACGTAGTTTTCAAAAAATAAGATGAAGGCAGAAATAATAGTTGCACATTTCTTCAGCACCCAAATAAGTAAGATCCAATGTAATGTCATGACAATCTCCATTTTGTGGAAGAAATATGCAGGGCAGGAAGACCTTCAAAAAGAAGCACAATATCCTACAATTTGGTAAAAGAACAAGGAAAATTAAAATGCTTTTCAGACAATTCTCAGAGATTTTCTTGAGCATATGAAAGATAAGCACTATCCGATATTAAAGAAGATTAAAAGAATCATTTTCTGATTTGACAGACTGAACAGCACGAAGCTTCATAGTGGCAGCATGGCTGAAGAGCTCAGTCCCAGAAGAAGAACACTTACCCTCAGTTCCAGCAACCAAATCCCTAAGCACAGTGACAAAAGTTGACCCCAGGTCACTCGTATGCTGTACCACAGTCCTGGTCTACCACTCAGAAGATGATAAAAACACTGGAGTCTCTAGAGAGCCTATTAACAGAAGCAAGTAGTATTTCTGCTCAGAAACATCTTTGATTTGGTAGATCTCTTGCTGAAGTTTTTCAGGCTCAATGAGTTGAGATGTCTCTGCCATCCATCAAAAACCAGGAAGGTATCCAATTCAAAAAGTACTCCCCTCTTTCATATACACTAAATGCCTCATAATATTTAGTTAATTCTGCAAATATTGAACATAACACTATGGAAACTGCTATTAGTATTCACCAGCAATGTTTCTTCATAAGCAATCTAACTAGTACCTGAGAAGCCAGCAGCTAATAGGCTCTCTTGAGGTGTCTTTGAGCTTATACATGTGTGACAGTTCTTGAGATGTATCAGTGGATTACATAGAAATATATGGTAGAAAAGGAGGGTAATGAGAAGACTATTAAGTATTACCATGAATAGAAAAAGGCAGCTGTCATTCCACTCCTTTATACCATGTATGTTCCAGATGTAAGTTGTCTAATTTTCCCTCTGTAAGACGGGTCATGACATGTCATGAGCTCTACAGTTGCATTTTTCAGGCAAGAAGAAATTACAATTATCTTCCTTCTTTGCTCATGTAATACTTTTTATTTTTTCTTTATATTCTCTCTTTCTCCACCCTAGCTCCCTAGTTCCTTTTATAAATGTTATTAGCCCTAATGATTCATCAAAAATTTATATACAAATTGATTTATCTAGAAATTGCTAGATAAATATTGAGGCACAACTTCTTAGCTTTACCTAGTATCAAAAAAAAAAAAAAAAAAGTACAATAGGTAAGGATGAAAAAAAAGAAGAAATCTAGGGTCTTGTTTCACTATGTGCAATAATGGGCAAAGGGTTAATATCCAGAATTTGGCATCTATTTTAAAACTGGGATATATGTCAGGAGTCTAAATTCCCTGCACAAAACATTTCATTGTAATTACATTTTCCACAATTTCTACAGTGTCTGCACAATAATTTTTTAACACTGTGCAAAGATATTATCCTTGAATATCATCAGTGGAATGTGAAAATAAGTGTTTCTTTGTTCTGTCTGGACATATGCCTTCTGCTGCTGAAAGTAACAGGATCTCCATTTGACAAAGATCATTACGTCGCTATTGAAAGCTTGCAAAGATGAAGACAGACACTTCTAAAGATATACTTTGCATGCAACAATAGGGCATGGTCTTTTATTGCAACTAATGCTGTTGCTGATCTCCTCCAGCCAAACAGAAATTCCTGGGAAAGAACTTCAGTGGTATAAGATTGGCCTCACTGCAGATTCTGATGAGGTCATATAACAAGCAAACAGCTGCAGATTTATCGTGTGTACTGAAACATGCATTAGCAGTGAAAAGTGTTATCCTAGTTCAGCTGACCTCTTATTGACATAACAGTGAAAGTGACAATGGGCTATGAAACAGTTACTTAAGCAGGGAAGAAGGGAGCTGCTGGGGTTTAATTAATTCTAATAGCATAAGGGAAATATATCTGACATTTCAGGTAAAATAACTAATTAGATTTCCGGCTGCTTGAAGAAAATACTGAACAATACTAGAGGGGAGTGTATCTGAAAAGAGACTTCATATGTTTATGTCTTTTTTTTTCACTTAAATGCTGAGGTTCATATTGAAGAAGTTTTTGAAGAAATTAAGAAGTAGTATAAAATCAAATGGAAGTATATATTGCCACAAAACAGCCATGACCAGTAGAAAACACAACCAGTGATTACATGGAATCAGGCAGCCAGAAGAGGGGGGGTACTACAGACAGACTAAACAAGCACAAGGGCAGCTTCAAAACTATTTCTGCAAAAATTTGAAATTATAACTCCAAACTGAGGTTTAAAACATTCCAGCCTCCACAGCCTCATGCTCACATAGAGATGAAACATGTAGATATAAAGAATATTAGAGGTCTGTGCATATTCTGCTGTATTCACAGAAGAGAACCCTCCCAAGTCTTGAGCTATGACTGAGAAAGCATTGTCCTCGTATTTGTTTTTAAAAGAAGCTGGAAGCCAAGGAGGGCTCTTCCAGTTTTCTCATACTCTGTGTCATGAGCTGTGTCACTAGAATAAAAGCTGAAGCTCAGGGTAAAATGTTTTTCCATTGTGTCAGTTGTGATAGTAGCAGGTGCTATCCCACCAAGGAGGAACAAAACCACTTATGAGGGGGTTGAAGGAGTTATAACATCCCTAAGGTCTATTCTGCATAGCGAATATGCATGCATTCATGTGAGCTACATAGGAAGGCAAGAGGCTAGGCAGCTCATAACTCAGCACTTGTGCCAAACCCTGTCTTACTGAATTACTGGAGAAGCATTTCAGTGATACACAAATTACAATTCATGCTGTTTAGCACTAAATTTAAATCTTCTATAAACCACAATGCAGAGAAACAGTACAGTGCGAAGTGCATTCCTCAGGCACTGTATTATCATCCTATAAGAAAACTGATGATCACTTTTCATGCGCTGGTTTGTCAAAATAAGAATGTGCAGTCTCTGTTGCAGGAACAAAATCGTCAATACATAAGATCCTTTTAGGCTGACATACATGACTTCTATTTTTTTAAACAGATCTTCATGTGATCCCAGTTATCAAAAATTCAGTGAATCTTCTTCTAAAGTGAAGTCAGTCTCACTAAAGCACTGGTACTTTGTACTGGTACTGGTACTGGTACTTCTTGTACCAGAAAAGGGTTGATAGGACCCCATTTCTTCATGGTATCAATATTCACAGGGCTAGTATCGCATTATTCGGCTTTGAGTCAGCTAACTTGAGTTTAGGTGACCCAGAGCAACCATTGCTCAATAGTTACATATTCCAGGATACATTATCCTGCCCTAATGACGCATATATCATTAAGCATATTTGGAGCTATAGTCCATAACTGTTTATGCTCTAGGAAACCCAATCACTTTCTGATTTTTTTTTTTCCACAGTAGTTTAAGGGAAACTTTCTCATCTTTCTAGACTAAGGGCAGGGAAAGTGTAATCTGAGTAAGCTATCGTTTTACCTGAAGTCTTATTTATGTTTTAGACTATAGCCACAAATGAGTCAACAAGACTAAAGGAGGGTGTCCTGAATATGAGCTCAGACTAACCTGTAAGTCACAGACTGCAGTGAAGACAGAGTATCAGACAGCTCAGTAGAAAGATCAAAATGTTGAAATATTGGTTGGCAATTAAGGCCAGAAAAAAAAGTACAATACCATAGGAGTTTTCACTACATGACGTGTCCATTTAGCAGACTGTGGGTGCTGTTTTAACCTTACCTTGTTTTCCCAGGTTGTTTGTACACCACTTATCACAGTGTATTATTCAGATTTCATGTTCTGGAATTTTTTTAAACTTGTTATACACTGACATAGTTTCCTCAACTTTTCACTGTGAGAGGAATAATGATTCTTGTAACTACCCAGTAAAATATGGCCCACCGTTGTCATACTACTGCTCACATTACTACTATGTAAAACTGGCAGCTGCTAAGCAATTCTGTGTGCTGGAGTCTTAAAAAAAAAAACACAAAACACAAATCAGTAATATGCAAAGTAATCTGAAAGTCAAAAAATACATTCAGACTTTTTATATATGATATAAAATTAATTTTTATTTTATTAATTAATTGCCAAGCCAGTGAACTGAGTCATATGCAGATAGAGCTTGGATGGCAATTACTGTGCCTTCCCCTGGTCTAGAACATGCTGGAATTTTTTCAGTGCCAGAAAGGCATTAGCATAGACAGCTAATAAACTGATTGTCCAACATGTAGGTATGTCAGTAACACAAAACCTTATTAGACAATGAATGCATGTGAAGTACTACTCAAAAGGAGCAGGAAGAGTTGTGTAATATTCAAGTGTAGATATTTACACACATTTTCATACTATTCTTTCTGATCATGTAAACATGTGACACTTCTTGAGGATAAATGCCACTAGAAGTAACAGCTGTGTAATATAATATAAGAAATAATATGCCAAGATCTTGAAGAACATCTATGGCAAGAGTGAACTTGTGCAGACTTCAAGATCCAAGATTCAAGACCTTAACAAAGTTGATCCCATCCTCTTAGAGTATTTCCAAACACAGGGAAAAATAACGGCCCGCATTAGGCACAGGAGAAGTGGACTTGACACACAGAAATTGTAAATAAAAATTACATTTATAGAACAACCAGAATGCTTAGTATTTCAGAGCATGCTTGATTTTTCTTCTATCTTTTTCTCAGTTGATGGTGAATTTTTTCTTCCAATGGACTACAATGAAAATCACAGTGCCAAAAAAAATATCTTGTCCAGCAATAGCTAAGAATTTATGAAGTAAAATAATTCCTATACAGTTACACTTACACTAGCAAATAGAGTGCTTACTTTTCTGCACCTAAATTAGCAAGGTTGTAAATACTAATGTAGACAAAATATTTATACTACAATGTCACAAAGCAACTGGTGTCTCAGAAGACTCATTAGTATTGATGTACATGCTGTGGCCTGCAGACTTCTACACCCAAAGATTTTCCAGAAGTTGACTGTGGGACAATAAACATTCCCTCTCTGTAGATTCCCAATAAGGACAATCTTCCCAACTTACTGTAGCTCAGTCAATGTTTGAAAATTAACATGGGGACAATAGGGAACAAATGGAATCCATTCAATTCACATCCATAGATTTCTCATCTGTTTTCCACTGGTAAGGAAAAATTACAAATGTTCTACTAAAACAACAGAAATAGAGCTAGCACAGATCAAGTTGGCATTGTGGTTGGCATTGGGCACATCATCTGATAACACCCTCCTCTCTTTAGTTTACTTCTGGGCTGCATTTACGCACCATAAGGTTTGAGTGTTGCTTCTGTTTGTGGGTCAGGACTTCTCTTAGGCAAAATTCCCCTTCAGGGATGAATAATTTTATTGCACAATTCAGTCCAAGAATTTTAGGCCAAATCTGATTTTGCTTTTATAAAACCCACAGAAGTTACAGGAGGAAGATAATTCAGTGAGAATCCCCTCATTATTTCACCCCCTTCAGGAAAGCATTGCATAAAAGTTTCCAGGCCACTGTGTTTTACATCACCTCTATGGATGCAGCTCCACAGCCCTACCTGTGCCAGACAAAGACCTAACCAGGTAGTGCTTTGTCCTACCCAAGACTAGAGATTTGACAAGCTTGAAGGACCTATTGGTTACTATAATAAAACAAAAAGGAGAAGTCATGTTTGCATTGTATCTTCAGAGCACAGATGGCCTGCTGGTGGGCAATTTTTCATTTTCATTGCAGTCTTTACTGCGAGAATTAGGATCAGAATATTAAGTGTCCAGTGCATTTTGAGGAGTGTGGAAATGCTGTAAATCATACCAATCTGACCTTTTCATGTTCTGAAAAATTACTTACTTAGCTTATTGTGAGTCATTCATAGTACTGTTAACACAGGAAGAACATGTTAATATGGAGAAAACAGGTTATGTTCAATACAAATGTGGCATTCTTGATGAATCTAAAGTCAATTGTATTTTTGACTACCTCATGAGAAGACGGCTCTTTTAAGGTTGATACCTACAGCTGACCAGCTCACCACATATTCTCTTTGTTATTTTTAGAGGACAAAAGGCACTTTCCATCTGATCTCTTTTAAACATCTGCTCAGAAGGTTTGTGCCCTGTCTTCTTTTCCTGTAGGAGATGCCTAGAGCAATGAATTCATCCCCATGAGTTTAGAGTAATGAATCATATATCTCCTACTATCATAGATTTTCAGAAGACATGCTACGAAACAATAATATTGTCCAAATAAGGGCTTCGGCTTCACTAGAGCTACAGATATCAAACAGCAAAAATGGATGGTCTCAGACTGTGTTTTTGCAACTGTCTTCCGTTCTTTGCAAGAATATTCCTTAGGACCTTCTGTCAACAACAACAAAGCAAAACCTCCTGTAAAGAAATTGTTACTAGATTTGTACCTGATTCTGTGCTAACTCCAGCACTTGTAACATTTTAAATCAAAAGTGGATGGAGAACCACATTCTGAAAGCGTCTCATAGTTACTTACAATGGAGCTCCTGTTTTTTAAGTCTTAAACCAAGATGGAGTCTTAAATTTGCTCACATGATCTCATCTCCAAATATCCAAACAACAGTCATTAAGATAGTTATATTTTATTACAAATTAAGTACAGGATAAATTTTCAAGCAAAATATGTCAAAGAGTGGTCATGATCCAACCTTCTCCAGTTAAAAGATGTGGTTTTTGTTCACCATGGGAATGCTAACCTATACTTTGAACGAATAATAAAGTCACTGAACAGAAGATAAGTCAGTTAGATACCTGTAAGTAAAAGACAGGTATTTATGGTAAACTTAGAACCTTGATATTCTAAGAACTTACTCATTAGAAAATGAAAAAATACATATGTTCTATGGTTATACTAGTTTTGTTTCTTACTCAGGTAAAAATTCTGCTGAAGCTGGGAGGTGTTTTGGCTGTGCAACGTTAAATTCTGTGTTTCTCTCATGTTAAAATGAGCTCCATCAGCATGAACAGCTTGAAAATTAAATTGGTCAGGAAAGGGACTTGCAGAAAAACATGGGGAGGAAAAGCAATGATGGTGGTCAGACAACAAAAGGAAAGAAAACAGGATGGACTCTTAAAATGAACTACATGTTCAGTGCCTTTTTGCTGAAATGCTAATCAGTCCATTCTGATGTTTTCTGTGGAAGTCGAAGCATTATATTACTATTGCTTATTACAAAAATGGATTAAAAATATAGAAAGCAATGTTTAGTACCAGCCCTGTTTCTTAGCAAGACCTAATAAACTAATGCAGAAACCAGTCTAGAATAAGGCCCCTGGCAATTCTCTTCCATGCTGAAGATGAGAAAGATCATGCCTGTTCCATATGAACAAGTTCCATATTTTGAGTAGTATTGCCCATGAGAACTGAAAGCACTTACTATATCAAAGAGCTGCCTTGGACTTTGCCAGGATAAGCCATTAGGCATGATCATCCTTCAAAACATTTCTTATGTACAGAACAGAGCAGTATCAATACAGAAATACTTACTATAGAAAATTTTACTATGAAGAATGCTTGACATTTCATACCAAATACTGAAAGCAATAAGAAAAGGAAACATTACCTTTGTACAGATTACAGAAACCATGACAAATCCTTGCATTCTTTATATTCCCTATAAAGTACTTACAAATGTAGTCTTTTCGTTTCCTAACCAGTGGAAAGCCACACTGCCATTCTACAACTAGTCAACTCACACAGCAAAGCTGTTTTCAAAAGCCAAGTAAAATACATTTATGAACAAAAACATAATGAATTGTGGCAAAGGAGATTTTGTATTAGAAAGAACAAGAAGAAAACAAAACTTCATTCTGCTGAGCTACATGCAGAAAATATGTGCTTGAGATGCATAATTATAGTTGTTAATTACCATATTCTTCAGTGTCGTTTGGCTTTTCATGTTTAGGCATCGTGACTATTTCACAGGGCTGCTCCAGCTGCCACCTATACAAGAGATCGGCTGAAGGTTGAGTGGATCAAGATAAAGTGTACCACATCAACATCGTCCTGTCTGTCACTGAACGGATGGCGCTGGTGAAGTTTCACTGACTGAAATATAAGAAGATACTAATTTCCTAAGTGATTAATCTTTCATGACTGTTTAGTTTACTATGTAGAGTTAGCATGCTAGGGTCAAAAGAATGGAAGAAGTGGTTCACTTTCTTTATGATTATTACTGAAGAAAATAAAAACTCTCCCGCAATGTATCTACTTATGACTACCACTGTTTAAATGCTTTAAGTGCCTTCCTGAGCAAGGATGTTCCACATTGTCCACACAGGCACACTCTGATGCTGTGTACAGGTCTACACTTCAGCATGTGGAGGATGTTAAATGGAATTATTTCTCACAAAAGACAGCTTTTACCTCAGACATATTTAAATTGCATAGCTTAGCAGCCTGCAACTGATTAAAAAAAAAAAAAGTCTTATGAAAAGGAGCCAGATGCTGATAGATCTGAAGGTTTATATTTACATCTTCTTGCAGTTTCATTAAGATCCCTTACTTCTGCCTTTATGTAGATATTACATCCTAAGTTTAACAGTTTACTCTGATTCACCTTGCATCTACAACACTAGACAGGCTTGACGGTGAAACAAAGCAAAAATGTAATTAACAAGACAGGTCAGGCTTGGAAGTAAAAGATTTGAAACAACTTATTAAAAATAAAACAACATGAAATGCAATTTTCGAACTGTATTTAACTAGATAATTCTTCCATAGTTTCCACAGCATTCCTCATGTGGAATTCTTTCAGTATGATCCAGCATGAAAAAGGGGGTAGGCATCTGCAGAGTACCCCACTTTCTCACACATGCTCCTGAATGAAATGCAATTCTTAAACTGTATTTAACTAGATAATTCTTTCATAGCTTACACAGCATTCCTCATCTGGAATTCTTTCAGTATGATCCAGCCTGAAAAAGGGGGTAGAAATCTGCACAGTACCCCACTTTCTCAGATGCTCCTGAAAGGTTTCTAGATCCTCTCACCCACATGGCTATGAAAGCCATTCGGTTTCCTCTGTAGCTGTCATTCAGATGTTTGAAGGAAGTTTATCTGGAAATTTATCCAGTGATGCCAGCTACCTTATCTTTCAATTTTAAATTTTAGCATTGGGGATTTTTTTTAAATGCTGAAAATGTTTGTGCGTGTTGTTTGGACTGGCTTAAAATTCAGTTTACAAACAAAAAACATACAGGTATTTAATTCTGTTTCTGCTAGAACATTAACATCTTATGTTTCAAATATTCCCAAAGAGACTGATTCTACATATACAATTATAAGAGGCCTTACGCCTTTGTCTATAAAATATTTTTTCTGAACTACTGTTATTTCCTTTACCACATTTTCATGCTACACATTATGTCCTAGCTCCTGTGCTTTTATATACCCTGCAAAAAGCTTCTAATGCAAAAAAGAAATACAAGCAAACATTCAAATCGATAAGCCACGTCTAATAAGCCACAGTTTTAAGAACTCAGGAAAAGAATAATCACATTCTAAAAGTTGGTAGATTTCTGTACTTCTTTGGTACCAGAAAGAAGAACATATCGGGAGGAATCACGAGCATGGCCCTCAAGTTAATGATTCTTCAAGTATTTGAAAAAAAGCAGTGAAAGAATTGTAACAGGACGTTTGGCAGTTGAAGTCAAACTGGGACCATAGCCTTAATGGACCTATGTAAGTTTTCAGCAGAAATTTCAGTTAATAATACCCCACTTTTATTTATTAGCCACGTTGGAAAAAATTTGACTGTATGTACAAAAAGGAAGAGGACATACACTGAGGACTGATTTATTAATCTTACCCAAAAAAAATGGCATTAGATGAACATCAAAGATACAAAGGCAGTATTCAAAAAGATAGATCCCATCCACAGCACAGTACCAGAAACAACTGCATTAGCACAGATGGGGGAGTGAAATTGTGACATGATGTGGTAAAGGGCAGAGTGAAATTGTGACATGATGTGGGAAAGGGCAGTCATGGTCAAGAGGCAGAAAGAAGCTGCAGATCTTTGAAGACAGACTTGCCACTGGACATAACATAGCACACAGCTAAATTGTGTATTTCTGTTTAGCTTTGGAGACCAAATAGTAAGCAGAGATTGAGGGCAAACTGTACCAATTTAATCTCATAGCATCCTACTGCCTCTCCAGTACAAATGACTGCACAGAGAACATGTACAGTTTTAATTCATTTAACTTCATTCTATTAAATAACAATCAAATCAGAATGACACAGAGTGCTTTTAACATATAATAGATTATGAAAATGGCCCAAGTGCAGAAAGGTTCAGAGAACTGGGCTTATTCCTAAATGAGTTGAAATGAGCCAAAATTTATGTTTTTAGGGAACATACCACATTTATTGATTTGTTCACATCTATATCTCCTTGTCAGAGATGCTTATTGTATATTCAAACTGCTGAAGCATGCATGGTACACAAAAGCTGAAGATAGAAATACACAACTGTCTCTTTACCACAGCTGAAACTCATAGGAAGGCCTGTAATGAAGGAGAAGTGGAAGTACTGGTCCATATACCCTTCCTTATACCACTAAACTGACAACCCACTTGATAGCTATCTGCCAACCAGATAAATACATCCAAGGGAAACAAAGATGACACCAAAGAACGATGATGTAACTACGTTTGACACAAACATTAGTGCCTCAGTAAATTTGCAAGCATCAATTTTGCTTGTAATCAGCATTTAAGTTACAGAGCCACAACCTATTCACAGAGAAATAAGTACCAAGCATTATAATTTCTTTCCTGCCACGTCTACACACGAGCTGTAAACCCTCTCTACCACAGTGACATGCCTTGAATGTTGATTTTTCCATGTTTGAATGTTTTCCACCAGTTTCTAAACATACTGCAAAACTTAGGGCAATAAACGGTTTTCTGTCAGACTTTGTTGCAAAAGGTGAGTCTTTTCAAGATGGGATTTTAAAATGCTAGTTTGGTTTGCAGCGCACAAAATGTATATTCTGCCCAGTTGAAGGACATGATCAAATCAGGTATTTCTGCAAGCAGATACAAAAACATGTTGAAGCCATGTGTGTGCCTGTGCCAATGAGAATGCCTTTTTCTATATATTGTAATTTTTAGGTGGATCTTTCCCTAACCTGCTGTATTCAAATGAATCAGATGAGCAGCATTAACTTGTAAATCTTTGCCTACCACCCTCATTTATCCCACACCTTTCTGCAGCCAGTCATGTCTGGGAGCAGCAGGAAACTGCACCAGGAGGGGCCAAGGGTAGACAGGGGTAAAAATCTCCCTGGGGCACCATCCTGCAGCAGTGCAAGCAGACCTGGGTGGTGATAGTAGCGCTTCGGAGCAGGAGTGGGAATGCATAGTCAGATGACAGATTGATTAATTTAATGCTAGAAACTTTTAAAAGCTGACTTGCATCTTTTCCAAATATTCCCTAATCAGTGCTCAGCTCTTAAACACTGACTAGGGAATGCCATGTAACAGAAATACAAGTAACCCTGTTCTGATGCTACACTAGTATTCACAGAGAAAACAGCTACAGCTTAAATCTATTTGCACAAAGCCCTGTTTGGGTACAGGTCTCTAGGTATCTCAGGAACAGGAAATCTAAGTCAAAAAAACTACACAAAATTCTAACATATTTCTGTAATGATTGTTTGTGAAGGCATTTGTAATTTTTGAGACATTTCTGAAGAACAGTATTTCAATTTTCTCTGAAAAACTTGAGGTTAAGTTAAAAATACAGTGGGATGTGTTTTATGCTCTCCTGGTAGCCATGATCACCAGCTTCAGAGAAAAAAACATCAGACATCTCATGAAGAAGTGATTTAAAAAAAAAAAAAATCTAGTCTATTTAATGTGGATTACAATAAATCACGGTGATACATATGATTTAGAGGAATTGATCCAAATTGCTCTTGATCACTAAATCTATCCTGCTCTGTTAATCAGAAACATAGAATCACAGAATGGTTTGGCTTGGAAGAGGCCTTAAGATCATCTGGTCCCAAGTCCCCTGCCACAGACAGGGACACCTTCCACTAGACCAAGTTGCACAAAGCCCCATCAACCTGGCCTTGAACACTTCCAGGGGTGGGGCAGCCACAGCTTCTCTGGGCAACCTGTGCCAGTGCCTCACCACCCTCACAGTGGAGAGCTTCTTCCTCGCATGTAATCTAAACCTCCCCTCTGTCAGTTGGGATTGTCTGGACCCAGGTGCAGGACCTTGTACTTGGCCTTGTTGAACATCTTGAGGTTCGCACTCGCCCACCTCTCAGCCTGTCAATGTCCCTCGGAATGTTTTCTTAAATGTTCAAAATCAGCTTTAAATTCCTAGACATTCATTAAAATTCTGCCAAATTATTCTTTTATTAGAAAGGGAAATAGTTTCTACCTCTATATGGTCTGTTCTTTGGACTACTTCTGAAAATCTGTAGCCGGAAGCATTTGGGAACTTCATCTGAAGATATGTACATATATATTTCCTGCAATAATGCTGTTTAGAATTAGGTAATTTTATTTAGAGTAGTATTCTTGTCTTTACCCTAGCCAAAATGAATGGCTGGGTTGTCATTAATACAGCTGCTTTCTTTAATAGCATCCGATGTCATATGCTGCCAGCTATGTCTGACTGCTCACAGCAGCTGCTATGCTGACATATGGGAACAGTATCCAGACAAATGCATTTGCTGCCTAGTTGTGGCTGCACTCAGTGGAGGGACTCCAGATTTTTTCTCAGTGAACCCTTCATTGCTTATTTGTTCTGAAATGAGATTTTTAAAAAACACTACTTGTGGCATATCTTGAAGTACTTATTTTTATAGTAACTGCCGCTGGAACAGCCATAAAGGAGTGAACAGTAGCTTTAGCCTGTACAGACTTGCTGAGGCAGGATGTATTAGGGAACACTAAAATCCTGAGACTTTATGACTCCTCAGCCACCCATACTGCATGTAAATCACAGATCAGGTCCCCCTGAATACTGTGTCCACTTTAATGTACTCCACTATACCAGAGAACACTTGCACAAGCCACTATCACTCAGAGAACATAACACACAACAGTGACTACTTTCCCCTCCAAGGTTTAACTGCATTTTTCAAGTAGCCTGTTTGCAAAGGACTTAGCAGGCACAGGTGACACAGCTCCAAACTCTCCTCACCACTGCACATGCCGGAGGAAGTGGGAAGGTTGTAGTCATTGTCAGGGTTTCCTCTCTTTGGACGCTGACCACTGCATGTTCTTGGAACAGACCTGTCTGTGTCTCATGAATTCACTAGGATCATAATGACGTCCACATATCACCCAGCTAGCATCTGTACCCCACTCTGGTTCCTCTGCTGTTAAGTGCAAATGCATTAAACCCAATAATGAAACCCCCTTTTCTTTTTTTTCAGGGAAATCGCAGAGCAAAGAGCAGCAGAATCATGTTCCACCATGGTCAGGAGTTAGAAATTGAAATCTTGAATGTGAAGCTTCAGCAAAATAGCAAAACCCTGAGCTAAAAAAGCAAATTCTGCAGAATGACCTAGGGCATGGTGTCTTTAACTAGAATAACCGGTCTATTCATAACTCTGTTTCACATTTCCTGTAAAATCAAGTGAGTACTGTATTATATTCAATGAATGGCAGGAGTCTAGGGAGGAACAAAGCAACAAGTAGTCAAATCAATATCAGATTTTTCAGCTACTGAATAAAAAGTTATTAATAACACTGACAATAAGCCTCCAGAGCACTCAATCAGTGCCTGTTCCTAGGAGCTAATAAGTACCCTGAGAGAACAAGGTCAAACAAGCTAAGCACACCAGCAGTCTTAATTGTAGTAGTGGGAAAAGCCTAGTTCTAGAAGAACAGAATGATTTTTTTCTCATGAAAGTGGAAAAATCAACCCAACACATATTACTTACAGTCTTTTCAACTGCTCATAGCAAACTTCCCATAAAATTCATTTACCTCAGGGCTGTTACAAGAATAAGAATATGCAAGTGAAAAGTTATTTTTTAACTTCCATGCACATTCAACATTAGTTTTGTGAGCTGATGTGCCAGAATGGATGTCCATCAATGTCAGTGATTGTATCAGTCTTTGATACAAGAACACCCCTTCTTGAGAAAAAATGTTGAAACTATTAATTCATTGACTACTGACCTTTTGAACCACTGCTGAACACAGATAAGTTTTACTATTTGGCAACCCTGGGCAAACTTATACAATAGGTTGAAGTTTTAACAAGTTAACTGCAAGCTAAGGTTGTCCTACACTATTAATGATCTCTTGAGACACAAACCCAGCAATTAGACTGATGAGGGAAACAAACATTCTTGTATCAAGTGAAAATAAGATAAACCAAGGACAAAATAAGATAAAATGTTTTGAAAACAAAATATGAAGGTCTGCAAAATATACACACAAATGGACAGGCCAACAATCACAGGAAAAATACTAGTATGCTCCAACCCCAGACAGCTGGGGCTTCCAATGTACACTTGAAATCATAAAATCACATTCTCATTAAAATCAAAGATATAAAGTTAAGCACTCTTGAAAGAATGATTTGCAACGTCAAAGTTCCTTTGAAAAAAATACCACTAAATGTTGCAGAGACTAAAGCTTGTCTAAAAATCACTAAGATTTGGGAAAAACATGGATTGTCAGCTACTAAAAAAAATAATACAGAAAACTACACCATTATGACCTGCAAGAGAGGTTTTTTGTTTTTTTTTTATCGTAAGCTTTGGTAGCTACTGAAAGACAAAGGCAATTTTAAAAGACTTTTCTCGGAATACCCTTGTCCTTTTTCCTGAACACAGCAGAATTGTGTTATCATTTATTGAAGGAAGATCCTTGGGAAAAACACAGCCTCATATTCCTGATCAGAGACGCCTCCAGCATTGTCATGATCAGATGCCACAATCAAGGGTTTAATACCAGTGACATTCCTGGTACTGCAAGCTCTGGGTTAGCCTTCCAAGACAAGGCAAGGCAAGGAGCATGAGGTTTTGTTTCTCTTCCTCCTAACTTTTCTTATGCCTTAGAGGTTGCAGCATCCATTTCCTGTGCCTAACATGTCATGTCACACAGCCCTTGCCAAGGCCACCAGGCCAAATTCTGGGAAAGAATGTGTTAGTTTTATTAGCATATACCTGTTTTTATTATGTGTTGCAACACTCACCCATTAATTTCAGCTCTCCACATGCACACATGCATATCTGTCAAATTATACGAATTAACTTAATTAATACTTCTCATTTCTGCAGAAGTAGAGAAAGATTATTAATGATTTCTGTCATTCTTTGACTATCACAATAACGAAAAGTGTCAGGAAAGAGCCTTAACACAAAATATATCACCTAGTTTGTAAAAATATGCAAAGCGAGAAATACAGGCAATGTCGATGAATACGTCATATCCCTGGCTTATAGATAGATAGATGTAGATAGATGGATAGGCAGATAGAGGTTTTGTTAAACTGCTGGGTCACAATTTGCTGTGAGAAAACTCCCGGCCAAGGAGACATGTCCCAAGAAGCTGCATTTTTAGCTACTAACAGCAGATGGCAATGCATGTGAATCAGTCGCACCTTAATGCAAGAGCTCCATTCCCAGTAAACCTTGCAGTCAAAGAAAATTCATGATGTTACTTAAGAAAACAGAGGACCACCCAACAGAGGTTTTGCTTAGAAGCAACAAAAGAAAGAGCACGAAATTAAACCACATTAATCTTGTATCATGTCAGTTATGTTGCTACTTTCCATGGCATGGTAGATTCAAAATGATCAACCACTTGGATGACAGAGATAAAATACTGTTTTTCATTAATCTGCCAGAGGCATAAACAATATTCTGTTCTATTTTAGTATGTTTTTATGGCTTAAGTGGAAAAACCTCAGAATGATACCTGGATTGCATCTAACTACAGGAGATAAAGGCTTTGAAGGCAGTCTACTTTTGGTGTGACACACACGCCTTATTTCTTTGCCTGTTGTTTCTAACTGTAGATGAAAGCTGACATGTACAAAATGCACCACTTGAAAAAGCAAAACAGAAAGAAAAGCAGGAAGATACATATGCTTTATACCATTCCTTCTTCCATCTGGGAGAAAAGGTGGTTTTAGAATCAGAGAATGGCTAGGAATCAGAGGGGACCTTAAAGTCCACCTAGTTCCAACCCCCCTGCCATAGGCAGGGACATCTTCCACTAGACCAGGTTGCTCCAAACCCTGTCCAACCTGGCCTTGATCACTGCCAGGAATGGGGCATTCACAACTTCTCTGGGCAACCTGTGCAGTGCCTTGCCATGCTCACAGTAAAGAACTTCTTCCTCACATCTAATCTAAATCTACCCTCTTTTTGGTTTAAAGCCAACACTACTTGTCCTAACCATAATTATATCTTCATGTAGTCAGAAGGCATATCAATCAAAAACTTAAATGAGGCTGTAAGACTTAAACATCTACAAATAATTTTGTGAACCTATCCTTACAGAAACTGCAAGTATGAGCAATCTGATTTAAGACAGAAATAAATACAGAGACAGCCAGGTAGACACGTATAAATAGGTATTTTCAAAAATACCTTGTCATTTATCTGTTCCCTCTTCCTAAGTCCTGTTTTCCTCTAATAATCAGTGTATTAATTTATTTACCTGTATCATCCTTCCAAATCTATGATTATTACTCTCCTCAACAACACATTTGAACATTTCTATTCAAGTATATAAACATATATAAGGAATAAGCCAGAGGAATTGATAGAGAAGTCAACAAGGAGAATGCCTACGCTGGACCTTGTCCTCCACCAACAGGGAGGGCCTGATGGAGAAAATGAAGCTGGAGGGCAGCCTTGGCTGCAGTGACCATGAAATGGGGGAGTTCAAGATCCTTAGAGAAGCAAGGAAGGCGCACAGCAAGCTCACTAACTTGGACTTCAAAAGAGAAGACTTTGGCCTCTTCAGGGATGTACTTGGTAGGGTGCCATGGGTTAAAGCGCTGAAGGGAAGAGGGGTCCAAGAAAGCTGGTTACTAGTCAAGGGTCACCTCCTCTAAACTCAGGGGTGATGCATCCCAACAATGAGTAAGTCAGGCAAAAATGCCAGGGAGCTTGTATGGATGAATAAGTTGCTCCTGGACAATCTCAGACACAAAAATAATCCTACAAGTGGAAGCAAGGGCAGGTAGCCTGGTAGAAATACACAGAAATTTTCCAAGCACACAGGGATCAGGTTAGGAAAGCTAAAGCCCTGATAGAATTAAATCTGGTCAGTGAAGTTAAGGGCAACAAGAAAAGCTTTTATAGGTACATCAACAATAAAAGAAAGATTAGGGAAAATGTGGGCCTCCTCTGGAAGGAAATGGGAGACCTTATTACCTTTAATATAGAGAAGGCTGAGGTTCTCAATGACATTTTTGCCTTGGTTTTCACCAGCAAGTACTCCAGCCACACCACCCAAGTTATAGAAGGTGATGAGAAGAATGAAGAACCACCTGCTGTATGAGAAGATCAGGTTCATAAACAGGTCCATGGGACTTGAAAAGATGAATCTGTGGGTTCTGACAGAACTGGCAGATAAAGTAGCTAAGGCATTATCAATCATTTGAGAAGTTGTGGCAGTCCAGTGAAGTTCCCACTGACTTGAAAACAGGAAACAAACCCCCAATTTTAAGAAGACAAAAAAAGAAGACCCAAGCAACTACAGGTCAGTCTCACCTCAGTGTCCAACAAGATAATGGAGCAGATCCTCCTGGAAACTATGCTACGGCACATAGAAAAATGAGGAGGTGCTTGGTGACAGCCAGCATGGCTTCACTAAGGGCAAATTGTGCCTGACGAATTTGGTGGCCTTCTATGATGGGTCCACGGCACTGGTGAATAAAGGAATAGTAACTGATGTCATCTACCTGGACTTGTGCAAAGCATTAGCCACTGTCCCTACACAACATCCTTGTCTCTAAGCTGAAGAGACACAGATCTGATGGATCAACTACTCAGTGGATAAGGAATTGGTTGGATAGTTGCATTCAAGGAGTTGTCGTAAATGGCTTGATATCAAAGTGGACATCAGTAATGACTGCTGTTCCTCAGGGGTCGGTATTGGCACCAGCACTGTTCAATGTATTTGTCAGTGACATGGACAGTGAGATTGAGTGCACTCTCAGCAAATTTTCCAGTGACAGCAAACTGTGTGGTTTGGTTGACACACTGGAGGGAAGGGATGCCATCTATAGGGACCCAGACAGAGAGATGGGCCAATGCCAACCTCATGAAGCTCAACAAGGCCAAGTGCAGGGTCCTGCACTGGGGTTAGAGCAATCACAAGCACAGCTGCAGGCTGGGCAGAGATTGGAGAGCAGTTCTGAGCAGAAGGACTTGGGGGCGTTTGCTGGCAAGGACAACACAACCCAGCAGCCTGGAAAACCAACCGTATCCTGGGCTATATTCAAAGCATGACCAGAAGGCCAAGGAAGGTGATTCAGCCCCTCTACTCTGTTCTCATGAGACCCCACCTGGAGTACTGCTTCCCCCTCTGGACCCCAACATAGGAAGGTCATGGGCCTGCTCGAGCAAGTCCAGAGGAGAGCCATGAAGATGCTCAGAGGTCTGGAGCACCTCTGCTATGAAGACAGGCTCAGAGAGCTGGGTTTGTTCAGCCTGAAGAAGTCTCAGGGAAAACCTTGGAACAGTTTCCAGTACCTAAGAGGGGCCTACAAGAAAGCTGGAGGGGGACTTTTACAAGAGCATGTATGGATAGGACAAGGGGGGATGGCTTTAAACTGCAAAACTGTAGATTTAGAGTAGGTGTTGGGAAGAAATTCTTTACTGTCAATGTGCTGAGGCACTGGCATAGGTTGCCCATAGAAGCTGCAGCTCTCCATCCCTCGAAATGTTCCAGGCCAGGCTGGATGGGGCTTTGAGCAACCTGGTTTAATGGAAGGTGTCCCTGCCTGTGGTAGGGAGTATTTGAGCTAAAAGAACTTTTAGGTCGCCTGTCACCTGACCCATTCTATGATTTTTATAAGTCATTTAATTGAGTCTGGGTTTGAAACAGGGTTGAAATCTTTCAGAGATTCAAGGTATTAGATCTAGAGAACAACTTCATTTTTGCTGGTGTAATCCCTATGCACCATAAAGAACATACTGTTATAAACTGTACAAATGAGATGAGACTTCATCATAAGAAGGAAGAACATGAAGTTAATTACCTATTTGGAGCCTCACTAAAATTATTAGTATGTTCAAATTCGGGAGTTTTATTTCAGTCTGCCTTACAGATATGCATGTATATTTATGGGTCATGATCTGTTGTCTGCAATATCACCTGTATACAAAGCAGTATTCAATTTCAGAACTGTAAATGATAGCACATTTAACCCACATGCTGTTTTCACAAAACCTTTAATATAGACACTAACACAACCAGTAACCACAAAATGCAGCTGATTCAAGTCAGTCTGCTAAACAGACCTTTTTACACAGCCACGTTAGCAACAGCCTTGGTTAGCTGTAGTCACTTACAACTCAGTGATCACTATTTAAGGATACTCTCCTTGTACATCACAAAGTACCAGTTCATTGTGTGATTTCAGCACATTTCTGTTTCTAACAGATAATGGCCAATTCCTTTAAAAGTTGTTTTGAAAATTTATAAAGATGCAGGTTTTGCTTGCTGTTTCTGCAGAACTGCAGACTGAAGGGAGATAACCAAGAGGCTCTGCCTCCCTGGACTTAAAACCATGGAGGCAACCTCTTTTACATACCTGCCTGGAAAGGATTTTGCTCCCCAGCAGACAGAGGCTGGCCTGTCACTGGCATGCATACAGAGGGTTGGCTTTAAATGAAAACATCCATGTCTACCCCCAGGTTTGACCACTGTATTAGCATTTCTTTGTCCTGATCAGGCAAAAAGAGGAATCTAAATAAAACTAAACAGCAGTTATATAATTTGAAACTCAAAACATATATATGTTTGATTCAATTTTGGCAGAGACACAAATTATTTTGCATTTTATTCATTTTCTTTCCTCCATCCCTACTTTTTAACTAGTAGCAAACAATCACATTACTACACTGGAAACATTTGTCAACCAGAGCCAGCAGACTGCAATGCAAATTGCCCAGACAATGAGTGGAGATCCTGGTTCAGGTGAAAATCAAATCACATGCTTATCCTAAAGCATATGAGCAGTCTCATCCAGGAAGAAAATTAGCCATTAGATGTTTAAGTGACTAATCTTGTTCCTGCTTACCAAATGGCATAAGCATGAGGTACTTGATTCTCAACAAAAGCAACGGCAAACCCTTCATGAAGAACAGACCATTCAAGATCAGTGACTAGGAATCAGCCCAACCACATGCTTCTAACCATGCCCAAATCAGACTGTGAAGGTCTGTGGGAATCTTCCCACAGATGGCAGGGCAGTGCTGCAATTCACCATTTCATTATTCTGGTTTTGGACATGAAAACAGTTTTGAACCTACAAAAGTGGTGTAATTCAGCAGTGACAAAATCTCAAATATTTTGTGGGAATTACGTTCTCCTTAACATTTTACTCAGTTACAATTAATGATGAACTTAATATACATTTCTATTTTACCTTCTCTTCAGATTACTCTAAGAGTTATCTCTCCTTTGATGCTTTTCATTCCTTTTTTTTTCCCTTATAATTTACTAAAAATACTACAGACATGATATATTTTTAACCAAAAAGATTGTTTTTTTATAAAATTAAATAAGAATAAATTTCATTATTGAAAGAGTTTAAGAACATGGCCAGTGGAGCCTGTTCAATCATAAAATGCACCAAGGAAATCTTGCAAATTTTTAGTCCTGTGTTTTATGTATAAAGCCTACTGCATTTGCTCAGTCAGGACAGGCATAGACAAACAAATAATCAAGAAAGAATATCAGTATATCATATGATTTTTACAGCTAGAATTTTAAACTGAAAGAGGCTAATACAAAACCTACTTTTTGTACTAATATGCTTCTTTTGATTTGATTTAATTTTTAAAGTCAAAATTTCATTGAACTCCTTGTAAAATACAGAAGAGAAGAAAAACATATAAAATCTCATTTTTGTGATGACACTGTATGCTATGAGTATATAGTTCATCCAAATTTCGGTATTTATATTCATGAACTAATATGAGTGGTTTACCTTCCTAGATTCTTTCTGAAGGAGACAGAACAAATATGGTCCTCCATAAGCAGAAACCTAATGGGTGTGCTCTGAATTGGTCAGATTTAGTACAGCTATTGGTGATTGCTTTACTATAAGTTTGGTTTACAATAACCATGGAAAAATAACTTATTCATACACACACACCATTTGCAAGGGTATGCACCTGGATTCTGTGCCTCTCAGAGTAATTAAATCACTACTGTCAGTAAGTCAATCAAACCAGTGCAAGAGCATAGATGATTTAATATTGCCAGTGAATACATTATACCAACTCTCAGTTGCTTTTACAGAAAGCATGCTCAAGAAAAAGCAGTCTTCCTAACTGGCAGAAAGTGCCAGAGCAAAATTGTAATCTGGAGTTATCATTTGTGCTCTGTCTCCAGTCACTTACAACTTAGTCAGCAAACAATCTAGCACATGAGTTTTGTCCTGTCACAACCAAAACCATGAATTTTATGTGATGGCTGTCTCATTATTTGTGCTAATGTATTGTAAGTCAACATAAAGAGCACAACCATGGCAAACCATGTCTCAGGCTAATTACCAGCTTCTGACATTATGGCAGTCACACCAATCAGTGCTAGCCCTAAAAAGATCACGTGTTTCTTTTTATACAGTGCCCCATGATTTAAAAATGGGAGTCATCCTTCCTGTTTTTAACCACACTGATCTGTCATGTGAGAGTTGTGCCATTCTTGCAGACGATGCCAAGTCTAACTAGGCTACTCATTGCCTCATGAGCTAAGAAAACGTTTGTGCTGAACTACCAATGCCCTCACAAAGACTCCAGCTAAACCACCTTTTTTGTGAGTTAAGGTTTAAGGGATCTTCTAAGGACAGTTTCCATAACAGGGGGACGTGTGAGGGAAAATAGTCCTTTAGACACCTTTGTTCCTCCCTAGGATAGAACATAGAGCATAAAGAAAAATATTGACTAAAATGCAGATGAACAGCCAGAGAGATTCTCAAAACATATTTATGTAGCTGGGCACTTAACATCCACTGAAGCTAGCGGGACTTAGCAAGAGGCAGTTCCCAAAGTCACCTTTGTTTGAACACCCAAACACGGAGCCACACTCAGTCACTGGGCTTTCACAAAATCAGTGGCACTAACAATTGGTATCAGCCTCCATGTTGAGTCACAGGCACTAAAATGCACGTGGGAACACTTGTTGCAAAGGCAGAGCCTGCCTCTGGACACTATTCCACCTACATTTTTTATTGCAATTTCTTTCTTAACTCATGGAGTTCCTAAAAAAAATGTATGACTATACACTTATGACTTAGCTAAAAGCCTATACAAAAATTCTGGGTTAAAATATTTCCCCAGGGCAAAGGCCAATCCCTATTCACGACAGACACCCTCCGGTAATGTGATTATTCCTCATCCACATATGACTATTTTAGAAACATTTTAGATGAGTAAGCAAGATGTCCTGGGTTCAGCTGTAACAGTTATTTTTTGCCCTCGTAGCTGGTGCAGTGCTGTGTTTCAGTTTTAGTCTGAGAACAACACTGATAACACAGTGATGTTTTAGTTGCTGCTCAGCGCTTACCCTAATCGAGGACTCTTCAGTCTCATGCTCGGCCAGTGAGGAGGGGCACAAGAAGGCAGGAGGCAGCAGAGACAGGACACCTGACCCAAACTAGCCAAAGGGGTATTCCATACCACAGCATGTCATGCCCAGTATATAAACCAAGGGGAGTTACCCGGAAGGCCAGATCGCTGCTCAGGTCAGACTGGGTATCGGTCAGCAGGTGATGAGCAACTTTATTGTGCATCACTTGTATTTATTGTTGTTTTTTTTTCTTTTCCTTTCCCCTTTAGTTTTATATTGTCTCCCCTTGTTATTTCCCTTATCATTATTTTTATTGGTGGTGTCAGGAAAAAACAAGATCCTCTGTCATTTTTGTCATCTTTAGAAATATTCCCAGGGGATTTTTCAAACTCTCCACTCTTTTAGTGGCTTGTTATTTCAGAATAGGTTGTGTACTTTCACACACACACACACACACACACACACACACACACATATATATATATATATATATATATATATATATATATATAAAAAATAGCTTTTCTGGACCAGACCAAAGGTCCATCCTGTCTGTAACAGTGACCATAAGCACAAACTATGAAAGCACAGCAACAAGGGCATCTCTGACTCTTCCCTCTAGTGCCCTCCTCACATCCTCTAACCCTCCTGAGTTCACAGACCTTCTGAGCCTGACCTGTTCCTTGTGCATTAACGAGCCCTCAGGGGACCTCTCTTCCATGAATTTGTTCCTCAGCCCATGCATTATTTTGGTGCTTTTCCACACCCTGACCTCTATCAGCCTGATGAAACAGAGCTTCTGCTCCTGCCAAATCCAGCCCCACTTTGGTTCCCCACAGCATTCATACTGGAAAAGGCCACAAATGCCTGGTGCACTGCATTAATGATTTGGCAGATCCTTGAGGACAAGCCACACTGGCCTAGTATCTCAGAGGGGGCCATCTTCTGCCACGTCCTGGCACTTTCCATGCTGTGCACTGGCAAGGTTTGGAATCAAGCTGCTGTGGATCTCAGTGGCAACATAAGCATGGCAGGGTGGTTTTCTGCCCTCTTTGCAAACATTAGCTTTCCAAAAGTCTTTTATTTTCCAAGTGGCTTATTTAATTTGTATGTGGAGCTGGGAAGAGCTACATAATAGACATCAACATAGATGTGAAAGAATTTCAAGCACTTTATTTTTGGAAGATTCAATTTAAGCTAATTTTATGTGCTGGGCAGTGAATCAACAAAATTATTTCCTATCACTAGAAGAAATATTCTGAATCCAGACCTTTGATGGGACTTATACCACCAACACAGAGGCATGGTATGAGGAGGAGGGAGCTACTGCTAGTTTTTCCTGAGGCAGTAATGGCAAGATCCTGTGGGGACACATTAGGATAAGTCACCATGATTTAGCCAACTAAAAAGTGGAGCAGGGTTGATTTGGACCCTTGAGATATCTGTGTGGAGGCAAACACAATTCCCAGAACAGAAGCCACACATTGCCACTGGGAATTAAGAGGCTGGCTCTTGTTTGGTTTGTTGGTTATTTATTCATTCTTGCTGCCTTTTTTCTTTCAGTGATTACTAAAAAGATAAGAAAAATCCACACCTACTGAGCCTAATGAACAACGTTCTTTTCTTCTACAAGGGGTGAGGAGGAGTTTGGCTTTTTACATGCCAAAAAAATGACTAAAGCAATCTGCTTCACACTGTGACATTCATGTGCGCTAGCAATGTGATTTTTCACAGCTTCCTCCTAACTCCCCAAGATGGAGCGTGCACACTGGGAAAGCTCCTGCTACCAGAGCTTCTGTCTGCAGTCCCACACATGTCCTCCCCACATAGCTCCTTTCCATCTCTCTGGACCTTGGGAGGTATCCCTGGCTGAAACTCAGTGTCAGTGTACAAAACCAAGTTACCTGCATATCTGCATGCATGGATGCTGTAGCTCTGTGTGCCTAGAGGACACAAACCTCTTATTTTTGAGACTCCAGATAGAGCATAACCCCAGTGTATGCTGCACCACACAAAAAAAATCCTTGAGCAACCGTCCCAGAGACTATCCCTACTCTCAAATACACAGAAGCGTGTTAGTTTGATCAGAGCTTTTGCATGTTTAAACTCCTTAAACAAAGTGTTCAACAATTCTGCATTTGTTTTTCAAACCAAGTCATCATGGAAGGAGTAGCCCAGTGCTCAGATCTGTGTCAGAGTTTCAAAACAAATATTAATCAATGTAAGAAATTACTCACTATTTTTATTACAGGGTTTTTCACTAGTGCAGCTGGATAAAGTGAACAAAAACAGAAAGAGAAGCACCAGCTGGTTTTGCACAACTTTTTCAGCCCAGTGACAATAGCAGCACCTGCTGAGTCACTCTGAAGCTGTCATCATAGACAGACCTTACAGTATCTCCCCAGCCAGTAAGAAACAATCCTCTCTGACCAGTGCTTCCCTCTCTGCTCTGGATTACCCAAGAAATTAATCAGACACTTACAACACTGTGGCTGCAAAGTCTGAGAGTCATTTGTACTTGGGGAAAAATTGAGCAGAAAGCTGAAACTGGTAAATGAATTTAGCAGAGTAAGAACTCACAGACCCTTTCACACTTTTTAGATTTCTCATTTGCAGAAGACTTTCTGAGTAAGGTTGCCTAGACTGTTAAACACAGCCCTCAAGTAGTCAAGGAAATGTCAGGTTTCCTCCTGACCTACTTTCAAACAAGGGAAAGATCTTCCCCACAGCAGATAGCAAAAGATGCTCCCAATTAGTCTTCATATTAAGTAAACATGGCAGGGGCACTCAAGAGCTCTTCTTTCCGTCTGCTACTCTGACTTAAACGTATTGCCTAACAGCTAAAGTGTTCCTATTTACAAATGACTGCAAAAGCAATGTGCCAGCGCTCCTCACCAAGGCAGTATATCCCTTTTTAAAGAGTGGGCCTTATTCTTCTTTCCTTTACTTGATGTTCTTGTAGTTCTGCTGATTTCAAGCAAAGCAATGTGAGGATCCTTTGTCACAACAAGAAAACCAGCTCTGTAATTTGGATGAACAGCACATTAAAAATGGGAGACATTTGCAGCCCTTTGTTATCTATTAAGTCTTTGCCAGCAAAATACATCTTCTCATGGTCCAAGTTACAAAAGCTGAGCTCTGTGTTAACTGGAGGAAAGCATAGTTCCTGCTGTCATCCCTCCCTCCCCATCTACACCATGTCACACTGGCAGCAGGCACTCCAGGGGCATTGAAAGGAGGCAGTGCTGCCAGACAGGGTAAGGCAAAGACACCAGCTGGGTCTCCCCACTTTGTTTCAGGGGGTGAGCAGGAAGGAAAGCTGAAGGATGAATACAAAGCTCCTTCCAAAACACATCATTTATCAGTAGCTAACATAAGGGGTAAGGCTAAGATGTTGCGCTATAGAATATGGACATGAAGATGGTTCTGCTGAAGTCAATGATCTTGGGTCATTTAGATGAGCTGAAAACCAAATCCACCTGAATTCAGCAAAACTACATCATTTTGCAAGAGCTGAAGATGTTGTGCATATAGTTTTATGACACTCATTCCACTAAGCCAGGACAGCATGCCACAAGCAACCAGGACTCAGGCACTAGCTCTAAGTGTCAAATACCTAGGGTCTACACTGAGAAAAGCTCAGTTTCAGCTCCCTCCTTTTGAAGTATTCATGCTGAACATGGTTAATATATCCGTGGTCACCAGATGCATCATTTGGTTCCTATATCCATTTCGGTGTGATCTTTTCAGACTAGCAATTTTGATTTTGAGGCCTGATGTCATTTCATTCAAGATTTTTTAAAAGCCTGAAAAGGTCACATGCTTCTAGTTTTCTTGAGTAGATCTTCAGCTATCTGATTTAGGCACCCTCTCTACTAAATCAAAGGAGGGACAGTAGTTAGTAATGTACCCAATGTTAGGGCACAGAAAAGTTCAGTTAAAACTCTGCCTGAAGCATTCTTAAAATACTTTCTGTTTTCACTGAGGTAAAGCCCTTAATTCTTAGTCAGAAGACAAAGCGCTTGGGTTTTACACTGTCTTGTTACATTACCAGAAATCCTTACCTACACCCTAGACGCACACTAAAGGTATAAAGGGGGATGGAAGCTGAGACTTTTACCATATTTCTGAGGTATTGTTGTGACAGAATAGGATAGGATATAAATTGAATGGCATGCAGTGCTCATGGACAGGCATGACGGCCTGTGTCATAGGGGCCTATGTAGATGCCACCTTGTCCTTTGCACAGTTTCCAGTTGTGTGGAAACAGCTGACAGTGACAACAGTGATTGCCGTTCCTGAGCCTGGAAGAAAGGATATTAAGACTTTCACCTCACTCTGTCCTCCTCCTTCCCTTTAGATTAAAACAAGGAAATATAGAAATTATCAAGCTATACTCCTTAGCAGCTTCAAATTAATAAGCATCTTCCACTTGTAAAGAGAGTCTGGGTTCTGCTTTCCTTTCACTCACTCACATCAGCTTCCTGAGGAAAGTATTCATCCCAAGGCTGAGGTGATCAGATCTGGAGTGGGTCCATTCTGCAGCAGAGTTGGGGATGGCAGCAATAGACCAGGAACTGCAGGGCCCCCGAGCCTAGGACAGCCCAGGGGAGGACTGGTGCCACCACAGCTGAGAGCAGCTGAGCAGTGTGGACTTCCAGAAATAATACTTTTTGTTTAAAGAACAAGATCAACGCAGTCTCTGCACTAGTTTTCAACTACTCCACAGGCTTTAGAGTTGCTATATGGTTGTGAGGGTAAGAATCTGCTCACAGTTCACACAGAAGGAGACAGACTGTGATTCAGCCTACTTGTACCCCATGTACTGCTGGATGCTTACAAACTCTAATCTTACAAAAGGTTCCCTCAGTTTTGTTTGGAAACACCCGACTTCACATTTCTGGTTGGTTTTCTTTTCATCAAACAGACACGTCTGATGAGAGGTGAAGTAAAATTAATCTGAAGTAGAAATATTTGATAAATACTGTCTTAACAGGTCATAGAAAGAAAACCACAGGAGCAAGTGGACTATTATAAGATAAAGTTGCAACTTCTGAATATCAAATATTGACTGGATATCAACTACCAAAAAAAAAAAGTACCTCAAACAAAAAAACGAAATCCTCTCCTCAAAAACATTTGCGGTTCCCTCCCCTCCTTTCCCACTCCTGGACATCACTCTGGAGATCTTAGTATGGCCAGTTTCCACACTTTATGAATCTTGACCAAAATCTGGAGTAGTCAAGCCAGGGACAGAAGAAAGCCTTTGCAATCCAGGCTGAAATATGTCTTGGCTAATTTTGCATAGTGTTGCAGTTATGTACCATGTATCTCTGTTTAAGCTAACAGAAACTCCATATTCTTGATTTTCAACCTGAGGGAAGAAACGGGCACCATTCACTGAAGTGTTTGCTCAGAAAGGAGATATTGCTCTCCATTTGCAGGAACACAACCTTCTGGACCCTGTTAATGCCAATTAAAGTCAAAGCAGAACTACAAACTGCTTCAGCAGCTCAAGCCTGCATCCTCCTCCCTGTAATGTCTGTACAGAAGTCAGTGTGAAAATTAATGAGATACAGAACTCCATTAATTCTTCAAAACCAGCACTGAATGGCTGCAGATATTCAGATATTCTAACTGATGTCCAAAGCCATGTTGTCATGGTGGGTAGAGAATAGGGAGGTATAAAGCAGAGCAAGAAGCTTTTCATTTGGATCTAGGAGGTCTTACTTAGCAAATTCTTAGTTACTTTTGTGTTCGGAGGCTTCATCGTCTGATAATGGGGTATGACTCTTAGGTGGTAGTTCGTGGCGACTTCTGTTGGTAGGCCCTCTCAGAACTTTCTCTGGACCTCAGAATGATTTCTGGTTATAATGGTTGGAATCATTTAGCAATCTCTGTTATTAAAAACTGAGAAAAGATTTCTATGTCTCTCTCAGCATGTAGTAAAATGAGCAAAAAAAAAACTTTCTGAAGGAGTTGTACACTGTGTCTGTGATGTGCAATGATATCACAATCAAATCTGAGTAAATTCAGTCTAAATGCAGTGCTACATGACATTATATGCCTGACAAAATAGTCTTATTAATCATGGATGAAAAGAATTCTTGGCAGGGTTTCAGACTTACTTCAGAATTATATTAGAATGAGGCATTAAGTCATGGAATGGGGAAAAAAAGTCAGAGACAGACAGAACTACTCAACTGTGTTAATCATTCTTTTAGTATGTTACAAGTACCTTCCACACAAGTATCAAAAACCACATTAACGAAATCAGTATATTGTTATATATAATTACAATCATTGCCATCTCTTAGTATTATATCCTTTGTTTCCATCATGCTGGTCTGGCACCCTATTTACCTATGCTTGTGGCATCAAGGAGTAACAACATTTTTATAGGTCTGTATCAGCTTCAGGAGAACACAAATCACAAGGAAACCTGAAAGAGGAGAATGTGTTTATGGGATTCCTGTGGAGGTAAGACTCTGTATTCTCTCTGCCTCATTGTCGTGACATGGAAGTACTCAGGACTCTGTGAAGGACAGCTGCCTTCCAAAGCATGGAGGCGATGGGACACACTGGGACATGGAGAAGGTCCCATTCACTCCTGCTCACACCAGAATGGTCTGATGAAATCTTGTGAAGTGTGTGAGTTCTACTGCCCTCACTGGGCAGATACGCAAAAAGCCAGCAAAGTAATTGCATGACCATGTATACCAAAACATTGCCAATTACTATTTCAACAGAAGTATGTTGAACTTCCAGGCAGCATCTGATTAGATACTCTTACCACAGTCCACCAGTGATTCAAGTATTATCCCACCAATGACATGAAATGGGTTGGCAATGCACTTAAATCCCCTAACTAAAGTATCAAGACAAATTTAAGCTACGGGGAAATTAACCTGATGAAAAACCTTAAAAACAAATAATAATTTATTTTGAAGCATCCTTGCTTCAGCTGTTCAGCAATTACAGCTCATGGAGCTGGTTTACCTGTGAAATATTTTGTTTTTGTCTTTCTTCAAGTTTTTGTTCCTGATGAACTCTTGTATTCAGTCCACCGTATGGCCTTGCAAGCAGTTTGCATCTTTACAATTGAGAGTGTATTGTAACTATACTGAACTAAACACATCCATAAAGCCAAGTTTGGGTCAGATACTCATTTCACTTGTGACAACGAAGGGCAGAGTATAAGTTATTCAAGTATACCAGAATAAGAATAAATGCAAGGGACAGAGCCTTGAGCTAGAGCATAATTTCTAAAAGAAATGCTCGTTAAGTCACAGTTTGAATTTATTTATGAAAATTACCTTCCATTAGATGATATTTTTTCTTTCATTTCCAAGGATAATTTATGAAAAGTTTTTGCTGTACAAATGTAGTCAAGATCAACTGGCTAAAGAAATACATTATTTTCTTTTTTATTGTTTACTTGGCATCTGTGACAGGTGATATAAAAAAATCAGTAAAAAACTTGAAATGCATATGATTACATATCATAAAACAACTGCACTTATAATCAGTTCCAATCATCAAAATTACTCTGCATATCTTCTGAAAATGTCTACATCTTTTCCAAAGTGGCAAACTGAATATCCTCAAGGCTCTTAAGGATATGACTCTCAAAAAACCTAAACTGCTTTTAATTTGAAAAAAAAGTGTGACATTATTAAGGTATTTAAACTTCTTCTAAATATTACACATAGGGAGGGAAAACATTCTTCAGATGATCTGTTATTTATTTACTCTGCAGGAAAGAGAACTGTTAAAAAAAAAAAGGTGAAGATCACAGTAAGAAAGCAATAAAGCAGAGGGTAGCATAATGAGGAGGGAAAAAAGCCACACAAACTGTGACTGCAAATTGAGGGTTTGACCTCAATTATTGTCTATCTGCTGTTCAGAAACGGAACCTAATATCATATTGGAGACAAAACAGGCTCTTCTTACAGCTGGCAACCCACAAAATGTAACAATGTCCATAAGTTGGTTTGTTTGGCATACAGTGGTGTCATCTACCTCAGTTAAGAATGTCCTTGTGCCTTATACCTATTTTTTCCTAAGATACCATCAAATAAAGAAGCTCTTTAAACAAGAAACCTCCCTTATGGCACTGACTTCTGAGATAAAAACTTCTGAAGAAGTTACCATGAAGAAAAGAGAGATGTAATGACTATCCCTTCTTTCTCCTCCATGAAGTAACGTCTTTGAGGGGTACTGGATAGCAGCACTTGTGATTATGTGACTTTTTTTCCCCAACGTTTTAAGAAATATTTCAAAGTCATAACAAAAATGCGCAGCAAAGAAAAAAAAATGGACCTATGCAGAATGAAACAGGCTAGTATTGTTAACAAAAGACCATGCTTTGCCCAGGGCATTATGCTGTATAGTGGAAGTGCTGTGATGACATTCACCAGCCACATTCCTTGCCTATTCAAGATGAGTCATCTTTATCTTCCTTGTCTTTATTCATACTTTTAATACCAGATCTTTCTGGTGATAGCCTATTTACCACAACTATTGGGAAATGCATCTGTTTTATTAACATTGACAAAAAAGAGCAGTGGTAAGAGAAAAGGTCCTAAGGTCAAACTCAGAATTGTTGGTTTGGGTGAATTCTGAACCTACCGCTTCTGCTATTCACTGCCCTGTCCAGACACTCTGCAAACCCAGCCTTGAGCGTGACTATCTTTTGGAAAATGGCTGCTTGATAAAAATAAGTTTGGCTTCATGTAGGCTTCAGCTCTTATATCACTCATTCAATCATTATTCTAAGATTTAAAAAGCACATATTATTAGCCTGCACCTAGTTTATGCAAGCATTGTGCAAGGAACCAAATCCATGAGCTATTTAAGCATTTTGTCTCATGGCTTATTCTCAGCTTGGCTAAATACGGCAAATGCAATTAAATGTGAATAAGCTACCTTGAAGACTGGAGAAAAAAATCATATGGGGATAGTTCATACACAGAAGTCTCTTGATTGGCATTGCTACCCACAGATCCCTCAGGGAAAAAAAAACTCAGATAAACTAAATTTTAGGGGGGTTAGACAAATTTGCTTAACTGGCAAATGGGTACTCTGGTTGATGACTGTTTGTTACCATCCTCTGCCAGCCATAACCAATGCTGCAAAAGGGAATCCAGGAGTACTTGTCCATTTAACAGTTGGTTTATCCTGCCAGGTAGTTTGAGTTGACCTACTGAGTTGACCTACCTGTGTTTTCCTGATGTGGATAACTCACAGTTCACAGGATCCCTTCCACTGGAACAAGCCTTTGGAGGGTAACCTTTGCCTGGCAGATGGTAGCAAAAAGCTAGTAACAATAATCTCTTCATCTAGCAGCGAAACATTCAAAAGTAGTCAGTCCTCACTGAATGACCATCACCCCAGTAGGTTACGGTCAAAGTACTCTACCTACCACAAATGTCAAGAGAAAGCACTGACAGAAAAAAAAGCCTCTCTGATAATATAAATCCATTTCTTTAAGATCATTATAGATTATTCAAGTCCTTGAACAATCACCTTGAAATCAAAAGGACATTACACAGCACGCACCTCCAGAGAGTCACTCACTGTCAACTCAAAGCTGGTCATAGTATTACCATAAAATACAACAATGTAAAAATACAAGAAGGTACGGTTAGCAGTTATTTTCCATTATCCATTAGTCTGTGGGACATAAAATAGAGTCTTCAAGGTTGTGAATCCTGAAAACTGAATTCACTACAGAGAAGAAAAAGTCCTCCCCAGAGTAGGGTATATTTATAAGGTACCTCTGTCCTTTAATATCCAGTAGTCTTTGATGAAAAAAAAAAAAAAGATTAACTAAGCTACAAAGAGATGATTGTATTTAAGCATTTCAGTAGCACCACAGGTAAATGTGCTACTCTACAAAGGCTTCTTTAGGCAGTCACAGCATAAGCCACAAAATCTCTGCCTTGAGGAGACTGCATTCTAAGTTCATTTATTCTCTAATTAGCAATTGTCATGCACTGCTGTTCTTTACACAGCTCAAAATATGTGTATCCTACTAACCACAGTCAATAAATGGCTAATCTGGTGATCATTTCTTGTCCAGAAGCAACAGAGTTGACCATTAGAATATACACCTTAGTGACACAATGGGTGCACAAAACCACTACTAAATATCTTCACACAAGTGTAAGATTCTTACTAGAGTTTAATTAGTTAGAACTACGCTTTTTAATTTTTTTACTCCCCTCATTCTCCCTCATCCTCCCCTAACAACTTCATAATTATTTGTTCCAAAGAACCACTCAATTCAGCAGATATTTATAAGAATATCTTAATATTTTAGCAGAATCTAAGAAAAAAAAAAAAGTCCAGTGCAGTTATATCTTATTCTTGCCACAAACCTAAAATGTCACTGTGACTGATTAAGTTTTTGAGGTCCTTTTTTCTTTTTTTTTTTAAATATTGCTTGGCAATAGAAAAGGCAAAATCTTCCTGAACAATTTGTTCTTTATTTGAGTACCATGCAGGCCTTCAGCAGCAGTATGTAGTATCTTTACTTGGGCATATTACACGCAGAATATGTACTTCCTTTGCTGTTAAGTAGACAGGCTTGAAAACATCTGGGGTTGGCTTTCAAATATAAAATGTCACTTAATTAATATCAAGCAAAGTATTCAGTTAGTCCTTTTTTTTTTCAGTGATGTAACAGTGCTATCATTATCTGAGGTACAAACCAGGTTACATGTGGCAAAGACTTCACTATAGTTTCTTTTTTGTGAATATTGTTTGACTTTCAATATGTTTTGTTTTGAGAAAGCAGCTGAAGCTTCTCTTCCTTGTTCTCTGCTTTATCAAATCTATGATGTGTGCAAAGCCACAGCTGAAAGTTTAGCTGATTAGGGTTCGTCAATTGAACTGTAAAAATCAGATGGATTTTACCTGCTGGTATCTGGGAATGACAACTGATAAAACAGCATCTGCAATAAAGAAAGTAGAATAGTAAACACACTTGATGTAATTCTTTTCTGATTTTTTTGTACCCCATCAGGAGCAAAACTGTGCTTTTTGTTAATTACATGGATTACTGTAGTCTTTAAAACAGGTTACAATCTAGGAAACTGTGCAAGAGCACCTCTTGCACAAAACCAAAACAAAACAAAACAAAACAAAAAAATTTGTGTACCTGAAAATCCAGCAAAGACTTTGGATCTTCATCAAAAGGAGCATGACCAGCAAATTGAAGGTGGTGGTCCTGCCCCTCTGCTCTCGTGAGACCTCACCTGGAGTATTGTGTGCAGTTCTGGTGTCCTCAACATAAAAAGCACACGGAACTGTTGGAACAAGTCCAGAGGAGGGCCACAAGGATGATCAGGGGGCTGGAGCACCTCCCATATGAAGAAGGGCTGAGAAAGTTGGGGTTGTTCAGCCCGGAGAAGAGAAGGCTGCGTGGAGACCTCATAGCAGCCTTCCAGTATCTGAAGAGGGGCTATAAGGATGCTGGGAAGGGACTATTCATTAGGGACTGTAGTGATAGGACAAGGGGTAATGGGTTCAAACTTAAAGAGGGGAAGTTTAGACTGGATATAACAAAGAAATTCTTTACTGTGAGGGTGGTGTGGCATTGGAATAGGTTGCCTAAAAAGGTGGTAAATGCTCCATCCCTGGCAGTGTTCAAGGCCAGGTTGGACAGAGTCTTGGGTGACATCTTGTAGCGTGTGGTGTCCATGCCCATGGCAGGCGGGTTGGAACTACATGATCTTAAGGTCCTTTCCAACCCTAACTATTCTATGATTCTACGATTCCTATATAACCACCCATGTTGTCATCATTAGCCTGCACGCACGAGGCTATGAGAGTCTTACTCCATCTTCTCCTGTAGGAAATGTCACCCTTTCCTCCCAGCTGAGGTTCCAGACTCAGTCGCCTTCTTTCCCATGTTCATCAGATCCTCCCTGGAGTATTGCATCTCTCGCTGTACTGTGAGATTAAACAGAAGCAAGAAAAAAAGTCCTGTTATTAGACTATGCCCACCTGCTTTTTCAGCTGGATAGATGACTTCCAACATTATTCATTTGCATTGAAATCAATTTTTCCACAAGTTTTTAGTTTCTCCATATTGTCAGCACAATACCTTGATCAAGATATTGTCAACCTCCATTAAATCATATTAATGATTGGGTCTCTGTGAACAACTCAGAAAGGTCTCAATGTCTTTTGGGGTAACAAAGCACAGAAAGAATATAGATATTCATGCACATACTTGATGGAGAAAACATCTCACTTCAGCCAAGTACAAAAGTGTAGAGGAAGAAGAATATGTAGTGTCCCAGTGACCTTTCCAATCTCTGATCCTGAACTTCAGCTTAGATCACACCAGTAATTATACTCATCACCCATACCATATCCATAGAACCTCTTCAAGGATTAGAGGTAGGCCAAAGGCTCCTTTGCACTTCCCCAGATGCTTCCTACCAGATACTAACTCTGCCAGATCCTAACCACTCCTTTCTGTTGGATGCAAATAGGAGACACACAGCTGAACGTTTTCCAGTGCTTGCAGCTTCTCTTCCTGTGCCAGTTCTGTGTAGCTTTCCTGCACTGCCCGCTGCCCAGTTTACCAGACAGATTTTAATGGTATTTAAACCAGGTCTAGGACTGAATAAATGACATAATTTCTCCTACACTATAAGGCTTGAGTCTCACTGTAATGAAGTTGTGAAAGTGGTAGATCTCTTGATAAATACTGGTCTAGACAAGTCTAAATGAAACAACAGAAAATGTTTGCACTGTTCTAATGAATGATTTACATTCACTGGCAGAAGGCATGGTCTTTCATTTTAAACCTTAATATCACCATTCTTTAATCCCATTCACTGTTTATGTAGTTGAGTTCTTATCTTGGTAACTATCACCAAAGTATCTAATGTCTCAGAAGAATTACATTAACAATAACAAATCTCTCATCTTTTCCATCAGGTAGGAGCTGGAACTTAATTAGGAATAATTTAAGCCATTGTTACTCCTGCATTGCCCCCAGCAAGCAAACAACTCTTGTTGACTGAAAAACTAGTAAACAGAATTATGATGAAACAAAGCATCAGAGTAAAAGAACTGGGGTGTGAAGCCCAACACCTTTACAGAAATACATTAGTCATACCTTGGAAATCAATCAAGACTTTGGGGAAAAGGGAGCAGAAAGCTAGAGAGGCCAAGAGGTAGACAGAACTAATAACTTCCCCCAAGACAGCTGACTAACGTTTAGTGCATGAGCTGAACCTTGTTTATTTAAACCCTGCAAACCCTGTACAGGTTTCTACTGGTCAAATGTTTAGGAGCTGGAGGTGCATGCAAGCAGTGAAGGTTACTCCCTGGTTACCACCACAAAAAAACAACATGCTCCTTTCCAACAACATCACTTTTCCAACTGAGGCTGGCACAGGGATGCCAAGCAAAGAGACCTTCCCCTTAGACCCTGGGAAACAAACGGGTGGCAAGTGGGAATGTCCTGGAGAACAGCGTTGTGCATGTTTATGCACCAGACATTCTGTACAGCCCAGAGGTAAGACAAGGAAAGGAAGGCGGGACAGGCTGGTTTGAGATTCCTTATTTATTTACTTATTTTCTGCAAATTCACAGTTACTGAAGGGGAAAGTAACAAGGAGAATTAGAAGGGTGTTTATCTCTCTCACCACCTCCCCTCCCTCCTTTCTTTTCCTTCTCTGCCCATGTCACTTTTTCACCTTGTCACTGATATCTTTGTTGCTGGAAATGTGGAAAAATTAGCACTGTGCCCAGTGAAAGTGTCCTGCATAAATGTAAGGATTGATGCTTTAAACAGTTTCTAAAACAGTAGGATCTAATTAATTTTAGAAGGTTTTTGCCAGTCAAACATCTCATCAATAAGTTTCATTCCTCTGCAGATATTATCACTCTTTTAATATGTCTTCATTATGAATTTTAAGGAGGTGGCCCACACTGTAGAAGTGAGCCCAAACAGAACACTATTTCACGGCATTAATAAACCTCTCACATCCCAGTGTTAAAGGTGAGCTGTAATGAACTTGTCAAATCACTCAAAACCCCTGTAATGCTCTAAATCCACCTCGTGGTCTGCTCCTGCTGCCGCACATCTCATCTAAAATCAGTCAGCTGATGTCGGGCCCGCTTCACGGCTGAACTCAGAAGCTAATTCAAGTTAAAAGGTGAATTAATTTGGTTGCAGATACCTGAGATAGATCTCCTGTTCCTGAGGCCAGCACATCTCAAGACATTACTGCTTCACTGTTAGAGTGGAAATGTTTATTCATGCAGGCAAAATCGTGACCCAAATTTTAATAGGAAGAGGATGAAGGCTGTACCTAATTGCCAGCTGAAGTGAGAACAATTTTGAGTTCAGTGCACAGCAAGGTCAATGCAAAATAACCTTTTCACACAAACACTCCCATCACTACACTGGTGCCTTCTTTCCTTTATCTTCATGGTTATGTATATTACTGGAAGGAAATAAATGGTCTCTGATGCCCATTCCTTACTGGAAGGGAAGGAGAAAAATAATAATTCCATCATTTTTTACAACTGGCCCAAATTTCCTGCTGAAAACCTCACAGATTAAGTATACAAATTCAATGAAAATGTCATTTTCTCCAAAGAAAAATATTAACACTTGATTCTTCTAGAAGAAATTACAAAATTACATTATTATGTTTGACCCACTATTTTGCCATGAAACCACATTTGAGTACATCCAAATAGCAACTTGCAGGACTTTCAGTACAGCCAAAGCAATAGAACCAACTATGAAAAATGTAGCTGTTTTGGGCAGTGAAATGGCTCCTCTACAACATCAATAGTAAATTAACATTTGTCAGAAGACTGGAACTTTGTTATTGTTATTTCAAGGGATAATATGTGTACTAGAGAAATAACAGGTTAATGTCTATAATGCAGTCTAATTCAATGGACTGCTCCAGAAAGAACATGAAAAGGCATAAACAAGTTTTGACTAATTATTAACTAAGTTGACATGACGTAGTGTGTGTGTGCATGTGTTGGATAGAGATATTATTCTTACACAGTATTATGAATGTGTCATATCTGCAATACCAATTACTCACCTCTGCTTGCAGACAGACTGAAAGTCCTTGCTGTTAAGCATATGTACCAATTTAGTCAGCGCACCCTAATGGATTAAGTGGAGAAGAGGGCACTGGTGATTCAAACATTACAGCTCGGTAAATGAATTCTGGTTTTTGATCATCTTCTGTTCCCTCATGTTACAGTAGCTTCATCATCTAAAGAGACCAGGGCATGAGCTGGAAAAACATGTCCACAATTACTAGCTACTATTAGCCCGTCATTACATTGCAGCGGTCCTGAGCTCCTACCCTACCGCTTTCTGTGCAAAACTCGCAGAATAAATGGCCTTGAGAGCTCTCTGAGCCCGCCATAGCTCCTCCATTTGTACTTTTCCACAAAGGTCAAGTGATATTATGTGGCTGCACTCACCCTTTCTGTGGAGCTGTTCTTCTGCAGTTACTAAGCTAAACCTGTGCCCCACATGCAGCAGCACCCTCTTCCCCCCAGTCCTGACGATGGGCCAGACCTAACTCCTTGCCTAGCACCACTATCAGTCAGGAGCTATGACTCCATACAGCCCACTACACTTAAACTTTCAAAAATGAGCTCTGCCCAACTTCCACCAAGTGCGAGGAACCGCCAACAGGTTAGTAGGATGTTTTTGTATTTCCTGTCGCAGGGAAAACAGCCACACTTTTGTAACAGTTTCAAAACAACTGGAACATTTTGTTCAGAGGGATTCTGCACAAGAGGCAGCAATCCTAAGGATCCTCACAGCCCCGGGTGCCACAGCCTCCTGCCTGTCTTCTTCCTGGCAGCTTTATAGGAGTGAAAAACTGGTAGCCATGGGTGAATTAACAGTCTAAAAGTTTTGAGAGCCTCAAGTTTTACTCACAAACAAAGAGTCTGAGGGCTCAGCCAAAGACACCACTCCCAGGGCTTCCACTTCTTCCAGAGAGTTTCAAAGCCCCCAGGGTTGCCAGAATCAGGCCTCGGGAAAAGCATTTTCCTTCCTCCTGCTGATGCCTTGCACTTAGGTGAGGCAAGCCACAGAAGAAGCTGAGGTGCCCTGACTCCAGAGCAGCATCCCAGGAAACAGCTATCCGGTGCCTTTGGGGACCCAGCCCTGGGACCACATGCACACACGGCCAACCTACAGTCTAGATCATCCCTTATGCTACTTCTATTTAAATAGGAAAACTGCTAGTCTAGCTGAAGATGGGAAACAGTTCCTACCAAGCAGTGGGCTCTGCCGATGGTTTGTAAGGTTTATTTAAAGGGGTACAACCTTGCTTTTGCTTTCAATATAAAAGCTTTTGATTTGAACAGTCTTCCAAAATATTTAGGAAACTAAGGACCACTTACACCTGAAAATGACTCTGAAAACCTAAGAGCTTTTGGATGTATTCCAAAATAAGTGCTACAAGTTCAAAGAGCTGAGGGAAGAAGTTTTCTTGAAAATTTTATAACTGTCGTGGTTTAAACAAAGCCACAAATCAAGCAGTTGCTCTCTCACTCCCCCCCTTTTTTTCGCCTCCTCCTGCTCCTGGAGGGATGAGAAGAAGAATCAAAAAGAATGCAACTCCCACGGGTTGAGATAAGAACAGTTTAGTAACTAAAGTATAACACAAACCACTACTGCTACCACCAATAATAGTAATGATAAAGGAAATAAGAAGGGAGGAAAATACAACACCTTAGCACCAGCCAACCTATAACTCGCCCCCCCCAGCCCAACCAAGCACCGACCGATACCTCCTCCGACCCTGTAGTCTGCCAGCCCTTCTGCGTAACTCTCAGTTACCTCCTCAGCATGACGTGCTGTGGTATGGAATACCTCTTTGGTCAGTTTGGGTCATGTGTCCTGTCTCTGCTTCCTCCCGGCTTCCCCTCTTCCCTGACAGAGCATGAGACTGACAAAGTCCTTGGCCAAACCAAAACATCATTGTTATCAGCTCTGTTCCCAGGCCGAAATTCAAAACACTGCACTGCAGCAGCTACCAAGAAGGAGAAAAATGACTGCTACTGCTGAACCCAGGACAATAACCCTTTTCAATTTAGGCAAAATGCTGGAAAACATGGTCATTGATCTGACGTTTTGCTTTTCCACACCCTGTTGTGTGAGGGACCAGTAAAGGTCAGGAAAAAATAAGTTAAAAAAAAAAATCAAAAAAACCTCTGTCCTATTTTCAAATCTCAAAGGAATGCAGCTATAGTTTTATCAGGATCAAATTGGCTTTTACTTCCTCCTAACCAGAACCTCTTCAGAGCAGGCCTTAAAACTGCACATCTGCAAAACCCATACCACAGAGAACTGTCTGTAGACAGTAACATGAGACTACTTTATCCATGCAAGTTATCCCACCAGCTTCAATAGGACAACTTATTTTCTAGGTTGATCTATATTCTTGAGCATTTGCAGAACTTGTGCTAAAAATAGTTATTGAGGGAGAAATAAATTATTAGTGAATAATCAACCTCAATGTGCCTTCTATGTTCCACAAGGAGAGTGAGGGTTAAAGATTTAGGCTTCCACTCTGCTTATGTATAAAGTATATTCAGCACTGCAACATGCAGAAGGACAGCCTTTCACAGGATAGAAGGGAATGAAAAAATAAACTTCCTTGCCAAAAAGGAAGTAATGTTAGCAGAGATCTTAGCTAGTAATTTAATGAGATGTTTTGTCCCCTGTGCATAAAGCTTCTTCATGTGATTATTTCCTGTTATTGCCTTCCTCCAGATGAATTTAATGTCAAGATTATAACTTTAAATGACTAGAAGGTACACCTAACATCCACACCAGTTCACTCTGGAAGCAGTATACATAGGAAATTGGAAAATTTTGACACACATATCTGCTTCCAAAACAAACAGAAGAGATAATCCATGGACACTGGAGCTTACAGAAGAGTTGGTAAACAAATTTATTTCAAAACTTGAAAGGGTGGCAGCTTGATGGAAGATTAGCACAGAGTTCACGTCCACCTTAGTGACAGACATGGCTTTGCTTACTTCCTTGCCTGCATTAATCCATTTAAATACCCTGTCATTACAAGATTATTTGGCAATAGAGGAACCTTGGACCTGCCAAGAAAGTAAACACTGCTCAAACATGCACATTGCCTGCATATTAACAGGCCAGAATTTCTGGGCATCACACAGGGCACAATAAATTATTATAACACACTTTTGTCTTTTCGTGCTTTCATCTCAAAAGATGTGATGCTACCTGTCTGGCTAGCATCTCATGTTAATAGACTGAGAAGCAAGCTATTGGTACTGGGCTCAGAATTTAGCCACCCAGGCAGACGTGACCCAAGTTTTATCGCACAGTCCCTATCACATAGGGACCACATTCCCAGCTGACCCTGAGGAGTCTTTCTAACAGGTTTTCAAGGACCTGTGGTCAGACTCACATTGACTTTGATGGTTTTTTGATGGCTTTGATGCTCCAGAATAATGCTGTTCCTTGCCATCAGCACAGGTTAAAATACAAGGAGTGAACTGGCTGCCAGCAGCCCACATACAAAACTACAGCTCTTATTCTGCATTTCAGTAGAGTGGGGAGCCCTAGGGCCTCTAAGTATCGGTTTTGTGCATGGAGATATGTGAATTGTACACCCAGAATCATGTCATACATACAATGGAATTTAGTTCCCGGTATATGCATTCATTATGGGGATCTTTGCTATTTCTAAGATTTTAGCCATTATTATTCCTGAAGAACTAAAAAAGCAATAATATTGTGAACACTAAAAGATTAAAGCTGGAATGACCATTAAAGAAGTCAAAGTATGTTACAGTTGTGCAACTGCTTAGACATCCTGTGATTTTTGAGTGCAAAGAGTCAACACTACAGGGCTGGTAAAACTGTTTTGCTTACGAAGTGGAATACTGCCCTTCAGCAAGGAGAATGACAAGTTCTTGAAAAGGTGGATTGCTTTGTTCATTAGTATCAGTGAGGCCCTGCATGCCAAACTGTCTCCATGTTTGAAGGGTTAAGGACTTTGTGCAAGTGGTTCTTGGCAGACACAAACTAACTGCTGAAAACAATCCCATCCGTAAAACTGGCTAGCATCGAGTTTCCTCTCCTTTACCATGTGCTAGCTGGTGGAATATGAATTGTGAGAATTAAGAATAGAAAAGATCTATTAGCTTCTCTATCCTTCTACTGCCAGGCCACGCTTATTCCCTGACATATATTCAGCAGTGCTTTCAGTTTTATAAAAAAAAAATATATAAAAGTTGCATACAGACTTCCACCAGTTCTTTGCCAATGCACAAGCCTAATGGCTCCCAAATTAGAAAACTTTTCTTAACATGTAGCTTCTTCCTGATTTCATGGCATTACCTCCTTCACATGCCCTTGGCAACTTCTTTAGATGTTGAACCTTCTTTCCACTTGTTTCCACTTCTGCCACTTCACCCCTGTCAGATGCTACATCAAAAGAACAGATTCACAGCAGTGACAGTTTTTAGCTTTCTCAAGCTTAATTCTCAAATTTTCAAAGCAGCTCTACACAGAACAGCATGGCTGCTGGTGTAGATGGTAAGCAGCTGTTAAAAAAGGCAGAATTACACAAAGGTATGGTAAGAGACTTCAGCTAGTAGAGGCATGACTGAACCTTTACTGAGGAACAACAGGCTTTCCTGTATGTTTCTACATCTCAAGCAGTCTGTTTACAAAACTAGAATCTACAAAGAAAATACTGCAAGGCAAAATCTGAAGTTTCCTCTTGCTGTTTAGATCTTCCTGTAATGGAAACTGAAAGACATCTCAGTTTTTCCATTTTTAAGAACGCCTTCTGCATGGAATGCCTTCTGCATTCTTAAAATGCCACGTTTATTCACATGTAATTGTATGTGCTAGTTAGAAGCAGCCTTTCTATATAATGTATCTTTCCTGAAGCAGCCTTTCTATATAATGTATTTTCTATCTATTCGTCAGACTGAGGTTGCAATAGATATCCCACTTCACAACAAGCCCCCCACTTCACAACAAGCCCCCCACTTCACAACAAGCCAAGTGCTCAGTATGCCAAAAGCCCAGTTTAAAAGACCAGCGTCTAGAGAGCATACTTGTATTCATTATCTTCCCCCTGCAGCTCCTTTCCTAATACTACAAAGGTGGTAATGCTACAGAAATGAGAAGTATTTGCGTGAGTTATCATTCACAGGTGATTCAGCATTTGATTTAAGAGAGATCTTCAGCTGCATCCATCCTCTTTGATTATGGAAAATGTTGCCCTAGCTGGCATACCAGAAGGTGAGAAAATCTTACTTCACTGCTAATTATCTCCTAAATTACTTGGTGACCTTGGAGAAAGGCTCAGAATGGTGGTTTAGAATGTTCTGACAGTGTCAGATCACAGCACACCCACTAGTGCCAGGCAGCCAGTTGAGCGTGAGTAATACACCTCATTTTGCTGACTGCAAGGCTGGAAATCAATGGGGAGCATGCAAAGCTTATTTTAATGGGTTAACAGAACACAAAACATGGTTACAGAATCAGAAAAGTACAAGATAGGAAAGCCATTTTAGTTCATCTAGTCTTGTGCAAGCTTGCTCCCTAAAACATATTTTCTAGATTGTGGCTGTCTCAAATCAGTTTCTTCCACTTTCTTTGAAGTGTTATATCCAATCTAATATGACCACCAAAGCTCTGTCAATACTGCAGTCATCACTAGTAATAAGCCATGCCAGGAATTAAGTTTTATGAAAGATTTTCACTTGTTATCCCTCTGTAGGGCCAGCAACACAAAATTTCAGAATTCTCCAGGGAGGAAATTTCAGGACCTGAGGAGGAAAGGGAAGTGCTGGAAAAGACAGAACATCTTAAAATTATCCTTTATTAATGTCATTTTTTCAACCACTATGTTGCATTATATATACATTGTAAGGTATGCTGTACACATACTTAATACTTGAAATGAAAAGTTATTTATTAAACACTGTAGATTTGCAGCCTAAATATTGATTGGGAAATCTTCATATGGTTCAAACATTTTCCTGTTTACTTTTTTGAGAGTAGATCCAGCAGCAGAAGAGGCCTGACTTCTTCAGAATTTGTATATTTACACACTTCTACTGTCCATTTTCTAACAGAAAGCTTCTCAGAAATTTACCTTGTACATTTTATTTTTGTTTTGCAAGTCCAGATATATGGTAAAAACATTCCTATTTTGTCAATTTCATGTATACCAAAGTACATACAGTGTACACCCTTGAGTGAACTCCAACACGTTCTTAATGTAAGTATAAATATTTTCCAATTCATCATATGCATAAACCTGTTACACACAACTCCTTAAAATAAATTTTATTTGAGAGAGAAAAACACGTGTTCTAGTTTAAAAGCAGGGAAAAGTGTGGGAGGGAGTTTTCTAATCAGTTCTGAATGGAGGAAAGAGGGGTGCTCTGCTGTCATTTAAAAGATACTTGTGCAAAACTGCCTGTAATTTTATAGTTCCACAAAGACTTATCATAGTTACAAGTATTAAGCAACTCCCAGGTTTTGATAACCATTCCCCCAGAGACTGTGACAACTCCTAGGGTTCACAGAAGAACTTCAATGTCAGCCATAAGAAGAGTTCAGCTTCAGTAGATTGCTGATGTGGTAGGTTAGGCTCCACCTTCAATTGTTTATACTTACGATATTATCTTTAAAATTGTCTGAGGAAATCACTCAGCGAACAGAAAGAGGCCCCAGTAGCCTTAAAGGAAAACTGCCCAGAGTTTTGATTTCGCAGGTTGTCAGTTCAAGGAAGGACACTAAAGGGCCCTGAACTTTGAAAACGTGTTCAGGTTTAAATAAATGGTCAAGTATTTTTTTGCATTAGCACTAACGTTGAATACTAACCAGATACTGCAAGTTTCTAATCACTATATTTCTCTCCACTCCTCCAATGTAGCCAGTCATGATTGCAAGATCCTAATTGTTACACCTTCTCCCTTTTACCCAGGCAGACACATGGGGAAGATAGGTGGTGCCTTTACGTTTTGCAAAATCAAATAACAAGACATTAGCGTACAACATAGCTTACGGAAAGCTTTGTGTAAAGACACTGTAGAACAAGGCTTTAAAGCTTGGGCTGCTAAACTGCACCAATACAATCTGCATGCACACCCTGTGCACATGTAAAATAGATTATTCCATATTGTGTTATTTTTATTCATTTGCATTTTGGTAATGATGACAGTGTTCTTGGCATGCTCTTACCACACACGGAGAAAAGACAGCTTGAACACACACACATGCACACACACGTGTCTTCTTTCATGCAGTTTGGGAGAAGACTGAAACTGTGGCCTTACATAATGTATAGTGAGTAAGTAAGGAACAGCTGAGTAAGATAAAAATGCTATCTCACAACAGTCAAACTCAGCAAATGTAGCTTCTCTTTATTAAATTTTGCTTTTCATTACAGAGAAAGCTGGGCACTGAAATGAAGACAAGAAAATTGTGAACAGAAGATAGGAGCTTGCTCCCAGTTGTTACTCTTCTCTCACCATTGGCTCTACCAGTGTCCAGAGTGGCAGCCTGGTTTTATTTTCATGCACTCAAGTCATTGTTTTTCTCACAGAGCTGCTGAGGAAAAATAATTGTGGCATTTGTGTAGCAATATTGAAGCAGTGAGATAAATGCATTTTCCAGCCAACTTCTGGCAGGCTTTCTGAATTAGTATTAAGGGATTTGAAGTCTCCTCGCCCAGCAGCATCTCTTGAGTGCTGCTGTCCTGGGTTCAGCAGTAGCAGTCATGTTTTTCCTTTGTGTTAGCTGGTGCAGTGCTGTGTTTTGACTTCCAGCCTGGGAACAATGTTGGTGAAACCGATGTTTTCGGTTGTTGCTAAGTGATGTTTACCCTGACCAAGGACTTTGTGAGGCTCATGCTCTGCCAGGGAGGAGGGGAAGCTGTGAGGAAGCAGAGATGGGGCGCCTGACCCGGGCTAGCCAAGGAGGTATTCCATACCACAGCACGTCATGCCCGGGGTGGGGGGTAACTGGGAGTTACCCGGAAGGACACGGGCTTCCGGGTGGGACTCGTTTCTTGGCCGGTGGTATCGTATTCTCTTCCCTTGTTATTTTCCCTTATCATTGTTGTCGTTGGTGGTAGTGGTGGTGATTTGTGTTGTACAGTGGTTGCTGGACTGTTCTTGTCTCAACCCGTGGGAGTTGCACCCTTTCGATCCTCCTCCCCGTTCCTCCGGGAGCGGGGAAGGGGAGAGCCCCGGTGGGGGGGGGCGGGACACAGACCTCGATTGTTGTCAGCTCAGCACCACTCACTGGGAGTGAGTGAACAAGTTACCTGACTGGGTTTAAACCACGACAGCTGCGATGCTGTTCAGTGGACCTGGCAGCTCAGCCTCTATTCTCTGACCCAGTCATAATTCTGGTCTATGGCATTTTATGGCAATACACAAATCTTACCATTCTGTAGATAGGCCATAACTCGCAACAGAAAAGGGAAGACAACAAAACTCCATTTAGTGCAACCAGTCTGGGATTGGTAGCTAATTTTAGGTTTGGTTTTGTTTTTTTTTGTTCCAGATATTCTGGTAACAGAGTCCTGTTGCTAGACTTCATCGCCAGCTTAAAGCTGGGGCCTTGGTACAAAAATGCAGGAGTACTCCCAGACTGCTGAATTTTGTTTGCTGAAAAGAATCTAAATTCTAGCATCATGGCCAGCATCTAGGTTTGGGATCACATCAAACAAGTCAACACCTCTCTAAAAAGCAGTCTAGGGCAGTTGGAATGAATAAATACAGCTCACTTGTGCAAGTCCATTTATTTCAGTGACATCAACCCAAGCCAACCCAATACAGAGAAGATTTAGAGCTTGTCTGCTTTCTTCAGGTTACATCAAGGTGATGTACTTCATTTTGAGCATACCATCTGAGCAGGCACAGCATCCCAACAGATTTCATTTTACAGTGAGCTAATGCTTTCAGAAAATGAAGATTTCCTCTGATGGATTCACTTGCTTATAACAGTGCTGATCTCCATTCAAGGCAGCATTTTTCTAGCAATTGGATGTCAGCCATGAAGCAACTAAAAACTGCAGCACCCCATCTCATGATCACACAAGAAAAATCCTGGGAAGTTCTACTATCTCATCATCTGACTCTTCAAAAGAGCCAGAGTCAGTGAACAGCCACAGCCACTGTAAAGGTGACTCACACTTCAGTCTGACAGGCAGACACACTACACACATGGCACGTGTACATTTGACATGACACTGATTTGATGTGACACGTGATCACTGATCACTTGGCCACAAGCCAAGTACTGTGCTAGTCAACAGCTGTGACAGTAGTTTCAGTGGCCATGATCACAGGTTCCTCTGTCTCACCTGCAGCTGCCTAGGAAAGAGAATAAGCATGAGGCTTAGGAAAGGGAAAGAAGCCTGCATAGCTGCTTCAGTGAGAAGAATAACCACAGAATAGCTTCATTTAGCACACTGTTATTCTAGAAGCAATAAAGAGGCATTGTTAGGGCATCAGAGGACGTCTGTGCACTTCACATAAGTAACATACACACAGGTGACCTCCTGCAAGCACCTAGGGCATCTTGAAGTTGGTGTTGCTCTGCTGTGGCCTTCAGGTGCTAACCAATACAGTGCTGGAAGCCCAAGAAGCAGAGCTGCTGTGAAGAAGGTGGGTACACCCGTTGAATTACAGATATTGCCACTGTATTGCCCTCAGCAGTCCTTGATTGTTACTACCTGTTTGGATGTACAGACATTACTGTATGTTTTCCTGTCTTGAGTCTTTCTGCTTTCTTCCAGATAGCACAGCTGATGAAGATGTGCTTATACGAGGAACTCTCTAGCAGTCACCAAAGCAGCTGCAAGGTAACAGCAGAGCATGCTTTTTATAACAATGATCCCTAGTGTTCAATATCGACCTCAGACCCCAGTTCTTATGTGTTGACTGCAATATTGTCTGGAGCTGTATAGGACACATTGCAGAGAGAAAAAGACACTGATTTTCCAGGCAGTCTGAGTGAACTAGGAGACGCCACCTCCTATGGGAAAATTGCTAGCGATATGGTATCAGGGATGTCTCACATAGATCCTCACACATTTATTTGGCAAAGAGGCTTTTTGACTAACATACTGGGTCATTTGTCCTGGCCCATGTGGTGTGACACCACTAGCCAAGGCCCATGGTTTCCTGGGCCCATGCTTTTGCTGCACCTGCAGTGTGCCTTATTGAGGGTACAGCGGTATGAGAGTGTCCTGGGTTCAGCAGTAACAGTCATGTTTCTCCTTTGTGGTAGCTGGTGCAGTGCTGTGTTTTGACTTCCAGCCTGGGAACAATGTTGGTGAAACCGATGTTTTCGGTTGTTGCTAAGTGATGTTTACCCTGACCAAGGACTTTGTGAGGCTCATGCTCTGCCAGGGGGGAGGGGAAGCCAGGAGGAAGCAGAGACGGGGCGCCTGACCCAGGCTAGCCAAAGAGGTATTCCATACCACAGCACGTCATGGCCGGGGTGGGGGGTAACTGGGAGTTACCCGGAAGGACACGGGCTTCCGGGTGGGACTCGTTTCTTGGCCGGTGGTATCGTATTCTCTTCCCTTGTTATTTTCCCTTATCATCGTTGTCGGTGGTGGTAGTGGTGGTGATTTGTGTTGTACATTGGTTGCTGGACTGTTCTTGTCTCAACCCGTAGGAGTTGCACTCTTTCGATCCTCCTCCCCGTTCCTCCCCCTGTTCATCCTAGCTCAATACCATTCTTCTCCTCTGCCTGCACTCAGTAATTTGCTCCTTTCTCCACAGCCAGCAGGGAAGGGGAGAGCCCTTGGGGGGTGGGGCTCGATTCCTTCCAGCCTGGCACCACTCACTGGGAGTGAGTGAACAAGGTGCCTGGCTAGGGTTTAAACCACGACAGCCACTGTTTCCACTACAGTAGGAATCACTAGCTGAAGGGTTATGACACTTCAAGATACATTCCTTGCAGGAAGCAAAGTCATTCATGCCTGTCCAAATGGAAATGTTCACCCAATTCCCTGACCAGCAGCACCAGCCTGTGTACTGACCCTTTGCAGAGCAGCAGGAAATATCTTGCCAGCCCCTAAGCTTGCCAGGTCTATGAAGTGTCCAGGCCTATGAAAACTGCCTGCAGACAACTCTGATCTGATATTTCATTTGAAGCAGGACACCTCACAGCTTTGGTTCACTGATTCACCACACTGGTTCACTTTGGTTCACTGATTCACCACACTGGTTCACTTTGGTTTTCTCTGCTCTCATTGCCTCTACTATCTCACTTTCATGATACAGAGAGGGAGGTTTATTAAGTGGAACAGTGTCAATGTACAAGATAAATATGTCTAATTGCAGCAAATGCAAATGCAAACCTAATTCATATTTAGCAACTGGCTATTTCTTCACTGCTTCAGTACTCTTTGTCTATAATTTATCAGCCAGGCCTAGATGTGGCAGTGCAGAGCAGGGCTAGTGTGTGCCATTACGAGATTGTGGGGGTCTGGATCCTTCGCAGGAGCCTGGGTGAACACGCAGCCACATAGCAATGCTGTATCAGGATGCAATACAGTCCCCACAGCATCCCCTGTATCCTGGTTTCCATACAAGGGAAACCCAAGCACAGAGGCCAGAATGAAATCACGCTATGCAAGAGCTCCACTGAGTGAGGTGATCATAGGATCAGGACCTGAGAGATAGACCCCGGAGGACACTTGTTCTGTTCTGCAGAGTAAACATAACCTCCATTACACTGCCTCCTGTGTAGTGTCCACAGCTGAGAATGGCACCCCTTACACCCAGACTGTCTGCTTTGTAGCCTCTGCATCTAAGTGGGACATCTGATACACTTACCACTGAGCTTGTATGCTCTCGAGCAGTATCAGCTGCCTAAAGTTATCACATGTAATGTATTATTAATACAGATGAAATAAACCTGTTGCTTTGCTTGACAACACCTCTTCTTTTTCCCAGCTATTATTGGAGTTTCTGAGGCACATATTCTTATGAGCAGCTGTTCCTCACGCACAGGGTTTTCAGAGTCTGCTGCTGGTGGGATTTCAGGTCAATGTAAATGCAGTCAGACACTAGAGGAACAAGAAAGCATGCTTTGTTAGTTCATTTACCCAATAAGATGTGCTTCTGCAATGCCTTTCCAGTTCCCTGATTATAGTAATTTTCCTCTTTCAGCAATTCTTTGGTTTTGCCTCCTTATCCTGCTGCCTTTTTGACTATATCTAAGCCTTCCAAACCCAAACTTCTCTCCTTCATTCTGTCATTCTCACGTAGGTGACCAAACATCAGTTTGCAGATGTTGTGCAGTGTTTAGCAGCAGTGTTCTGGGAAACCTCTGAAACGCTTTGAATGTAAATTTTCTGCTGCTCATCATTCAGATTTTATGATAGCAAAGCCAAACACAAAAAACACCAGTATAGCAACTGGCACTTATGTTAAACTAGGGGAATATACTGCCTATATGCAGATTTTTTTGAAATCAATGAAGCTTGAGTTACTACTGCGAAAATTCAACATGCACAAAAGTCCCTATGTACAATCAATACTGACCAAAAAAATTAATTTTCTTTCCTGTGCTGTCCATGCTGCTAGAACGTGGTTATACAACACTGAAATCAACTGAAAGTATTTATCAAGAGTTAAAGGAAGACCAAATTATATTACAAACTTTTTCTTTTGAACTAGAAGAGGAAGCCAAATGTAAATGCAGACCTAAATATATACTTTAAATTAATCATGACTTTGCACATAAATCGCACTATTTACACATACTGTCATAGTAACTATCCAGCCTACAGCAGCACCACCTACAAATTTTTAACCAATACACATCAAATACACATTGCTTATGTCATTGTTAAGGTCCCAGGCCTACAGCAAACCCTGAAAGCTCCACTCCTCCAGAATAAAATTAGCTACAGATGTCTCTCAAGTCGTTTTTGCTCAGTGAATGCCATATATTGTGAAGAAAAAATACAGTGTATTGGATAACATCATAAAACATCTGTATTGTTTCACTGACAAAGAACCTTTTCAGATGATGATGAAAAGCTTTAATGGTTAATGCTCAGAAGAGGAACCAACAGATACGTGGAAGAAAAGGGTAGGTAGTTGAGCCAACCTCCAGCACCCCACTGCAGATAACTCCAAGTCATCTTGTATACCGGGTGCAAGTCTCCAAGCTATGCATTTTTGCTAAGCATTCATCTACATGGAGAAATCTGAAGGTCAAACAATGCTGGTATTATTAACTCAGTAGAGCTATATCAGTATAAATCCTTACATGAACACTCTCCTTCCTGACTAAGACTGCTCACACGGGAATTTATTCCAGCATAACTATAGCAGTATAATTACATCAGTACAGTTCTACTGGTAAAAATTCCCATCTAGAAAGTGCTGTCAAAATTACTAGAAGAAACAATACCAATTCACCTTAATTTGTTCAGCCACATTTCTTCGCTGCTATTTTTGTACATAGAAAAAGGAAAATAAATTCATTCTCTATGTCCTGCAGAAGGGAGAATTTTCTGCCTTGTCTGATATATTTTTCTGTGTTGACAGTAATTGCTATGAAACCTTAAGAATATGGTAGTTTAATGTAACTCAGCACTCAGAGAATCAAAAGGCAATACCGACCCCCAAAAAAGACTCAGTAGAGCTCAGTGAACTATGATTAAGAGGGAAAATGGCAAATTTCCCGTTTGCACTAATTAAATGTAATCACAGCTGACAAGTAACTGCTCCCTTTAGGGGCTTACTGATTGTGTTTGAAAGCTCTAATTCCAGGTTAAATGAAAGTACAAAGAGTTCCAAAAGGCATCAGAGGCAGCACGGTCACTACTGAAATATTAAAATATAACATCAGCCATTTGACACAAAATCAACTGATTTCTTATCATCTGGCCAGTTCTTGTCATGATGAAAACCCCTGTTCATCCTAGCTCAATACCATTCTTCTCCTCTGCCTGCACTCAGCAATTTGCTCCTTTCTCCACAGCCAGCAATAAACTGTGGAGGTGGAACAATGAACCCTTTCATGGCAAGAAAGAGAAGAAAATAAAACCCCTTTCACTGGACATCTTTTGCTCTTGGTTTCTCTCTTTTCCTGAGACAACGGCTGCCTACTCACTTTCAGAAAAAGAGAGGGATAAAGAAGAGATTATTAAAGTTACAGTGGTCAAAGAGGACACCCTTTTCACAGCACATCTCTTACCTATACAGTTTCAACATTCAAAGAGCTGGAACAACCCTTATCAATTATAAGCAGGCAACCACTTGTAAGTGCTGGAGGATCTCTGCAGGCAGCTGCACATTGACACCATGTCTCCTTGCACACTATGAGGTCTACATGCTCCAAGTCGTTGCAGCGGTATGAGTGCGTACACCCCCAGCTGGGACTGTGGATGGGCTGATGCAGGTGCAGGACCCTGCCCTGCTGGAGCGCAGGTCTGGGGAGTGAAGCCAGCAATCCTCACCTCTGCGCACAGGCAAGTTCTGTTGCACAGCATATGAAGTCACGCATTAATCCCATGTGCTACAGCAGCACAGTGCAGGCAACAAGCAGAGATAGAGCACAGCATATTTGCTTGGCTTGCCAGACCCACTCTAGTGCTGTCACCATCATCATAAAACACCCCCGACCAATGTAAGTCTATATTGGTAAAACTATAAAGCAGAGACCAAGCCAAGCACTAAGGCTTCACAAAGCTGCCAGTTACCTCCCTTCAAAGCATTAACCTAATCATTAGGAAAATCAGTGGAGTTTGTGGTGAGTAAAGGAGTTTGCCCACATGAAGCAACTTGTGACACTGGAGCTTTCTTCTCTCTTTCAGTGGTGCATCAAACGGTCAAATAATGATATCCATAAGGACTCTTAGATTTCTTTTTAACAGGATCCCAACAGAAGCTTACGGTTTTAATTACAGCTGGTAGAGCTGAAATCTGTATTCCGTCCTCTCAACACCAACAATCTTTTTCCATCAGTTTTTGATTTAAAAAGTATGTTCTTATTGTTCCTCAGTGTCTTTTCAAATGCCTGATGCTCTTTAAGAACAGTGTCTAGGCTGTTGCAAGAGCTTTGCTTAAATACTAATTTATTTTCTCCTCCAACATATTCTTTCATTAGAAGAATACTTTGTCATTACTACATGGTCTGGGTCTTCTAAGAAGTTCAGCAGCTCCTGAAAAGTGTGAGTGCTTAGCTCCTCATAGAGGAGGCTCAAGACAGTATCCCTCAGGGAGCACCACAAGGGAGCTGGGAAAAGACTGAATGCAATTCCCATTCAACTGAAAAGCAGATGGATAGCTGCCATGAGAACAAAGGCTGCATCTGCTGGCAGAAAGAACTGAAACTATTCCAGTGTTATGGGCCTGGAACTTTGATTCTTCTTGGAGCATCTTCACATTTATATTCAGCCTCCCAGACTGGAAAAGGAAAGGAAAAAGGAGAGTGTTTTATGTCATCCACAAAGAGAGGCTGGTAGGCCAGGCTGCCTTACACATCTCTGGCTTTGCTGTTTAGCATTTTAGGAAACTTAAGCCTCTTGGGTTTCTACCACTACCAGTCATTCCTTCAGTTAAAATATATGAGAAAAGCAGTAGGATTCCTTATCTCTGGTAAGGATCCATATGAAAGGTGGTCAGGAGGGCTCAAGAAGTTGACTTCTTCAGCTTAAAGGGTGACTTCCTTTTTAAAAATGACAGGAAATCTGTACATTTCCAGCTAACTCCACACCCTAAGAAAAGTCTGATGTGAGAGAAAAGTTAGCAATGCAAATTCAAACACTGAAAGGTTCATAAATGTTAGAATAATGGTAAGAAAAATTCTGAGTGGAAAAAATGTATGCAACAACATAATTAAAGCTGGTAGCATAATGCATAACCTTAAGGGGCGTGAAATGAGGCTGCCTCAGCAGCCCCAACTTTTAAATACTAGAGGTTTCTGTCAGCTTTGCTTGTGGCTGTATGGACTTCAAAATGCCACAGTTACAGTGATGATGAAAAGGGGAACTGGTTAGCACCCACTTTTGAATTCATAAAATAACCACAAACCTTCTTCCTAGAAAACCTAGGTCTTAACTCCCAGCTCTTACACTGCAAACCTAGTCTGGTTGTTGGTGCTTGGGAGTCACAGCATTTCCAATAGGAGAACTTCTCCTGTAAGCTTTTACCTAATTTAGTTAAATTCTGCTGAGCTGATGAATGAAGCCACTATTGCTCCTCACAAATGTACCAGCACCTTCTGTCCTATCTGCTGACATGAGTATGCACCAGGCTCAGCAGTTCAGCAAAAAGAGTCTGCTGAACTAAAGTTGAGTGATTCTCTGTGACGTACATCTAACACAGATTCACAGGCATACCTCCAGCTGTTTGGCTCCTACTACTCCCAAATTCAGGGCGTTATCTTAACAATCCTTGTTTCCATCTGTGGGATCTGCTAGCTTGGTTGTAGGTGAAACTCCAACATGGAGAGATACTACTAACATTAAAAGGCATATTGTTTCCTACAAAGATAGTGAAAAGAGAGAACCAGCTGATGGCATTAAGACTCACAAACCGGACATTGCCACCACTAATGGATCTTAAAAAAACAGATCATCCTGAAATACTTTGAAAACTTCTAAAACAAGTGCAAGACCAAAGATGACAAGGTCAGCATGCCTGAGTGTTGCTACAGTATTTTGTCATTTCTCACAGCTTTGGAAAGGCTTGTTGTAACAGCTGGGTGACTTCAGACACATAGTGTGACTTCTTCAGGATAACCTTTTAATCTCATGAGCTTGACTCCTTACAGCATAAAGTATCTTAAAATAAAACAGAAAAGCGGACATTCAACAGTTAGATCAAACCTCAAGCTTCTCTAATTTCCTCAAAAGTTCTAGGAAGCAGAATACTGAATTCTGTGTTGGTTTAATGACAGCAAAATTCCAAAACTTAACTGCAAGACTTACCTACTTTGCTTTCAAATATAACCTCAAATCAAGTTTCCCAGTTAGAAAACATTCATCTCAGGGTCACTGGAAACTGAAAATGCACGAAAATTAGGAAGTATCCATGCAACCTTTGAAAAAGCAGACGACAAAAAAATCTTTAGTGAAACACTGGAGATCCTGAGCCAAAGAAAACTGATGAAGATGGCGCACAGGTAAGTTTCAGAAAAATCAATATTGTTACTAGCAGATGCTGAGATTCTTCAGTGGGTGGTAAACACTAACATACAGCTCCTGCCCATTCCCTCAGCCAGCAAGAGTTCACCTCGTATCAGACATCCATCAATGCGTGGATTAATGGTGTCATGATCCCCAAAGTTAGACTATACTGTAAGGCTTCACCAAAGTTTTTCGTTTCAGTAAGACAAGCAGAAACATATACTGAAAATCATTAATATTAAATAAATTAAAAAAAAAAAAAAAACAAAACCAAAACCAGCCATCATTGGAGATGTAGGTGAAAACACACATTAAAATATGCAAGGTTAGATAGTCCAGAATTTAATCTGGCCAAGTAATATGCATTGCATATCACAGGCCCTTGTTTTCATGGGTGACTTCAACCACCCTGATATCTGTTGGAGGGACGGTACGGCCCAGCACAAGCAATCCAGGAGGTTCCTCAATTGTGTGGAAGACAACTTCCTTCTGCAAGTAATAGAGGAGCAGACAAGGAGAGGTGCCATGCTTGACCTCGTGCTCACCAACAGGGAAGAGCTGGTTGGAAATGTGATGCTCCAGGGCAGCCTTGGATGCAGCTATCATGAGATGTCGAATTTGAGATCCTCAGAACAGTGAGAAGAGCGTGCAGCAAGCTCACTGCCCTGGACTTCAAAACAGCAGACTTTGGCCTCTTCAGGAACCTGCTTAGTAAAGTTCCATGGGATACAGCCCTAGAAGGCAGGGGGGCCCAAGACTCCTGATTGATATTCAAGGATCACCTGCTACAAGCTCAGGAGTGTTGCATCCCAACTAGAAGGAAGTGCAGCAGGAGGGCCAGGAGACCTCCTTGGATGGATAAGGAGCTCCTGAGGAAAATTCAAATGAAAAAAGAGGCTTATAAAAAGTGGAAGCAAGGACATGCGGCAGGGATGTTGTTCGGGAAGCTAGCGACCAGGTTAGGAAAGTTAAGGCCCAGTTAGAATTAAACTTGGCTGGAGGTATTAAAGATAACAGGAAGGGATTCTACAAGTACATAGCAAATAAAAAACAGACTAGGGAGAAGGCAGGCCCCATCAGGAAGCTCTCGGGAGAACTGGCTACACAGGATTTGGAGAAGGCTGAGGTTCTGAATGACTTCTTTGCCTCGGTCTTCACTGGCAAAGGCTCTGACCACACCACCCAAGTCTTGGAAGGCAGATGCAGGGACTGTGAGAATGAAGACCTTGGGCCCACTGTAGGAGAGGATCTGGTTCAAGACCATCTTAAGAACCTGAACATGCACAAGTCCATGGGACCTGATGAAATCCATCCATGGGTCCTGAAGGAGCTGGCAAATGAAGTTGCTAAGCCACTGGCCAACATTTTTGAGAAATCATGGCAGTCAGGTGAAGTTCCCGATGACTGGGTAAAGGGAAATATAACCCCCATTTTCAAGAAGGGGAAAATGGATGACCCAGGGAATTACAGACCAGTCAGTCTCAACTCTGTGCCTGGCAAAATCTTGGAGCAGATTCTCCTGGAAGGCATGCTAAGTAAGGCACATGAAAACCAACAAGGTGCTTGGTGACAGCCAGCATGGCTTCACTAAGGGGAAATCCTGCCTGACCAATTTGGTGGCCTTCTATGATGGGGCTCCAGAACTGATGGACAGGGGTAGAGCAGTTGATGTCATCTACCTGGACTTGTGCAAAGCGTTCGACACTGTCCCACATGACATCCTTGTCTCTAAATTGGAGAGACATCAATTTGATGGATGGACCACTCGGTGGATAAAGAACTGGCCGGATGGCCGCATGCAAAGAGTTGTGGTCAATGGGTCAATGTCCAGCTGGAGACCAGTAACAAGTGGTGTCCCTCAGGGATCGGTGTTGAGACCGGTCTTGTTCAACATCTTCGTCTCTGACATGGACAGTGGGATTGAGTGTGCCCTCACCAAGTTTGCCGATGACACCAAGCTGTGTGGTTCGGTTGACACGCTGGAGGGAAGGAATGCCATCCAGAGGGACCTTGACACACTTGTGAAGTGGGCTGATGCCAACCTCATGAAGTTTAACCATGCCAAGTGCAAGGTCCTACACCTGGGTGGGAGCAACCCCAGGCACAGCTACAGGCTAGGCAGAGAAGAGATTCAGAGCAGCCCTGCAGAGAAGGACTTGGGGGTGTTGGTCGATGAGAAACTGAACATGAGCAGGCAGTGTGCGCTTGCAGCCCTGAAAGCCAACCATATCCTGGGCTGCATCAAAAGGAGCATGACCAGCAGGTCGAAGGAGGTGATCCTGCCCCTCTACTCTGCTCTTGTGAGACCTCACTTGCAGTATTGTGTGCAGTTCTGTTGTCCTCAACATAAAAAGGACATGGAACTGTTGGAACAAGTCCAGAGGAGGGCCACGAGGATGATCAGGGGACTGGAGCACCTCCCGTATGAAGATAGGCTGAGAAAGTTGGGGTTGTCTAGCCTGGAGAAGGGAAGGCTGCGTGGAGACCTCACAGCAGCCTTCCAGTATCTGAAGGGGGCCTGTAGGTGTGCTGGGGAAGGACTCTTCGTTAGGGACTGTAGTAATAGGACAAGGGGTAACGGGTTAAAACTTAAACAGGGAAAGTTTAGATTGGATATAAGGAGGAAATTCTTTCCTGTTAGGGTGGTGAGGCACTGGAATGGGTTGCCCAGGGAGGTTGTGAATGCTCCATCCCTGGCGGTGTTCAAGACTAGACTGGACGAAGCCTTGGGTGAGATGGTTTAGCGTGAGGTGTTCCTGCCCAAGGCAGGGGGGTTGGAACTAGATGATCTTAAGGTCCTTTCCAACCCTGACTGTTCTATGATTCTATGATATACAGCGACTCACAGTAATTACAGACATGTAGACAGAGATAGAGACTATCTGCAAATAGGCTGCATATCAACCCAATATGAACATAAACCTTTGCAGCTCATTTATTTTTATCCTTTGACCCTCTGGGGACATGTTAAATGCATATTTCAATAATACTGTGGTTTCTAGAAAGTGAGAAGCTCAGCACCAATTTAGAAGTACAACTTGGGAGTGTTTATTGAACACACTGTTTACTGTCAGATTGCATCAAAACATAGTCGTAACTCTTCAAAAGGCAGATAAGAACTTGCTTGGACAGTAACTAACGTTTGCTGTCTTTCAAGAAACCTGCAAGGTGGTGAGTAATGTTTGTTAGCAAGAATTAGCTATAAACTGAAATAACATGCAAATTCCATTTCTATGACTAGTCATTGTGTAACAACCCTCTTTGGTTGCTGCTTCACTTGTAGCCTCTCAAATTACAATACAGAGAAGGTCCTTGCTACTGCTTTACACTACTGATCTTTCTTCATACCTTCCTGGAAATACAAACATTAGTGGGGGAGTCTGGCACCATGCACAGACATGTGGCAAAGTTGCCAAGCCACTGATTATTTTTTGCTTGTTTGTACTCGAAAATCACTGTTTCAGAAGTGAAATCTAGCTTTACTTGTAAGCTAAACTCCAGTGATTATTGTATTTTGTCTCAAAGATTATGAATTCCTGAACTGTGTTTTGTGGATAACAGCAGAACAAACCATGTCATGTACTACTCCATTTATCTTAGTATATTCACTCTGTAACTCTAAATTAAAAAAAAATGCTGTAGGAGAGCTAACACCAGTGCTATGAGAGTTTTGTGTAGTAATCACAAAGTGTTCGAGAAACTCCCCTGTGAGGCTTGCCAATGAGGAGAGCAGAGCTCTGTCTTGGTGTCATAATACGGTTCTGAATAAGGCTTTCTGCAGTAAAAAACTTGTTCATGCATTAGTAAATATCACAAATCAGTTTGTGAAGCCAAGATTCCTCTGTTGGGCTTGTTATCTAAAAAACAAATAGGTGTATTCTGATTAACTGTATGCACTTCAGTATATGTTCTATATTACTCAGATTTGAATAGCTTTGGGACGACTGTGCTCCTACTGCCAAGGGGGCAGCAGATGTTTTGTTGTGTTATATGTTACTGTTTATATTTTTCTATTTTTCAGTTGGATAAATGCATGGCAGTTCTCCTTCATTAGTTCCATAGCTTTCTCTAAGTATGAGAATAAAGCCAATGTTTGCTATCTGCATCTAAGGAAAAGATGTAAATGAGAATTAGTACTTTTCATGTATGCACCTATGCAGGCTGGACAAATGTGCTGACAGGAACCTCGTGAAGTTCAGAAAGCGCAGTCCTTCACCACGGAAAGAACAATCCCATGCATCAATATATGCTGGGGTCACACAGCTGGAAAGCAGCTTGGCAAAAAAGGACCTGGGGATCCTTGCAGACACCAAGTTGAACATGAGCCAGCAACGTGTGCTTGCTGCAGAGAAGGTGAACAGTATCCTGGGCTGCATTACACAAAGCATTGCCAGCAGGTCAAGAGAGGGGGAGCTTCCCCTCTGCTCAGCACTGGCAAGGCCGCATTTGGAGCACTGTGTCCTGCTCTGGGGTCTTCAGTACAAGAGAGATAGGGATTTACTGGAGAGCCCAGCAAACAGACACAAAGATCATTAAGGGGCTGGAGCACCTCACATATAAGGAAGTGCTGGTGAGAACTGGGAATATTGAGCCTAGAGAAGGCTCAGGGGGAAAATTTACTGATGTATATAAATATCTGAAGGGAGGGTGTAAAGAAGATGGAGCAAGGCTCTACTACTTTCACTGCGACTGAGCATTAAAGTAGGATGCCCAAGAGAGTTTGCAGAGTCTCCAGCACTGGAAATAGTCAAAAGCAGTCTGGACACGCTCATGGACAGCCTTCTCTGGGACGGGCAGTTGGAGCAAATGAAGTCCCTTCCAACCACAGCCATTATTTGCTTTGTGATATTAAGACAGTTCATAATTATTTCTACCACCAGCCCCTGTGACCTGACAGATAACTCCTTGAACTGACAGGGTGTGACCAGGGCCCCACATAACCCTTTTGTTATCCTTGAACTACCTTGCAATAGGTTGGCTTCCCCTGTGCTCCACCTACACACTTCATACCCTCTTGGTGTAATCTAATTTAACACTATTCTGACCATAAAAAGGCAAAGAAAGATGCACTTTTATACCACGCAATTAAAAGAAGTAATGTTTAAGTATAATACAGTATCATGGGCATGGAGCATGACACCCAAGGATAAAAGCAGGAAAAGAAGGGAGCATGACACATCTTCCCAAAAGACACTTCAGATGTGAAAGTAATCAGGACCTGTACCTACTCTCCAAAATACAACAGCAGGTAAAAGGTAAGGAGGAGAAGTCAAGCAACATGCTATACAAAATCCACTGCCTACACTGTGAGAATTTATTTGAAATTTTGATTAGGAGAAAGCGGAGTGTCCAGACACTGGCATGGGTAAAATGCCACCCAAAGGCAAACACAGCCCACTGGGCTCCGCATACCTCTTCTTTGCAGTTTCAATCCTGTAACCCGCCAACAGACCATTGACTTCCTCTAACAAAAGCCATGGTTCATGACTATAACTTCCCTGAAGACAAGAACCCGCTAGCTTGGCACAAGCACTTACAAGCATGACTAATTTTACAGCTGAAATGAGCAGAGTCATCACACAAAGGGGAAACGGGAGCCAGAAGTGTGAAAAGCCTTCCACCACCACCCTGCCCAAATCTGGACACAAGAAAAGGCAGCAGTGTACAGACAAGCCAACCCTTTGTCTGCTTTTGTTCCTAGAGCACACACCAGCCCTGCTACAAAACAGCTGCAAGATGGAAAGGGACTCGACGCATTCACATTCATCTGCTCAGCCAGGGGACAGGCCAGAAGTGCTCACTAATTCCTGGCTATTTAATAGCAGCACAAAGGCCATCAGAGAAAAAATTAAAAACAATGGTGGGCTTGAATCACACTGTCTCTCTCTTTGTAAAGAGAGATAAAATAAATCAACTAAGCAATGTATGTGCCAAGCTCAGATTCTATGTCTTAAGCTACAACATTTTCATTTGGTGTGGCTGGATTTTAATTTTTCAGTATTTCTGCTAATACCTGCAGGGCTGCCTTCATAGTAGTATGAATGAAAGCAAATACATTGAATGTGCAGGTTAAATGGTAGGGTTGTTGTGATTTCTGTATCACAGGAGAGGACATAGATTCATTGTGACCCTCTACTAGGGAGGATTGCATCACTTTACAAAGATGAAAAGAGAAGTAGATGAAGAAGTAATGCTCTTGCCACCAAGTGCAAGTGGGGCAGGAATCCTGGCAGACCACAGCCAACATGAGAAAGCAGATGACAAAACCATGCTCTATCTTGCCACTGCCTTTCCATGGAACTACTTTCAGTAAGTGTTTATTGGAGACACATCTTAGAAGTTCTCCATATACAGCATCAATTAAAAGCTTCTGATACACTGCCAAATAGAGAGGCCCTGAGTCACTTGGGCCATTGTCAGCATCTCCACAGAAATATCACTGGTATCGTATTTGAAACCTTTCCCTTCTTACTCCATCCCTATTTCCCATGTACTAGACTCATCAAATCTAAGCCTAGGCTAGAAACCCAAAAAAGGATTTATTTTCCACTCAGCATAGCTCAGTCAATACCACTTAGCACTTTTGAGAGTCTGCTAGAGACTAAACTGAAATAAAGGCAGCTAAGCTGGTTAGGCAATGGATAAGCAAACACCATGAGGATTTTCCATCATGCTATTGAGTAATCACAGAGGAATAGCTGCTAAGGCAAGACCTTCCCTGCTGCTCCATAAGACCATCTTGCCAGCAGTATAAACCAGATCTCCAGCAACCAGTCACCAAAAGGCTGCCTTGAACCTATTCACTCACAGCTCACCAGTCATGGGCAATCCCCTGTTTGTGCCCTGCCTGGCAGCAGTGCTTACCTGCATCCAAAGAAAGGTCTGGCTGCCCTCTCCTGCCTTTTTGCAGTCCTAGAAACTGAATTTGTTATAAAAGAAACCAACATAATTCCACACAGCACTTGGGTTAATTTTATTGGGCAAAAGGAAGTGATTGATGCCCAATACTCAGCCACTAAAACACTATAGTGTCTTTTTGAAGAAGGTGGGATATTATGACCAAAAAAAATCATGTCAGCATTGTTTTCCATGGGAATTGCTCTGAGAGACTAAAAACACAAGCTACCCTAAGAAAATCTGTAGGTAGGATTTCTATGCATTTTATGTTTTCATTAATACATGTCATTATTTTACATTCTTTTATAATCTTACCAGTAATGACCTTAATGTTTGCTGCACTTTAAGTGCAAATCTTCAAAATGGTCTGGGATAGACAGCCTCAAGTGTAGAAGGTAAACACAGTTTCCTTTAATAAAAAAAAACATTGCCATATTTTTTTCCAGGGTATAGCACACAGGAACAAAGATTATAATATCTTCATGGTTTGGATGCCCTGATACCCTGAGACTGTTAATGTAATTTTATATGTTTTGACTTCTTTGCATCTTTGGTACCTTCCTTTAGAAGAAGTACTTATCTTCATTATCTGTTAGCCATAAAATCAGAAAGAGAACAACTGGTATTTGTTATCTTCTGCCCACAGGTATTTCCACAGGGTTCTGGTTAGGCTCAGTAGATGCTGCATTAATGTCTCTGTCCCTCTTCTGTTGTCCTAATGGCAAGCATGCAATACTGAGTATTGTTTATGTTTTGCTCCACTACAGTCAGTGAGAGTTTCACCATCAATTACAAAAGAATACAAGTTACATATGTGATAATACACCAGCCCTAATTATACCCCTCCTTTGGCACTTGTCTTTTATACTTATTTCTTAATTGCAGTTACATCATTTTAACTACTTGGCATCATCATTTTGAGACTGATGACAACCACATTTGTGTTTCTTTTGGTTCTTTGAATGCCTCAGCCAATTTCCTAAGTACCCCTCACCTTCCTTCCCCCCACCTGGCTCTATCAATACCTGGTTTCAATTCCACTTTCCTCATTATGGCTCTAATACTGATGAGTTTGCAGGTCAGCTAACTGGGCTATATGCTTTTTGCCTCAAGTGAAGTGGGCCCTCTTGAACTGGATCTCAGTATCATCCCAGTTTCTATCTAGGGAGGAAAAGAAAGTAGCAGATAGGACCCATTAGCTGGTGGATTTACTGTCAGACTCCCAGTCTGCCTGTATGCATCACACTGCATGTACACACCCCACCGGGGTGCCCAGGTTCCCCATCCAATCTCCCTTCTCCCTGGTGATTCCATCCTGCATGGCAGCACTTCCAATCTTAACTGTATTTTTATCAAATATTGTGCTTTTCCACTAACATTAGGAAAGCAATGTTTATCTCAAATGGTTTCTTAATCTTCAAAGGACACGGGAAGAAGATTAAGATTGCAAAGGCAATCAAAACAAACTACAAGATGCCAGTGTTAATGTTAAGGCTGCAAACAGGTTACAATGCAGACAACTGTCCTTTGCTAGCAAAAAGTTTCCCTCTACACAAAGTCTGCTATATTATACTGACGGATCATTCCTGTTCCAGCAATGGATCACTGGTACTAGTATATTAAAACCTCTTCCCTCCTCCTGTTACAAATCAAAGAAGCCACAGAGATGAAAACAGAGTTTTGTCATTATAAAAGTGCTGGCACCAGAACAATCTGTAGCACAGAGTCAGAGATAACATCACCAAGACACCTGCAGCACAATCCTGCAGCATACTGCTGCTCCGCAGTTATCTAATCTTCAATTTGGCTAAAAGGCATCTGAAAAATAATCTCAACATCATTAGCAGTTGTACTTGGAGGACTTATCAACAGGATATCTACTTAAATATCCACCAGCTGTTTTTATCACTTTCTGTGGACTGGAGTAAAAGATTCCCAAGTAGAAAGCTATGAGTTTGAAAAAAGAAAGAGGATGCAAATATAATTTTTAAATCATTAGCTATACTTTAGATGTAACTTTTTTTTTTTTTTGGTAGGGAAATCAGACTTCATGGAGCTCTTCCACACACTGTATTCATCTTTGTTTCATATTTTATGAGCTGCAGTAATAATTTTCTTCAAAACATTGTTCATGGGTATATTGCCTCTGTCTTGCGAAAGCTGGTTCCTTTGTAGCAAAGTAAAGGAAAGAAATGTTTGTAATATTAAACTATGCTCTTGGGTATAATTATGCTCTACTGTGCTTTTCAAATGTTGAAGTGATGAATCAAATGAAGTGGAAGTGTCAGTAAGATAACCCACCTCCTTCAACAAATGACTAGTAGGAGATAAAGTGAACAGGCTAACATTATGACATTCAATTACCACTTGAGAAAGGCACCTGACCACAGGATCTCCTGCCAGGAAAAACTGGTTTTTCTTATGTGTGCCTAGTTGGAACACACTGAAAAGAAGGTTTCCTCCAGTGTGTACATAAGTACCTTGCACAGCTTCTTTCTGATGAGATACTGATGGTAGAGAGGTCTTCTGAAAAAGCACTGTGAATGTTCTGGAAATGCCATTACTGTGACCTTGTGTCCTGGGTTCAGCAGTAGCAGTCATGTTTCTCCTTTGTGGTAGCTGGTGCAGTGCTGTGTTTTGACTTCCAGCCTGGGAACAGTGCTGGTGAAACCAATGTTTTCGGTTGTTGCTAAGTGATGTTTACCCTGACCAAGGACTTTGTGAGGCTCATGCTCTGCCAGGGAGGAGGGGAAGCTGGGAGGAAGCAGAGACGGGGCGCCTGACCCAGGCTAGCCAAGGAGGTATTCCATACCACAGCACGTCATGCCCAGGGTGGGGGGTAACTGGGAGTTACCCGGAAGGACACGGGCTTCCGCGTGGGACTCGTTTCTTGGCCAGTGGTATCGTATTCTCTTCCCTTGTTATTTTCCCTTATCATTGTTGTCGTTGGTGGTAGCGGTGGTGATTTGTGTTGCACAGTGGTTGCTGGACTGTTCTTGTCTCAATCCATGGGAGTTGCACCCTTTCGATCCTCCTCCCCGTTCCTCCGGGAGCGGGGAAGGGGAGAGCCCCGGGGGGGGGGGGGGGGGGAAGGCTTTGATTGCTCTCAACCCGGCACCACTCACTGGGAGTGAGTGAACAAGCTGTCTGGCTAGGGTTTAAACCACAACACCTTGTACACACAGAACTCAAGGACCTCAATTTCCACAGGACTATGAATCCAAAGCCCCAAGGGTTCCGTGCAATCTGAGAAATTTTCAGTAACCTCCTCAGTGGCTATCTAGCTTTAAAACCTGCCTTAGTCATAAACTGTGTGTGAGACTTACAAAAATAAAATGTCCTGCTAAAACCAGGGGATAATAGGAAGGTTATCAAAAGTGGAAGCCTAACAGGAGGAACAATGCTAAGAATTCAAAAGCATATAAATCAAGTAAATTAGCTCAGGTACTGAAAACCTAACAGGATGAAAAGATAAATAGGATACTTAGACATACTGCAAAAAGAAGCAAGAAAAGACAATTATAGTCCAAAGAAGTAATTCCTTGAAGTTCTGGTAAATTATATATTTTCCCATACAGAAAAATGTTCATGGCATAGTTTGTTGGCTTTTTTTTCTGTTTGTTTTTTTTTTTTTAATTAGTGTTGAAATACTTGTTTTAGAAAAAGTCAATTGGCATTTTCAGGCCAATGGTGACAGGGTATGCAAGACAACTGATGGACCATGGTAAATGCACACAAAGTGCCTGGGGAGGTACCAGTGGCATTGCTCAGGATGGGCCTGGAAATCTACCTTATTACTTAGAGACTGAATTACAGCTTTCAAAGGAGATTCTCCCTGCCTCTACAGCTTTCAGACTCCAGATTATCAAGCAATCGAATTTATCAAGTGGCAGAGTAACTAAACTGTCCAGTGTCTGCCAACCCACACAATTACAACAGTGATTCAATGCTGTGAATAAACTAATTCATATCAGTAAATTTGCTTCTCAGGATTGTATAATGTTTAGGAACAGATTTAACTGAGTTTGCGTGAACTAGCATGGGTGGTCTGAGCTAATCTTGATAAAGGAGGAGTACTGTAAGTACTGAAACAGTCTCATAGGGATTAAACAAATGGCAGGGCACCAAGGTTCCTGGGGTCCTTCTTGGCTTCTCCTGCTGTCACAACATCTGTCTTTGTTCCAGACTGTTAGGTCAACACGTTTGACTAAAGTTAGGTACATAAATCCATATTTAGGCATTGACCTGCTTTCTAGAAGCGTTCAGTGTAATTCCCACTTTGTCCCAGTACAGGAGGCCCTCTCCAGCCCAGGAGAGAAATGCATCTTCTCCCCAGCAGCTGGAGCTTTCTGAAAGAAATAGTAAGTGTAATGAGATGATCAACAGGAAAATGGCTATGCATTAGGGTTTGGATTTTTTTATTATTATTATTCAGATTAAAATGCAAGGGAGCATGCAGCATTACCCAGAATGGCAAGACAGTCTGGCAAGTGAACCTGGGTAGACAGTACTCTCTTGCTGCCATCTGCATTCCCTTCTGTATCATCATTGTCTTATATTCAAGTCCAGGTAAACACCTATCTTTATAAACGATTTTTCTTTATTATTTTATTTCTAGTAATTCTACCAAAGGGAAGAGAAGTTAGAAACTGATGCCATCAGATATGGCATCATTCCTGGAATGGGTCAGGAACACAGACAAAGAAACCTCCTAGCACTGAGAAATGAAGAGGTGGAAACATTAAGTTTTCTCTAGGCTTGTGGTGCCTATGGAATGCAATGAAGAAAATGTTTTCTCAGATTTGATAATTTTGCATATTCATTATGTTTCAAACTGGACTTTCAGCAGTGGTTGCATTCTTTTTTTCCAAGAATGTTACTTTTGGAAATGAAATATGAATGACAAACTGACATCTTAATGAAAATGATCTATATTTGTTTAAACTTACAAGGCTTTTAAAGTAGACTAAGTTACATAGAGTTTAAAGACTTGCCAAAACAAGCAGACACACACTTGCAAAAGGAGTCTGAAACAATGGTTTGTGGATGAAATATCTTCACGAATGTTTCTAAATTCACAACTTACTAAACATCTTCTGTGGCTCCACAGTAAGAACACTGGACTGGTGTCATGGTTTAAGCCCAGTCAGCCACGCAGCCGCTCTCTCACTCCCCCCATTCTTCCCCCCCACTCCCAGAGGGATGGGGAGGAGAATCGAAAGAATGTAATTCCCATGGGTTGAGATAAGAACAGTCCAGTAACTAAGGTATAACACAAACCACTGCTGCTACCACCGATAATAATAATGATAAGGGAAATAACATGGGAATAGAATACAACCGCTCACCACCCGCCGATCGATACCCAGCCTGACCAAGCAGTGATCTAACCCTTCAGGGTAACTGCCCCCACTTTATATACTGGCCATGACGTGCTGTGGTATGGAATACCTCTTTGGCTAGTTTGGGTCAGGTGTCCTGTCTCTGCTTCCTCCCGGCTTCCCCTCCTCCCTGGCAGAGCATGAGACTGAGAAAGTCCTTGGTCAGAGTAAACATTACTGAGCAGCAACTAAAAACATCGGTGTTATCAGCGCTGTCCTCAGGCTGAGAGTCAAAAACACAGCACTGCTCCAGCTACTAAGAAGGAGAAAAATGACTGCTACTGCTGAACCCAGGGCAACTGGCACACAAACAATTAATTTGCAGAAGCCCAAACTGGTCACTGCATGAAACCAGGCTGTGGAAATTAGACTAAACCACATCTTGACTTTCTTGAGTTGCTATATACCTCTGAAAAGTCACTTGAGATTTTCAAAAGCTTTAGGAATTTTGGCTAGATGAATCTCTAGATGTCATATGTTGGATACACTGAAGGTCGTATTAGGCTCATGTTCAAGGTTTGGCTTACAGGAACTTTGCCAAATCATCTTTAAAGGCTATCTCAGTCTGGGTATGCACCAGACTGCTAGCTTCTTTAGAGAAAGTCTCTGTGTGAGTTACTGCATAAATATCACGGATACAATGGAGACATTTGAGTTTTCTGAGTGCTTGCAAATCTAGTGTTGCCTATAAATTTGGCGTTATCAGCTAATGAAACTCTACTTATAAGTAACTATGTAGTTACAGAGAACTGCCTATTTAAGTCACCTTAAAACTCCAGAAAGTGCTTCCATGCCATTTCCTATACATGCATACACCACAGCACATCAAAGTACTGTAACTGCATCTTCAACATGCCTCAGAATATTTTATAAATCCAGAATAATAAGCAGGATCTCAGAACAGCGTTACCATTTTATTTCAGAGGGGTGCTTTCCGTTTCACCAAGCAACTTTATACCAGCACTTTCTGAAGGTGATAGGCTTTACACAATAGAGACCATAATTTCAGTTGGTCCTTATTTTTCAGTAAAAATCTATTTGCAGAGAGAAATTACCCGTGTACTGATAATTTTTCATTCAGTTTTGTAGGCATGTATGGATTTGTGGACATCATTTTCAGACTCTTGAGAACTGAACCAAAGCTCAAACTCCTTTTAAGTTCCAAATACTGAAGTAGTGTCCCCTCAGTGCAAGAGGAAGGAGAAACAGGAGAAAGGGTGTATCAGCCCCCACCCTGTTACTTTTCTTAAAAGATGTATTGTACGTAAATTTATGTCTATCTAAAGTGTCTGAACATTTTTCATGTTTATTGCACTTATTTCAAAACACATAAATATTGGTTTTAAACTATTTATTTTCCTGTGAAGTCAAATTGTATTTAATAGTTTTACAACAATTACTATTTTCTTTGGTCTACAAATTACATGGAATGTTAGGTACCCATATCTAGCTCTAAGATCCAAATAAAACTATAAATAACACATAATACAAGTAATGCTATAAAAGAATAGAATAATATAAAGAACTCTTATAACTGGGGGCTATCAATATCTTATCCCACAAAAGATGCCTTTCACTCTCAGTGCAACGGTAGCATAAACCCTATCCCTCAGTTAAGCATTGTTGAAAACTTAAGAAGGAAGAATATTTTCAAAGACCACTAACTGAGTAATGCTTCACATAACTATATAGTTTCCTGAAGTTAGCAGAACTCATTCCAGTTAGTGGGGAACATTTTTATCCTGATACACAAGTTTCAACTATGCCTTTTAAATGCTCCATATTAGTCATAAACCAAATCTGGCTTCTATACACACAACATGCTGGAAACCTGCTCATTACGACTTTGCTAGTATTGCATGAGTCTCCATACTGCAGCAGATGCAAAGCATTTTTCTTTCTATTTCATTGATCCAGTCTTAGCTCCAAGGCATAAGAATTCCTAGGGCTCTTTTGTGTGAAGGATCTAAGTAGATTAAAAGGGTAAATTTCTTTCATGGTTCCACCAATTCACATTCACAATTTTCATTCTCTGAGGAAATGTGCTATAAGCTGGTTTTGACTCAATACTACGGTACTCATGGGGTTCCCACAGAACAGCGTATGAGGGTGTTGGGGTATAGTGAATGGAGATTAGAAGGTATTTTCTGAGCAAATTGATGAATTACAACTGTGCTCTTCCCATCATCAGGGAAAACAAAAACAATATCGTCCCGAAAAGTCCTGTGAGGAGAGAGTTAAAGTAGTGTTGTTTGAAGGTTTTGCTCTTTTTTCCTTCCTCAAACTGAATGACAACATTCATAGACCACTACCCAGGGGTGTCCTGCCAAATATTTACATCTCTCTGGTAAGCAAATTATAAACCACATATCCAATCCCACTCTGAAAAGACAGAAAGGTGACCTGCTCCAAATAAAGTCCCTCCCTCATTGCCAGCATCTTTTTGTCACACAGAAACCTAAGTAACTGTTGTGCCCTGGACAAATTATCTTTCACACCAGATATGTCCCAGTATTGGTCAAAAAGGATCAGTTTAGATTGGTATCAGACAAAAGAACTGTATTAAGGTATAGACAGCCAAGACTGAAACACAGAACATGAAAGAACATGATGCAAAATACAAAGCAGCTAGGGAAAACTAAGGAGGGACCTCAAGGGCATTACATAGATCAGTAGAAAAATTTTCAAAGATCATGAAAACAAATGTGCTTACAAGATTTAAAATTAATTATATTTATTATTTATATCCATTATCAAAAATGCTACAAAACTCATTTACCACCAACAAAGATTTCAGTAAATGAACAATGCACATATCCATTTCAGGCCATATGGCTGATTATGATGATTACATAATAACAATTATGTAAACAGTTTTTGTCAGGCAATAGCTTCTGATGAACTTTGGAAAGTACTATTTTTAATGAAAACGCTCATCTATCTCTATTCATACTACATTCTACAAATTGTATACTTTACACATGTAAAACATAACTATGTTCATAAAGCCAAGACTTAACCTATGCAACAGATTTTAGACAAACTGAGATACAAACAGCATATCTCCAACTCATACTGTATACTCCTCTTTCAGTGCCTCCTGCTTCCTCCCAGCTTCTTGTTCGCCTCCTCACTGGCAGAGCATGAGAGACTGAAAAGTCCTTGACCTGGGTAAACACTACTTAGCAACAACTAAAACATCCATGTGTTATTAGCATTCTCAGACTAAAGCCAAAACACAGCATTGCATTACCTACTAGGAAGGAGAAAAATAACTGTTACAGCTGAACCCAGGACACCTCTCCATAATACAGTGGAAGCAGAAGATTCCAGAAGAATCAGGAGGTAGAAAAAAGTCTCCAATTTGAAGTTCTTAAAGCTGAACTACCAATGCTTAATACAACATGATCAATGTTTGCAATATATTTGAGTTACTGTTAAAAAGCTTTAGTAATTACTTTATGAAAGAATCAATATGTTTTTTCAAGATCTAAGGTGCTTCTTGGTGTACAACACAGTGTTAATTCTGTGGCTGCTGTGACATATTTTTTCTTGCAGCAACCAGGTTTAGTGGATGCAGTTGACTGACATTTAGATCACTGGCCTCCAAACTTTTTGATTATGCCCCCCTACTACTAAAACACTTTTGAGCACAGACACACAGAATACTTACGCATTACATTCATTACTGAACATCTTTTTTCCCAGGGGATCATCTTGCACATGTCACTTTGGAGACCACTAATTTAGATGATCTAAGTAACTTAACTGAACTGCTTTGAATGCAAAACACCTGGGCTTCTTCCTTGCAGAAAACAGTTGGATGCAGAAATCTGTAGTCCTTATGGTCTGATACAGTTTGCCAGTCACAAGTATAGGTTGTCAAACTATGGATTATATCCTGAATATCAATTTTGGTTCTAAAATAATGGAGCAATTAGAGAAACTAAGCCAGTAACTGATGCAGTGTGTCAGGGACAACAGCTAATGACCCGGAGTGAAAACATACTATTTGTTCGCTTTGGCTCCTTCCCGGAAAGTCTTGATTTGGTTCCTCCTTGGAAAGTTCGGCTTTGGCTGCTCCCTGTAAAGTTCCGCTTTGGTTCCTCCCCAGAAAGTTCAGCTTTAGAACTCCCCGGAAAAGTCTCGATCCTTGGAGACCTTTCTAGATATTGCTGGCCCCTTCTTCCAACATAGGCTGGCCCCGAGTCAGAATGAGTGTGCATTTTTGTTAGTATGAAAGCCTGAGCCTCATGCAATGCAGAGAGGTAGAACCTCATACCACATTTCCTCCACGGGGACACCCACCAAGGTTGAGCCTGCCATCTCTCACTGTGATGATGTTTCTCGGAGCTGATTTCCTGATCACCATTACATGGTCTTTGAGGTTGGTAAGATAACCAAACATCAGAAGTATCCTTTAATGAATCTGCTAGTATCTCTATATTTTCCTATATTAATAAACTAGTTGGGAGTTCTCTATTTGCATCTCATTTCTCTCACCCGGAATCCTCAAACTCTGGAACAGGCAGCCACCAAGTACTCCACTGATACAAAACTATCATCAGAAAACAAGGGACCAAAGTATTAAAATGTTGAAAAGAGCTCTTAAGACTGAAAATGAGATGTATCAGAGCAGGATATGAGGACCTGCATGAAGAGCAAGCACCCTATGCAGAAAAGCCCATGAACTGACATGGGTTTGGGAGTACACTAACCCCTGAAGGTGAAAATGAGTCTGGGCAAGACTGAGGTGCCATTAGCACAACGAGGAAAGTAAATTGAGAAGCACCGGCTAGGATCAACACAACCAGCCTAGGTGAGGCATTTGTTCACTGTGGTCATAGTGGTTCATAACTCAACATGCCTTAAATCAAAGCCCACTCTGGGCTGTTCGGTAATGTACATTACTTTCATCTGCTTCAGAATACGGACATTTCAGTCCCATAAAGACCTTGCTATACCTAATTATGTATTTTCCTTGTTGATCACTGTAACACTGTCCACGTTGGAACTAACTGGGACTTCAGTTTAATACAAAATGTACAGATTTTTCTGCCAAGCCCATGACCACTGTTCTACATCTCAGACCTGCGTCTTACAAGCAGCAAATAGAACTGAACATGTTCAACTGATAAAGCCCCAAGATTACTTAAGACCTGACTGCCTAGGAGATAATGGTTATTGCCATGTGGCATTTCCACTGATCAGCATTTAAGGAAGACAACAGACCTAGATATTCAAAGAAAATGCATACAAGAAGACATCTCCAATGCAAGCATTGTAGTGGGACAGCTTACACAAATGAGTAATGCAAAAGAAAAAGACAAGCCTTTCAGAAGGGAAGGGCAGACAAGAGGAGGAAGGGGGCTCCCCTCCATGTGAAGGAGCACTTAGATGCGTGCGGTTCAGGTCTGGGTAACCGCTTGTGGGTCATTTTTGGAGGAGAGGTTGATAAGCATGAGACTGTGGTGGGATGCGTTACAGACCAGAGTAAGGAGGAAGGTGAAGCTTTCTTTAAACAATCTGAGGAAGGCTCTGTGCCACAGACCCTCATCCTCACTGGGAAATTTAACACATGGGATGCCATCCAGAAGATTGCTGGAGGATGACAAGGATAACAACCTGTTACACACATACTGGATGGGCCAAGCAGGGCTGATGGACAGTGGGTGATGCTGTATGACCATGAAATAGTAGAGTCAAGTTAGAGGGGGGTGAGGGAGAAAAGCAAGTAGCAGAGCACAGACCCCAGGCTTCAGGACAACAGACTTTGGGTCATTCAAGAAACTGGTAGGTGGGATACCATGGGACTCAGCTCTGAAGGAAGAAGGAACCCAGGAAAGGTGGCTGGCCTTTGAGAAGAACATACTCAAGCACAAAAATGGTTCACCTCTACACTCAGGAAACTAAGCAGATTTACCAGGAAGCCAACCTGGAAAAACAGGAAACCCATGACAGAACTCCAGTACGAAAAAGGCAGCATACAGAAAATGGAAGCAGAGGCAGCCTACAAAGGGAGAATCAAAAAATACTGCCCGGGCACGCAGGGACTGCATGAAGGAAGCCACAGCTCAGCTGGATTTGAGATTTAAGGCACATCAAGGGGAATAAGAGGTTCCACTATTACAACAGTAGTAAAAGACTGAACAGAAAAAAATACATAACCGCTGCTGAATGGAGTGGATCACTTAGCCATAGCAGATACAGAAGAGGTTGAGATACTCAGTGCATCAATTTCAAGTATGTGCATAAATTTCATTTCAGGAAACCTGTATAAAGTACAATTAGAGCAGAACTTCTCCTAAATAAAATTAAGTCCATTAGAATTGGTATTCACAAATGTACCCTTGAAAACAGGTCACATAAAGATTTGTCAGCAGACCTTCCTATTCTGTAATAATGCAAATAATGATTCATTCACTATGACAACTATCACCATTATCATCCCTTTGTAACCTAGGAACAGGAGCTCTATTAGGATCACAGTATGTCAAGCAGTACACAAATACAGAAAAATAGATACTGACCAAAAAGCCTATAGTCATTCTCTACATTTCTTCTACTGCCAACAATGAAGATGAGACCATCAGAGTGTCATTACTCAAGATGTCAGCATTACAAAACAAAGTAGAGGGGAGAAAGTACTGGCAGCTTTTTACTACCCTTCTTCAGCAAAAGCTTACAATTATGTACTATGAGGCAGACTGATGCATTTTAGAGAAAAGTTGTGGGAAAGATGGGCACTTGTTCCTCTGTGCCAGACTGATCACCATCTAAATCTGAAAAAATAACCTCCATCAAAACATTTCAGAGATGACACATTTCACCCTGGGGCTCTTCAGAAGGCAGCTGCCCTTCATCAGGAGGTAAGCTTGCTCTTTCAGAGGAGTGCTCTGAACTCTGCTCTATACGTTGCCACCCTCAGATTCCCAAATCTTGTATTTCCTGCGTCCTTCACCTGCTAAGGTCCAGGTGCCTACAACATTGAACAATTAATGAAATATAACCAGCACAACAATAGCTCTAAGACAGTGTAATGTGTGTGTTTCTGCTCTACATATTGACTTACAATGAGGATGTTCACCTGAGAAGACTTGTTTAAAGTCCTCTCTCTCTAAACAAAGTCACCTGCTTCTTCAGGAGTGCAGCACACCTGTGATTCCACTGAGCAGATCAACGTGAAGTCCAAAACAGCCTCCTTCTTCTGAAGCTGTGAATTAAGTAAAATGTGTAGCTACTTCTTTATTACTTCTGGGATTTTTGTTCGGGTTTGGGTTTTTTTTTAATCATTTCTCTAAAGGAGAAAGAGACTATGATCAGCAACTGGTAATGAAATTCATAATCAGCAATTTAAATATAGTTCTGTTTCAGGGCAATGCTGCTGCTGCATTTTTGCTTTTGATCTCACAAGATACCTAGATCTTCTAGGTAAATTTAGGTCAAATAAAAAAAAAATTCCCTAAAAAATTCTATTTTAAAGGCCACCTATTTTCTCTAAGGTACTATGTAGCGGGAGTGTGTCAATCAGGGATGGGTGCTGGGACCGGTCTTGTTCAACATCTTTGTCGCTGACATGGACAGTGGGATTGAGTGTGCCCTCACCAAGTTTGCTAATGACACCAAGCTGTGTGGTTCGGTTGACACGCTGGAGGGAAGGAATGCCATCCAGAGGGACCTCGACAGGCTTGTGGGGTGGGCTGATGCCAACCTCATGAAGTTTAACCATGCCAAGTGCAAGGTCCTACACCTGGGTCAAAGCAATCCCAGGCACAGCTACAGGTTGGGCAGAGAAGAGATTCAGAGCAGCCCTGCAGAGAAGGACTTGGGGGTGTTGGTCAATGAGAAAATGAACATGGGCCAGCTTCAGTGTGCGCTTGCAGCCCAGAAAGCCAACTGTATCCTGGGCTTCATCAAAAGGAGCATGACCAGCAGGTCGAAGGAGGTGATCTTGCCCCTCTACTCTGCTCTTCTGAGACCTCACTTGCAGTATTGTGTGCAGTTCTGGTGTCCTCAACATAAAAAGGACATGGAACTGTTGGAACAAGTTCAGAGGAGGGCCACGAGGATGATCAGGGACTGGAGCACCTCCCGTATGAAGATAGGGTGAGAAAGTTGGGGCTGTTTAGCCTGGAGAAGAGAAGGCTGCGTGGAGACCTCATAGCAGCCTTTCAGTATCTGAAGGGGACCTATAAGGATGCTGGGGAAGGGACTCTTCATGAGGGAAATTTTGTCTGTTGCCATACCTCTTCAACACTTACTCTGCTCCTTTACCTTGGAAAAAGGCAGAGAAGTAAATGGCTTTCAGTTGAAACTATTCTGTTTCTGCCCTCTACCCTGCCATTGTTAAGAGAGGTCAAAATTACTCTCCAGGGCTGCTAGAAGACCAACTTGAATTTTTACAGCAAGTTTACTGTCATCCTCAGTTTTGGTTCTGGTCATAAAATCTCTGCAAGAGGAAAACACTACACATCTCAATTCTTTTTCATAGTTTTCGCCTCAAAGTGATAAAAATATCCAGCTCTCAGAATCTTGAGAGTAATTATCTCAGAGGACTTCTACATCATACATCAGGAAGCTGTGCTTAAATGTTTCTTTTATAATAGTTGAAACTATTTCATACTATCAAGTAGTAACTACTAGCCCAAACACTACAGATCACAGGGGTATTAGTCCAAACTTTTTACTGAGCAGCTGCTGTTCCATGGCACAACAGCAGTCTTCTGCAGCAAGTAGAATGCCCTGTACTTCTGTAGAGTGTGCTACACTGCAGAACTATGCAATGCCATTTACCTGAAGCTTTTGGGTCTCGGGAGACATCTGACACAGAAAAAAGATGAGCTCTGGAAGACACATTAGGCAAAAAAACTTAAAAACAATTTCTGTAGTTTATTCCCCAAATATCCATGCATACAATTCTAGCTGTTTTCTTCAGATTAAGTAACTTGGAGGCCCATAAATGTATGCCCCAATATACTGTTCCTTTGACTATGCCTAGAACATGGTGAAAAGTGGTTCAGAAAAGTTGTATTATTCAGAACACTTATCCAAAGCAACTTTGAATTTTACAGCTGAAGATGTTCCATCCTTAAGAAAAACATCATGCTTGTAGGAATCCATGTATTTTCCACTTCCCGGGAACAAAGCAAGTAATATACCCATTAACAGTGTTTTGAAGTCATCAGGTACCCTCTTTCCTCTTTCCACACTACCCAGTCTTCCAAGACCTTCCAATTCCTTCTCCCCAAAGCAATGCAACCTTTCCTCCTCTCTTACCCACCTGGGTCAATGTCACAGCCTCAAACAGAATAGCCTCCACCTGGGTTGGAACAATCCCAGGCACAGCTACAGGCTGGGCAAAGAAGAGATTCAGAGCAGCCCTGTGGAGAAGGACTTGGGGGTGTTGGTCAATGAGAAACTTAACATGAGCCAGATTCAGTGTGCGCTTGCAGCCCAGAAAGCCAACCATATCCTGGGCTACATCAAAAGGAACGTGACCAGCAGGTCGAAGGAGGTGATCCTGCCCCTCTACTCTGCTCTTCTGAGACCTCACTTGGAGTATTGTGTACAGTTCTGGTGTCTGCAACATAAAAAGGACATGGAACTGTTGGACCAAGTCCAGAGGAGGGCCACAAGGATGATCAGGGGGCTGGAGCACCTCCCCTGTGACGATAGGCTGCAAAAGTTGGGGCTGTTCAGCCTGGAGAAGAGAAGGCTGCATGGAGACCTCAGAGCAGCCTTCGAGTATCTGAAGGAGGTCTATAAGGATGCTGGGGAGGGACTCTTCATTAGGGACTGTAGTGACAGGACAAGGGGTAACAGGTTCAAACTTAAACAGGGGAAGTTCTTTACTGTAAGGGTGGTGAGGCACTGGAATGGGTTGCCCAGCAGGGTTGTGAATGCTCCATCCCTGGAGGTGTTCAAGTCCAGGTTGGACGAAGCCTTGGGTAAGATGGTTTAGTGCGAGGTGTCATTGCCCATGGCAGGGGGGTTGGAACCAGATGATCTTAAGGTCCTTTCCAACCCTAACTATTCTGTGACTCTATGTAGTCTACTGATGACTACATGAAGTACCCATAACACTTCTGAGCCACAGTCTGGGCATGCAGAAATACAGAAGTATTTAATCTTGAGGTTCAATGAACCACAAATGCGCAAACCTCAGCACCAGTCAAGGTCTGGCCTTTAAGTCCTTGTGCTTTTACGTGGCAACAGCCAATGGCTCAATCCCTCAAAACGTGAGTGTTCAGCTGGAATATACGTTGGCCTCTAGGAATCACGGGAAACCCTCAGGCAGGCCGGGGCATGAAAAAGAATGTATCTGTTATGGGACTGGTTATGGGTCACAGCCTAACATGATGCCTAATACATGGAATTAGCCGACATCTTTACACACCACAGATATTATTTCACTTTTAGCAGACTGCATTTTGCAAGTACTCCAAAACTAAGAATTGGAGATCAACACAGCTCACAATATGCAAGAATACCGTCTCTACACCGTCACCTAGCAGAAGTAAACCACCCACAACGGGGACTGACCGGTGGCTTCTCTGCCACCACAGCCCACTCCCGGGGTCTGACCGCCCCTAAAAAACTGCCCAAAACTTACCTGCCGTACACTTTACGCTTGACACATAAAAACGGCGGGCAGCCAAGAGCACCGGGATGCAGCCAGGGCGCTCCTAAAGACCGCGTTCAGAAACCGAAGCAAGCATCCCTATCCTCCGAAACACCAGAGCGTGCCGACGCTCAGACACCCCAAGCGCCTCCCGGGGACGGGACTGGGCACCTAACAGCATGGGAAGGAAGCCCGACCCAGCCCTCCCCGCAGCCCAGCGCCAGCCGGCAGCCTCCCACACCGTCCCGACCGCGTCACGCAGCCCCGCCCCGCCCCGCTCTGTACACGTCGGGCTCGCTCGCTCCCTCCCACCCGGGACAGGAGTAGGACTGTGACGTCACCAGCCACAGCATCCTCCCCGGTCCCGCGGGAGCCGGGGCACCACGGCGAGCGGCGCGCGCACTCCCGCTTTGCCTCGCGTGCGTATTCTCCCCGCCCCCCGCGGCTCGTCACCGGCCCTGGGCGGCAGTGCGCATGCCCCGCTGCCGGTGGAGGCTAGGCGGACCGGGAGGCGGGGCAGGCGGGCAGATAAGGTTCCCTCCAGCTCCTCCTCCCCCAGTGCCCCGCCTCCGTCCCGCGCCTTCTCGCCGACCGCCCCCGGCGTACGGCGCGTCTCACCTCGCGCCGTCGCCGCTGCCGACGCGGCCGCCGCTGCTGCTTCGGGAACAAAGGAGGGAAGTGGCGGCGGCGGCGGTGCCGCCAGCTCCGCGACCCGCTACCCTGCTGCCCGCCGCCTGGAGACGCCCGCTTCGCCTTTTCCGGTACCCGCAGCGGGGTTTCTGGCCCCCGCCGGGAATAGGTGAGCTGGGGGTGGGTGGCTGGGCTGGGATGCCCAGGGCTCTCACGGCAGCGAGGGGTACACGGGCCTCCCCTCGGGCGGCTCCGCCGCCTCTGAGTCTCCTGGCGGCCTTGTCTCGCTCGGCCCCCTTTGCGGGGAGGACTCGGAATGGTGCGGGCAGCGCCGGCGGCGAGACAGTAACGTTTCCGTGGCCGGCGACGGCGTGGTCGTGGGGGCCGGCAGCGGCGCGGGGCCCGGTGCCGTAGGGGCCGGGCGTGACTCAGGGGTTTACGAAGAGCGGCCCGGCCCCGTCACCCTGGCTGGGCACCCTCACCCGCCGTGGCTGCTTCTCAGTCCAGCATCCTTCAAGTCTTTTGTGTTCCGGTGTCCTCAGCGGAGGAGGCGGGGGAGTTGGGTGGCAATTAAGACGTACCGCGCTGCGGGCGCTTGGCAGCGGCTCCGCTTTTGTCTGACTCGCCCAGCCGGGCTTCAGTCTCCTCGGGAAGCGCCCGGTGTTGTGGTCTGCCTGCACTGTATAGACTCCTCCATCACGCTTCCCCGGAGCGCGGCCGGCTACGGCGAGCGCCCCGAGCAGCCTCGGTGACACACACATGCCGCCTTTTGTTTTGTTTCTGTTTCTTTTGTTTAATCGTGGCCCCTCTTCGAGAGAACGATGTGGAGTGAAATAAGTATGTAGGTCAGCAAGCCCCTCGGTGGCGCGGCTCCCGGGTTTTGTGGTTGCTTTTGATGCACGAAGTCGAGGTCTCGCACTGAAAGGCGGGACCGCCTGTTGGGAGAGGGCCGGGGTCTTTGCCCGCCGCCGCCAGGGCGGCCCACCCTCGCCTCGGGAAGCGAGGTTTTACGCAAAACCCGCTGCCCTCGGAGTTTCGCTGGTAACGGTGAGGACGAGTGCCGCGAGTCGCTGTTGGAGCGAACCCCTCGAGCAGGGGACTGCCATACTGGGAGGGAGCGGGAGCGGCCCTGAGGCGAGAACTTGCTAGTGGAACGAGACCTTTCCCATGTTACTGTCGTTGCGTCCTCCCTTTGGGAGGAATGGCCGGGTTCAACCGCCCGGCCCCGGCTGTGGCCGGTTGAGGTGCGTGGTGGAGGTGACGGGAGGGTGATGCTGCGTTTTCTGGGTTGGCTTTCAGCACCCGTTCTGTCCGCTGCCCCGGGAGGGAAGGGCAGTAACGGGATTCCGCCGCCTCCCGCCGGGGTTATAAATAGGAGCTGATTTCAGCGGGGCGGTGGGGCCCCGCGCCCTGGCACGTCACGCCTGACAGACGGAAGCGCCGGCGCTCCCCCATGTGACGCGGGGAGGCCGGTACCGGAGGGCTGAGGCTTGGGGTCGGGCGGGGTGAGCGCGCGGCAGCTGGAGAGGTGGCGGCGGCGGGCGCCTCGGCAGCAGCAGCGCGGGTGACAGCCGGTCGTGTTGGGGCGGCGGGAGCTGCGGCTCGGTCAGGGGCGTGCGCCTCAAGCAGGAGAAGTGTGTGCTGCTGGCAGAGGAGTTGCGGAGACTCCGGCTTGTAGTAGGTTAACACCAGCGTTAGCACTTAGAGCTAGATTTAGGTGGTGGTGAAACGTGCTCGCAGCACGCTTCTTTGAGGGCGGAGCAAATCAGCTGAGGGTGGCGGAGTGTGTTTGATAGCTGTTCCAGGTGAGGGAGTGTGTTTGATAGCTGTTCCAGTTTACCTGCTTGATAAAAGGGCCGAAGGACAGTCGTTACTTACATTGATATGGGTCTAGAATGTAGATGACAAGATTTTTAGGTTTCTCTAGGTGGGCTGTGGTTTCTTCGGACTCCTTTGGCTGGTGTGTTCATGGCCGTAAAACTGTTTAAAAATAAGTGTGAAGCTGTTTTGTAGTCCTGAAAGGAAACTGTACCTGGAAGGTGTTACAAAGGCATTAATAATGTAGTATAAATAACGTAAGTATTTATACTACTACTATTTATACTTGAAAGATGAGGTCCTGTGACCACCAGCAGGCAAGCTGATGAATTTTGCTTATTTTACTTTCTCCTGCTCTTGGTTTACTTTGATCACAGAAATTTAGTTTAGACAAAGGCAGCTGCTGGTTGCAGTTATCATACTGCTGGAATACTACTTGTAGTGTGGGACTTCTTAATTAAAAAGTATTTCTCTGTAAGTTGTAGTGAATTAGCTTTTGGCATTTTTGATTTCTCACAAGAATCAACAGACAGATATTTCTTACTGTAACTCTTCCTGGAATAAGAAGACAGCAATCTAGAGATCATACTAAAATGTCTTCAGGTGCCATATACAGTGCTTCTACTAAATTTAAATTTTGGGAGGGCAGGGCAATATTCTTACATGTCCTCAGTTTGTAGTAATTGCTTGATTACTCTGTTCCAGTTTTACTGCCCTTGGGAATCAAAGATTTGGTTGCTGTTAATTTTTTCTGCTAACCTTGCTTTGCAGAGTTTAACTGGCAATGAAGGTTAAGTATTTTTATTCGTAACCTAAGCAGTTCATGGCAGAGTTAGCATCTGTGAGTCTTTGGGAGTTCACCAAGTCTTACTTTATTAGCACAAAGGATTTAATTGCCAGGTGTTCATTTGTTTATGTGTAGGCTGTGGAATAGAACATATTCAACAGTTTAAAGTTGTTATCTTTATTTCTCTTGGAAGAGTAAGAGTTTAGACCCAGTCTAAACTTATTTCAGAAATGGTCTTTAGATTCTTGGTTGAAATGCCTGTTGTACACATGTTGTTGCCAGTTAGTACTCAGTATCAGATTTTATGTGCAATTTAAGCAGTGCACATGAGCCTTGTTTTGAAAACTCCTCCTAAAGATAGGGATACAGACTGCTGTATTGGCTGCTGCCAGTACTTCAGGGATTTTTATTGTTCTGTTTGACAAATGTATTGTGAAAATAGGAATTAATAATACTGGAATTAACATCAAAATAATTAAAAACATTACTGAAAAAGTGGGGCTTTTCTGCTGGAATTTGGGATAAAAATAAACTATCTTATTTGCCAGAATTGTTTAGTAGATATGAACTTGGTTCTGCTTATTAAGCATGTCCCTCTTAGTACTAAGAGGCTGGTAATAAAGGGCTTTTTGTCTGTCAAATGCTGTTGTGCAGCTTGGTGCCTAACAAGTACATTATTTCTCAGTATTAGTATGCTGACACTTTTTCTTCCCTTAGAAAGTTTCTTAACGATGTTACTTGGCAATACAGTTGCAGTATTGAATGGTATATTAACATTCATATAACCCTCTTTAAGAATGCTGATATCATTTTGGTGGGGCAGGGTGAGCAGACATGCTTTAATTCTATAACCCTATAATTGATTTTGGTGACATGCCAGCCTCTAATGCAGCTCTGGTTTTATTTACAGCATCAAGATGACTCAGGAGACAAACCAGACCCCAGGGCCCATGCTGTGTAGTACAGGATGTGGATTTTATGGAAATCCTAGGACAAATGGAATGTGTTCTGTTTGCTACAAAGAGCATCTTCAGAGACAGCAGAATAGTGGTAGAATCAGCCCAATGGGTAAGGGTGTGTGTTTTGTGGTGGGGGTGTTTGGTGTTTTGGTTTGGGGGGGGGGGGGGAATGGTGTTTTTTTGGGTTCATTTCTTTTAATTTTATTTGTCGTTTTAAAATAAAACGTACGGAAGATGGCAAGGAATCCCAGAACATTTTTCAGGAGAACTTATGAAACCTGTGTACTAAAACAACGAATATCAAAGAGAATACTACTTTAAATCATGCTAAAAATAAAAATATATTTCTGTGTAATGTGTTCTGGTCTGCTTGGCATTCAGCTGTAATTTGCTTTCCCACTTAAGCCTCCTCTTACACAGTCTTTGTATTTTGGTTGTTAACAGTGTAGCCTGTCTTAAAGTACGAGTAATATGCAGTAGCAGTGAAGATTGTATCCAGACAGTTCATAGCTGTTTATGAAACTGGTTGCTTAACATGCTTTACAATCTGTTTATAACTAACTTACCAAATTCTTATATAGGAACAGCCAGTGGTTCCAACAGTCCTACCTCAGACTCTCCATCTGTACAGAGTGCAGACACTAGCTTAAACAACTGTGAAGGTGCTGCTGGCAGCACGTCTGAAAAATCAAGGTAAGATTAAAATACCATTTTGAGGTTTGAATGAGGTGTGAGTGTGCTGCAAGTTGAAGGCCTGTGGCAATCCTGCCCTCTTGCAGTGATCTGGGGAGGAAAAAGGGACAGTCTACCTTCCAGTGTTCCATGAATCTGTGTAAATAAGAGCTGATTAAAATATTTGGGGTTGGACTGCTACATTTAAAAGGATGGTTTTGATTTACCTGGGGAAATAATTGCTGCAGGTTTGCCTGTTTTCTTCTAAACTAAAAGCTAAAACAGAGTAGTAAAAAATGCAGTTTGAAGATAGTAGAGGCAGAGGTCAAACATATATCAGTAGGAATTGAAGAGGTACTTTATTAATGGGTATGGACAGCTTAAGCTTTTGTTACGAATTCAAAGCTAACAGAAATTGTGTGTTTCACTGCACTTAAACAGAAATGTGCCTGTTGCTGCCTTGCCTGTAACTCAGCAAATGACAGAAATGAGCATTTCAAGAGAGGAAAAAGTAACTCCGAAAACAGAGACTGAGCCAGGTATGTTTGCAGAGTAGCACTGTGTACAACTGGTGACATAGTGGGAGCTGACAAGTTGGTAACCTTCTAAGTAGGTATCTGCTGTTGTGGTGGCGATCTTAAGGGACCGTTAAGATGATGAAAGGTGCATCTTGAGCACTCCCCTGGCAGAATCAAGAAGAAGGACTAGTGCCACAATAGGGTTTTGAGATGCATTTTCAATGTTAGTAAAAAAAAAAAGTCACCTGTGAGGGTTTTGACTCCCAAACCTTTGTTTTTAAAAAAATATAAAAATTTGATTTGGGCAAGGTGTTCAGTTTTGAAGTGTTGAGATTTCTGTGTATTTCCTACGAGTACAATTCCTGCTGACTCATGGCAGTCAAAATTACTTGTTGCATTTGGAGAATAGAGTTACTGATATTCCATTTTACAGAGGAGTGAGGCTGTGGGTGAAAGGAGTATGTGGTTTAAAAATACTAACAAAAACTGTTTAGGGTTCTTGAACTAATTCAGTAATCGGTAAGTATTATCAAAGTATTGTTCTGTGGATGTAGGATACTTGCAGCATTAATTGCTAGGTGTGAATTGTCAATTTAAAAATTTTATTCTTGTACTGGAAGGTTGTAGCTGTAGTAATTACAGTGTAGAGTATTTCTTGGAGGGAGGCAGAAGGGGTTGCTTTCTTACCTGGAACTAGTAAGATCAATTTGTTCAAATGGATATCTTAAACCACTTATTCCATACTGAAACATACCCACACTTTTTTATTTGACAGAGCTGAAACAGTGATGTTTAGTAGGAAGTCTGTTCACTCAAGATGAAGATAAAATTCATTTTTCCAGTTTTTAAGTCGTATAAAAATTGCAGCAGATGCTACTCAGAACTGTATAAGTGATATTTTTACCTTTTTTTTTACCCAGATATATTTTTGCTGGCAAAGACTGCTCTGACACCTGACACTTTATTGCTCAATACTTGTACAGAGTATTTTACCATTTGCAGTAAGTCATGCTAAGTCAAGATTCTGTGACATGAGCTAAATTAGTTACACAGTATGGGGTTTTCATTATGTATAGACTGAGAGGAGATTTTTGCAAGTATTACCAGCATGACATTAACTGGTGTCATCTGAAGAGGCTTTCGTGTGTAACTGAGAAACAGACTTTGCTACAAAATTCATAAGCACATCTCGCCCTGTTACAAATTCCTCCATGAAATGCAGCACGCAGGAAAAAGGAATACATAAAATGGTAGCGGCAAACTAATAGGTGACGTTACTGTTATTAGAACTGCCAGCAAGAATCTGTCATTTTTCCAAGTGTAAAGGACAATCTTCAGCTATTATTCATCTATTACCCATTTTATGGTACTGTGGGTCAACAGTATGGTAGGTACTGTCACAAAGGACTCTATTGATTAGATTAGGGGAAAAAATCCAAAAGCAGTACAAGACACTTGCTGATGGTATTGTTGCAAACAGTACTACGAGGTGAAAGCTGTGTGTAAAGATCACTGGAAAAACTACCAGAGAATGTACACGAGTCTGGAAAAAAACTGCCTTCCTGAGTATATACCTGTAAATTCATGAGATGGCCTCAGCTGCCATAAAACTCCAGTTCCTTTTTGAGTGTTATGGTTTGGCGTAGGTTGCAGATGGCATAAAATAGAGTCTTTATGTACTATTCTTAGCGTTTGTTGGACATCTAAAATATGCAAAGTCTTGGCTGTATTCAGTGTTACATTGATCTCTGACTTGCAGGCAATAGATGCTTGCCTAGACTTATTATAAAGATCCCTGCTGTGTCTGGACTAGTTGTGGTTTAATTCTCTCAGTTTTTCAAGCAGCATCCAATGTGTGTTGGTCTCTCCTCTCAAGGAGAAACTGAAACAATGGTAAATAAGTCACATTGCCTCATACTAACAAATAAAACTTTGTGAGGTACACCTAAGATTCTCTTAAGATAATGCTACAGTCATGGAGCTGCTAATGAACCCGTCTAGTTGTAAGCAGTGTCTGACTCTGGTAACTGAATTTCATAACCATCTGTTAGATAATAACAGATCATGAAGAGACAATGTAGCCTTTAAGCAAAGTAGCTTGTTCTCCTTATACTTCAACAGTATGAAGTCACAGTCTTTTCTGACAGATTTTCATTAGCAAGTGACATTTTGGCTATTTTCCTTACAGGTAGGAAGTATAAAAAAAAAATTGTGGTCAACTGATTTATTTATTTAGTATTTTTTAGCAGGCTTTAGAATAAAGTTATACTTACCTGCTGTTGGAACTGACTCGAGAAGGTGAAGTTGAGAACAATGAAACAATGAAGCTTAACAAGCTTACTTTTCTTGATTTTTTTTTTTTTTTGTGTGTGTGTGTGTTTTTCTTTCTTTTCAAACAGGTTGAGGTTGCCACCTGGATTCACATCCAAAATAAATCTCATGTTAAGGCAATTGTATCTTGACATTTGAAAGAGAAAGGCATGATGGATGTAAATGACCTAGTTGGTTGTAATTCACATGTGTAATGTGCTATATTTTGACTTCATAGTTAAATTAAACAGTGTAGTTTTGTGTTTAAATGATTCAAAAGTTAGAGATACCTAAAGGTTTTTATGTCCAAACTCAAATTCCTAAGCAGGAAATATTTGCAAAATACTTTTTATAGCATTTTGGTAAGCTTTTACACTTCTTAAGGATTGAATTTTAATACACACTTCCCTGAAGTCAGACTACACCTAAAGCATTATAGAAATATAGTTCATAGCTGCTTTTTTTTTTTCCCTCTGAGTTACTGGAATTAAATATAAAACCTAATGAACTACTAATGTTACACTGTCGGAGCAATGTATACCAAGTTGTTGAGGCATTGTGGAGCCCTTCCTTAAAGAAACATGGGGTTTGGTGTTTTGGTTTGTTTTTTTTTTTTAGCAGGTATTCAAGTGGAAATAAAAGTTTGTACAAGAAAGAGAATTAAGTTACCTAGAAACCACTAAAAAATAAACTGTTTGAAAACCTGTATGTTTAAACAATTATATTGTTCCCAGTTACAGTGTATTTTTAGTGTTTTCTTATACTTTTGTAGACCATTACCTTCTTGAATGATGAGCCAGGTCTGTGTTTCAAGATGTAGTTAGTATTGGCATGTGTACCAGAGGCTTGGAGCTTTTGTTTTGGTTATTGTTTGGTGTTTTGTTGTTTTTAAACTAAGTAATAGCTCTGGTTTAGGGAGCAGTAGGATTAGGTATCATATTGTGAAGCCATAAGTACGCTTTCAAGGCTTTGCCTCGCCAGTATGTTATGTGAAAGTCATGCAGTTTAAGCTGTTGGGATCTTATTTGGGTTCAGTTTTGTTTATGAGAGAAGGTTTTAAAAACTTACCAGCATTACTCTGGTAGCCTTTTCTGGTCACTTCTGATATGGGGAGGGTTAAAAAGCGCTATTTCTTTACTTTCATCATGTTTTGTTCAACTGAAGCATTGGATTCATTCCAGTGTGAAATCTCAGTGGGGAAATTCCTACAGTAGGTATGCTCTTTTGCAGCAGCCATACTGGTTTATATAAGGAAAGCTACTGTAAAATTCTGTTCATAGTAGTTTTTAATTTTGAGTGGCAGCCACACGTAGTCATTGTGGCTTAATAGTTTGGGGTTTGAGAAAAAGTTTGTTCTCCACTTGGTGTAGGACCTTTCTGCATACAGGCTGAGTAACTGTAATTCTAGTAATGGGAGTGAAGTGACCATGGTGATGGAAAGGGGTACATGCCAACAGCAACTGTGTTAAACCTGGTTTAATGGTGACAGGTTTGTTTCATCTGAGCGCTGCTACTGAGGAAGCAAGTCTACCAGTTAGCAGTAACCCTTATATTCTAACTTCCAACATTTTTTCAGTTAATTCATTCCATGCTGATCATAGAGCAATCAGCTAGAGCACTTTGTCTGAATATTAACACTGTATGATTTTTTAAATTAATATATTGAGGACTGGAATTAACTTGCCCAGTTGGGCTTGGATCTGTGCGAAAATAAGCCTTTTGTGACAAGCAGTTACCAGGGTAGTATCTGATGAATTTAAAGTGGCTCCTGATGTCATCAGAAATGTACAGTTCACATTATTTTTCATCTGAGCCACAAGTTGATGAAGATGGATTTTGTCCTGAAGTTTAAGTAAGGGCAGGGTAGGCAGCTTTGCCTGTGCCCTAGGCATTACTCAGAAGCACATTTCTGAAGGTTTAACATGGTAAAAATGCATACTCAGACTTGAGTCTGGGGTGAAATAATAGGAGAATCCTTTGGTCATGGAGAGCAACAAATTGAACCTTTTAATTGGTATTTAAGGGACTATATCCCATCTTGCCTTGGCACTTTTTAGTACCCATTATTGCATGTTGTGCACTGCTTTTCCTTCTTGGAACATGTGGTGGTGGGAGGAGGATCCTGCTCAGCAGCCCTTGCAGGAAACGCGCCACCAGTTTCTTAGGGTCACTGTCTAGTTCCTGGGCTGCCGGTTGCCACAGTTTCTTCATGGTAAGGGGGAAGTATACTTGGAAGTAGTTGATTAACATTTTCCCTTAGGTGAATTTGTTCTCAGTGTCTGTTTTATGGTAGAACGATCTACTAGGCTGTTTGCCTTGGTGATTCCTGTGAAGTTGCTGTTTGCACTTCTGCTTCCTTGTTGCTGTGTTACGCAGTGGTAACAGTTGCTCCTCTTCCAGTTTTCTTTTAGTCCACCTTTTGAGTGGCTTTATTTAGGTCTCGGTTGATTTGCCCCTTCTGCCTTTTTCTTTGCATGTCATTGAAACAGCATGGGCTCATATCGGTAGGTTGGTTCTGGAGATGTTTGGTTATTTACTTTCTTTTTTTTTTTAAGGCCATAGCTGATGGCAGTTAGGCAGGTTGCATGGTGTCCAGCAGGTTTACACTGATAGTGATACTGCTGGGTTTCAGCCTGATTTTCGGTCACACTCTCAATCAGATTGAAATACCAAGCTCTGCTTTCTGTCGGATTTAAAAACGTGTTCAGAGAAATGTAACTATTCATCTGGAGAATGTTAATCATCAGGACAAAGGTGTTTTTTTCTCAAAAAATAAAAAAAAAACACAAGAAAAACCCCACAAAAGCAGAAGAAGAAACTACTCCAAAAAGTACCAGTGGTATTAGTGACTGTAGTGTAGTAGTTTATTTATCACTCAGACTTGGCAAACCAGCAATGACTCTGAACTTCACAAACTTTAGAAAAACATCTATGCAAGGTGACAAAAACTAAAGGTAGTAAATGGTCTTGTTCATTAGGGCTCTATAACTAAAGTATAAGAATACATTAGCAACCATTGTTACATTTCATGAAAGTTTTTGGCAATGAGCAGTGAAGGTTCCTTGTTACTTCTGAGAGCTTGCCACTTTTAAATCTTGTTTAAACTATGAAGTCTTAACAGGGAGCTTGTATAGTGAATTGTGGGCTTTCTAGGTATTTGCGATAATAGTTGGCTTTTAGAAAACCTGTGAATGTGGTAATTCAAATGCAGTTTTAAAAAGCAAGTTATATGGAGTAAAGATATAAAAAAGTCAACATAACAGTTCCTTCATGTTTGGAAAAAAAAACTTTTTCACAAATATACCATTTGTTGATCCAAAAGAATCTCAGCTAACAAATCTATATGTGTGAGTAAAGTTGATGACCAAAAAAAAGTCCCTAAAGGTTATATACACTATTTATTCTGGAACGTGTTTTACAATTTGTTCTGGTTTAGAACAACAGATGTTATTAAAGAGATGGGAATGTTCAGGAAAACCATACAAGGATTGTACAAATGCACCTCTCAGCTTTCCTCTGTTCCAGGTTGGATATAGAAAAGATATTTTAAAAAAAAGTGTGCTTAATTGGCAAAAAAACTTTTGTTTGTTTCATTTTTTCAAAATGAACAGGTTCACAAAAGGACAAATTTTTAACCTTCAGGGACTTAAATAAACATGACTCAAGTTTGTCCGAAGGTGTTCATTACAAAGGCAATTGAAAAATGACTTAATTTTGAACAGTAGCATAGTTGAACACTAACTCTGTATACAGTGCAAAAATACAGATGTTCAGTGTAAATTGGCAGTTCTTTAAATTACTGAAAGTCAAAAATGTGAGGGCTTTTTTGAACTGTGTGGTTTGTAGCTGCGTCTGTCACAAAATTAATGGCTTGTTAGCTGCTGTCTTGGTGAACTGTTTCGGGCATCTGACTTCTCAGGTGTAATGGCAGAGTAACCTAGTACTACTATAGTAACACATTACTGAATTCCATTTTTTTTTCTAAAATATGTTCCCATTAGTTATATTCTCTACAGCTGTCCCTTCTATTCAACAGCTTTAGTTGGGACAGTATTATTGTTTTAGATTGAATGTTAATTAAACGTATGATTTTTTTTTTAAATATTAAATGTGTGTGTGGAACTTCTGGCCTTAAAAACCTGTACAGGTGTACTAAAGAAGGGCCTTACATTTTCTAGCGGGTGGAACTGTGGGGAAAGTGAGATTGTCATGTGTAGAGCCAAAAGGAAAGAACAGAGTACCTAAAAATCTGTATTCCTGATTTACATTTTTGTAGACTGTCTATGCTGTATTTTAGACAACAAACAGCAGGGTCTTAGTAGGGGGAATCAATCCTTAAGAAATAATACATGCATGCTACTGAATAGCTACTGAAGTTAAGAAAAAGACATTTAACCTTTATTTTGTTTGCTTGCTTTAACAGTTGTTACTCAACCAAGCCCATCAGTTTCTCAGCCTAGTACTTCACAGCATGAAGAGAGGGCTTCTGAACTGCCCAAACCAAAGAAGAACAGATGTTTCATGTGCAGAAAGAAGGTTGGCCTTACAGGTATGAGAAATATTTCATCAGTTTTGAACAGATCTGTATGTTTAGTTGCCTCTTGTTAGATTGAACTTAATTAAATAGCTGTACTGTTATTTCCCTCCTCATTTTTCTTACTCTGTATGTCACAGTAATTGAGCACAACCCCTTTGTAGTGACTAAGCTGTTAATTTACAACTTAATTAAGTGTGAAGCTTCCTAGTGATGTTGATTCTTTTTCTGTGTACAGGATTTGACTGCAGATGTGGAAATTTATTTTGTGGACTTCACCGTTATTCTGACAAGCATAACTGCCCATACGATTACAAAGCAGAAGCTGCAGCAAAAATCAGGAAAGAGAATCCAGTTGTGGTGGCTGAAAAAATACAAAGAATATAAATTAACTGCTTGTGAAAAGACTGACTTTCTGTTTTGTTTTCAGTACATCCTAGGAAAACGTGAAAGAACAAGTGCATGGCTGTTTTTCTGTTCTTCAAAGTTTTACTTTTAGTCTTGTCTGTCTTAACAATATTTCAGAATGTTTGGGTGTTTGTTACAGGCAGAATTGGATAGATACAGCCCTTGAAAATACATATGCCCTCCCCAGAATATAACTGGATGATCAGAAACCTGCACAGGAATACACATGCACAGAGGACAGACTCTAGTTCAGCTGTGCCAACAGATGTATGCTGTGTGCATATTTGTAGCAGATCTGCCTTTCAAGATGTGTTTGAGGTGTATAATTTTTGGCTGGTGTTATGTACCTGCTTTGGAGAAGGATGTATCAAAATGATTGGCAGTCTACTTCTATAATTTAAAATCTCATCCTGATTTTTAGCTTCCACACTCCATTGTTTTCCAGCAGAATGTAAGCTACGTATAGGCACCCACCATTCCAGTAAGATGAGTGTTGGTGTCATATTTAAGAAAGTCATCAGTTGCACTGAAAAAAATGGGAAAAATCAGATAAGTATGAGAAGAAAACTCTTTTGGAAAAGATTACATTAACTTCAGAAATGTGAAAACACGTTCTCAAAGGAAATGTCCTGCTAGGAACTTGCAAACTGGCTTGCAGACAGTCTGCTTTTCTGTGCATAGACAAAAATGTGTGCCACAGTATTGCAAGATTGGTATACAAAAAAAAAGTTACATATGTTTTTAGAAATACCATAGCAGCTCTATCAAGCAATGTGTCTGAAGAGTAAGTTGCTGATGTATTGGAGCAGTTTATTATTCATATACTACTTACATTCTGCATTTTCAGAGTTTGAGAGAATGTTAGGAGTTAATTTTTTCTAGTTTTAGATGTAGCAGTTGGAACCATTCTGCATGGAAAACCATACCCAACATGACTGCTGTAGACTTAAGTGGTAGCTGGAACCACTCTTGGAGGGCTGCTTTATCACTTTTAATTGTACTTGGGTATAGGACTGTGGTGTTCTTGGGTGTATTGCATGGGCTGCATTATCTACAGCATTGTACAATAACAACTCTAGAAAAGGCAGTATACTTCACTGATGCTTGTCTGGTAATATCACTTCTGTGTTATAATGGAAGGGGCTTTTGTGATGTATGAAACTTGTGATTTTTTTATATAAACAAGTACAGTTTAGACTAGTGTTGTGATAATGCCTGTTCTCATCTGTAAATAGTTACATATGTACACAAGGCACTATTCCTGAACTTCTGATTTTTATTACAGTGTTCAATCTTAGTTTTTACTTTACTATTAAATTACCAGGTTTTTGCTTCTAACTTTGTTCTTCTGGGTTATTAGATATGCAAACATGTACAGATAGTTCATATTTATGTATTGCACATAATTATGCTACCCAGCATTTATGCTGTATTGTATTATGTAAATAATAAAAATCATGTACAGAAGGAAATAACTTCCTTTTGTGATAGTGCATTGGTTTTAATTATTGCTGTAATCACAAGGTGACCTTGTAGATGTTGAGGTGCAAAGTTAGTACTAGTTGTTACAGATATCTTAATGTTATCTTAATATCCTTATTTGGATATGCCAGTTCCTCTTAAGATAACTTGCATGAGCAGCTGGAACACTGATAAGTACCTGATGGCCTGACAAAAATGCCAGCAACACAACACAGTGCTTAAAGGGGGCAAAGGAGTGGATTGGCAATGAACGGCAAAGGTTTCTTTTGCCTATAAAGCTTATTTTAAATGGATCTGTTGTAGTAGAGCCAGTATACTGACTATGCCATTCTGTCCACAGCTTCACCAGCAGACCTAGTCGGTTACTGTGAGGGTCAGCATCCAACAGATGTTAAACATGCCGCATTTATCCTTGTGGACGTTAAATATGCCAGATTTATCAGTGGGAGAGAAGGACAGAGGACGCTATATGTTGCTTTGGAGGAAGACATCTTGGACTGCTAGATAATGCATAAAAATTGCTTGTATCTGAAATTGGTAATGTGCATCCCACCAGTCGGCTGATATTTGCATGATAAATTACTACTGTAGCCACTGTATATGCCTCCAATAAGGGAACACGGGAATGCTTGGAAACTTCATTTTCCAGGGTGAATTTTATGACTTGGTCATGAAACTGCGTTAAAGCACTAAAACTGCAGTTTTTCTGCCTTTTGTATTAAATCAGCTTTTCCATTGCAGCTTAAAATGCCTCACTCCCCCTTTTTTTCCTTTAGAATCTGAAAAGGTTATTTAAGGAGAATGTGTCTTTTTTTGATACTGTTGTGGCTGGTGTTTTAGGACAGGTAGTATAGTACTGGTACTTAATCATTATGATGGCCTCAATCTCACTGCTTTTCATCTGAACAAAGGCTGTACTTTAGAAGACGTGTTGAAATAGTTGATCTCATTTTTGGAAAAAAAAATTAAGAAATCTGAAATAATTGTGGAGGAAGGTATGAAATAAAATCCCTCATTGTCCTGTAAAATCATAAACTTTATCATATGTAAATTGCCCATAAATGACATGTGAGTCTGTAATGAAAAGTAGGTCTGCAAGCTCTCTACTGAGCTTTGTTGTGTTAATAATTTATTGTAGTGTCTATAATCATTCAGGATTAATTCTTCTGTGGCTCACTAACCACTTTGAGGAGGGGAAGGCTGTTTAACAACAGTAGGTAATGACAAAGTGGATGCAGGAGGGGGTATTTAATCTTTCAAGCAAACACTATGGTACATCTTCCAAGAAAGAAACATGATCCCGTAACACCGATCCTCGTTCACCGTTTGGCTGTTAAGACACAGATGTTTTTATCTTATACATAAGCACGCTATTCTGGGAAGAGTTCCTCTGTCCCAAACAAGTTTGTCAGATGATGAGGGCTTTATATAGTTAAGGAACAAAATGGAACATATAAACAAATGAGTAAATGAAAGCAGCTAAACTAAACTAAAACCTGTTTAGTAATCTTCACTCTCTGAAATACTTGCCTATTTGGTGTTAATGGCCATGCAACACTATGTTCTACAGGCTTCTCCATGATAGACTAGGACTGTGTTTGCTTAATGAATCACCGAGGCTGCAGTGTTCATGAAAAATGTTTAAATCCAAGGAAAGAGTTAGTGTCATTGACTAATTGCATAATAGCCAATTCTAGTTAACGAGACACCTTGGCTGCCTGCTGCCTCACTTGCTATGCTACTTCAAAATGCGGTTGCATCTGAATTGGTCTTATTCTTCTCCCTACCCCTTGCCAGTATGCCTCACTTTTAGGGGAAAAATCAAGTTTGAAAATGGTTTGGTTTGCAGTTTTGTTGGGTTCCTGAGGTGATTTTTGATAGGACTGTGAACGCTGTTGATGGTAAGTCACTTTCAACCTGCTCTTCTGGGTTCATGTATTTCCAGGTTCCTCTTACGCCTTCTTCTGGTGGTACAATAATGAAATCAGTATAAATGGAGGCAACATGACCTAAAGGATAAAGTGAAGCAATGATTCAGTATGGCTGCTCCCAGAATGAAGCTTTCAGCTTCATTTTCTCACTGCAGCTATGGATATCTCAGCCTCTCTCTCCAGTGTCTGAAATGCATCACTAAATGTTAGCTGTTCATATTTAGAGATGTATCTTTGGACTTCTTTTTAGTTGATTTCAGGTTCAGATTTCATTGACAGTAATCTTTACATGTAGTATGTTTTCTGAAAGTATAGTGATGTTTATTCACTTGCTGGTAATACTCTTTTGTGAGAAAGGTGTTAGAAGCAGAAAGTGCTTGTTGAACCGCATGGCAAATACTTAGGTAGAGAAATGCGCCCTATGGCTTAGACCTTTCATCTTCAGAGGCAGCTCCCCTTTCTAATAGTTTTGCATGATTAGTGATTTTGCAATATAGTGAGAAAGGATCAAGTCCCACTGTGAAACTTCACTTGTAATACCACCGAGACTATAGCATTGTAGGATCTGATGAAAAGTAATTTAATTCACTGTTCTGCATTCATGTTTATCTACTCTTTACCACAGCATACATTTATATTGTTTAAAACCTACCCAACATGCTTCATTTGCTGATAGGATTTTCCTGAAGAAAACAGCATTTTTACAGTAGATTTGAAGTTTACTTTAGTAGGTGAGGAAGAAGTTGGGTATATGGCGAATATGCCCTGTGTTCCCAAGGGAGCCTGTGAAACAATTTGTGCACTGGATCATTTGACTTTGATAATGCTGCTGGGAGACCAGGTCAGACTAGGTTTAAGCAGGATTAGGCTAAGTAGATTTTCCTTAGTTGTATTTTAAGGAGCATGGGATTTTGGCCTGGGAAAAATCTTGATCCCTCTCAGTCTGACTACACTCTTCAGAGTGAGACCAAGTTGGTTCCTTTGATTGCTATAGTGGACTCACCTGATGTGCAATATCCATAGAGATTTGTCTATTTCTACTAGTGCACCTTCTAACTGACCTTGTAGGACCAAAGACATGGGTGTTTTGCTTCCTGTTCAGTCATCACAACAGCTGATAAAAAGTTCACCAAATACTGGATTTAGTGCAAGGAGGAGGCAGTGAGAGACAGGAGTTGTGCTTCATGGTTTGCTAGTTGAGTCCAAGCCCTGAACGTGCATGTTGCAGAAATGGGTTTACATTTGATTTAAAGTGGTATTTTGCTGATATTAGTAATTTAGTCTCTTACATGCAAACATCTGACTATCAAGGACCAACAGTGGAAATAGTTCACTGGCTCCCCAGCAAGATGTTCTAAGCCAGACTTTGGAAATCATATTATGTTAGGAAATGGCCTTGAGGTAAACGTTCATTTACTCAGCATTTCACATGAGCAGAGGTGGTTGTGTTTGACAGTTTGTCAGTTGGCGAGGCTGAATCACAGGTCAGGACAGTCATTTCTCAGTGGAGACCCAGCCTTCAGTAAATAGATGCATTTAACACTTCTCTGCAAATAGCTGCTGGAGACCAAAGTTTGTATCAGTGAATAATAACATTAGGACTTTTACAGTCCTCTTACTCTTTGTTTCCTAGAGCCCTTCACAACAGTGGGTGAGGATTGCTGTCCCCAGTGCACAGAGGTGAGGATGAAACACAGAAGAGGTCAGCGGGGAGACAGCCCTGTGGTCCTGGCTCCTGTGAGCTGAGCCGTATTAGCAGGCTACTTGCCAGCAGCTGCTTGACTCTCCTACAGAGTGAGTTTTCAACCCCTGTCCACGCCAGTGGAGTAGGGAGGTTTTTGTCCAAGTGCTCTAAGTCTAAAAGCCACGTTTTACAGAGCAATACCGCAGACCACAGAGCGGGTGGGTGAGTTAAGCTGCCAGGAGCAGTGGTACAACAACCTGTGGTTGCCACAAGTGCAGGCCAAGCCCGTCTCTCCATGAGAAGAGCACACAGTCCATGTCCTAAACTACCCCTGGCTGCATAGAACAGCAGTTACAATGCCAGGTTCCAGACCCAGCTCTCCTTGTTTCTTCAAGGACATCTCTGCCACATTCCTGCTTCCCCCAAGCGCTATGGTAGAAACAGCTTCTGCTCCATCCTGAGGTCAGTGACAGCCAGGAATGGTGCAGCAGCCCTTTGGCTGGGGCCTGAGCAGGCAGTGCACAAGCTGCACCTCTATCTAGAGGTAACTTCCTGTTTGTACCTTACAGCAAATCCTACAGCCTCAAATTATATGTGTACTGCAATATGTTTCTATGGAAGCTAAAATCCACCCACCACCATACTTTGTCCTCAATAAGGCTATTAAATCTTCAATTGCTGGCATTTCAGCTCAGGAAACTACTGTGTCACACCCACACCAAATAATAAAAGCAGCAAATAGGCTAGAATAGCCTTACCCCATTGCACTTCTGTTCCCAAACCTTGGAAACATCCTTATTCTGTAACTCCTGCAGCAGCTTTGGCTGGCCTTTGCTTTCCTCTTTCATCCTGTCTCCTTCTGGTAGCACTTTAACAGTCTGAAGCAAATCTGGCTGTGATTTTCTTAAAGTATTTCAAATAATTTGAAAAGCTGCTGGGGAAGGGTATTTTTTTAACCAACTGCAGTAAGAGGTTTTGCCAAGAACATGGCTTTACATAGCTTATCAGTACTGGAGAAACGAAGTTAATACATGCACACCCTGCTTCTGAGTAGTATTTTGGTTTGGGCTACGAATAGAGGGCGATTGTTGAAAAAGCTAACACAAGAATGTCACTATTGACTGCAAGTCTTAAGCCGTCATGGTAACTTCCACTTCTTTTTGTGCTAACTATGCCCTTTTTTAGGCCATGTTTGACCAGCATCAGTTGCTGACTTCTGTTTATTTTTGTTTTAACCACGTACAATTTAGTTATGTGTAGTACAACCAAAGGGATTGAATGAAATCCTTTTGTTTTCCCAAACCTGGTCATTGTATTCTAAAAAAGTCCATTGTTCAAACACACCTGGCTGGTGCACAACTCTGTTCTAGATGAGAGATGGATCTTAAAATCCCTGCCCTTTGCTCTCCCACCTCACTTTTCTGAGTGCTGTGTGTAGAGAAGCCAAGCCTTGTGCTTTTCAGAGATCAGGTGCATGCTTGCTTTTTTAAAAGCTTTTGTGTTTGCAGGGTTGCAGCCATGAGCATAATGTATAGCTCTTTTGTTTCCCACTTCAAAGCAAAAGCTACCACAGCTATCAGCTCAGGAGTCTGATTAGGGTCAAAATAAGCTGTGGATAACCACTGTCTTCTTTGTGCCTCCGCTTCCTGCTGTCACATCCACAAGTGATTGCCAGAATGACCTTGCACGGCACAAACTCTGCTGGAAGGGAAGGGTGTCCAGGACAGCCTGGCAGGGTTGATCCCTGACACTGCCAGCCCCATGCCAGCAGTACCCCAACAGCCCTGGGTGGGCTGCCCTTGCCCCAGCCCAGGCTGACAGGGCTGTGGGAGTCCAGCAGTACCCATGCACTGACAGGCCCAGCCCTTCCAATCCCATCGTGGCAAAGCCTCCTCCAGCAATGGCAAGACTCTCCCCCTAGTTACTCAGCGTCTGAATGACAGTCTTTTCTTGCGTGTTTACAAGGAACTTCATTATAAGGAAATCGAATTTAGAAGGAAGTTATAACAAAAAAATACACAAAACAGGGGAAAAAAAAAAAAACACCAAAAAAACACCCCAACAAACCTAACCGCCATCTTAAGGTTCCCCTTTCTAGGATTACAAGCTAAGGACAAAGCTACCCCATTTGTTTAGCTAAAGAAATTATCAGGCACATCAGCTAGTCCTACAAGGAAGTTTCAAAGCCAAATGAATATTTTGGGCAGGCATGCTTATTTTATCTGTGCTGACAGTGCCAAGCTCCAGCACCATGAAATTGGATTGCTTTGACAGTATCCTGCTGAGCACCAGAGCTCAGAGATATTTCAAGTAGCCCAGAAGGCTAAACACAGTGCTCCATCCGTGGCCACTGCACCACTGTGGTGGATGGTGGATGCAGAGTTTTGGCAGTGTGCAGGTGCAGTCAGAAGACCAACCCAGCCCCCCGGTGCACCACAGAGGGGGGAGCATTTCCACCCATTGCACTGATTCTGTTGGTTCCCATGCTGTCTGAAAGGGCAACTGACTGAAAGATGGACAAAATGCCTGAAGTCAGCCAGGCAGAGCTGAGCCTGCACAGGACAGAACAGCACCCCATCCTCCAGCAGTGCTCCAGTACAAGCAGTTTCACACCACCACACTCACTGCAAGTGCCAGGGAAGATTGAATTTCCCCAAGGGATGCTGACCTTCGTTTTACCTGTGCTCAGAGGCAAGACACAAATGTGTCACCACAGCCTGCACAAAGCAAGCTGCCATGTGGATCTCTCCAGCAAGGGAGGGTTGTGTCTCAGGTCCCCTTCTGGATTTTCAGAGTGATGTTTTTCCTTTAGAAGTGATGAAGATACATAGAATTTCTACAGTATGCAATTGTCCTTCTGTCATGGTTTAAACCCAGTCAGGTAACTCGTTCACTCACTTCCCCCCTTCTTTCCCTCCCCCTACTCCAGGAGGGACCGAGAGGAGAATCGAAAAGAATGCAACTCCCACGGGTTGAGATAAGAACAGTTTAGTAACTAAGGTATAACACAAATCACTACTGCTACCACCAATGATAACAATGATAAAGGAAATAACAAGGGAAGAGAATACAACACCTCACCACCAGCTGACCGATAACTCGTCCCCCCAGCCTGACCAAGCTCTGACCGATACCTCCTCCAACCCTGCAGTCTCCCAGCCCTTCCGGCTAACTCCCAGTTACATCCTGGGCATGATGTGCTGTGGTATGGAATACCTCTTTGGTCAGTTTGGGTCAGGTGTCCTGTCTCTGCTTCCTCCTGGCTTCCCCTCCTCCCTGGCAGAGCATGAGGCTCACAAAGTCCTTGGCCAAACCAAAACATCGCTATCAGCTCTGTTCCCAGGCCAAAAGTCAAAACACAGCACTGCACCAGCTACCAAGAAGGAGAAACATGACTGCTACTGCTGAACCCAGGACACCTTCATAGGGCCTCTGCGTGAATTTTACCAATATCCGACCTGACTTGTGAAATTCTTTACAGTGAAAGTTTCCTGGCTGTCCTTGCAAACTTCAAGGGGAGCACTACAAAATGTAAAGGAAATTATTTCTTGGAAGGGGATGAGGGGGAGTGCTTGTTTTTCCTGTCTGCTTTATGATTTTATGAAGGTTTGCAACTAGGAATTTTATGTCATGATCTGACATGCAAGCAGCAATAAATGACAGCACTTGTTCTGTTTTTATGATAAGACAATAAAATATTAAAAGAGGAGTCTCAAAGTCCACTGTGCAAATATTTTAACCTCTGGTGTCATGGTCAACTGTTATTTTAGTATTGAAGAGTCCACAGTTCCCTAAAGATGATCACCTTCTGCACAGTAAACAGACCAAGGGAAATGCAGAGAGGAGTGTAGGAGCTAGCTGTTTATGCCACTGAGAGACACTACACAAATCATGTGCTTCCTTAATTTTGTCTGAGTATTAGTATGCATTTTAGTGGGCAGTGGAGGAGTCTGCTTATTAAACACCTCTTGGAAATCCATTATCTCAGCCCCCATATTTTGGACTTAAACATGTAGAGATTTAGCGAACTCAGTGAGTCACAATCACAGCAAATGCAAAAGACAGTTCGGTGCATTTAGCATTAATATCACATATGTAATTAACACTTCAGCAGCAAGGCTAAATAAGAAAACCACCCAAAACAACTATTGAGGCAATATTAGTATCTAGGTTTCAGCGTTCTTTGCTGAACAGGCAGGAGTCCCCTTTATAAGCATTTTCCCGTGCTGTTGAGGCTGGAAGTAGTTGTTAAAATTATGCCTAAAGAAAGGTTTAACTGTCCCAGAGCAGCATGGACATTACAGAGGGGAACAAAATGATTCTATTTTTCACTATCAGAGTGGGTTACTTAGACCTCTGCAGACAGTCAGTAGTGGCTCTTTTTTTCTCCAGAGAGGAGCAGAGCTGGCAGGTGAATCCTTGAAACCAAGGGAGATGCACATCATTATATCTATCTCCTGTCTTGGCAGAGAAGCAGCAGCCTCCTGCTGGTCTTTCCTCGGCTCTGCCAAGGACAGGAAAAGCAATGGGGCCATGCTGATTTTCTTGCCCTGTAGTGTAAAAGGATGAGTAAGTCTTATGAAAGGACTGTTGTGGTTATTACAAAGTAATTCTTAGTAATGATGTCTAGGACCTTAGGTTTTATAAACTTCTTTCACAAGAAAAGACCAGCTGACATTTTCGTGGTCTTTGCACCTGAAAGAATGTTGGGGTTGCACAGTAAACTTGGGTTTAGAAAACAAGTTACAAGTGCATATCATTGCTATATACCAGTAACATGCAGTTCATCCATCCATCAAACATTTGTCACTAACTGTACTTGGAGGACAATTTAAAAAGGAATGCAATTGTCCTGGGTGCTCTGCGAGTTACAGAAATGAGTATGAATAATGATCCAAAGAGGTACTTTGCACATTTGTGCACTTACTTGCAGTCAAGCTATTTCAACTTCGAATTTGCTGGGGTTGGAGCTTGATATGTCTGTAGTTTAGCCTCGTCCCAAAACATAAAGTTTTGGTAGCGCTCGCAGATGGCACATCAGCGGGAACTTGCAAAACATCCCTGGAAGAAGTTGTGAAGGGTGACACCACTGCAGCTATCATGCCTGTTCGTCTTGTGCCCTTATTAGGAAGGTAAAATAAACATGCTCTAATTGTACCGTCAGAAAGGACCTCTTTTAAGAATTAGGTTTTATGTAAGTAAGAGCCTTGCTTCTCCCCTTTTTCTATGCCCTGGCATCCACTTACTGCTCTCTTCTTCCTAGCGGCTCTCATCCCACACACCACATTTGTACAGGGAGGAAGACGCTGTGGACATTTGATACTGTAAATCAGTTTTGGCTCCAGATAAGGACATTGGCTGCGCAATATTTTTTCACAAGTCTGGCCAACCCTGAATCTGACACTGTCCTTCAGCAATGCCTATCTCCATGTTTCTATCAGCCTTGGCACAGAGAGATCAGACGTTTCCATGGCGGCAGATGAATCTCAAGCTGTTTGGACCTTGCACAACGTGTACAAAATGTTCTGCTGCTTCCAGGTCTGGTTTGTTTGGAGGCTAGGTAGGACTGGCTGTTACTCCATGCTTTCTGTGAAACCAGTCTACTTCATGTGTAATTTGCTGTCCAGCCCTAAGCTTTCTCTGTCAAAGCAAATTGTGAAATAAATACACGAAGACACCCTTTTGATAAAGCCGAGCCAAAATGATAATAAGCACAAAACACTCCTACTTTTCCTTGAAACCGATTTTAAGGACAGTGATGTTAATGGAAGAGGTGACACCATATTTATTCACTATAGCTTGCAGTCTGGGAATCAGGGGTGTGTTTAGGCAGCCAAACAGAAGACACGATTGTGCCACACAATACCTAATGAGCAAGTGTGATGTTACAGAGAGCAAAAATGTAAATGTTTCAGAAAAGGATTAGACATATTCAGTCCTTTTGTTCACTCCCTTTACAACCCTGCATGAGGAAGAGAATCATAGAATCACAGAATAGTTAGGGCTGGAAAGGACCTTAAGATCAAGTTCCAACCCCCCTGCCATGGGCAGGGACACCTCACACTAAACCATCTCACCCAATGCTTCCTCCAACCTAGTCTTGAACACTGCCAGGGATGGAGCATTCACAACCTCCCTGGGCAACCCATTCCAGTGCCTCACCACCCTAACAGGAAAGAATTTCCTCCTTATATCCAATCTAAACTTCCCCTGTTTAAGTTTTAGCCCATTACCCCTTGTCCTGTCACTACAGTCCCTAATGAAGAGTCCCTCTCCAGCATCCCTATAGGCCCCCTTCAGATACTGGATGGCTGCTATGAGGTCTCCATGCAGCCTTCTCTTCTCCAGGCTGAACAGCCCCAACTTCCTCAGCCTGTCTTCATACAGGAGGTGCTCCAGCCCGTGTTCATCCTCGTGGCCCTCCTCTGGACTTGTTCCAACAGTTCCATGTCCTTTTTATGTTGAGGACACCAGAACTGCACACAATACTCCAGGTGAGGTCTCACAAGAGCAGAGTAGAGGGGCAGGATCACCTCCTTCGACCTGCTGGTCACGCTCCTTTTGATGCAGTGCAGGATACGGTTGGCTTTCTGGGCTGCAAGCGCACACTGCCTGCTCATGTTCATTTTCTCATCAACCAACACCCCCAAGTCCTTCTCCGCAGGCAAGTACAGTTATCCTTTCAGGATGAGACAAGGAGACAGAAAAGCACAAAATGCAATCAGTGCTAAGTAACATTAAGTTTGATGGCTTTGTAATGGAAAATAACTGAGGTGCTTGAAGGTAGTTGACATAGGTTTGGGTCTTTAGTTCTAGTGTAAGAAAAACAGAATAGAAAAACAGGACCTGGGGATGGGGAGTATCTGGGACTAGCAGATACCCCTGAGGTACGCAGTTTAACTAACTGATAGGTAGAAGAACAGGATGATTGCTGTGTTTGTGGTGTTAATGGACCCATTAAGATGGTGTAAACATCTACTGGGGAGTATCAGGGACTAGCAGATGTTCAGGATGGAAGCAGTTAAACCAACTGATAAGTAGGACAGGATTATTGCTACGTCTGTAATGTTAATTAAGTTGATGCTTCAAAGACTGTCAGAAGTGTTGAAGATTGTTGGAAGAAGTAAAAGACCCTCAAAGACCAGCACCACATTTTTGTATGCATGCGGGAAACTTTATGGAAAATGATGTAATTCATGTGTAGCCTCATGAATATGTATGTATGCCCAGTGACTATATAAGGATGGCCTGTGTAGCAATATAGTGATACACGTTAGGAGGAACTATCCCCCATGTCTCCCGGTGCCTCATTAAATTACACCTGCTTATCAACTTGAAAACTTTGTTGGCAAGTTTGTTCCAGGAGTTTTCTCCAAATCAAGGAGGATGGATGTGATGAGTTGTGTTTGGTGTGCCACTGAGCAAATACCTGCTCTCCATATGAAGAACATAAGTCAACAGCTCCAGGGCTCCTGAACCCACTCCCTTTCTCTGTTGTTTTTATCAAATTCATTATTTCGAATGAATGAGAAAGGGGTGGGGTGTTTTGGTCTGAAGATGGAAGGGCCAGGGTCATTGGTGCGACAGCTGAAGCCCTCTGTGGATTCACAGAAGAGGTATTTAGTAAAAGCAAGAGTTATTCAAGCCACCTTGATACCTAGTTAGTCCCATAACAGCCTAATATGCCCAGAAGGATTTACAGATAACATCTGTCAAGAAAAAGTCAATACTATTTGCAATGGGTGAAATTTTACTTTCTGCTTTTTGTTTCTGTATTTTTAATTTTCATTCAGTTGCATTTCTATTAGCAGAAGGCACTGAACAACTATTAGCTTGAGTAACTTTCTGCTGCTGACAGCCTAAGCTGGATTTAGTGGATACCTTAGAAGTGGCACTTCATGAACTAATTATAGGAGCAGCTGTTTGCAGTATCCCAGAAAAATGATTCCAGGCTGACACAGGGATACAGAAAACCATGATCTCCCAACTGAGCACTTACCTCAGAGATATAAGGCTATTTTACCTATAAGCTGGATATAGCTTGCCAGTTGGGAAAATTCCTACTGAAGACATTTTATCTAAATGATGGTTAAATTCCAGTGGCATTGATGAAACATTGGAAACAATACTTTAATTGAATGACATTTTTCCACCAGAAAGCATTTCACAATTTACAAGCAGCTGTATGCTGAATGTTTCAGTCAGGGCAATCACTTGGCTTTTCTTGCAGGGAAAAGCCAAGATGATGTTGCTGTGAGAAGAATCATTTTGCGTCTTTGCTGTGTATATTTAAGGTACCCAAGGATTGGTGGGGAACTGATCAATTTCTCCAGTGCCATGCCCCTGGAAAGCGCCTTCTCTGTAAATCCTCACCATCATTTCAGGTGATCCCAAACCCAGCCTGTGCCCAGGCAAGGAGCAGGAGGGGTGCTCTGTACCCTATTGTCCTAGTGGTTTAGATGCTGCCTTCATGGCCTCCACACCTGAAATCACCCATCAGTTTAATGAGGTGATGTGACAATGAAGCAATGACATTCACTTGCCTGTATTACAGTTTTGGGGTTTACTGTACCAAGTGTACCTTGCTCTTTCTGCACAGGTGGTTGTGCCTGAATGCTTGTATCTCTCATTACAGTTTAGCATCCCTGCTAGAAACAAAAGCCACCCATTAATGCCAGCATTAATTACAGATGCTCTTTACTCAAATGGGAATTAAAAATGCTCCTTTTTAGGAGTATATATAAATAAATTCCATTGTAATCCATTCTTTCTGTTTCACTTTATCTTTCTTCTCTTTCCATTTGCCCTGCAACTTCTCAAAGGGTTTTACAAAGCAGTAATAGTATTAGCAACCACTGTTCTTTTTAAAGAGAAAAAGAACCTGAATTGTAGGTGTTTGTGAAGGTTGCTCATAGAATCATAAAATAGTTTGGACTGGAAGGGACTTTCAAAGGTCAAATAGTCCAACCCTTCTGCAATAAGCACAGACATCTTCAACTAGACCATACTGCCCAGAACCACATGCAGCCTGGCCTTGAATATCTCCAGAGGTGGCACGTCCAACACCTCTCTGGGCAACCAGAGTATTCTATCCACTATTCTACCAGTGCCAGTATTCTACCACCCTCATTGTAAATAATTTCTTGCACACATCCAGTCTGAATTTCTCTTTTAATTTAAAACCATCACCTGTTGTCCTATTGCAACAGGCCCTGCTAAAACGTCTCTCCTCATGTTTCTTATATGCCCCTTGTAAGAACTGAAAGGCCATAATAAGGTCACTTAGGGGAAATTTTCCAAAAGTGCCAATCTGATCAGTTCATTTCCATTTTAAGTGTTGAGTATTTCCTAAGATCAGGCTGATTTTTTGCAAGCACTTGCACCCTTTTTCTTCCACACAGTTTCCCATGACACACTGCTTCACCGTATCTTAGTCCCAAAACAGAGCTGTCTATGCACATGAACTATATTAGAAGATGTGCAAGTACAGCAGTTTGAATTTAGCTTTACTCTTGACAGTTTGAGATGGTGTTGAGGTAAGGGTGCCCTAGTGATAGGGGCACCAGCCAAAGAGTGCAGCAAACTGTGCTCTCTGCTCTCTGACCAGAATTTGGGCTGCTCATGTAGGCTGGCTGAGTGATGAGGTGTCCAAGCTACATCCCAGACTGTTAGCACAGAGTTCTAGCACCGTGCTTGAGGGACCAAACCCCCATAATAAGCCAAGATGATGAGCATTTAGCATGTGTGTAGTGTGATGCTGCTCTTGTCTACTGTGCCTGGAACAACACTAGCCCACCCGCTCTGTGCATGTTTCTTACAGCTATGAACCTTCACTAGGGTGCTGGAGGGATGAGACTTTTTTAAGTGCGAGCTGAGTTTAAACTTTAGCTACCGTTTTAATACTTCTAGGTTTTAAGAAGCAAAATATCTTTTATATTGTGAGATAGTACCTCTAGGACAACATATGAAAGGGAGTGGCACTGCTCATATTTAATCCAGATTTCATGGCATTTCTGACCATATTTGTAGGTTAATTCCTAAAGGACAGTTTTAATCAAAATTAACACAAGAGTGCAGTCATAAACTCATTATTTTGGAAAGAAGACAGCTGATTATGGAGTACAAGCGTAGGGCAAGTAACCTTCATCTTGTATTTTAACTACACACAAAACTCATGAGCTATAAACCTATTAAGTTCAGTTATAAATGATCCAGTATCTGATCCAAAACCAAGAGGAGTCTTTGTTTTCTTTCTGATAGCCATGGGAAACTGACAAAATCAAACTGGTAATGATGTGCTCTTGACTATTCAATGGCTTTTTTAAGCCTGCAAATTCAGTGTTTGCTTGTGTACAATGTGCCTGCATCAACTCATTGTAGTGAAAAAGGTAATTATAGCCTGAGATTTACTGACAACATACTCAAAGGCTCTCAAATTTTCAAACTGGCTCACAGATCCCGTATACTGTAACAACTACAGTCACATTTGGGATTTATAATGCTTTAAATAGGAAGTCTCAATATAGTACTCTAGCAAAATGTTGCACATAACATTTCTTACTGCTATTTTCCAAAATAAAATGTTAAGTAACAGCATTCCTATGTTAAAAACCTAAGTGGGCCTTTCTATTCAGAAAAGTTGTGTATACAGAAGTTTTCTTTTTCTTGTCTTTTCTCTGTGGTTTGAATGACTTCTGCTGATAAGTTGGTTGATGAAAATACAGAGCAGCTTTATTTCTTGTGGACATAATTTTGCATAAGTTGGTAACAACTTGCATATAATTCTCAAAACCTCAGCATACAGTTCTTCAGTGTGTAATTAGTGATTCTCCTGTGGTAGTTTTTGTCCTAAGAAAACCCACTTCTGGTGAGTTTCAGAGCTGCTTAGACTGGGGACATTTTTACGCCTAAGCTCTGCAAAGTAAGAAAGTGAAGAAAAATGCATTACAGGAGATATGACCCTGTACGCTTGCTGTCAAGCACAAGAAGCAAGCATTTCAGGATAGTCTACTTAGACACAAAATAATAAAGAGCTTACTGAAGCACTGGCTTTGACTTATCAAGCCAACAAATCTGGTAATAGAGATACACCAAAAGCTGTTAGAGGGTTGAATCTGAAAAAGATCCCCTAAATACCACTGTGCATGTTAAGCAGAGTTTGCAAACAGCTATGATGGGTGTGCCTGAGTTTCCCAGGGAAAAGGTGAGTTCTGTGCATCTCCAACACTTCACTATGTATTATGATTTTCACCTTAAGTCTTCATTTGTCAGCTTGACACCTTTTTCTCTCCAAAGTCAAACATATAAAGAGATGAGGGCTGGTGTAAATACAAGGCCTCTTTATTTTGTTTCCACAGTACATGACTTCCCATTTAGCATGATCAAAACCAAGCAGAACAGCAGAAATTGCATAAGCCATCTTTATCTAATACATTGTTCTTCTTTGAAACTACATGAGAACAACAAGAAGGATAAATTCAACATTAACTCCGGTTAGGCACTTTTCACAAACAAAAGAACCAGAGCCTGCACACAACAGGCAACAAGCAGACAAAACCAAGGACCAGAATCAGAAAAGCCTACTCCACTGAGATGTCAACATTCCTTGGGGGAAAGAAGGTCTGCTTGAAGCAAGGGCTGAAAACTTCCTCAGCTAAGGAGTATGTGCACCCACTTTTTAAAAGCTTCATCAGTAAAAGCTTTTTAAGGAAGATACAGCCCCACTCTGAAGCCACAAAGCCAGATAGCACACAGAGATCAAAGCCTTCTCTTGTCACTAAGATTGGTCCATTCTCCTGAAAGCTTATAACTAGGAAGCTTTTGTACCTAAATGTGCCTAGGAGCAGTTGGCTATGCAAAGCCTTTGGTGACTTAAGTGCAAATCAAGCTAAAACATCATTATGTTTTTGTTAGCTGCTCACAGTTTACCTCTTGGTCTTTTATGTCCTGGTTTTGGCTGGATTTAATTGTTAAAAGCTGACTTAAGTCATTAAGCCAAATCACTGAGTGCAAGAGCTGTGCAAACATAGCATCTACTTGCTGGGACAAGGATTTTGAGTTGTTTTAGGCAGGCAGGTGTAAGATTGCCTTTTAGCCCTATCTTTCTCCCAACTCCACTCATTCAGCAGTTACTTTCAAACTAAAACCAGGAAGATGAGAAACCATGGTCTAAAGCCAGAATAAAAGTGAGTCCTGACCAGAGGAGGAAGTGTGAGTCTAGGCCTGACTGTTGTATTCACTTCTACAGAAGTGACTGCCTCTAGAGAAGCCACAGGGGACCCCTTGGGTTGGAGTACATGCTGATTCGGGGCCTTTTCCAAGAAAAAATTTCCACCAAAATTTCCAGGAGACTGCACTCCAAAACCATTGCTCAGCTTTTTGGAAAAAAAAACCAAACAAAAAAAAAACAACAAAAAACCTCATAGCGCTATTAACTTTGCACAACAGATTGCTGTTGATGTTGCTGATGTCCTTTTTGTTTCCCAAGAATTGTTTTTGTTGATGTTGTTATTGGTTTTTGTATAGAGAGCCAATGTCATTTGCTGGCTTCACTCCTGAGAGAAGCATGAGTTGTTGCACATACAGTACCAGGGCTTAAAAAAGCTCCAACTTTAAGCCAAAGTACCTAGTACCTAGAAATTCACTATCAACATTGTGTTCATGTAATTTAAAACCCTGTGCTCTCTGCAGTGCATTAAGTTCAAAACAGTCTGATTTTTTAAGACAGCTAGCTTATTTTCAGTTACTCTAGCCACACCACGTGCTTGTCTTCCAGTGTCCAACTCAGTCATCACTGCTCCATGAGGCACATGATGGAGGATGATGTCTGGAGCATGCAGGAGCACAGACTGTTCCTCAGGACCAGGCCATTTTAGTCTACAAGCTGGGCAATCCCAAATGCTTCATAGGACATTTGGAGATAAAGCGTAGCCTGTCCTTGCATGAGGTTTCTTCTGGAGTTTTTACAGTTTTGAAGTAGAGGTTGAGAGGTTGAAAAGTGTTACGTAATTGTGCTAGGATTAGCTACAATTATTTGGGCTTGTATTATCAAGTATGTAAGTAACTACTTGGGAAATGTGCTCAGTCGTTGGTCCTCAATGGCTTTCAGAAGGAATGAGGTCTGTGATTTTACAGAAAATTGTCTGAAAATCTATCTTCTTTTCTGAGAATTTCCCACCTAAAACTTCACTGCTATCTTGTTTTTGAATACCTCTGATACAGCTTCTTTCTGCTTTGCATTATTGTGCATTCTGATACCACCCTTCTAAAATTTCTTCTTTTTTCTTTTCCTTTTTGTGGTCCTTTCTCAAATTTTCAAAATCCTTTGGTTGTTTTTTGTTTTTAAATACCTACTACTTGTACACTATCATTTTAGAGAAGAGTTGACCGCTGCTACACACAGGCTGCAGATAAGGCAGCACCGTTTATTCACAGAAATCCAGTATTTTAAAAGCTGTTCACCATATCCTCTGTTACGGATTGTTCCTGGAAAAGCTCAAACCAGTATTTTTAAACAGCCTGTTTGAGTAATGTTGTTAATATATTTTCATTTTAAAACTGGGATATTCTTTGAAAGACAATACACAAGTCTTCATTTCAAGACTTGTGAATTGGTTTTGAATGTATGATCAGAATACTTACATTCTCCTTTGTCAGTAGAATAGTAGGTATTTAGCAAGGATTATTACCTTTTTGCTAATCTGCATTGAATAATCACAATTAAAATATAAAAGAATCTACTTCTCTCTAAATATTTTAAAATTAAAACACTGTTTGTGTGAGCTTTCATTAAGCCATTATAGTTTTTTCATTCATGAGTGTATAATCAATGCACAGATTTTTATATAGGGTCATTTTAACATTTCTTTTTTTTAACAGTAAGTCCACTTACAATTCTCGTGGTTTAAACTCAGCCAGACAGCTTGTTCACTCACTCCCAGTGATTGGTGCCGAGCTGACAACAATCGAGGGCCCGGCCCCCCCCCCCCCCCCCTCCCCCCGGGCTCTTCCCTTCCCTGCTCCCGGAGGAACGGGGAGGAGGATCGAAAGGGTGCAACTCCCACGGGTTGAGACAAGAACAGTCCAGCAAACACTGTACAACACAAATCATCACCGCTACCACCACCAACAACAATGATAAGAGAAAATAACAAGGGAAGAGAATACAATACCACCGGCCAAGAAACGAGTCTGACCCAGAAGCCTGTGTCCTTCTGGGTAACTCCCAGTTATCCCCCACCCCGGGCATGACGTGCTGTGGTATGGAATACCTCCCTGGCTAGCCTGGGTCAGGCACCCTGTCTCTGCTTCCTCCCAGCTTCCCCTCCTCCCTGGCAGAGCATGAGCCTCACAAAGTCCTTGGTCAGGGTAAACATCACTGAGCAACAACCGAAAACATCGGTTTCACCAACATTGTTCCCAGGCTGGAAGTCAAAACACAGCACTGCACCAGCTACCACAAAGGAGAAACATGACTGCTACTGCTGAACCCAGGACAACAATACAATAACGAAAAATTTTTAGTCCAGTGGGCAAACATATATTTTTTTCCCCTACAGAGCTTTCCGGTTGCACAGACCCTGCAGAATGAATATAACCCAAATGTTGCTTTAGGTCAAGGCAACATTTTAAAGTGCAGAACTCCACTTGCCACACATGAATAATTAAAACAATGCTGCATAATGCATAGGCAATACTTACTAGCATGTCATTAATAATCAAAACCTAAAGTGACACAATGAGATCAACCTGTAACAGTAATTTAAATACATTCCTTTTATAGTAAGTGCTCATTTGAACATAGAACACAGTAAGCATATTGTCCCAACAAGCAAGCTTTCCATAAACTACCCTTTTCTTTGTCTGAATGGTGTGATAACTTTGAACACAACAGACACATTAAGAAACAAAGATCAATCCACAAGCTGGCAAGAGAATTAATAGGGAGTGACATTTGGAAACAGCTGTGTGTATATTTTTCCAGAAGCTTTATTTTCAGTCAGTAGCACTTTGTCAATTTATACTGACTGAAAATTATCCCTTTCTTTTCTTCCACTTACTCATCTCCCCTCAGTGTTTGGTTGCTTTATTTTTACCTTTTTTTATTCATTTTTTTTTCCTGTTAAGAAGAGGAAGGAAGAGAAGGAGGAGGCTTTTATTTGCCTTCAGGTACTAAGTTCTGTGACAATAAGGATGGAAGGAAAATAGTCCAAGTCCTCAGCTCCATCTCCATTAGCATTTTGATTTGAGACAGTAATGCTGTTCTGAAGTGAATTTTCAATCATCCTCTCTTACAGAACCTTAGTTCAGTTTGCAGGGTGGTTTTGGTATGCAAGAATTGAGTTTATTTTGAAGAAAACTACACTGGAGGCCCAGCTGCATGCCAAATACACTCTAGCCTCTAAAAGAGACACGTAGAGTCTGAACCAATCGTTTGGCCTGCTTCAAACTGCATATGCAGTGGGACATTTATCCAAGGAAACAGACTATATGAAGTCTTACGTTGCATATAGTGTAGATTTACAAGTCCCAGCAGTAACTGCTTTCATCTGCTTATCCTCCCCTACCAGAACAAGTATTTCAGAAATCTACACATAGCCAGAGAGTCACAAGGACTGAAACTTCACAGTAAGATCCTCAGGAACTTTACCAAAATTGCTTCAGAGAAGTTCGGCAACTACATCCTCTGTATCTCCTAAACTGTGTGTAAGCCATATTGCACTGAACAAGCTTTCAGGACTATCCCAGAGAACCCAACCTCACCTTTTTTTCCGACACTACAGCCTTCTTCCATTGAATTCTATTTCAGATGCTGAGGTTAAAGTACCTCCCAGTTTATTTGTTGTATTAATTCCTCCACTGGCTTCCTTTCACATAAAATTAAGGCTTCTTTCCTTCACCCCTAAGCACTTCAGCAATTAGTGCAATGCTATATAGATCTTGCTCCTCACTCCTTCTGGTCTTTGGCACTGCAGGGGCCCATGGCACTATCTGCAAATGAAGTTCCTCCTCCAGCTAAGATTCTTCAAAAGTTGAGTCTCCATTTCTGAGACTGGGTAGTGTCTGGGTACTAGACACTAGTAAAGCTATAATCAAAAGGCAGAGTTCCTACTTTGTGCCTGAATTTAACAAGAATTAAACTGCTCATGACACAGCCAACAATCAGATACAAAGTTCATTGGCAGCAGTTATCCTAGGGCTACCAAAGCATCCCTTTGTAACTGGGCCAGCAGTATACTGTTGAACTTGTTAAAGTTTTTCTGTATTCACAGTTTGCAAATAAGCAACTCCTCCTCCCCCACAATTTTTTTTTTCAGAAGAAATGCTGAATCCCATTCTTAACAACACTACAAAATAGCGAGAAACAGTGCAGTCAGAGACAGTTAAGGCTACCACTAAATTAAAAGCACTGATTTAATTTATAGTTCTGGAGGTAAAGAAGTAGGGCACAAATACACATTGTACACAAAGGTGTGTGATCTTTCTCTGCACCAGAAAACATTCTTGAAGGAAAGCCAAAGCTGAAAACCATGTAACTCCCTAAAAATAGTTTTAAACAGTAGCTGGGAGGATTAAAATATATGTCTCACAGATCTTTGGTTTTGGAATGTGAAATCTGGTCAATTAAAGTCATGTCAAAATTCATGAGGAAAAATGCCCCCTGAATGAGGAAACCAAGTTAAAGAGCTGACAATTGTATTTGCCAAGCATGTGTGCTACTGTGTAGGTGACTGGGACGCATGAAAAACAAAGTGGTTAGGAAAACACCCTGATGGAATGTGGAAATCTTAATCCCCAGATCTTGACTCCTAAAGCCTTAGGAATCATTGATCATAATGGATATGAAGGCTGCACCTCCGCAAGCACACACAGAGCACAGAGCCCTGGGAAGATACCAAGCCAACTCTCCAGGAGCAAGCCGCGTAGCTACACCTCAGTGGTGCCTAAAAGCCAGTATCCCCTGCTGGTCAGTAGGGCTAAATGGCTATGGCAAAAAAAAAAAACAAAACACACTGAAAAAACTGTGCTGCTTTAAGTGCCCAAGGCAGCTCTTACACTTCCACTTGATGCCATACTGGCTCATGTAGACGTAACCGTAATGGTACATAAGCTCTGAATATGCTTTTAATATCAGAAGGTTATCAGTGATGTTGGGTCAAGTACTCTCTCAGAAGTAGACATGAAATGAGACTTTGGTGCAGTAACCTCCCTTGTTCAGTGAACACAGGGAAGTCCTGTGCCTTTATATCCCCATACAGTGAGATAATAGCATGAAACAAAGCTTAGTGAAATTAAATGAGTTTGAAGCAGGCCATAAAACAATATTCCACACATCTGTAGTAACTCAACACAATATTGTCTCTACTGACACTGAAATTAAAGCTTACATCTTTTGTCTTGCAAAAACATAATAAACAAGAAGCAATCCCCTCTCAAACTAATTTCAGGAAAAAAAAGAAAAGAAGTCTCTGATAAAAAATAGTGAAATATGCTTTTTTAAACAAAAGGAAATCACACAGATTCCCAAAATAAGAAGGGCACACTTTTTACCTGGAATTGTACAGGGCTGGAATTATGGCTGCCATATTGAAAGAAACCAAAGAGCACATTAAAGCTCAGCTGTGTTGTCCAGTAAAAATTTCCACCTCAAGTAAAAGATGGTAATGGCCAGAAACAGCGTTTCTCCTGGACTTTTTAAAAACTCACTCACTTTCCTTGCAGAAAGAAGGGGCTCCTTCTATCTGAACAGTCAGGAGCAAATGACCTTTAGCAGGTTCTGCAGGAAGCTGAATTAGATGAAGCACTCTCTTTAGTCCAGAAAAACATCATAATTTGTTTGCCATTGAATAGCTGCTCAAGTATCTTAATGCCTGCTTCTAAATTTACACAGGTTTCATTCAGCTGTCACTCAGCTGAGATGATTGCAATAGAGTAGGTGGAAGGTCTGGCTGACCAGTTCTAGACATAGGAACAAATTCTGTGGAAATGCATTTTCAGCTTATGGTATCACAGAACAATGCAGCCCTCCCACTCTCACAGGCCATGTCTCTGCAACTAATGCCCCATTTCTTTGTTCTTCCACTAATTCTCTTCTGACTACAGATGACAAATTTGAGCTCTTTTAATAATAAGGACCCTTATTTTTTTATGAATACATACTTCTCATCCAATTTACCTTAAAAAATAAACTCCTAAAGAAAACTGGGAAATGTTCTAAATGCCCCCAAATGCCACTGATTTTACCATACTTGGAAATAATATAATATTACAGAAATTGAATTCTTCCATTATATTCATTACCTGAAAAATCAATTTACTAGCACTGGCTTCTCTTTATTTATTATTTCTTTTTTTTTTAATTGAGATGCATTATAGACAATGGTGGTCTCACTGCTCTTCATAATGCTTCCTACACTAGGAATAGCAGGTGTCCTCTTTAATTAAGATATTTATCAAATCCCTTATCTATGCACACATGCTGTTTTACACAGAAATTTAAATATTCTTTTCCTCTAGAACTATGACAATTTCGGTAAAGTAATTCTTGAAATGTCTAACAAAATTTTAGTGTTTGCAAGTTTTAAAACATTAAACAAAAATGAGGTGTCGTTCCTGATGGTCAGGCACTGTGTTTAATCAGTCTGTTCCAAATCAGATGCAGAGTTATCAGCAGAGTATTTTGGAAAAGGGAAATGGATTTATACTGAACTTGAAAAAGGAACCACTTGTCTTCCAGCCACATACACTTCAGAAATATTCCGATCGTCACCTGAAATAACATGGTCAAAACAGAGATTTGCACTTAAATCTATGCAATGATTTAATTAATGAAAATTATGCAATCCATAAATGAGTTTTGGAATACACCATTTGCAGTGACTGTTTCCTAGGAATGTGAAAGTTTATTTGGAGAAAAATAGTCAGGGCTACCACAAAGATCAATGGATGTTTAAACTACCCGCGCTTCTTTTAAGAAACACAGCATTCAGCTGCTAATGTGTGACATGGGCTTTTCATATATTTAATAGATTCAAACCCTGAAAACATTATTTATCTGTACAGAATTCATGTTGTTGCATCTGAACTAACTTAGGTACCAGGCAGCAGTAAAGCTGGATTGCCTCAGCTATTTTCTCGAAAAGGCAAAAGCTGAATTGGAGAATGACACAAACATGGCCAAAACTACCACCAGTTATCTCTTTGGAAGAACATAACAGGCAGTGTAGCTCTTGTTCCATATGATGCCCTACAAAGAGTATCTGTTCTCTTAGCAGGGTAGAATTGTTTGGGTTGTGTTTTCTGTGTTTTAAAGGCCATTTTTTGGGGGGGGGGGGGGAGTAAAAAAAATCCACAGTGGTAGCTGGTCTGCAGAAATCCTTCTGAGCTTAACTGGTTCTGAACTGGTGATTAGCATGTCAGTGTAAATTTATTGTGAAATACGATTTAGCTCATACTGTATATAAATATAGGTGTGGTAATCAATATTACAAAGTGCATCTGATCATGCTAAACTATGTCCCAAAGAACAAAAGTTAAACCACTCAATTCTTACTCAGTATTTATAATAGATAGTATTTATAATAAATAGAAGTAATTGTATATTTTATGCAAATAAATACCAGTAGTGACATTAATGTTTATACACATTGTAAATAACTATATTTAATTACTGTAAACAAATGTATATTTAATTATGTATAAATAAGTTCATTAATAACCTTAACATTAATTTTAGCAATTTTTTATGTAGGAAACAAGAAGACAATTTTATGTGGGCAGAGATTCAGAACATACCTAGATACAGGAACTTCTGGAGAGTGTCCTAAAAAAAAGTGTGAGAAAACCAAATTCAAAAGCGTATCTGCTATCTTATAATTACTTGAAGCTTGAAAGAACTGATATAAATAGTTTCCCATAATATTCCTATTAGCAGTAAACCAAAACTTAATTTGCATGTTTTCTCATAAGCAACCTTCAGTAAAGAGGCTGTATGTCTTGGGAAGAAAACACTGCACAAGTTTGACAGTATAAACAAATATATGCCTAAAACACAGTACCTCCCCTTCCTATTTCTTAGAGTTCTCAAATTCATTTGCTTATTGAAAAATAAGAAAAAATTTTATTCATTCTTAAAGTCCCAAGAATTGTTAAGTTATCTAAAGATGTTTAGACTTAAACTCGAAAATATTTTTTCCAGAATTATTTGAATTAGGAAGTAAGTTTAAAGAATTTAATCTAATCCATATTATTGTGGTTTAAACAGACTAAGAAACAGCCACCTTACCACTTATGCCCACATAGAATCATAGAATGATTTGGGTTGGAAAGGACCTTAAGACCATCTAGTTCCAACCCCCCTGCCATGGGCAGGGACACCTCACACTAAACCATGACACCCAAGGCTCTGTCCAACCTGGCCTTAAATACTGCCAGGGATGGGGCATTCACAACTTCCTTGGGCAACCCATTCCAGTGCCTCACCACCCTTACAGGAAAGAATTTCCTCCTTATATCCAATCTAAACTTCCCCTATTTAAGTTTGAACCCGTTACCCCTTGTCCTATCACTACAGTCCCTAATGTAGGACTCTAAAGAGTCCTTCCCCAGCATCCCTATAGGCCCCCTTCAGATACTGGAAGGCTGCTATGAGGTGTCCACGCAGCCTTCTCTTCTCCAGGCTGAACAGCCCCAACTTTCTCAGCCCTTCTTCATACAGGAGGTGCTCCAGCCCCCTGATCATCCTCGTGGCCCTCCTCTGGACTTGTTCCAACAGTTCCATGTCATTTTTATGTTGAGGACACCAGAACTGCACACAGTGCTTCAAGTAAGGTCTCACGAGAGCAGAGTAGAGGGGCAGGATCACCTCCTTCGACATATCTAAGTAAACAGTGACATTTAAAATAAGAGACAGCAACCGGGAGTCTGGACACATCACTAAATTCAAGTTGATCATTACCTTTTCAAGTCATAAGGGATTTTGCATGAAATGTGCCTATTGCATAATGTCAATACTTCTTAGATGTTTGCATAAAAACTGTGCTTTCAACTCAAATTAGCTGTCTTGAGTTCTTTCTTAAGTTTACAACAGCAGTGCAGTCAAGGTAAGCTAGTCTTTATCTAGTAAAAGGTGGCCATTTTTGAGTTTGAACTCAAAGCATTAACTAAAACTAAATTGCTTTTTCTTGGCTGCCATCTGTCACTGCAAATAGATTAATTCTCAGCTTGGGCTAAATAAGCATGCATTTTAAAGTGTTACATGCATTTTTGCTGATGGGGATATGGGACAGTCACTGAGGACAGCAAGGTTGTAAAAAAACCCCAAACCAAAAAACACAAACAAAGAAATAACCACTGGCTTTCTTTGCTGAATACAGACAGCAGTGGTATATTACATCTGATTCCTGTTATTGGAATAACTCCCAAGAGATTTATTCTGGCTATATCACAGACCTTCCCCACATCCTTACTGGTAATTTTTTGATCATTAATCCTGTTCTGATTACCTCAAAATTATCAGCAGAGAACAAGTCAAAAGGGCTGTCTGAAGCCTTCGTGTTGATTAGCAGTGCATCAAATTCTTTGCCAACCTCAAAGTTGCCAATCACGTCATCTAGTCCTAGAACTGAGGATGAAAATAGAAGAGATCTTCAACATAAACCTCTTTCCACCATCTGGAAGCACCTGGAAATTTACTTGAGATGTTCATAAGAAAAATGACAAGAATTTGGATTAATACAATGAAAAACAGGAAAGCAAATTCAACATTAAGTACGTTAGCATCTGAGTTCTTAAGTAATCTCTCAGTAAAAAAAAGAAGCGTATTTTGGTGACTTTCTGAAGGGCATCTTTTAAGGGTAAAAGAAATCTGAAAAACAGTTTGAACCCCTCTTTTGTTTTTGTTCTTTGAATGTACTCCATTGATTTTGTGTCATTGCAGATGTGATGTATAGACCACTATCAGTTTAAAGGGTAACAATAATTGTTTGCATTGCAAAAACATTAAAGCTCCAACAGGGGTAATAAAATGAAGTCACAGAAAGATTAAAGTATATAATACTACTGACCTTGCTAAGAGTATTAGATTTAGTTGTTTAAACAGCTTAAGTAGCTTTGACAGTTTGTATATACCTATTATAATAGTTACATATAACAATATGATAATAACAGAGGTGTGCAGAGAGAACAATTTAAGGTAATTGCCAGGAATAAAGAACAATACGGTGTGGAAAAATAATCATAGCCAGATCTGAAGTCTCATACCCACCTGTAAGGCTTGTTATTTCAAAGCTTTATTACAACCTCTGGTTCTCAGGTCCATAAGCACTGAAAATCTACAATTTCATCTTCAGCAGCTAGGAACTTGCAAGTGCTTGGAATACGTAAAAAGAGGCCTCTGTGTCTCCTTGGAAATTACTTAAGAGAGTTATAAATTGGACAAAGTATATGTGTACTAACTCAGCTTCTCCAATACTCCTGAGTTAAACTAAGTTATCAAAGGGGATAATATCTGCAAATAATTTGTTCACTTTTTTTCAGATTGCTCCTCTCCTACAAAAGAACTTCAGCCTCCAGTGAAGTCTGTGTGTGGCAGGAACTTCACAGTACTTTAAAAATGGTGAAATTCCTGCAATGGTGAAATATTTTGACTACCTACGAGTTTCAACGAAAATGATCTCGTATATTACAGAAAGTAAGGCTTGCGAGCACACTGCAAGTTTTAGATTAAACACAAGGGGGTGATAAGTGCTTAGAAGTCTCGGCAAAACAAAGACCTGCAACACGTATAATCGCTCATTTAAACGTCTGCAAACCGTACCTGTCCAGGCTACTGGAAGGCTGTAGGAATAGTTTTTATTCTGTCCTCGAAAGTGATTCGTTAAGTAAAAACCAGCTCAAAATCAGTATAAAAAAATAATCAGACTACTAAGTAAACCTAAGAACCCAGATAAAACAAGAGCAAGAGTAGCTGGGAAGGGAAACCATGTGCGAGCTTGGGATTTTAACAAATATTCCTTTCCATATCTCAGCCAATTTATTCCCACCTTTCATGAGAACAGTATATACTGTGATAAAAACCCAAATCCTCTCCTTTTTCGTCCCCTGTCCGTTTTCTGTCTTCTCTCTTTCCCCATTACACCCTCTAGAAATTCAAATGCAGTCCTGAGAAGACCTGTTTGATGATATTTTCATTACCTCTTTCAGACTTCCATTAATAGTTCATAACGGTGTTTTCCAACAACTACAGGAAGACTTAGGACCAGTTCTTTAGCAGTTAGCTCATTTCTGCTATCTGAAATGGTATTAAATTTTTACTTATGTGTGGATTTGCTCTCTCGTAAATCATAAAAGTTCTGCTAAAACTTTGCTAAGTGTATAAAACTGTATCTGCATATGACCATGGCAAAACATACCAGTGAACCAAAATAACTGATACACTATATGATGTACACTATATGACTATATTCTGCAGATGTAGTTATACCTTAAAAAATATTTTTGCATATCCTGCTTAAACTTTGTGCTTTTCTCTGACTGAGGAGTGATTTGCATGATGTTTTGATTTGCTGAAAAGATAGTGATGAACTGCCTCACTGAGAGCTACAAAAACAGAAACAAAATTAGAAACCAATGACAAACAGGATTCATGATTGTACAGTAATTGCACATCTTCTCCTCTAAGTGCTGGTGGCTGAAAAAACAAATTTCCAGTTGGTGTGATAAACACACTAGCACTAACGATTAAGAAGTATGAGGATCTTTGCAAAGAAAATGTACAGCCCTGAAAAATCATTAAGATTCAATTGTTAAACTCTCAACATCAATATGAATACTCCTCTGCGATGAGCCTAGCATGGGTATGAGAGACTGAAGGACCTCTCTCCCCAGATGCCATTTTAGATGCTATCACTCTGGCACCAGAAATTCTGTGAATTCAGCCACCTTTTAAAGAGAGGTATACTTAACATCAAGAGGAACTGTAGTTCTCTAAAGAAATTCTAAAGAAATTTCTTCTTACCTTGGCTTCCTCCCAGAGTGGCAAGTTGAAAAGCTTCTTCAAGAGTTAGTCCTGTTTCATTCACTTTATTGATCTGAAGGCTATTGGATGCCATCATTGTTTTCCTGATGGCATCAAGCATAGAAGCTGAATATCCACCAGCAACATCTAGAAGAGATCAGACTCTTAGAAACAAGCTTTGGGAATAATTCTCTGGGTTCAACTTCTATGATCTTTAATTAAATGTTACAAACAGATGTGTTAAACACAGAAAGTTTTACTGCAAAGAGCTGTCTCTGAATGTGTAATTCCTAATAAATGAGCTCTCACAGATGTCAGGTAAATAGAACACAACACACAATATCAGAAACCTGAAAAGTTGTTGTTCAAGCCCTGTTTATTCTCACAACAGAAAGAGAACTTTCTTTATTCATTATTGGTTTTCTTTTTAAACACTTTAGAACTAGCTCTAGACTTCACTACTCTAGAAGCAGTGAAAAAACAAAAGCAGGTCCATAAGCTGGAGACATGCCGTCTTTTAAATACCGACAAGTAGGCACATTTTTGCATCCCCCAGTGTTTTCCAAAAGAAGCCGTTTTTACAGTAAACTACTAACCTGTGCCAAGGCCAAGTTTCACATTGTTTTTCAGGACCTTTTGCACATTTAAGACACCGCTGCGCAACCTGGATTGGAAGAAGAAATGTGTTCTGCATGAAACATGCAGAGAAAGTTCAGGAAGAGTAAGGCTGCAGAGATGTTCATGACACAGGATACCAGAATGTGTGCAATAGATTTGGTTTATTAAACTGGGCCGGAACATTTGCATTCATACACCTGAAAGATGGGGTTTAAACATTTAAAACAAAGGCAGTTTTTCTCAGTTAAAATCTCCCAGTTTTATAGTTACTTGCTGAAAACAAACTTTCAGTATACCTGTGAAAAAGCCCAAATATGGTGTAAAATATATTCCAGGAGATGGGAAGACATGTCATGAGCTTCAGTAAGTCAACACAAACAAAATATTATGTTAAAAGTAAAATTACTGTTAACATTTAGTACAGTATCCTGACTGGATACCACACAGTATCTCATTTCTGCTTAATAGAAAAAAGACTATATAGCACATTCCCATTTTACCAAAACCTATGCATACTTTGGAAGGGAGATGGCCTGAATTTTCAATTGATAGAACAGTCAGAAGAAATGAAGGTTAAAGAAATGAATATTTATTTATATAGAGAGAGATAGATATGTATATGACTATGTTGAAAGATCGCAAGTCAGTCCAGGTCCATGCAGAAGTGGAGCATGAATGGTCATGCTCAATCCAATATGTCACTTTGGGTGGAACAAAATAGTATAGATATATATATATAGAGAGAGAGAGAATATGTAGTAGTTGTATAATAGTAGGCTGAACTCAGGGTACTATGTGATCAACAGCTTGATTTAATTGTACAAGTCTTTTAACTTACGAAAAATTAGAATTGGGACAATGTGAAATTGCAGCTCCACGAAGACTAAAAAGTTTCAGCTCTTCTTCAGAAAGATAACAGGCATGAGCCATCACTGTCTAAAGAAAAACAGAATCACCAATTTACTCAATATTGCATTTATTTCAGAGCCTGTGATTTTTGCTGCATCGCCTTTAATAGCCAAAAGGACGCCTGTTACCACCAAGGGAAATTAATGCATTGCTCGAATAAAGCTCTTGAAAGGGGAGAAGCTCTTATTAACTTCAGTATGCCTGACATATTCACTCTCTCAGCTTTTTTTTCATTTATTAACCTAAGAAGATAGGGTGCTGACTCTTGCAGTGACTGCTTTGACCTAAAAGCTTCCAGGAACTAAAGCAAGAATTCCCCAGTTGGCCTAATGCTGCAGTAATCTAACAATTTATATTTTGTAGCTAACACAGATTTTAAGTACTGGGGCTAGGAACATATCAGAGAGAATGGAAGATGTACGTACTCTTACATGTTTCCCATTGTCTCTCCAAAGGTTTGCACCAGGCATACATATACATGGAATATTAATGGAATATATACACACACACACACACACATATATATATATATATATATATATATATATATATATGGAATATTCTTTAATTAAAAGAATCTATTTTTTTATGCAACTGGTTAATGGCTTTTCTTTCTTGGCCTGCATAACTCACTTTAAAAATAAGATCACAAGCAGTATATACAAAAGATGAAAGTATAGGATAGTATCATTTAATAGGACATAAACCAATTATTTCTAGACAAATCTAATTGGAATTACCTCATATGCCAAATGCCTACTCGAAAAGAAAGAGCTCTGTTAGGCCTTGCAATCTGCCAATAGCAATGAGAACAGTACAGGGCCTCTTTCCACTGAGCATCTCCTAATAGCACTCTAGCTATCTCCCTACTTACCTATCTCCCTACTTATCAAGCTCAAGTGTAATTGAAAATGCGATGAGAATAGCCACATCTTAAGGACATACATATTAGCTGCTGACCTGTATCTCTGCTGATCTGTACTCTTTTTCAAAAAGAAGGAAATACTTCACCACAGCTCTGAAAATCATACTTTCAAAACAAAAACAACAACAAAAAATATTGTTGCCTTAGTTTTGGTGGTTGGGGAGGAGGAAACATCTGCAGTTTTGTTATTATGCTTGTGTTAATCGAATGCCTGAAAGAACTGGTAACCCTAATTTTCAGTGACTTTTCAGGGTCACGCATATAAAAGTCTGACAGAATTACGGCCTGGTTTTGCAGAGCTAATATTCTCTTTAGGATACTGACGCAACAAATCAGCAAGCATAGGACTGCATGAGAGATCAAAAGCTAATACTGTATACATATTAAAGTAGTCCATACTGAATTCTCAGATGAAAAGGACTGTAAATAAGTAACTTACTAGGGTACAATTTCAAAGAAAGAAATGAGAGTTCAATAGCTAATTGTCAAGGAGTTCCAAGCTGCCCTTTGTGCCTCTGAAAATTCTTTCCTAAAATTTTAAATCAATTTGACTGATGTTTTGGCACTCTGGCTATAGTTAAGCTGTTCATACTCACTCTTGCATGGGCTGTCCACCTTCTGATAAGCACCAATAAATGCCTGGCAATCCAACCTGTACTTAAGTGGGGGCTGGTATCAGATCTGTTTTCATTTATTTCACCAACATAAAGATTTAATGAGTTTCAACTCTCCAGGCCACTGTGCCTCTCAACACTTGGTAAAATCAGCCAACAAGAGCACTTCCGAAGTCAGAACAGTAAAGTGTACCTGTCTGTGTGTGAGGTTCACACACAGAACACAAAGAGCTGCTTTTCTGTAGGAAACTGCCAAAAAATTAAGGTGGTCCTACCAATACACCATAGAACAAATATTTCAGTGTGCAAGAATATTGTAATATAAGGACAACAGGGTACTGCCCGAGAATCGCAGCTCCTACAATACCAACTTTACCTAGTTTTCTTCTAACCCCACTGTCCCAATTTATTTGGAATCCTTGGAAAATGGATCAGGAAGCATAAAGTACCTTTATTGTTCATCTACCCTAAAATGATTAGGAAAAGTGTGAGCTTGTCTAAAGTTCCAATAACTTTGCAACAACATCTGTGCAACAAAGAACATAAAAACTGATTTACTTTAACCTAGACAATAGAATCACAGAATAGTTTGGGTTGAAATGGACCTTGACACTCATTTAGTTCCAATCCCTCTGCCATGTCAGGGACACCTTCCACAAGACCAGACGTTACTGACCTTGAAAAAACAATAGAAACTTTTCAGGTACCTATTAACCTTTTCAGTTAACCATCATATTGTCTACATAAATCTAAGCTATGCTGTGGAAGTTTTTATGCAGCTACCTTGCTGGTAAGCAGCTTGTTTTTATCATATAATTCAGTGTAATTCTGGTAGGCAGGAAACATGTTCTCCACAAGTTTGAGTTCTTCTTCATTTTCACTTATGTGACTCTGCAATAAGAAAATAGATAGGAATGAGTGCTTCAAATAGCATTAAACCTGGCATTACAACCTTCTGAGCAACCTACTGTGCTAAACATATAACAAGAGAAAGTAGTATTTGTAAAGCCTACAGTTAGATCTAGTCCTTGGTTTTTTTGTTTTTTTTTATCGGAGATGTCTTTGGGACCCAGAGGAGAACCTCCATTTGTTTCTTTAAAAGTGAAATGAGATGGTATGCCTTGATTGTCCATCACAGCAGTTTGGTGACACGATGGCCCACTTGTATTTGGCAAATTTCAACATAATAAATAAAATAATACAGATAACTATGAGGTAAAAGAGAAAACCAGCCTATCACACAGTGCACCCTCGGATCAAGGCAACATATAGGTAGCTGCTCCATGGATCTTCAGATAGGCTGATTAATTCCTGGTCTGATGAAATAAAAATCTGATCCTTCTGTACTCCCACTGGAGCATATATTTTCAAAATTCCCACTTTGTAATGACAAAAATCCTAATGTAGGATAGGTTTAAAACAGTATATGCTTAGAACTGTGTAATCAAAAAAGAAACATCTCGAAGTTTCAACAGACCTGAACACCTCTGAATTTGTCTTTATTAGACAGAGGAACTTCATCATACAGAAAATCCTACAGCAATGTTAACAATGTTAAATAAGATATGAAGATGAGTAATTCTCTTATCTACTGAAATTATAGCAGCCTTTCAGTATCTGAAGGGGGCCTATACGGATGCTGGAGAGGGACTCTTCATTAGAGACTGTAGTGATAGGACAAGGGGTAATGGGTTAAAACTTAAACAGGGGAAGATTAGATTGGATATAAGGAAATTCTTTCCTGTTCGGGTGGTGAGGCACTGGAATGGGTTGCTGAGGGAGGTTGTGAATGCTCCATCCCTGGCAGTGTTCAAGACCAGGTTGGACGAGGCCTTGGGTGATATGATTTAGCGTAAGGTGTCCCTGCCCACGGCAGGGGGGTTGGAACTAGATGATCTTAAGGTCCTTTCCAACCCTAACTATTCTATGATTCTATGATTCTATGAAATGTGCAGAAGCAGCAGGAGGCAGAGACAGATGTGGCAATCTTGGACTAGGGGAGAGCAACATTTAGCAAACCCACGGGTTGTTCTAACCTGCAGTACCAGATGATGGTCTTCTAGTGACCATGTGCCGGGGCTTGCTGAATTGTGCATCCTCCTACCTATGAGCTTTCTCATTTCCTGTGCAGGTCACAGCGTTCTTGTAGAGTACCATTAATAAATTCAGAGGAATGTAAAAAACAGACCCCAAGGTACGAATATGATTTAAGTATTTTCCTGGCATTATGAAAACTCCTTGATCCATATGCTATCTATCTAAACTATTTAAATTGGATACAGAGCTCTTGCAGGTTACCTGCACATGGAGGTCACGAGCCTGTGCTAAATCGCCAAGCGCACAAAGCAAATCCTCTGTGCAGGAAGGGCCAAAGCGGGGAGTTATTACAGGCTGTACCCTTGGATACTGAAAATATTAAAAAGACATATTAGGCATTCTACCTCTATATATGAGTATACAAGCATTTACACAGCAACTATATTTTGCTCCATCTCTTATTGCTTGCTGCATCCTTGCCAATTCACACTGTAAAGTCATTTACTTATTTTTATTAGAAATTTCACCATTGAAATAGAGAATCAAAGCAATGAATGACCACGTTTTTCTGAGTCCCACTTCTGTGAGTATCAAAGACCCAGTGATTTAAAACTGAAGAGTTCTTGCTTGATCTTCTCCAATCATTATAGCAACAAACTGTCCCTACACTTCCTACACAGGAAGATTAGTGCTAGCAACAGATATGTTATGCAGTAGAGAAGAAGACACCAAGACTAGAGCTACAGATGTTTACCTTACACCTTCCACTTATGGATTAAAATTTTCATAAAAAACAGACAACAGCATTACAAATCTGCCTTCAGTCACAGGAAATAGTTGTGCATGTGGCACCATTAAAAGGCAGTACATGGTAACTTGGTTTGCGGTTTCTTATACCATCTTCCTGATATAAGGAGCTCAAGACTTCTCCAGATTAGCCAATTTAGCCAACATATGATTTAGACATGAAACTCTATGCTCTTGAATATTTTGAGACAAAAAAATCAAGAAATTAAGCCATTGAAAAAAGAAAGGCTGATACAAAAGGTATCCCTGATTGTAATATGTATGGAGTGTCAATTCTGTGTTTACACCCAAGGAGTGTAAACCTGAGTTTCTTTAGAAACACATTGGAAGACATGTGCTGACCCAAGATACTAATTTGGTAATGGGTTAGCAACTGTACTGTAAACACACTGATTTCTGCTGGTGAGAACTTCTGTCTATTTATATACCACAGAGTGAGAGACTGTGGCTTTCACCAGAAAAGTTTCCTTTCTAGGAAGCCGAATATATTTTAAAGTTGAAGCACAGAACATTGCTGTGCTCTCACCACCAAATTTACACAGCTACAAGTCCATTTCTCAACAACATGGCAAGCAGAACATTTTTCAGACCGATGACATCTCTCTACTACACAAAAAGATGTATATTTATTGACTTGTCACTAAGTCAGCAGTGTTTGTCAAAGGGATTAACTATTTCATATATTTACATGGAATTTCCTGAATACTGAAGTGAATAAAGAACTCTACTTACTTTCTTTTCCAGGAGTTCTTTAACAAACCTGGAAAAAGGCAGAAAAAAAATCTGTTAGAAACCTATTACCTGTGCTATAAATTGTGACAATATCTACTTAGATACCTTAAGTATTTCAGACATTTTTTACAGAAAGTTGGGCCAAATTCTCAGATGAAATAAAAAGAAGCAATACAGTGAAGTCACAATAGTTACACCAAATTATGCTAGTTGTGAATTTGACCCTAAATATTCAGAATCTTTTTCATTTGCCGTAATTAGCATTAGACATGTGGTAATTGCTCTGAGTTGTCACTGAAAACCAGATACATGTTACATTAAATTCACTGAAAACATAATTATAAGCTACAGATGCAACATTAGAGGAAAAAAAAATAAAATGTCCATGAACCTAAATTACAGCATTAAGCATAATCTATTATTTAAAATCCTGTTTCTAAAAGATGCTGCAATATCTTATGCTCACTTACAGCAGTTGCGTATGTCCTCATTCACTTACAGGACCCTTGCTTTTCTGGAAATGCTTATAACAATGTTAGCATATAGGTATCTACCTTATAGAAAATACAGTATAGATTTACTTACTTTGTTAAATAAAAGAAGCTTCCTCAGGGACCTCCATGTAAAAACCCCAAGCAGTCAATACAGATAATGCAGATGAGCAAATAAAACTTCCTCTGACTTTGCAGGGAAGAAATTCTTTGAACATCCATATGCACAGTGTATGCAAATAATTTCCAGAAGCCTGTTTGAGATGGTTTGTGGAGAGGATCTCTGTGAATTCTTATGGCATAGTTATATTTAGAAAAACCTGTAATTTTGTTCACAATAAATGCTGAATCAAATTTGTCAGATATCTTCTGATGAAAAAGAAAATGCTGGAGGCTAGATTCACAACCCTGAATGTGGTGCTAGATCAGCAGCTAGAAGTGAGAAACCTAAGCTCAACCTCCACAGTGACTGAAAAAATTTGAGCCCACCATCTGACTGTCAGAGCCAAAACATAATGTGTATTAGATATCATCTGTCTGTCTCTCCTCTCATTGATTCACCTGATACAATACTAAAAGATTGACTGGAGCAGAAACTGTAACACAAAGTACAACTCTCAGACGATAATCCAAAATCTCCTGAAACAGACGGCTGTTTTCATTCTTCTCTACATTCTCTGAAAAGTGTCAGCATTGTTTCAAAACTGAAATACCTTTCTTAAAATACCCGATGCTTTTTTGGCTTATATACTTCATTATAAGGAAAGAAGCTCAGATTCAAACCACTGTCTTCTGTAGCAGTAGAACAGATTTGAACATAGGTCATCTTCTTTCCAGATGACTACAACTATTACCAACATATAATGCATATAGTAGAGTGCAAATTATTAATACTACATGTTTTAAAATGTCTTTAAACATAAACACTGCTAGAAATCCATTACCATTTCTAACTTTTACTTGCATTCTTCTAGCATGATTTGCAAAAGTAAGGTAGCAACTTCACGTAAGTGTAGCAAGACCTTTATATTACTGTTATTACTGTTTCAAATATCATTCTCTTTCAACATGATACTTGAAACACTTATACAAGTTAAGAAATAGTCCCATGAGAAATGCTGTATGCCTGCTTAAGCATTTTCTGAGCATGGATGTGAAACATAAGGGTAACCTAAGATAGCAGGCTGCCATTCTCCAGTCTTGGATCCCCTTCGCCATGTACATTGCATTGATTTCATTATCTTTCATTCTCTCAGCTGCAAGTTAGAGTAATTTCACTGATGCTATGCTGTAGAAGATAAGAGCCACAGCATGTTTGAAATGGGGTACATGAAAGCTGGCTCCTACAATCTGAATAAAACTTATCCTAAATGGGGGAAGGAAGTAGCTCAGAAGTTAACGGGAGTGAAGGAACTGATTGCCACCCCACCATCGCATATCAGGTCACATCACCTCCACGAACAGAGCTGTGAAGGGAAAAAAGAAGGCAGAAAACAGACAACCACCTACACATATTCTTTGCAAACCCCAGAGCTGCAGCTTTTCCCTTTCTTTGGAAGAGCTACGGAGAAACTGCTTGGGCTGCGTGGCAACCGCAGAAATTGCCAGAACTGTAGGAAGCAATGCCATCAGAAGGAAAAAGAAATGTTCCTAATAAATTCACACCTGTAAGTTCTTCAGTCAGATTCACATTCACTTTCAGATGGATAAGAAAAGTCTTATTTCTAAATCCATCAATTTAATCACCTCACCTTTCTGTCTCTTGGACAGAGTCTTCAGTAGTCTCTTTGTATTGTGGCACACTGTCATTCATATCCATGCAGACTTTTCCAACAAATGCTCGTTGACCAAATTTATCTGGTGAGATCCATAAAAGAAAAAAAATTCAGATTCATTTGTTCTGAAAAACTGCTATCAAAGCCTGTACTGAAATCAAAATAGCAAATGCCACCCCAGCAAGTTTCATTTTAGATGAACACAATTGATCTTTTCTTATCTTTAAGTTGGGACCATCCCTGTGACTCTTAAGGCTAAAAAGGAAAGAGAGGGGAAAAAAAAATATTCTTCTTCCACACTAGTACTCAATTTTTTAAATGTTCTAATTGAGGATAAGATTACTGTAGTTTAACCACAACCAGAATTTATAATGGTTGTACATAAAGACAACTCTGAAGTAGAGGATGAGAAACACAAACACCGAAGTACAGTAGCTGTAGTAGAACGTTACCCTGAGCTGACAGAAGGCACAAAGACCTCAGGAAACCATTTCTTCTTCAGAGAAAGGAATGAGGCTCCTAACATGCCTCCTACATGCAGTTGGATGGAGAAAATTACCACCACTACTTCTAGCATCCTTTCTTGAGATTTATCCATACTAAGACCAGGAACTCATGCGTAAGACTTAAAAGGAATGCATATAATGTTCAAATCTAAGCTTTTAAATGTACTTGTAAACTAGATCTCTTTTGCCCACTTTTACTGTCTGAGTTGTTGAATACAACAGCTTTAAAGTTTCAGGTTTTCATACAAAATCAGAAAGGGAATCTTTGGTGGACACTGAAATATTCATTAAATTGCTCTGCTATGGGAGTTGGCTGAGCCTTGAGAAATCCTGCAAGAATCACAACACTTTCAAACAGAAGGTAATTGCACTGGTGAACAAGAAGGGAGGGGTAAGATCCTGATGCAACTCCCATTGTTATGGTTTCTGAGGGTGTTTGGAAACTTCAGATTATCAGGAAATAAACGCACTGTCTGCACCTCTTGTCATTCAGTCCTTTAATCCTCAAATAGCAAAAGGCTAAAAAAAGCAGAAAATGAGCTGAAGAGCAACTCCAGCAAACTTAAGCTCTGCCAGCAGCTGATTTGGAAGTGAAGAGACACAAGAGGTACAAATTCGATGGACGGACCACCCAATGGATAAAGAACTGGATGGATGGCTGCACACAAAGAGTTGTAGTCAAAGGCTCAGTGTCCAACTGGAGACCAGTAATGAGTGGTCTCCCTCAGGGGTCGGTGTTGAGACTGATTTTGTTACACCTTTATTGTTGACATGGACAGTGGGACTGAGTGCGCCCTCAGCAAGTTTGCCGATGACACCAAGCTGTGTGGTTTGGTTGATATGCTGGAGGGAAGGAATGCCATCCAGAGGGACCTTGACACACTTGTGAGGTGGGCTGATGCCAACCTCATGAAGTTTAACCATGCCAAGTGCAAGGTCCTACACCTGGTTTGGAGCAATCCCAGGCACAGCTACAGGTTGGGCAGAGAAGAGATTCAGAGCAGCCCTGCAGAGAAGGACTTGGGGGTGTTGGTCAATGAGAAACTGAACATGAGCCGGCTTCAGTGTGTGCTCTCGCAGCCCAGAAAGCCAACCATATCCTGGGCTGCACCAAAAGGAGCGTGACCAGCAGGTCAAAGGAGGTGATCCTGCCCCTCTACTCTGCTCTTGTGAGACCTCACTTGCAGTATTGTGTACAATTCTGGCGCTCTTAACATGAAAAGGACATGGAACTGTTGGATCAAGTCCAGAGGAGGGCCACGAGGATGATCAGGGGACTGGAGCACCTCCAGTTGGGGCTGTTTAGCCTGGAGAAGAGAAGGCTGCGTGGAGACCTCAGAGGAGCCTTCCAGTATCTGAAGGGGCCTATAGGGATGCTGGGGAGGGACTCTTTGTTAGGGACTGTAGTGATAGGATAAGGGGTAATGGGTTTAAACTGAAGCAGGGTAAGTTCAGGTTGGATATAGGGAAGAAGTTCTTTACTGTCAGGGTGGTGATGCAGTGGAACAGGTTACCCAAAGAAGTGGTAAATGCTCCATCCCTGGCAGTGTTCAAGGCCAAGTTGAACAGAAACTTGGGCAACATCACTTAGTATGTGCTGTCCCTGCCCATGGATTGGGGTTTGGAACTAGATGATCTTAAGGTCCTTTCCAACCCTAACCATTCAATGAGTCTATGATTCTATGACAGATAAAATGAACAAAAAAACATCATTAGTAGAACGAGAGATTGCTAGCAAGTATAAAACTCATAAGCTCTGTTTCCTTCAACTAATACAGTCTGAATAATACCCTTCAAAACTCACTGTTAGCCTTACCAATAATTTCAGCAAGAAGAAGAGAAGTATCTGTATAAATTGTCGCAAAGTAGCAAGCTGTAGTCGTGCCATTCTTTAGAGTTCGTCTCTATAAAAAGAAATCAACTGTTTCAACTGTCTGGAAATAAAGATAGTCAAGCTGCCAAAATGCAGAACAGGCAGCCTGATTTCAAACTGCAAGAACATTAAGTTATTTTGAAATTGTGCAGTGAATTGAGAAAGTAAAATATAGATTTTTAATTTCACAATAGCTTTTTTTAAGTCTGAGTGTTCATAAATACAAAAACTCCTCTTCTAAATTTATACAGGACTTCCACAATGGCTAAACCCATAAAAACCATGCTATATTTCCTTCAGTCAAACTGGAAATAAATTCTGATTTATATTTAGAAATACAACCAGTCTTTTATGTTTTTTTCTGGTTTTGAAAGGCTTTCCAATTTTCACAGTGAAGCACTGTTTACCTAATGCTAGCAAAGCAAGGCTTCTGGGGAAAAATAAGTGGTTTTCATTTGGTCACCGGATGTGGCTGGTAAAAATAGCCATACTTTCATGTATAACACCCCTTTGTTATGCCTGAATACAAAGGAATAAACTTCAAGGTAAAAGTAAACTGAGAATAAATGCTCAGAGTGTAATTCAATTACTGAATTATATCATTTGAAAGGAGAGGCTGGTTGACACCTGCTCATACTACTTTGGGAGCACATAAACAGTAAATGAAGAGCCATATAAAGGTACATTAAGTCACGACGAAATCTATAGCATCACTTGCCTAGACTTAAGACTAATACATACTCTATTGATTACCCATCTGTCTTACAGGTTTAAACAAATTTTTGGATTCTGGCTACAATGTAATTTGAGAAATCTTTAAAATTTTTAAATGAGATAGAAGGTGGGACATTCAACACAACTTTTGAGAATGGTTAGAGCTAATTTTTTTACAAACATGAAGGCAAGCTCTCTTTTTTTTACAATATTCGAATTAAAGCAAATAGTTAAAAATATGTTTTTAAGGGCTTCTAAAATGAGTCTCAAAAATAACAATGTCATTAATGAGGCAAACTACTTTGGTCTTTCTTAGTTTTTCAACCCCATGATTCTCTACTTCTGGATTCCTAATATCATTGTTAAATTAAACCTAAAAACATGCTGTTTCCAAGTCATCAGCTTGAAGAATTTCCTTACCTAGAAGTGGACCACAGGAGGTTCCAGGCATAATATGATAAATGTCACCTACTTTGTTTCTTTGACAAATTGTAGAAAGTCTTTATTGAAAACAGAATTTTGATTTGAAAAAATCACTAGTTTTTTATTACAACTCCAAAAGTACAAAGATATATATGAAACAATATCTGCTCTTTGCAGGTTTAGTCCTATTTCTAAGAGTTTTAGACAAATGCAAGGGAAATTATGCTGGCCAAATCATTTAATCTGTTGAAGATATTTCATCCACATATTAAAGGATACATTTCCTTTAAGCACAGAATCAGTATGCTGCAGAATCAGTATACCTGCTTATTGTTCATCAAGTGGAATTTGACCTTAAAGCCTTTATATTGCTCAAAACCAGCCTAGTTCAAACACAGTCTCTCTCTTTGTGCCACAATACCATTGACAGACTTCATCTAAAGCCTCTGTAGTGACAATCCTGCTACAAGGGCCTCAAATGTAGAAACATCTTCCTTAATTACTTCAAAGCACCCTAGATTTGTTGGCTGTGAGAAGCATCTTCTCTTTCATGTGGCCTTTGCAGAAAAGGAAATATCCTCCAAATTTAGGTGTTTGTTTTTTTTTTTTAATATGCTTTGTTATTTCTACACCTGCTGGCTATAGAGTATTCTTAAATGTTGGTCGTTGCACTCAGATATCAGAAAAGTTGATATATAAATTTATTGTCAACCATGGGATTAAATGAACTGTTTTACCAGCAACAACAGAACAAGACTGGAACTAGTAGGAGACAATCTTGGCTGGCATTAGAACAGTAGCTGTACTGTTGGTTTTATCTAGTTTTCATTACATTAAAACATGCTCTACTACTTCAAGTGACCTTCTGAAAACTTACATGTATTTCACAAATATGAATATCATCAAGTCAGTAAATTATATTTGCAGTACTTACAACAACTCTGGTGTACACTTCTTCTGCAAAGTCACTGTCTTTGTATTTGGCTTCTGTTGGGAATGTGTAGGTAGTCAACCATTGCAAAAGAGGTAGATCTACTCTTGTACCAGCAAATGAATACTGGGGAGCATGAATGTGTGTATCAACCATTCCTGGCATGAAGAATTCACTAGGGAAAGAAAACAAAAATGTTAATAAATTTTCCACAGAAAGTAGTTTTGCTTTAAACAGTGTTTGAGGAAAATCCACCAGAGTGAATGGCAAGTACAGATCAGCCTTTCACTTTCAGCATCAGCCTATCAATCACTACTGCACCTCTATCCATACTCCTTTTATGGTATAAAGCAGCTGACGAATAACTTTTATACAGACCTACTACAGCTAACAGGGAAAACAATGTAAGACCATGATGAATCCAATTATCTTTAATAACAGTAAATACCAATAAATAAAACCAAACTGACTTCATAATAACTAAAATGATTCAAGCTTAGAACCCACCTGATAAAGAGAGGATTTGGGCACAGTCTTTCTTGCTAGTATGGCTATATTTGGAATACCTTTAGCTGCAAGAACATTATATTTACAGAACGGTAACTTTCTATATCTCAGTTTTCCTCTAAATATGTCTCTCTGTGTATATTCAATCTTGGAATTTCAAAGCTTAATGGAAGAACAGGACCGTGTCTACAAATGCAGACACAGATACCCATGAAAAAGATCTCTACTGAATACCTGGACAGGAAAGGCATCTTTACAATGGAACTGTAATATTGTTTATTGTCATGTAGTGTTCATGCAGTAACAGGGATGAATATATCAACATCTGATGGAATTTCATACAGTATAAAATTTTTCACATTCTTCTGCCCTTCTCCCTGGCTACTGAATGAACAGTGATTTAGCCTCTTTGTACTTTCCCTTCTTCCTGTTTTCCTGCGTGCTAGAAATGCTGAAAGACATTTCACAACTGATCCATATTCCCAGCACCATCCATTTTCCTCAGGCTATTTCAAGTGAAGAAAACATCTGATGACTCACATATACTGTATGATTGGCCTTCCAACAAAGCATACAGGTTTTTTAACAACTGAACACTAAAACAGTGCTGCAGTTCTAAACTCTAAGCCACAAGTGGTTTACACTTGTATAGTTTACAGCTGCTACATGCAAAGCATTGCAGGTACAATCCAAAACTATTTCACTTCACCAGAAAGGTGGGGGATTACACTGGCTGAGGAAAAAAGAAACATTCAAGCTGCAATACAGTTTGAAATCCAAGTCTCTGTGTTCAGAAAGTTTAAATAGTCTACTTTTATTAGAATTTGTAAGCAACTGTGCCAAAGCCCAAGCAAGTGCCTTACATCTGTAGTGTCAGTGGCACCTGTATTTGCCAAGTCTAGAATTTTGAGCTAGTTAGGCACAGCATGTTGCTAACAAAATGGATATAAAATGTAATTTCAAGAAAGAACATCATTTACTTGTGTAAGCACAGAAGAGGTGTGTATGACAGCTACATATGACATTTTGTCCCACGCAGTGTAAATCAGCCAGTACAATTCAGCCATGGCTGCAGTGACAAACCAAGGAACACAACCAACCCACGGACCATCCACCCTCCAAGTCCCATCCAGGATGGAGGCAGCTCTTGGGTTAAGAGTTATCACAGAGCTGAAAGGGAGTTTTGCCCATGAGATTGGACATAATGTGCTCTCTGCTAAAATGTATTCACAGAGACTTGCATTACTTCACTGAGACTAAACTCCATTAGCTGAAATTAATCTAAACAAAATACATACTGGTTACTCAGTTCTCTTATGTCAGAGATTTTGAACCCCCACTTCCTAGCCAGTTGCTGTTGCTGATCAGTTTGCTCCAAAAACACAATCTAGAAGAAAGAAAACATAGTTAGATACTTTAAACCTGTATCCCTCCTCAGCTTTACATGAAGGCAAAGTGAATCACATCTTAAACCAGATTTTGCACACTCACAAAGGTTATAGTTTTGCACTGACATAACTGTTCTGCCTAACTATGATTTTGAAAGGCTTACTCACAATACAGTGAATAACTGCACCCACTTCGTAACTTGTAAGGAAACAATTCATTCATTTTCAAGTGATGAGACTTAAGCAATAATTCCCAAGTAAGAACTTCAGTGTCCACTGGTGTTCCTGCAACATAGCACTATGCTAGCGGTGTGGTCATTCGTTGTAGAGGTGTGTGGCAGCCTTACCACAATGCAATTACAGCATTCATCACCAGAAGGGTCAAATTAATTGTTTTACCTAGGACTGACTAGCACTGAGCTAACTATTTTCTAATTTTCTGCTCATGTCATTAATGTTGTTTTTTTGTTTGCTTGGGTTTGCTTTTTGTTTTGTTTTTTTTTTAATTTTATTTCTGAAGTGCCTGGGAAGAGAAAAGTGAGGGGAAAAAAGTGAGTCTGTTCATTTTCCAGGACAGATTTCAAGCATGACTGAGATCTTCATTTATTTAAAAAAAAAAAACTACAATCTGGAGCCTAACTCAGCCCCATTTGACTCTTGGAGGACACTGAAGCTACTGCTGCTGAGTTTCTGTTGCCAAGTCAAGATTTTAGCACACTTTATTTTTAAATTGCATGGTATTTTAATCTGCAACATGATGCTTGGCAGATGAATCCTCAACTGTTTAATTCTCTGGTCTGGCAATAACAGGCACACCTCTCCAAGAAAGACTGGGGAGTCTAGGAACTGCAATGCCCACCACAGGCTCCAGGTGGGATCTGGACACCCACAACACTTCACAGAGCAGATAGAGGACCCTGACGCCTACTCCTGTGAAAGACTGTCTATCCTGGGCTTTCAGGAATTCTTGCCTAACCACAGTTTCTGCCAGAAGATAACTCATGGACTTCTAACTCCCTTGGTGTAAAAGCTAGTTCCTCTAAGTTCAAGGGAGTACTCTTGCTGCTACTGGTATCCTTCTGCTCCTGTGAAGATTCCCACACTGAGGGCCTGTATCACCTTCAAGACAGCAGTTATATTATGAGGCAGCAATTAAAAAATCATGTAAAGGAAACATCAAATAGTTGTAAAAAGGCAGTAGGAAGGAACTTCAGAGGAAGATCAAGAGGACCAGAAGAGCACTGTTTTATCAGTTACTTGCATGCCCTTTTTTATGTGTATGACATAACCTTTTGCATTTTCTACCTTTTTCTACAGAGAAAAATAAGCAAAGACAGCTAAGCTGTATACAAGAAGGTTTTGGCTGCTTATCTTGTAAATGTACATATGGCTTATATGATTTACATTGTCTAAAGAGTAGATGTTTTAAATTTTTAGTCACTAAAAAAAAATTTAAATTATACCTTATAAATAAATACAACACTACCAAAAATTGCAAGAATATTGTAGTCCATTAATACTTCTCATAAAGCAGCATCTCTCCTTCTAAAGAGGAATATATCCAGCTTAATTAGATATATATATGAAAAGGGCTTAGACTACAGACCTACAGAAATTTCTGATGAGCAATAAAGAAAATGTCATTCTGATGCTGAAATCAAAATGGATGCAGGGAAAAAAAAAAAAAAGAAAAAAATGGGAAAAAGAAAAGTGGGGAAAAAAAAAAAGGAGAGAGAGAGAAAAACATGAAACACCAGATGGCAAATTCTGGAAACAAGTGTTGCCATGGAAAAGAAGTGACTATTATATGCTCTTATGGTGCAGATAAATAAAATACTGAAATCATGGAAGTATGAAGAAAATATGTTTCAAGGGAGATGAACACAGGGAATCAACCTTAAACTTGACACCTGGTCCATTACTGTCAAATGCAGCAATGGATGAATCAGTAAGACATCTACACTCATTGCAAACAAACTTCCCAACAGTACTCCTTGGTTACCTAAGAGATGCTCCCCATTGCTTTAGCATGTTTTTGTTATGGCCACCTTTCCAACACTGAGTGCTTAATGGTCTTTAAGGTCGGACATGCGTGAGTATTTGCTTGCACATTCAAGGTAATCAATGTGGTGCATTGGTCCTTTAAATTAGTTCTGGGCCTTAACACTGTTAAAGCAAGAAAAAACCTGTATGGCAGAGTCACTAGAGTCACAAGAAGTATACAAGCAAGACTTCAGCTTGTACAGAAGGAAGTAAAGGAGAACAACCAGTGCTTTGGCAAAGTTGTATCACATAAGCAGTTATCAATGACTGCTAACACTAGTGCACAAATAGTTCATTCAGTTCTGATGTGTTACCTGTGTGATGGTGCTAAAGGATCCAAAGATAAGGAGCAGAGACCTCCCTACCCTGGTGCCTAGCTCAGGCCTCTTTTATTCCCTGACAGAATCATAGAATCAACTAGGCTGGAAAAGACCTTTAAGATCAAGTCCAATGGTTACCCCAGGACTGCCAAGTCCACCACTAAACTGTGTCACTAAGGGCCTCATCTACACAGTATCTGAACGTTTCCAGGGACAATGACTCCACAACCTGGCTCTCACGTTCAGCTATCCATCAGCATCCCCAGGTCTTTTTCCTTTGAGCAGCTTTCCAGCCACTCTTCCCCAGGCCTGTAGAGTTGCATGGGGTTGTTGTGACCCCTGTGCAGGACCCAGCACTTTGCCTTGTTGAACCTCATACAATTGGCCACAGCCATTCAATCCAGCCTCTCCAGATCCCTCTGCAGAACCTTCCTATCCTCCAGCAGATCAACACTTCCAGCCAACTTGGTGTCGTCTGCAAATTTACCAGCCAAAGCTCCTCCATCAACGCATGGTTGGTCCACTCAACTACACATCAGCCCTGATGCAATAAAGTCTGAATGCCTTCGAGTACCACAGTGCAAATAACTTTGCTACCAGAAGAATGGAAAATGAATGTTACTGGCTGGAGAAACACAAATTTTGGTGTTTTTTTTAATCCAGCTGTGCTTGTATTAACTTTCCTTCTGGCTACGACATTCATAAATGAACATAGATGTAAGGGGTCCATCCTTGTTTCCCCTCTCACATGCTTCTCTTCCTTTCTTGTTCCCACAGTGATGAGTTGACTTTTGCAATTAGACCTGATGCCTATTGCTTGCCTAGTTCCCAAAACTGGAATGTGATTCTAGCTGAGAGGCAGGACCCAGCTCCTGAAGGAACAGCCCAACCTCCTGAGAAAGGCTAAGCAACAAACTCCAGACGGATGTTTGTGTCTTGATACTTTCCTCCTTATACAGCTAACACACGTCACATGCTATCCCAGCTGGCTTAAATTAAACACTTATGTTTGGCAGTACGTAACAGTATTAACTCGTATTCCACAACACTTGCTCTCTTCACAACACTTCTCTCTTCAAGAGGAGGTTTTAGCTTAATACTAGTTCTATTTACTTAATATTCTATTCAGGTAATTACACCACTATTTCAATGATAACTCACATGCTGCCCCTGTGTCTGTTTCTTTTACTCTGAGGAACAGTCATCTTTCTATTTGCATTCCTCAAGAGCGGCACCACACTGTTCTCCAAACTGCTCATTTAGACACAGTCCTGATTCTGCCAACTTAACAATAACTTGGGTCTTCATAACTGAAAGCAGCATTTTCCTTGCTAAAGTTCCCTTTAAACCTACAGGCAAAACAGAGAGAGCTGACATTTCACTTATAGCCTTTATCAGCCAAGCATCCCCACTTGCAGTGGGGGTCTAAGCATTCTTTCTGTGGCACTGGTTGTATGCGCCTGTCCCTTGGAAGACATGCTCATACTGGAGAACAAGACCTGGCTGCTCACAAATGATCTGTTAACCCTCTCAGAGTCAGTGTGAGATTTTTCTATGATGGACTCAGCAACATGAATCAGAAGAATGATATCTATTTAGTTAAGATTACTTCTCTGGGAGTAGTACTGAAATAGTTTTGGTTGAAAATTTGGACAATAAAGGTAAGCAATTTTCTAACCACCATGTCCTCCTTGAAGAGCCAGTTCTTCAGTGATTCCAGTGGAAGTTCTGCCTGAGGTTAAATTAAAAGTAATAGAATAAAAGGTGCCAAACCTCACTATTATCAGGTCCTGGAATAGCAAAATGCCAAGAATTTGTATTATAAAGAGAAGAAGATGGAAGTCCTTGTGACTGTAGTCTGTTGGGAATTTAATTTTGGACAACAGTGGTGTTCTACTGGAAAACACTTCTTTTAAAAAACGTAACTGCATGGGAATATTCCAATTTATGCAAGGAAAACAATATCCTTGTGCACTAGAACAGGGGAAGAGAGTGACATTGCACAAATCCTTAAATATAGCTTACAAAGGTACCTGCTTTTCAAGAAAAATCACTTAAAAGTCTTGATTTCCTATGGATGCTGAGTAGAAACCCTTTTCCGGAAACTGCCTTTACAGACGGCAACAGAGGTATGAGTCTCTGCCCCCTGTGCCAACATTACATAAACCAAACCCTTTTTTCATTCATAGCTCTATTGTTTTAGTTGGTAGCAGCCAATACTGAATTACGTACGCTTTCACTCCCCTCCCATACATGAAAATACAGGTTCTCTGAGACTTTGCTATGCCTTGCGCCACACTCCTCAAGAGCTGTAAGATGGCTGTCTTTAAGCAGGCCCTCATGGACCTGTATTAACAGAGGAAAAAAATACTGTGAGGGCTGAAAGTGTGCTTTGCTGAGATTTCAAATGGTACTGACACAATGAAGCCTGTTATTTAGCCATAAGAAAGAAAATAACTTCTTTTTATTATCTATATAAGGTACCTATATATGTTATTTCTATGAAAAAAAAAAAACCAACTCGGCCTTTGCCACTAACATGCCCCACGTCATCACCTTCCTAACTCCTTGTAGGTATATGTCATGCTTTATCTTGTGACAACAGAAAACCCCCAACAAACATAAAGCCTTAGTCAGACGACTGCCCACGAGTAAGGGGGGGAGACACTGTAATTATGCAGAGTCATTATTTTGATGCTCAAGAGAATGAAAAACACCCTTGTGAAACTGAAAGAAAACCGAGAGAATGTGAAAGCAAGCCCTGAGCAGGCGCGCTGCTGTTTTACTAATATTTAGCACACTTCAAAACCAAATTTAAGCTACCTGAAGACTCGTCCAAGGAGATAACGCGCCATCCCAGTTATCTCCAGCTCCTACGAACAAGAAACCGCTTCTCCGCAGCTCTTATAAGCCGTCGGACACCGAGTACTTGGGAGTGTGGAATTTTGCCACTTTCTCCCTAGAGCGCGGCGGAGGCGGCCCTACCCCTCCGGTTCGCCGATCGGTCTGCCCTGGTCCGCTGGTTGGGACCATAAAGGGTCGTTTTCACCCCAACCCAGGGGGCCGCCGAAGAGGGCACCTGAGCACTCCGACCCCGGTGGAGCGGAGCGGAACGGCGGCTCGGGAACCCCCGCGCCCCCCCGCAACATGCCTTCTCTCGCCCCTGCTCTCACCGTCCCGCTCTCGTCCACCCCCAGCAGGTGTCCGTGGAGGACCTCCATGGGCGCCGAGGCGCTGGAATGCACGAAGGTGCCCCTGAAGACGTGTGCGAGCGCCGGACGGTGCGGTGAGTCCATGGCTGCTGTGGCCGCCAGCAGGCTAGCGGCACCCGGCGGGGCTCTCTGCGCTGCGCCGCGGCGGAGGCGGTGGGGAGCTGCCAGCCACCGGGCTGCAGCCCGTCCGTGTCTCCCGCTGCCGGCGGCGGTTTACCAGGAGTTGTCACAATTTCCCCACCCCCTGGTGACTTTCTCTTCGGGGACTGGTTTCAGCGGAGGGAGGGCGGGCGGCCGGGTAGCCTCTATCCCTTTGCCCCGCTGCTGCCGGGCGGGAGGTGCCCGCGGACGGCCGGGATGCGGCCGAGAGGAGCGCTGGGTGCTCCCCACCCCAAGCCGACCCCCACTACCCGACCCTCAGAAGGGATAGGGGCCCCGCCGCTTGCAACAGGCGCAAAAGGCTGGAGCAATGCCTGGTGGGGTTTGGAGTCCCAGTGACTTCCAGGGAAACGTTGAGAAGTGTAAGTAGGTGTTTCGCAACACTGGCAGCACTGGAGTGCCTGGCAGCCAACTTCCGCAACCGAGCTGAAGGCTGCAGCCACTTTCCAGAGTTTCATGTACAAAAAGTTGACTTTGTAACCGTGCTGTGCCGCAGGCTGCCAGCAGTGGGTAGCTTGTCTCTCCGTGCCTGGAGCACTAGGAAATTTATCGGGCGTTTTCAGAAGAATAGACCTAATTTTAATATACTATAAGCATGTGTTTTGAGGTGGCAGTTACTGCTTTGTTTCACCTGTTCTGTCATACTCCATGATCCAAGATTAATCTCTCAGACTGACTCAGTCCTCAGCCCATGTACTGCACTTTGTTACGGTATGGGAGTAGACAATAGATGCCAGCTGAGGTACCAGAATGTGGGCAGTCAAATGCCTTGTTCAGTGGAGGAGATGGTCTACAGAAAAAGAGAAAACAGCCTCAGGAAAAGAAACGGCAAGAGAAAAATGAGTTTTGTTAATCTGGAGAAACTAGAACCATATTCTGCTCCAAGAACCTGTCAAGAACACATGAGAAGAGGTCTGCCTCTGGGAATACTGAAATAAGACTTCACAGGACCAGAATTACATACCCCGTTCAGGGTAACACCTGAATTCCCCTTTGAAGACACCTTTTTTGTCAGGTTGTGAAATGGTGAATGAACTTGGCACCCAGGGCACTGGCACAATCATTCTCAAAGCTCAATTGCAAAGTTTGTCATTACATTGTTTATTATTAAAAGACCTTTGCACTTCCCACTGTGCTGACACCATACAAATGCATAGCAGATTATCTTTGCTACAAGTTCTCCAGGTCAGTTGTGGGAGGAAAGAAAGATAGTGGAAAAGCACAGAATGAATTTAATTTTGGTCTGCTGTGGGCAAGTCAACAACCTATGTCTTGACATCTTTTCTTTAGGTTCTGTGGAGGAAGTTTAATAAATAGTGTACTTACTGATGACAACTGAATGATCTTACTTGGACTCTGCTATCAGCTTAGTCAGGCCATAAAGTGTCCAAAATAAAATGGACATGTTAAAGTGACCTTACTTGCTGATATTGGTAATTTCTTGTGAGAGGTCTTTTAGTTTAAAAGACTCCCAGTGAGATAAAATGGATTTTTTTAAGGCACATGGTGTTTTTTTATTGTATTTCTAATCTCTTTGACCTGAGAAGTTAGGAAACAAATCATGAATTAATCTTGCAGGTTTGGAAAAGAAACTGGCATGAAAATCTTTAATGCAATTCAGTTTGCTTACAACACAATGCTTCCTGCTTCCTTGAATAAGCAGAGTAATACTTATTTTAAAGAAATAGCACCAAAAGTCTTTTAAATTAGTACTTGCAAAAGCCCTCTTAGAAAGGTGTTTCTCAGGGTGATATTTATGCATTTTTTAAGGCTGCAGCTGAAATGATCTATAATCCAAGCTGTCATGCCAGATGAGGAAAATTGTCTTTATGAAGGATAAGGAGTGAGAGATAAGCTGGTTTTTGCCACTGAATAACAAAAGGTAGAAGGAATAGAGCTGAGAAATGGGGTGAACAGAGACAAAGCCCTGAAAAGGTAAGTTCACTTGCTCTTCTGTGAACAGAGGAGTGAAAATGACTTTCCTCAGCAAGAGCTACTGCTAATGCAACTTTGCTTCTACCTCCGTGGGCAGCAGCTAGCCTAATTTTCAAAGGTGGCTGGGTCCCACTGTACACTGTCCTCTCCAGTATGATGCCCTAGGTAGCTGCATGCTCCATGTAATGAAATCAGGCTACATATGTCTCATGGCTTCAAATCCTGAGCTCTTGCCACACAGACGCATGTATACTGCTGTCCAAAGTAATATTCAGCAGAGCTCACTCCTGTTCTTGAGAAACCATTTGGCTGCATTTGGTGGGGATGTAGGCTGCTCCTGAGAATCTGAGACAGTTCCAGCCCTATTTTTCCACTAAAAATCTCAGGGATTTCCTCCACTTACCTCACATGAAAGGTGACACTTCAAGGATTTCAGTGAAATTTAATCCAGCCAGTATTTACGCATGAGAAGAAAACAAAAACCACTGACAGTTTCTTCCTTTAGTGCCTTTAGTGAGAAATATCAATAGCAAACACTGTTAATGATAAATTTATTGCCATAAATGGGTTCCAAACACTAAAGTCTTGTAATTTTGCTGTTAAAAGAAGTAGAGGCATCTTCTACTTTTTCCAGCTGTCATGAGGGAGAGCATGGAGACCCTGAAGAGGGCTGGTAGACAAATGCTTAACATCCTTCCCTCTTCCCAGACTTTTTTTGGTTGTTAGTTTACAACATGCATGCCCTTAGATTGGCTCAAGATGACCCAATCTAGACATGGCTTAAGATGAGACCTTGGCCAGCTCTGAAAAACTGAGTCATTCTTCAATGTTATTATAAGAGGATTACACTGATGCATGTTTAGTTTTGCTGGGATATGTTGGGCTAGGCACTTTACTTCCTTGTCTAGAAAGGTAATGCTCTGTTGTGACTGCTACATACTAATTAAAGAGTGAATGAAGTCACTTGCTCTTTTTTTTTTTTTTTTGCAAAACATTTGAGAGTTCAGAGAGAGGTTTAGCTTCTTAACAGATTACACAATGTTTTGTTTCAATAGCACTTACACATTAATCTTAGCTTTAAAAACTTCTTGAAATCAGAGTTGTGTTTAAGTACATAATCACCATACTTTAATCTACTCCTGTTAAAAAATAGTCTGTCTCAGCAGTCAGTAGCTTTTCTGTCTCTTTTTGCCTTCTAAATCATTGTCATCAAGTCAGTTGTGGAAATGAGTCTTTAGGCTGAGTCCTGAAGCCTAACAACTGAAGAATTAGTCAATGTACTTCTGGGAGCACAGGGACAGATTTTAGCATCATTCATTCTCATTAGCACTTTCACTTCCTGATCTTCTTTTTCACTTTGTACTCTATACAGAGCACAAATTCAACAGCTTGTTTCAAAGTTTCAGAGCACCGAAGCCAATCCTGCAACATCTGAGAAATATAAGGGATAGAAACTTGTTTCTCTCCCCACTTTCAAAAAATAGTTGATGTGTTACATGCCACCAAATAGAAGCTTCCATTGTCAGGATCTTGCTGGGGTAAGTGCCTGTGGAGCCTGAGTGTAAGGGTACAATAATTATTGTTCTGATTTAGAAGTGAATGTTCTTACTGCATTCTATCATCAACATGTACCTTGCCTATAATTTGTAACATAGCAACTAAGTCAATGGAGAGAAAAAATATAATTGATTTATCTGCTCTTGAGTGATGCTTGTCTGTAAAAGAGTGAGCTGATTATGCAGAAAATACTTGGCTTTACACAGAAAAAGAAACTGACACACTATAAATATATACTCTCAAGTATGAAATTAAGTTGGGAGCTAGTGTTGATCCATTACACTCAAAGAGTAAGAAACAATAACCATAAAAACAAGCTCCATTTCATTTACTAACGTGGATGTTCAATCTTGTGTCCTGGGTTCAGCAATAGCAGTCATTTTTTGTCCTTCTTAGGAGCTGTGCTGTGTTTTTAACTTTAGTCTGGGAACAGTGCTGATAACACCGATGTTTTTAGTTTCTGCTAAGTAATATTTACTCCGATCAAGGACTTTTCACTCTCATGCTCTGCCGGTGAGGAAGGACACAAGAAGCCAGGAGGAAGCAGAGACAGGACACCTGACCCAAATTAGCCAAAGGGGTATTCCATACCACAGCACGTCATGCCCACTATATAAAATGGGGGCAGTTACCTGGAAGGGATAGATCACCGCTCTGGTCAGGCTGGGTAACGGTTGGCAGGCGGTGAGTGGTTGTAGTCTATTCCCTTGTTATTTCCCTTATCGTTGTTATTATTATTGGTGGTAGCAGCAGTGGTTTGTGTTATACCTTAGTTACTGGACTGCTCTTATCTCATCCCGTGGGAATTACATTCTTTCAATTCTCCTCCCCATCCCTCCAGGAATGGGGGAAGGAGAAGAACGGACGGAGTGAGCAAGCGGCTGCATGGTTCTGAGTTACCAGTTGGGCTTAAACCACAACAGTTCTTTTTGGCGCCCAACGTGGGGCAATAATAATATTATCCACCAATCATAATAATATTATCCACCAATCATAATAATGATAAGGGAAATAACAAGGGAAGAGGATACAACTGCTCATCACCCACTGACTGATACCTAGCCTGACCCAAGCAGCGATCTAGCCCTTCCAAGTAACTGCCCCCAGTTTATATAGTAGGCATGACGTGCTGTGGTATGGAATACCTCTTTGGTTAGTTTGAGCCAGGTGTCCTGTCTCTGCTTCCTCTCAGCTTTCCCTCCTCCCTGAGAGAGCATGAGACTCAGAAAGTCCTTGGTCAGAGTAAACATGACTTAGCAGAAACTAAAGGCATTGGTGTTATCAGCGCTGTTCCCAGGCTGAAAGTCAAAAGCACAACACAGCACCAGCTACTAAGAAGGAGAAAAATGGCTGCTACTGCTGAACCCCTGACAGAGAATTAAAAAAAAAATCAAACACTTGTTGAGTTCCAGTGGCAATAGAGATGTGTGTAAATTGAGTTAACTTGTTTATACAGAGCTAAGTAGTTTCATGGATTACCAGCTCCGAAACTGAAAAGGAATTTATTTCTAAGAGTTGTTGACAGAAGGTTTCTTATTTCCATTCAGAACAGTGTTTTTAAGGTGTCTAAAACCAGCAGTGTCTTATTTGAGCTGCACAACATTTCCAACTTCCCAGTAGTTCCTTTTAGAGAAGAAGAGGGAGAGGAAAGGGAGGGAAGGAAGGAGGAGAGAAAGGAAAGAACAACTTATCAATGATAACCATTACGTATGCATGTCAGAAGGGAATCCTGATAGAGTTCTCAAAAGCACGTGGGGCTTCTCCCAGAACCAGTGCCAGGGCAAAGTTGTCCTTTTGGAAATGCACCTGCAAAAGCTGTGAGGAAACTATAGAGACTGTAGCACTATGAATACATATACAGGCATCATACTGCCACAAGGCAGAACACTGAGATATGGAGACATGCTGTAGAGGCCATGTATTAGTGTTACAAAGCATTGGATCAGGTCTCCTATCTAGCCAAGTGCTCTCCAAGAACATAGTTTCATCATACTTGTAATTCTTTATTTCTTCATCTTAATTTTTTCACTAACGTCAGAACTAACAATTCTTTTTTCAGTTCTGTTCTTATGTCACTCCTGTTTATGCTGCAGGCTTTCTCCTGTGAATGCTATCACATTCAGGTTTGTTTCCAGATGTGTAGCATTCAAGGACTGCTATGGTTTGTACAATGTTTTTTTTCAGACTTTCTCAAAAATTCAAGTAAAATTACCCCCTCCCCTTTTTTTTAAAAAAAGTGCTTTTCAATTTTTCACATCAGTTGTATCAAGAGATTTCCTTCTTTTTTTTTTTTTTTCAGATTTTAATCTAAACCACTATACTCGAGGTTAAACTGCAACATGTTCCATGGCTGTTCCCTTCACCCACTCATGCAGCAAAATTTGTATAAAGAAAAGGGGCAATTGTGATCCTGTAGATGATCTATCTAATATGCACCACTGGCAATGCCTTAGGTTGTACATATTTAGGTATATCTCTAGGAAGACCTTGTTACATAATTTGGCAGTAATGGAGAATTCATTAGGGCTTATAACACATTATGCTAATTTTTTTAATTGATAATTATCTTTCCTGGCAAAAAGGAAGAAAGCCACATTATTTATAACTTGTTTTTTTTTTTACTTTGGATTTCCAGACACACAATTTATTAAGTAGAAAATCTCATTATGAAAGCTGTGCTTTCATAAAGATCAAGCAGATCCCTTCACACTCTTCAACAAGATAAATAGATTGTGCCTTTTGTCTTTCAAGGTATAGATTGGTTTTTCAGCCTTAAATGTTCCTTATGTCTCTTTTCTGGATCCTAATTTTGGTGTCTTTCACGGACATTGAGAGCTGAATGTGATATGCCAGAAGCAATCATGCTAATGCCAAATGCAGAAGTTATGTAATGTCCCTATTTATATACCTGAAACCAGCATATTTGCCATCATGCTGCTGCACCAAGAAGTCATGTATGTTTATCAGTCATAGTCAGTCTCAGCTGCCAAATAAATATACCCTACAGTCTTTGTTCCTAAGCATACATCTTGCATTCATTTTTGTTGAAATACATACTATCTGTTTGAGACAAGGCAGTTAAGTTCTTGAGATCACAGAACTGGGCTCCGTACTATTAACTGCCTTCTATATCTACATGTCTTTTACAAATTTTACCAATGACTATTTTATATTTTATTCCAAATGGCTAGTGATAATTGTGTAGAGCCAAGCTGCGGTATCTGCAGAATTCCAGTAAAGACACACTATTACATACTTACACGTTTATAGCATGCCTAGAGATCTGTCTTCCTTCTCATATGAGTTGGTGGAGTGGTCAACAGCAGACCATGTGTGGTACCCCATCTTGTGTTTTATCTGGTAAAATAGATTTGCTAAATATTCAGTGGGATTTTTTTTCTGAATTTTTAATATTTTGAAAACATAATTCATTTGGGTTTTTTTTCATCACTTCACTACAGCAGAAAATTCTTACTTAAAAATAAAAAAGCAATCAAAAACATTGCTTTTTTTTTTCATCACTTCTTTCAATGCTTGTTGAAAAGAGCAGTGGGATCTCCACTCCAAAGCATTGGCATGCCTCAGCTGGCACACATTAGTAAACGTCAGCTCTGAAATGCTTTAAGAGTCAGTTAAAAAATGTATGAAGCAATCTGTCAAGCTGTCAAAGACCAGGCAGATTGAATGACAACCCATCAAGGATCTGGATACTGGGATTTGTTTAAAAACTGATGGGATTAAGACTTCTCCATGCACTCACTCCCTTGCTTCCCCAGCATCAGGCTCCCAGACTCTTGACCCTGTCCGCAGCAGGGAGGTCACTGCTGATCCAGTACAGCCAAGCAGAAAATCACTTATGTTCCTGCCATGTCCCTGCTGGCAGTTACCTCCCTTGGGTGTCCATGGCTAGGGCACTCACCTCCACTCAGCTCTGATCTTCAGGATCTCCCCCGACTTCCAGGATGTTTCTTTCAGCCAGGATCTTCCACTGCTCTTCACCAGGCCCCAGCTTTCCCAACGTTGTGTGCAGAAATATCATCTGCTTCTCAAGTGGTGTTTCATGGCCCTTCATAAGTGAGAGGACTCTATGTGACACCTGTGTTTAGACAAGATGTTACCAACATTTACAATTGTTCCCCATACCAGTTGCCACTATCACATAGCAGGCTTCTGTTCAGGGTACAAAAGTTCAGTTTCAGACATCTACTCATACACACATGCATCTAATTATCTGCCGCTTGCTGGTGTTCACAGCTAAGCCATTTTTCTCATCCATAGCACAAGCAAGATCATTTTTTGTGATTCAGAAGTACTGTCGTGACTCATAGGCCCTTTTGATATGCGAGTATGTGGCTTTAAATAGTAAGCTGTGACAGAAAGAGCAGGCAAAGTGGTTTGTCTCCTTTGAGAATCTTGGTCCCTGGTAAGTCACACTCATTCACACACTTTAAGTGTTAAACTGCTGTATTTTTGTAGTTTTTTGAATTATATGCATCAGAGAGGAAAAAAAAGTCTAAGCCTTTATAAAAGGCAGCTAGCTATGCAAACCAAATAGTATCCTGTTTCTCAGTGCTCTACACAGTCAGAGCTGCAGAAAAACAGTCAAGGCATCTACAACAGATCCTAAGTAAGTGCTTCATCATCGGGGGGAAAAACAGTTTTATCTTACTGCCTTGTCAGTGCAGAGAAATGGATGTTTGGAATAACAGGAAAGTACTAGCCAGAAGTACTGTTTCTGCTCTGGCTGCGTCATTGGGAAGAGAGGACTTCTACTGTTTGACTCTACAGACACACTAGCTTTGATTTATCCCTACCCTAAGCTCCCAAGGCAGATGACAGAAAGATCTGCTGGGCTAAGGGAGAAGAAAAGAAACTCCCATACATTCCCAGGAGAAGTTCTGCAGCTCCCACCTTCTTAACACTAATTTCTAGTTTTGTTCTCAAAATGGATGCTAGAGAAAATGTTTTACTCTACTTTTTGCTGTTTAACTGGTGGGTTTGGTTGGTTGGGTTTTGGTTTTGTTTTTTTTTCCAAGAGATTTAGGTAAACCATTACCTGCTAAAAAGCTGTTCTTACAGCAAATATATGCATCCCAAGGAGCCTCCCAGGGCTGGTAGATCAGGAGCCATATATGTGTATCGTTCTTCAGTGGAGGCTCTGGGTAGGTGGATTCCAGGTTGAAGTCAGAGAGATTTTGAAATTGTAATGTAACTGGACTCCAGTATTGCAGCGAGGTTCATGAGAAGAAGGGCCATCTTCACCATGCAGAAATTGATTGCCATATATCCAGGGAGAATCCAAAGTACCTACTGATTGACCAGTTCATGGTCTGGGATCAAGAGATGTGTAGCAAATTCTGAGTTTCTAGCCAACACATAGTATGTTTCAGAGGAGTTTGCAAAGCCTAGCCAGAGGACACTAAGATACTAAAGAAGTTAGATGTGTCTGGGCTATTCTAGAGCCATGTGCTAGCAAACCCTAGAGCACAGGAATTACCATGTTTCTGGGATGCCAGATCTGGTGTGTCACACCAGAAGAATCATGAAAAGATGTAAAATATCCAAGCAAGTTTTATGACTGGAGAGTTTTATGAACCTCTCAACTACCCCTATTGATCCCCTAATAAAAGTGGTGATCCTCCCCAGGGTATGACCTTAAAGTATACTCTGTTTTTGCAGAAATTGGGTCCTATGTATATTTGGGAATCTTGAAGCATGCTGGAGCTGATGGAACTGAAATAACGGATAACGATTTTGAAATTATTATTGTTAGACCTTCTGATTTTACCTTAACTATGCAAATGCATAAGTATCAACTTATAGCAAAGGCTGACCTGCGCAAGGTGACTAATTTGCATTATTCACTGCACAGCTGAACAGTCAAGTTTGAATTGAAAAAAAACAGGCTACATTCTCACAAACTACAAAAGAAGTGGTCAGCTGAGAATGTTTTTCATCACAAAATAAAACTGAAGGTTACATTTGTCTGTGCTTTTGGCAGAAATATAGAAGAGAAATAAAAGGGTTTGTGTGTATTAGAACCTTTCTTTTCTTATTGAAAGGAGCCTGTTTATTTCTCCAGGTAGAAGATTCACAAGGAATGTTTATATTGTGAAATGACTTTGTACAGTGAAGGAGCCAATTTGTACTTCACTTTCCATGCAACATAATTGCATTAACTTTGAGATTGAGCAGACAGCTTTTCTAATAACCTGTAATGGTTAAAAATTAAGACTGTTAGTTGAAGATTGGATTAAGACTAACAGCAATCTCAGTTCACGTGCCTGAAACAAAAATAGAAACACCCACCAGTGTTCGTTAACTCCTCACCGCCAAATACTTTTATTCACTTCCCACATGCAGCCACCCACTCTGTTCCTAACTTATTCCTTTAAACCATGCTCAGATGCACCAGATTAAATTCAGTCTTAAGGTTTTTAAAAGTGATATTGTATTATATACTTCCACAGTGACAGTATGTCTGCTAATAAAATACCTAATTTCACAGGGGGTGTATCTAAACTTGCACGTGCAAATCTAATTACTGTTTTGTGGCCTGTTTTTTGTTTTTCCCTATTTTCTGATCTTCTGAAATTTTATGTTTCAGTTAGCAGCGACTCTTTTTGATGTCCCTGTCCAATCTCCACTGGGCGCTTGCTTCCACCTCCAAAACAAGAAAGAGTTTTAATAGTTTTCTTTTAACTACCAGCCAGCTGAAGTATAAAAAGTCAGAGAGGTGGTTTCAGTGTGGAGGGTGTGGAGGATGTGAAGCAGCTTACTATACTAGCCCTGTGGCTCCTAACACTGAAGTATTTTGTTAAAGATCTAGATTCAGATCATACATGCCATACTCACGTGCCTCTTCCCTAGCCATTTCAAGACTGTAATTACAGCAATCTGTGATTGGATGAAGTTTAGATTAAGCATCTGGGTTTTCAGTAATTTAAGGACCAGGAGGAAAGAGAGAAGAGAAAAAGCTATTCACCTCTTTCACAAGCAAACTGAGTGCCTGGTTTCCAACTAGAAATTCAATAAGCAAAAGCTGCAATGCAGTCCTCACCTGCTAGACATTCAAATTATGTATTTCTGCAGCCATAATAGTAAAATTTGTTTGATTAAGACTGCAGTTGTAAGATTCTTGTCTAACACAATGAATAGCAGAATGAAGAAAGGCCAAATAAACAAGCTGTCTGGATTTTTCTGGAAAAATCAGCCCGTGTCTTTGAAGAAGTGGAAGGGAAGTTTCATTTCTATCATTCCCTTTTTTCATTCTTGGGATGCTGGATAAATCTGCTCCTCCATTATTCCCCATCTCACTTCTATAGATGCATAGGTAGATATTTGAGCAGCTGGCTGATTTTATATTTGAGAGTGCTTGAAAGATCAGGGGTTGTTTCCTGCATTAGGGAATCTCACTTTTATTACTGAGTATGTCATATGTTTTTCCATACCACTCTTCTACTTCACAGTAACATAGTTTTCAGTGTGGGTTTTTTTTTTTGTTGTTGTTGTTTCTTTGTTATTATTATTGCTGTTATTACTAAGCTAGCTGTTTTGTATATATGATTAAATTTGAATTTCATTTATTAGTAATAGGGAAGGTTAGTCCTTCTCTTATGTCTTATATCAACTCATAAAAAGATAATTTTCATGGCTATACTAAATTTACCTTCTAAAGACCTTCAGTGTTGCATATACACAGACTGACACGTACAGACCCCCTTTCCTCATAAACTGGTGCTTAATGGAGATGAGTCAACTCCCATTAGCTGAAAACAAGGTCATATGTTTCCAGTCATCATCCTGAAGACCCAATGAATCCTAAAGGATGCATGTATATTCAAGAATCTAAAATATTATTACATTTTTTTTCAGTCTGGATTTCTGTCTTTCTTAACAAACCAATGGTTTTATTGAATCATGACTTTTCAGCTGTTGCTTAATATAAAAAGAAACAGTGGGAAAGCACTTTCATTTTACTTTCTGTAGCTATAGGGAAATGAGAATGGCTAGTGCTGCTGCTAGGATCATACATACTGGTTATGCTATAGCATGACCATTCATTATACCCAGGGAAACTCAGTAGAAGGTAGCAAAAGTGACATTCTGTGTAATATGAATTCTAAGCATTTATACATTATGCAAGTATTTCAGCAGCCCACGTGGCACAGCCTGCATACAAAACAATAAAAAGCAGCAAAAATAAAATAATCATTTTGTGAATAAAAAAATGGTCAGGTGATTTTCTATCTACTCTTGACAGTTACAAGAAGTTGGCATTGGCTTGTACTTTCCAACTGTCCAACCACTGATAGGAGAGTAAGCATTTCACAGCAGAAGTAAACATTAGGTAGCTCAATTTGTGTTTACTTCCATAGACTGCTTCATTTCTGCACAACGTAAATTCCTTGGATTAAGAGTTTTACTGAGAATCTTTCCCCTGAAGCAACAAACGCAACCCAAGAGAGACACTGTAAGGTAATACAGGATTTTTGTGCAGGCATGAAAACAGCTCAGTGCAGTATTTACTGGTGCTCAGTGGGTATTTCAATGGAGACATGACTAGATAGTAACAATGGCTTACTCCTCTCTCCTTCCCATTTTTAATAGTATTGCTTTCTTAAGTCAAAAAACATGATTTCAAGAAAGACAGCTCCAGAACCTGCTCCTGTCATTAGTGTCAGCTGTACTGAGTCTTGTAGGCAGAATAGCTCCAGGAGCCTTGCTGCAAAGAAGGCACAAAACGGGTGAACACTGATATTTCACCGGATGGAGAGTTTCCCTTTTTACATCAGAGCCCTTAAGAACCAACCTGTTTGACACTACGGTTTTTGAGGTATTCACCTGCTGAATTACTTTCGAAAGCAGAGCTGACTCTGCTGTATGTTTGCAGGGCTGACTAAAGCAACTGTTTAAGCCAGCAGGACTTTATATGTGAACGTTATGACCCTTTCAATCACTGTTCCCACCGAGGCGGATTTCAATTATTGCACTGTGTTTGAAGTAACACAATTTGTGTCATTACTAAGACAGAGGTTTTAACTCATAAAGCTAGGAGCCTTGACATACTGCACAGAAATGAAATATCTCAGTTAAGAGTTTAAAGACAGATACTTCCCATTTTCTGCTACATCCTAGGATAGCTTTGTACTTATTTTAAACTAGAAACAGTAAGCTTCTTCCAAATATATCTACTGTTATTCTATAATCATTTATAGACTTATTATATTTATGGTAATATAGCAGCAGGAAGTACCTCCTCAGCTAAGATCAGACATCTGATATTACCTCATAAAGTCTCACAAATCCATGCAATATCAATTTCCATCCTAGAGGAGCTAGGGTTTTTCTGTCCTGACTATCGTGAGGCAGCAGCCATTACAGATCCTCTTTTCTCTAATTTAAAGGACTTCTCTTCTTATTTCTAGCCTAAATGTATTCATGCACATCTCGCAGATCAGATCCTAGAATCATAGAGTCATAGAATAGTTAGGGTTGGAAAGGACCTTAAGATCATCTAGTTCCAATCCCCTGCTATGGGCAGGGACACCTCCCACTGCACAAGGACGTCAAGACCATGTCACCCAAGGCTCTGTCCAACCTGGCCTTGAACACTGCCAGGGATGAAGCACTCACAACCTCCCTGGGGAATCTATGCGAGTGCCTCACCACCCTCACCTCCTCCTGGATATAAGGACTTCTTCCTTATATCCAATCTAAACTTCCCCTGTTTAAGTTTTAACCCATTACCCCTTGTCCTATCACTACAGTCTCTAATGAACAGTCCCTACCCAGCATCCCTATAGGCCCCCTTCAGATACTGGAAGGCTGCTGTGAGGTCTCCATGCAACCTTCTCTTCTCCAGGCTGAACAGCCCCAACTTTCTCAGCCTGTCTTCATACGGGAGGTGCTCCAGTCCCCTGATCATCCTCGTGGCCCTCCTCTGGACTTGTTCCAACAGTTCCATGTCCTTTCTATGTTGAAGACACCAGAACTGCACACAGTACTCCAGGTGAGGTCTCATGAGAGCAGAGTAGAGGGGTAGATTACCAAGGTCTCTTAGTTTGTGGATTAAGTAAATGACAGATATAGACCCATTCTTTCCCTGCACCAATAAGATTGAAAACAAATTGATTCCTCTTACTGATCAATCATAAATTAGATATCTTTATTTTTTTTGCTTTCTGCTAATGCAACACTAAAACTGTAGTTAGCTGTTCCAGGTATTATTACTACTTGCTTTCTACAGGCTTCCAAATTTAAACATTTATATCAAAGCTCATAAATTTATTATTTGCTTTTATTTTTATGAAGGGAACAGTAAAAGGGAGATGAATGCTTCCAGAACATGGCATCAGGATACAGATAGGCTAGGCTGTAATTCTAGGCTCTTAACATCATGTATTACTCCCTGAAGGAGGCACGGTATAGGGTGGGAAGGGGATTTTTTGCCTCAGTCTCCGTGATTATGGATGCCATATATTGTCAACACTTAAGAATCTACAGTAAAGGGCAGAGTAGGGGAGATTTCCTTGCTGCTGGTCCTGTGGTCAAGAAATAGGTCTGTGAATTGTAATATAACAGTGGCAGCTCAGCACTGCCTGTGTGCAGGGTATATTTATTCATCTTAGCTTTTGTCCATAGTTAATACGTATTTTCTTAAAATTTTATTAAATAACTTACTTTGGTGTGCTGAAATAAAAATATTTGATTATTGTTTTCTGTGTTTATTATTTACTGGAGCACTAAGAAGCTAGATGAAAACACACAAAGCTTGAAAAGCATGAAAAGGGCATACTTTCAGATAGTGTATTCAAAGACTGCGCTAATTCTGTTACATGCTGCTGCCCTCAGAAACAGTGCTGTGGCTTCAGATGTGCAATGGGCTTTCCATCTGTTTCAACCTTCTGCTTTGTTCAGGGGCTGAAGGCACATAAACAGGTTCTCCTTTTATTTGCTTAACAGCCAGAAGGACAAATAGTTACAACTGCTATCACAGTAAACAAATGTAGAAGGAGAGCGGACATAAAAGTTTTTTTTGACCAGGGGTAAGTGTCTCCATGACAATGATGACTGAATAAAAGCTTAGATTAACTAGTTAGATTTAAATAAATAGCTCTCACAAGGACATAACTAAATAATCCCCTAAGAAAAAGTTACCAATGCTCCCAAAAGATTTTCATTTTCTGCATATGTACAAATTCAGGCAGTTTGAACACAGGTTATGAACGTCTGATAAGCTGCTCAGGGCTTTGGGTTTGCAGTTTATAACTGTCAGGTTCAAGGCACAATGCCCTTCTGTTACTAGGTAGCAGGTGTTACCAGTCCATAACAAACGCTTTTACAGTTTATTCCAATTTATACTTCACAATAACTGCATGCTTGAACGAGGATAAGTGTAAAAAGGGCTGTGGAAAGAAATAATGGACAGAATGGAGTTGAAATTGCCTTTATAAATGAAATGGCAGGCTCCTCCCATCGCTGCCTGCTCCCTCATGTGCCCAGGTGTGGGCTCCAGGACTCACTTCCCAGGCTGCTGCTGCCCTGTTCTGAAGGCAGGGGTGACATTTGCCTTTCTCCACTTGTTGGGACCTCCCTGATCTCCATGGCCTTTGAGAGCTGATGGAAAGCAGCTGCACAAGGATGTCAGTCACCTCCCTCAGTACCTCGGGATGCAGCCTGACAGGTCCCAGGGGTGTGTGTGGGTCAAGTGCTCTTGAATGAACATCAACTGGACCACTGTCCCCAGCTGGTAGCTCCTCTCCTCCTTCAGACCTGTCAGTAAGAGCAGAGGCCTAGAAAACTTGCCAGTGATACCAAAGAAGGTGGTGAGGACCTACCTTATCTGTGTCTGCTCCCACTAAATCACCCACCCCATCCTGCAATGTGTCCACATTTTCCTTGATGAGCCTTTTGTGACTAATGTAGCAGTAGAAGCTCTTGCTGCCCTTTACATTCCTTGCAGATCTCAGATCCAGCTGAATTTTTGCCTCCTTGATGCTGCCTCTACATGCCTGGGAAGTGTTTCTTGTTTCCTCCTTTGTCCTTGTTCTCCACCCATGTGCCTTTTCATGTTGAAGCTGTGCCATGACTTACTTGCTCTGCCAAGCTGGCCTCCTGTTTTCCTGAGGGCAGACCACTTGGAAAATGCTGTCCTTAAAGGCCAGCCAGCTTTGCTGCTGTCCTTTGCCCTTCAGAGCTGCCCCTTATGAGATCTCACTTACAAGTCCTCTGAGTAAGGCAAAGTTTTCTGTGCTCTGATGATCACCTTACCCTCACATGAAAAAATTGTGCTTTTCATTTTAGACACACGTTTGATTCCTTTTCAAAGGCTGGACCAGCAATTGTAACTCCAAAACCATGCCATCTTCAAAACACATAGCTGTAATGTTTTCTGTTCCTCAAAGGAGAGAAGAACACACCCTGTTTCTAGAGGATTACTTTTTGTTTGTTCATTTTTCCTATACAATCAATCCAATTTCCAATGAAAAGCATGAGAAAGGGGAACAGCTATGCAGATCATTAAACATAATCACCACCTAAAGTCAAGCTAGAAAACATACATACATGGATTTTTTCCTCCACCAAGAACTTTCTGTGAAATAGTCAACTAACATTCTATTTTTATCTCAAATAAGTTTGTCTAGGAAATATATCTGTGTTTCACACTTTCTTCAGGGTTTGAACTGATATAGCAGTCTGTTAGATAATATTAATTTCCCAGAACTGAATAAGATGCATTGAATATGCATAATTCATCAGCTTACATTTCTCACATTATTCTCCCTCATTTTATTTTAACACAAAAGAGAGTTGCATTTTCTACTTTATTATTGATATATGAACATAAAACATAATCATTAAGCCACTTGGCATTTGTATTTGTTCATTTACATGTACATGACACAATTTGCCCCATCATACGGAGCTCACTAGACTTCTAGGTGTTGAAAAAACAGTCACCTGGAGAGGGGTATTTTCCTAGAACATTTCTTTACTGAGCTTGACTTAACGTAAAGCAGGCAAATGCTCTTACCTCATGAGCTTTATATAAACTTAATTTGGAATCACACTGAAAATTTTGCACAGGACAAAGCTGAGAAATCAGATAATATACATTTTGGAGATTAGTTCTTTTTGTTTGGTTTGACTGTGTTTGGTTTGTTTTGTGTTTTTTTTTTTTAAAGGGACAGTGTTGTATGGCTATCTGCAATGCATATTTTGTATTTGTAATCATGAGCTATACATGCCAGAGTTCCTTCCTTCCTTCATCCATTCATCCATCCATCCATCCATCCATCCATCCATCCATCCATCCATCCATCCATCCCACCCCATCCCATCCCATCCCATCATCTCAGCTTCTGTTTCTCTTCCTTGATCCAGACCTGGCATGTCCAGACACCTATATAGTACTCCTGCTTCTAGGAGACTAATCAAAAGGTCACTTTTTTTTCCCAGTTCCAGCACATACCTTAGAGAAGTGTTATCCTTTCCCTGTCCAGAGTTTTAGGAATAAGAATGCTCTTAGAGCAATTGGCATGTAGCTTGTTAAGGGTAGAGGTGGCAGAAACTGGATCTTCCCACAATTGCTCAGGGCAACTAACTGGGTTGCAGAGTTGTCACAGCATGTAACTCTCCAGCACAGTATTGCCATTGCTAGTTACAGGCCTTATGGTGTGCACTGAACTTGCAAGGCCTCAGAGCTGAGGCTTGTCAGAATTGTGCTGACTAAACTGATTCTGGCCCGCACATTCTTTTAGTTGGCCTAGCTGTCAAGGCAATTTCTCTCAATGACCAAGGTGCTCGCGATCACTCTGTTTTGTGCATACAGCAATCCTATTTTTATACAGATAGTGGATACAAGCAGTTATTCTATGCAGAATGGGATATTTACACCTCTGACACAATGACATAGTACAGAGAAACCCAAGTCTGATGCAATAGCAGACACACATGATATGGCTCAGATTATAGGCATGGGGTGATATGAGGTGGGGCACAGGCTTGGCACTGGAGAGAGACCCTGCAGCTATAAACAACTCTGTTGATCAGTTGATCTGCCTCAAGTGAATCCTGGGGAGAGAAGGAAGAAACTAACAACATCAACCTAATTTTCCTCCCAAAGGACCCAGGGCACTGACAACTTCTGGTATTGCCCTCTCTAGGAGTCCAAAGCTATTGACCTTAAGATGCAAAGGAGCAGTAGAAAGGTGAACATAACATCAGTAAAAAAGGGGATAGAAACTACAGAATGTGTGTGTTTCAGTTTTAATTTTATTATTATTGATATTTTTCCATGCAGAAGTAATTCAACTGCAAAATTGTTCTTTCATTTTCTAATAATTAGATCTAGATGACTACAGATACTTGAATTAGACCTTTAAAATTTCCATCATCCTAACAAGAGATTTCTGGCTTTACTTGTATACAAGGCATGATTCATCTTTCCCATAAACAAGATTTTGAGCATAATGCTGCACCAGCTCCCGTGGCTCAGAGAAGAGAAACATCTCAGAGAGACACGGTGCTGGTTGCAGCAGGGGTGCAGCTGCTCTGTGACGGTAGTGATAGGGTCCGTCCCCCATAGGGGCCAGTGATGAGCCTGCATCAGCGGCCTCCAGCCAGTCGTAAGGTAGCTTTTGACCCTGTCAGTTTTTGGAAGCACAATCAGGAAAAGTTAGTCCTAATAAATCACAAGGTTTGCTGTGCAAGGCTGAGTTACAGGTGCAGTCTTATTAGTCAGAAAAAAAGCTACAGTTAGAACAATTGGACTGATTACCAGCACTTCTGATACTAGCAGTTTTGAAAGCCATCCGCAAGGTTAAACTTTAATAGCAGTGTAACCATGGTATCATTATAGTGTTTATATTCTGTTAGTCCTACGAAGGGCTTGAATATTATCATGCATAGCACTGAAAAATAAAGATGTAAGGGCAGCTAAAACAAGCTGTAAAAGACATTATTTGTGGGAGGAAGGTTTGTTCCTCAGATATTCCCTGCAGCGATGTTTATCTTGGGTCCCTGGGGTGTTAAAGCATAAACACCATTGTGTAGACATAAACAATGGGCTGATATAGCGGTTAACTACCTGTTGTGTAATTTGTATTTTGGTGGTGTTGCAACTGTTATTATTAGGTGTCTGTGTACTGCTGTGACGGGAGCAGGCAAACCTCAAAGCTTCCAACATGCTTTTATTTATGTTCAAAGACTAGGCAATCTGTTAGCATCTAAAAATCAATCATTAATCAAATATGTTAGTTGGGCTGACATACCACACCACATAGCTGGTGCTCCTTTTCTGGCTCTGATGTTCACAGTCTTGGCTGGCTTTGGGTCTCTGAGTCCACGATGGCCAGGCTCAAGATCTCTTTGGTTTGGCCCTAAGAATTATTTCCTCCTTTTGTAGATTAAAACCAGTCCATTTCAGCTCTTCCAGACATGTTACTGGTTTGCCGGAGGGGTGTTACCTGATAGGTGGCTATTATCTAATTCCTTCTAATAGTTGTACACTGGATGTCATCGCCTTAGTCCTACTTTTTTTTATGCAACTGTACCAAATAAACAAACCTTACAAAAGCTGTAACTTCTTGCGCTGCATCAGTCAGACTTTTGATAAGAGTGGCTGCACAGCAAACAGAACAAAGTCACTAGTAGGTCTTGCTGATATACAGAGGGTAGTGTTTTAATTTCATTAACGAAGAAGGCTAAATTATGCATAGCTTTCAGTTGCAATAAGCCTATGACTGAAAAGAATTTCAAGTGAGTCCTGATGCAACTGAAGAAAAAATACGGCTTTTTAACTTGGAGCTTATTTGGTGGTCAAGAGATTCCACAGAAAAAGAAAGAATTAAAAACACTCTCTCCCACTAAACACCTCCCCCCACAAAATCTCCCACAGCCTAAATTCAGAAGAGCTTAGTGAAACATTAAGTAGAGCAGAAACATGAAGAGTGCGCTCAGAATCCAGCACGTTTTCAGTGTTCACATCTTTCTACTCTGACTCATCCCTTTAAGTCTCTTTTCAATAACCAGCAATGCATGTTAATTCAAAGACTGGTGTAATTAATTAATTAATTTATTTTAAAATATCAATTTTCTGCTTTGTAGCTTAGGGACTGTGGTGAAAAAGTAAAGTTTCTGCTTCTTGGAAAAAGACAATATTACACTTCACAACTATTACTTCAGCTTTGTTAAAATGAAGACTTATGTCAAACACATATTTGGTTTCTGCACTAAAGTACTGGAACACCTATCGGCTAGAGGATTTAAAATGTAAAATACCTTTATGCTTTTTTAAATAACAGAAATTGCTTTAGATGTCTTTTGACAGCATACAACAGAAATGCATGTCATTTGTTACATTGCATTTCTATGTTGGAAGGAAAGAACATTGTAATCTCCAAAGCAGCTTGTATTACAAAATAAGGAACTGACTTTTCAAACAGATGACACTTCTCACCCGGTAACTTAATTTCTCTTAAAGCTCAGTGACCAGTGCTCAGGGCAAAGCTTAGCCAAAGTCAAGAAGGGAATTGTCAGTCAGCAAGTATTTGGAGACATTATCATCAGCTTGGAGCTGCTGGGTTTGGCACAGTCCCAAAACAATGAGTGAGAGCCTGCTTTATATCCCTTATTTTTATCCCAGCTCTGCCATCTACAGCTTTACTCCAGGCCAGTTTTGGCACAGCAAAGGGAGGTGGTCACCTAACCTGACCCAATTCTGCTGCCTGCCCACCAGCATGCCCTCAAAACCAGCACTGTGCTCCCAACACACAGGGGGAAGTGAGAAGTCTTCTCTTTATTTATCCTGACTGGATCTCAAAAGCCACACTGACTTCTCCACCAACCTTTCTTCCACTGCTACAAAATTCAGTTCACATTGGCCAACAATGAAGGAAGGATAATGCATTGTTTTCTGAACGTTTCTTTCAGAATAAAAATAATTGTATTACAAAGGTTGCTAAAGACCTGGAGGCTTCTTTGAAAATGATTTTGGAAAATGGTGTAATGGTTATCTTGATAATTCAGTTTCTTCTTTCCAACAATGCTTTTTAAGTTAAGAGAGGTTCTCAGGTTAACTAATTGCAGCTGGTGTTGAGTATAAAAGCAACTTTACTCAAAAGTATTTCTTTACACTTCCAAGAGGTATGCAATTCATAGAAGCAAAGAAAAGAAAAGGGAAGTACTTTCCTACCAGCTGACCTCAGTCATCATAGTGGTCCTAGACCAGCTAATGCGGTAGAACAGTTGCTCCAGTTTTGTCCACAGAGTCATGCAAAGTGATTTATCTGAGTGCACTTCCAGTAAAGAGAGCAGCATTTCACTAGCAGACAACCCTTTATTTAGATAATTAAGGTAACCATTAAAGGTATATTAAAGGTAAGAAAGGTCATGTACAGATGACACATACCACTCCTTATACATTTATAATAGGATAAAAGATGTGGACATCAGTCCATGATGTTTCTTGGAGTGAACACGCATAGTCCACGCTGAGATACATACTGTAAGCATCAGAAATACAGAAAAACAACTTTTGGGGGATTGTCAGCATTAGGCATGATTCCTCACTGGACAAGGAAACCCAGTATGCATCTCCAAATGAAGTGAGATGGTGCTCATATCGAGTAGAGGCTGTTGGGGGTGGTTGGTGGTGGTGGCAGAGCTATGGCTTTACTGGCTTCTGACGCTGACTGCCCCTGCACTGCTTCACTGTGGGCATCAGCTCTCTCCTAGCCTTCTCAAACTGGACTTCCCAGCACAGTGGCGATGTTGGAGGCACACTGGAGACCAGGGAACAAAACCTGCTCATCACTGACCAACTCCATGCTTCAGAAATGTGCTGGACAGCTTTAACAGGTTCAACAATGAGCCAAATGCGTTCGGGAGCCAGCACACCCTGGGCTTCCTAGTCGTATGAGTGTTTTGAAAGTCTTATCTTGCATGTGGAGAACATCCTTTGGACTTGTTTGGTCAGCTTTTTTTTCCAGTTTGCCATTAGAATTGCCATGTAGATATGAGATTAGCAAGACGTGAGATATGATATGCAGATATGAGATCTGCTGCATGATGCGCTGACTGCAGTTTGAAGTAAGGATGAACGATAAGAAGCTATGCTATTAGCATCACATTATGGAACAGTGGAGTTATTTTGTCAAGGTAACTATTTTTGGGGGGTTAAGCAGGGAGTAAAACTGTGAGGATGATAACCTCAGAGTATGTGCAGAAGTTGAGCTTTTGCAGTCACCATGGTTACTTACTCATAAACCAGAAACAGGGAGGGAACATTTTCCCTGAAAAAGGGAGGGAACATTTTCTTGAAAATGGACTGCCCTACTAAATCTGTGTTGCATTCCAGGTTGGCCCCATTTCAGTACAACTGTCCACAGGAATGGGGCTGTGTTAGATGCAAAACACCACAGGCATGAATCAGTGTCCCTGCACTCTGCAACGAGCAATTGCAAAAGGGAGAAACTGGTAGCAGGAACAAAAGCAAATGAACTGACCACATCACGGCTTCCTTTTTGGTGGCTTTTTTTTAAGATGGCACAGAAATGAATTTTAATTTTTATAGAAGGTGAAGTTAGACTCCAGCTGATTGTCTGCACAATGCCAAAAGGACTATTTGGGCTAAAGGACCTGCTTTCTCTCTTCTTGTCTGCTTCTCATCAACTCAATCCTCATTGGGAAGGATTTTTCTTCTGGTAGTTCTGGGAGAGGATTTTTTTCCACATTTATTCTGCTTGAACTTAGGGAATTCTTTAACTCCAGTTCTTCAATAGCTGCTTATTTAACTGGGAAATACACACCTTAAAATTAAATCCTCACTGAAAGTTTCAACCAACTCATGCAAGCAGCAGTAACTCCATATTGTAGTTGCATCACCAGCCTGTATACATGCCGTCTGTGTACCTTGCCATTATAAATGTGACACTTATTACTAAACAATGTTGTCACCTTGCTATGTATTTTCTTACTTAACTAAAAAACATCTAGAGAGGAGAACACAGTTTTCTTTTACTATTTCCTACCTGATTAGCTGTGTTAAGACAAGTGATTTAACGCTAGACCATATGTGCAATAGGAAGGGTCTGGCTGCACAAAATGATGCAAGGCTAAAAGTGTAAGTCCAGGTCTGTAGAGAGCTATTATTTTTTACTAGATGATGCACATTCAGCAAATGACCACTGCAGATGCCTGCCATTTGATCGGCTGAAGTCCTCCTGTTAACATGTTATTTTGTGTAAACCAGCAAAAGCGTACAGAGACAAATGATTTTCCCATGTTACATCCAATTCCTAAAAAGTTGTATCTCTTTAAAAAACACAACTTTCTCTATCTTCATGCACTTAAGGTAGCAATATTTTGTTCCATATACTGTTTACTTATGTGATGGCCTGTGCCTTTTACCACAGTGCCATTTGCAACACAAGAAGCACTGTAGATCAAATTCAATTGCAAAAAATATGCTTTCAACATTTAACAGAGACCTAGGCACTGCCTTACCCTGCTTATTTTAAAAAGCTTACCACTGGTTATTTTAAAAAGCAGTAGGGATATGCCTACATAGAATACCTGATAAGACACCATTAGATTTAGTCTGTGATAACAAATATTTTTTTACACTGTTTTGATATTAATAATTTTATTTGCATATTTGATATTAGCACCAAATCAGAAATGCTTTCTTGTGGAAACCGTAGCTTTCATGTGCATTGGCATTTCATGTTTTTGATTTGGTCTCTAATTATAAATGTTTGCATTCATGGTACAAACATGATGAATTATCAGTTATGATTGTGACCAGACATTTGATTTTGACACTTTAATGATTTCCATTATGTAAAGGAAGCATTTTTGACACCTGAACATTGCTAATGTTGTAGCTAATCCAGTCATCACAGTCAGTGCAGTAAAGGAAAATGGTGGATGAGTTAAACTGTAAATAAAAATTAACTTTTTTCCTGCTACCTCTCCCCTGCAAAGTCAAACAATAAAACATGTATTTTTTTTTTGTTTTAAGCAAGTCTTAGACTTTGCCTACAATAGCTCAATTGCAAATGTCCTTCAGACAACAGCACTGATGCACACCCCCAGTGTGATGTTATAAATATAGAAATACTCTTCTGCTGTTACCATAGAAATCATTTAAGATCACAACAAGATGTTATTGGAGAACGCAGGGAAAATTTAACTGATGTCGTTAATCTATTTCGCTTTCAGTGGACAAACACCCTCAGACTGGCAATACCCACTCAAGCCTCTGTTCATTGAGAGTGTCCTAACAAGGGACCTAGGGATTGCCACGACAGTGTGAAGTTGTGCACTGTTGGATAGCATGTGCGGATCTGGGGAAGTCTGGTCAGCAACATGAGGGAAATCTTTACTGCTGCCATTCCCCAAGAAAAGTCTACAAAAACAGAAGCATGGCTGGCAGCTGTCTTATCCAACTCCCCTCTGCACACAAGTCTTACACCACTGGAAGATGGATCCTTCAGTTCACCTTTCCCAAGATCTGGGTCAGAGAATGGGGGGCAGAGATGAGCAGTAGTTAACATCAGTTGGGGTGGAAAGAGTTTTACCACAAAATCTATCTTGTTTGAGAGGTGAGAGTCCCTTTTGTTGGCCTTTCTGCCAAGAAAACTCACATATATAGAGTGATATATATGTGATATCAGAAATATATACTGATATAATAGCTTTTCAAAGTAACTTCTTTGTCACCAGTTTGGACAAACAAGGTTGTTACCATTTTCTAGCAAATACACTTGTGAATCAGACCATTATTCTGAGACTCCATACACCCATGAGGGCATTTATTCTAGGTGTTTACAACTGCGTAAGGTTTCATAGTCAAATCACCCTTAGCACAGTACAAATTTAAAAACGTCAGTTCCAGAGACCATTCGATGTAGTAGTGAACTTTTTAAACAGTCTGGATTTGACCCAAGATAAATGAACAATCCCATAATTCTCAGAAAACCTTTCAGTACTTCCAGAACAAAAATTTTATGCAATGCTGCTCTGTGAATTGCTATACAGACTTTTAATACTAACTAAAAAAAAACCATGCTGGTGTGGATCTGAATGCTCTTATGCACATGGCAGAGATCACCAGTCAGAGTATGAAATGAATTGTGAAAGGAACAAATAAAGGAGCTCTCTTTTCAGGAGTGGCCAATAAGTAGTTTCCAGATTTCCACTCCCAAGCACTTATGATAGTAACTTGTCTTTCTCATAATTATTCTTATACTTGAACTCCTCCAGAACACACACATCTGTGAAGTGATTCAGGAACCTCCAAAAGAGGAAAAGACAAAGTGCCTGCTCACCACAAACTCAAATGTCGTTCTTTCATTCCAAATATCCAAATCCTAAATGTCCAGCACCTTATAAGTGGGTTTTGTTTGGGTTTTTTCTGTCTTCAAATACCTAAGAAAGAAGACATAGATTTTTTTTTTTTTTTATTTTTGTTTTTTAATATAGCTCAGATCTCTTTTGCAAGAGAAATGTTGCTTAGCATGCATTTTACCCCATGGTGAATATAGCACCTAACTTTTAGTGAGAGGCAAACATTTCATCAGATTGATGTGCATAGATCACCATGAGTATGCTCATAGATTTTCTCAGATTTGTTCAGCCTGTGCCTAGAAAGGTCCGTATTGAAAATTTAACAATAATTTCTATTTTTGGCACTCAGACCTGAGATTGCTGTAACACAGACAATTCAGAAAGCAAACTCAGTACATAATGTACTGGGTCTGGCTGGGATGGGAGTTGACTTTCTCCACAGCAGTCTTGGTGTCAAGCTTTGCATTTGTGACCAGAACGACGTCGACAGCACATCCGTGTTTTGGCTATTGCTGGACAGTGCGGTTTCTCTTTCACGTTCTTCCATGCTGCGAGAAGCAGGGCAGGGGTGGGCAGGAAGCTGAGAGGTGTCACAGCTGGGACAGCCAACCCAAACTGGCCAGAGGGAAACCCCATAACACATGGCATCATGCTCAGCAATAGAAGCTGAAGGAAAGAAGAAAAAGGGGATGTTTGATGCTGTTTGTCTTCTCTAGTAACTGTTATCCATGCTGAAGCCCTTCTCTCCAGGAAGCAGCTAAACATCTGCCTGCCCACGGAAAGTGGTGAATTAATTCTTTTTGCTTTGCTTGCATGGGTAGCTTTTGCTGTCTCTATTAAACTGTCATAATCTTGATCCAAAAGTTTCCTTGCCTTTCCTTCTACTCTGTCCCATGCTGCAGGAGAGGGGAGTTGAGCAAGTGGCCATGTGGGCTCTTGGCTGTTAACCAAGGCTGTTCCACAGTAAATAAGTGGGATCCTTATTGAGGTGGAATTCAACACAGGAGCACAAACTAACTCGTTTTTCATGTGTTCTTGCTGTCAGCTAACTGAAGGTAAGAGTTGACGTTTTGTTGGCCCCCATACACAGGTACTCTGAGGCCTTGTTAAGTAGAAGCTCAAATGTGCTCCTGAGAAGCTGACGATAAAAAAAAGGTGTTCTGGGTGAAATGTCATTTTGTGGTAACATTTTTTCATTTTCAGGCTTCTTTCTCTCTCAGCCACTCCATGCCAGTTTTCCAAGATTTCTGAGGAAATTCATGAGCTGAAGTGTAATCCTGTCCAGTGTGATTAATATGTGATATGCGGAGCGTTGAGGGGATTTTCATTCACATGACAGGCTGTCAGAACACTGGGTGAGCACATTACCAGTGATTTCTGAAAACTCAGTATTTGCCTACTTGTGGCAGTGCAGGGCAGGTGTGGAGGCCAGGCTGGGAAGCACATCTGTTTAAGGCTTTCCCTAAAAGCAGACTCCAGATTAAAAGCAGAATTCTCAGCTCAGGTGTCTGCCCTCGGCCCAGCCTTCCTCTCCTGGGCAGCTTGTCAGAAGTGTAGGTCACTCTCCCTCTCTGCACAGGTCAGGGATTGTTGCATCCCTGAGAGACAAAAGCTGGCCAGCCAGCCCCGGGGTATGAAAGCAAAGCACCTTCGACATAGCCAGCCTGGAGATCTGAGAGCGCCGGTGGGTTTTAAAGCCGCTACCACCGCGCGCTGCGAAGCCAACTTCACAGCCAACTTTTTCTCTTTGTTACACTGACACCTGGTGTTGCAACGGAGCTTTTTCGAGAGAGAAACGTGAAGACGTCCGTAAAAGCAGCGTCAGAAACACTCCTACCTTTCGCTCCGCCATTCCCCATCTCACTGGCAAGAAAATGTACCGATTTTAAACACAAGGCTTTATATATATATATTTAGCACGGTTTTCTTTGTTCCACATTTATTAACTAAAAAAAAGTTAGGTTTTTTTTTGTCTTTTTTTTTGTTTTAAGATTCTCACTCTATACAAGGTCACACCCCTCATTTGTCTATTGTGGGTCAAAGTCACACGGTGGACAGCAAAATCAAATAGCTAAGGCACTGGAGAGTTACAGGTTCTGTTGCAAGTCTCCTGCTGATCTGGTAGCTCCTATGACCTCATGCATCTACCCTAACTGATTTATGCAGTATACTCTGGAACAGCAACTGCCACACAGATTTGGGGGCTTTGCCTACAATGGAGTAGCAAACCACTCATGTAAATAAAAGCACACACACACAAAACCCCCAATCCTCAGACAAATCAAGTGAATCATGAAGCCCAGTGGACTATCTTGATGTTAAATCAGTTAGGGAAGATGTATTTAGCCACCAACATAGTTTGTTCAGTAAATCAAGCTCCCTTGTAACACTACTTATCTTTAGGAAGGAGCACAGCATTCCTAGTTGCAGAACAACATGACTGAGTGGTCTTGTGGTTAAAGGTATAGCTTTGCGCAGAATAGAGCTATGCTCAATAGTGTAACTAATGGTAAACATAGCTTTAATACAAAGGGGAAAATAATTTTAAAACCCATTAAATTACAGAGGTAAAGTGATAAATCCATATTTTGTCACTCTGAAAGTCTAGCTTCAGTTTCAGGAACAGGATTCTTAATCTAAATTAGTCTTTTTTTTCAGTAATTTCCATTTAGGCCTCAGGAGAACACGTACGTTACAGAATAGTTACTGTTCATTACAAAGTTTTATTTAAGTTGCTTTCATTTTCACCTCAGATTTAGAGAACACAAACCGCAACAAGCTATTTCATTGTTTGCAGCCCACTTGCAAATCTCATTTAACATGCTAGGGGGCAATAAACACTAACTTCTTGTCAGGCTAATTATGGTGAAGTTGTAGGTTTATTATTTGGATAATTTCCATGCACACTGCAGTGACAGCTGTAGACTGCAAAGATGAAGAGAGGCAGTGGCAGACTGTGTGAACCTTTGTACTACCACACTCACAAGCTCAGGGCTGTGTTTATTTCAGTTAGAAGCTTTTTCTTCCCACCCATCTCCCCATTCATGGCATTTTGGATAGACCTGGCTTGGGCATCCTGCCTGACACCCTCAAATATTTGGCAGAGACCCTTCTCTCCATTTAAAGACTACAGACATATACATTACCCTTCCTGGTAAGCCACACACTGTGTTCTCATTAATGACAAACAAAATCTCTCTGCTCAGTGGGCATACAATGCACACTTTTACTTCTAGCCTCTATAGCGGAGAGGTCTGCACTGCTACATGCTAGGAATGGCAGGGACCCAGAATGCCCAATGGTGTGAATTTCTGCAGTGCACTGGATGAGCGCTCCTGTCTTTGTTTGCCACAGCCACTCAGCTGCTAATGTGACTTTTTGAAGTAACACAACCAGCCATCAACTTTGTTTGTACTCCAAAGACTTCGGAGAGAAGTTCAGTCATGAGGATGAGAAAGGAACTAGTTGAATGTGATGATCCAAGGCGTAATTCTTACTTGGTGCAGAGAAAGCACAATGTCAGTAATACCCAAATGCAACCCAGGTTAATACAAAAACTGGAAAGAGCTGGACAAGAAAGAACTTTCTGTAGAAAAGCAGTAAATACAATAGCTCTGAAGCTCCAGTCACTGCACAGCTTTCAGATGGTTTAATCTTTCGTGTAACACTTCAATAAAATAGACTTTTGCGTAACAGCATCAGGTTTCTAGACATTTATGCCAAATCCTTATGATCTTTGCAGAGCATAGGATTACAGTTTTACAACATAAAGACTGTATTACATCTTTTCCCCAATAATCAAGTACAGGTTGTTGCATTCTGAGAGATTCCATCACTAACATTACAAGAAAGATTGAACCACAACTGAATAAAGAGCTATTATCCTTTGAACATATTAGCCATTCCCAGAGACTTCTAAAATCTTTGTCACACAATAGTGAATCTGCTGTTGCCAAGATAATAGATATGGTCTGATTTTATGGGGTTTATTTTTCCTTGGAAATGGAAGGCTTGGGGTTATTCTGCATTTCTCCACTATACTAAAAAACCTAGTAGGGCCCTTTTATCCTTTTCCCCAAGACCTGTGGTTTCATTTCACTTCACATAATCTCACAAACATCACCACTTCAAAGTGTTTTATGGTTCTGGCGTCAACCCTGTTGCTGCTACTGGGAATAACCCAGACTAAACTATTGCTGCTGTCAGTCAGAGGCTCCATCAGGTCTCATTCAAGCTAGCAACTTCTACAGTGCAGAACCATGCTGTGGGACAAAGACAGAAAATAACCCTAAAAGGAACAAAACAGTCAGGAGACAGAGTGAGGTTTATGAGGGGAAAAAAGAAAAAAACAAACTGTTACACATGTAGCTTGCAATTACTGATACAAAAAAAAGCTACAAATTCCACTGCTGCTACACATACTAATATTTCATACTAATATGTTAACTATGGGTACCCTTTATAGACTTTTTACACATTATGTCACGCTTGCTCACATATGATTTAGGAAAGAGCGAGCCAAGTGCAAGGAGCATACCTGTGACAAACTGGAGACTCAGAAAGAAAAGCTGTCCTAAAGAGAGGTTTCAAGTGAGTGCTGCCATTCAGAAGCATGCATAATCCATATGATTTTTGCACAAAACCAGTCTTCCATGTTACAGTTTAAAGCAAAAAGCATTAAAATATTTGGTACTGCTTTCAAAGCACTTTTAGTTATCAGGCTACAACAGACCTTTTTAATTTGGGTTTCTAAAGCTGTATCAAAGGCAAATACATGTACAGATGCTATACATATCCAAAATTCAGGTCAAATCTTAATGCATTGGATGTGATCTTCAGCCCCTGTTTTTAGATACTCAAACTTCTTACTGATGACTGTATTAGGAGTCTATCCCTATTTCTAAAAATAGTTGTTTTCTTAGAAAAAAAGATAACTCCATCTGATTTAATCTTAACTATCTCAGAGGCTCCAACAGGAAAACCTGTTACCTGAAATATACCAAGTATTTAATTTCTAATCTCTTACTGGTAATTTGTCTGAGAACATGTTATCAATCCCTAGACAGACTTCACTTCACACACTAGTATTTTCAACTGTTTTGAGATTTATGAACCCTACTTCACACACTTACCGTACGTGACAAGAGCATGTATGCAGGGCACATACTTTCTTTTTCATATACAGTTTTGTCCTTTAATAGCTTTTAGATAAAAAGTAGGCAGAAGAATGAAGCAAAACAGATGCTGGCAGCATACATGACCAGCTTCCTAAACATCTGGTTATCAAGAATGTCCTTATGATACTTACAAACCTTTCTTCATTAAGACAGCAAGTCATCCTGATGGTTCCTGTAAGCAGAGGTAGTTCTGCATTTTCTACCAGCATCCATTTACTTGTGAGAACTCCTAAACAAAGAAAACACATGTAATTGCAGGGCCAGAGGTTTACAAGGTGGCTCATATTTGATTACCTGCTATGTTTTTCTCTATTTTCCTTGCTAATGCCATGATTTGCATTTCAGCATCCACATACATGCCCATTACAGGGAGAAAACAAGCCATCCTTTTCCTAATTAACCAGTAGCCCTATGAACCTTCAGAGGCTGGTATTATTTTAGTACTGTAGAGGCATACAGATTCATCAGTAGCCAAAACAAGAACAGCCCAGCCCATGCAAAACTGGAAGTAAATCATTAGGCAATGTTTTTTTTGTATCACCTGATACTTCAAAACATTTGATGATAGGATGTCTCAGAGAGGACTGTGAACTTTGACAGAGAAGACTGTTCAGGAATTATGCCAGGAGGCAGCACTGTGTCCCTACCCGACTCTCCTCATACTGCAATGAATCCAGATTGTCCTGAGAAATCCTTGTATGTGGCAATTTGGTTTTCCGGAAGCCTGTACAATCAACAATGCCAAGTTCTGACAGCTCGAGCCTATGATAAGCATTTCCCCTGTGAAGTAAGAATCATCTTGCATGTCTGCCTTACACATGCCGACAGTCCATTATCCAATTAATTATTGTCAGCATTGAGTCACACTAAATAAGAATTGGTAACACTCCTTAGGACAATCAGTTAACAGGAATTCAACTGTGTCAGCAGCATCACGTTTATTCTTCAGATGACTAATATTAACACCTATCATTCTCTTGTTCAGCATTGTATTCAGTAAGGATCCAAAGTCCAAGTTAGCAATCTTTCAAGCTGACTCACAACCACCATCATACATGGCGTCAGCTGCAGCAATCACTTCCAGCAGTGTATCTTCTAACCACAGTTACGGCTAAAGGCAGAACACTTGCCAGAATCAAAAGCTGCCTTCAGAGAGAAAGGTTGGACTACGCAGCCAGCCACCACTGCAGCTGTGCTCTCTCACAGCAAAGTTTCATCAGCTGTGGCACCAAATACCCACCTAAAGGCCAAATAGAGCTAACTAACTTCAGGGGACTTTCCCTAACGTCTGTGTTTCGCGGCTACTGGTTGCTCACCTGTGTGGTACTGCTCTTCCTCCGTACTGACAGGTTGTGTCACCACTTTGAGAAGAGCATCCTTCCCCTCATTTTGTCATCCTGCCAGTTCCATGACATGCTTTCTTATCTTTTCAGGATTTCCCCTCACCTTCGGTCAAAGGGTTAGGTCATTACCTAATTTTTCCAAATGGAAGAACATTTCCCGTACGTATGTCCCTTTCAAAAGCCTGTTCACTTTTGATGACACTCATGGTTTCCTCTTCAGAGAGACCCTTTCTGAAGTTAATTTCAGATCACTTATTAGCTCTCCCTCTCCCTCCCTGCCTGGTCATCTGTGTGGATATTCTGTTTACTCTGTCTTTATTCTTTGTTTACTCTGTCTTTATCAACGTCAACTGGTAGGACAACAGGCGATGTCACACTGACTCACACGTCACTGCTGTCCTGCTGGGAGGATTTATCTGTCAATGCAACATGACCTTCACACCAATTTCCAGTCACTTCTAAACATACCAACCTCCTTTTCTGCCACTAAGCACCTCCTGGTGGTTTGCTGCTTTACTGACTCTTCCTAGAGAAACCATTGCTCTTCTACAAATTTTAAACTTCCAACCTTCTTGGATTTTATTAGTAGCAGTTAAGTGAAAAAACTGGTATGTTTAATCACAAAACTAGTGGTTTAGCTTATAAACGCGTTTGTAGAATGGGCGGAAAAAGAAGATGGGTTGTTTGGGTCATTAGTCCCAGTTCTTCACGACTACAAACAACTATGTAATAAGCAACCCCAGACGGAAAAAGAACACTACCCAAACACTTAGTAAACTTTAGGCTGCCCCAGTGACAAGCCTCAGAAGTCTGGACACATCACTGGAACAGAGAAGACCAGTAGAATGTTTTTCAACAGTTCAAACACTTAGCAAAAATCTACCTATGCAAAAAATATAGATGGGACAGATCACATTCTTCAGCTGCAGAAGGGCAGCACAGAAAAGGAATGGGAAAAAGAAAACAAAAAAGAAGAAACCAAGCAGTCCTTAGAGATCATCAAAAAAACATACAAAAGCATGTTTCAGGTATTAAGATACAAACTTACAAATAGTTTAGAAAAGGTAAAACACTGTTTTAATGTATAATATTAAAGCAGAATACAAATCAAAATACATGTAGTAGAAGAAAAAGCTTACTCTTAAGGCCGTATGTGTAGTGACAAGCAGCTACACATTTAAGAAAAAATAGTAAAAGTTCATTGTTCCATGACTGATTACAAGAATTTTGCTGTTGTCTGTTATTGTCAATACTAAATAATAAAGTTGTCCTTTAAATAATATACTTTTAGGCTATTGACTGCTGAATGTCTTAGTAGTCTACAGCCTGGTAACCACATTTTCTTTTAAATTAAGGTCAACTATAGCACCACAGGGTAGCTATCTTTACCCAAAGGATAAAGTTTCAGTATTTTCCCCACTGTAGGTGGGGAGAATAATCCCAGAGCTGAAGTTCCTCACAATTCATTCGAAGAAGGTAGTTTGGTAATCAAATTTTTCCATGCCTGCTACACTACTGTACATCAGGCAGAACACCCAAGCAGATGTATACCTGCTACACAGTTAGTAAAAAGGGCATACTGTATTGTCACAGCTTAAACTATTTAATTACTAAAAAGTACTTCTTCAGTTTTATGTCTAGAAATAGAAGACAATAAAGAAGAAATCAAACTGTTCTGAATCCCATAAAAGATAGTTACTACAAATTCAGTTAAGTTCTTCCTAGAGCTTAACCTACATTGAAATAATCCCTAAAAAGAACTGAAAATCAGGAACTATATAAGCACCACTACACTATACAAGTGTTTTCATATCAGAGCAAACTATATTAGATCTGCAGACAAAGGAAATGAAAGTGTGGGATCTGTTATGAGCAATTCTAAAAAATCTTTTTTTTTTTCTTTTCAAAACATTAGTAGTAACAAGGTCACAAATTCATAGTGCATACTTATAGATGGTAAATAAGCATTAAGTGCTCATGAACTGTACTGGTGATGGCATTTACACCCTCTTTTTTGCATAGAAGAGAGACAACAAGCATAACGGTAATAGCCACCTGGTATTTTGACCCTATTTGGAAACTCATGGACAGAAGTTGCAAGATTTTCCTTCAGCAAAATACACTGGTTTAGCTCTTCCTTTTTCTGACAAGACTATGTATTTATTCTAGACTTTCATGTAGCTTTCCAAGTGGCAATACAAAGTAGCATAATACTGAATTCAGAACAATTACACAAAGGCTTAATTTAGAAAAACAGGAAGTTGTTACATATATGCATGAAATACTATGCTTAAAAATTCAATTTCTGAATCTTTTTCACAAGAAATTCTGCTCTTTATGCACAAAACCCCCAACATTAATACAAAATCTTCAACAAGCATCATAATACACAGTGCCAACATCTATATGCAAGGACCAAAGATACAAAATCAGATTTCAGTGCAGTTTAAGGCAAACATTGATTTAACACTTCTGACAGCATATAGTCTCCCATATAAACTCAGCCTTTTAGATCTCTGTCCTTTCAAAATTCATACTTTTAAATTGTTCTTCAAGCACATCAGTATCTTCATCACTGTCCTTACTACGTAAGTTTGCATCAAAATCCAGCTCATCCTCCAACTCCCTGCTCTCTTGGCCATTTTTAGCAGTCACAATCTCAGCTCTGTCTTGTCCTTTATCAATCCTGCAGAAAGAAAGAGGATGTTGTCACCACCCACTTCTGGAATTTATTTTTCTTTAACACAAGAATGAGATGGAGGGTAGAATATTCTACCAGTGATGGAAAGGGGCGGGAAGTGGAAAGGAGGAGAAGGATAGTAACCTAAAGTTACTTTCACGTTGAAAAGGAAAGACATAAAAGACAATAAAGGAAAAAGGGTCTGTGAAGCAACAAAAAATACATGTGAACAGTTTGACCAAATAAGCAACAGCTGTCCAGTTGTCACAAACTAGTAAATTAATATAGGATGCTCGAAAAAGAGATCAAAAAAGCCAAAAGCATGCTGAATATGTGAGGTAATTCTACTCAGTATTAGCCCTTGTTTAGTTTTTCTGTTCACTAGTAACTGAATCATCAAATGACAGACAAAATGCAAACAGTAAATTGGCTTATGCATATTTTATGGTGCTTTAGACCGAAATCCATTTAGAAGTGCTTTGTTCCTAAGGAAGATACTCAATTGGTATTAAAGTGCTTTAACCAAGAAAGACTTTGGGTTTGGTTTTGTTTTTTGTTTTTCCCAGCTCCACTAACATCAATAGGCATTGCACCCCCAGTTTCAGCAGAAGAAAGCGATGGTAATGACTCCTACTTATTCCTGTCAGGATTATTCAGAATACGGCATGAAGTACAACAGCTTCTTGGCAGTTTCCCAACAAGCTTTACTAAAAGGGGAAGAAGCAGTTCAGTACTGGAACTATGTAACCTATGGACTACTTACGGAATTATTATTTCTTCTTTTTTTCCACATTTAGCACAGATCTCTAGCTTACTAGCACATGGTCGACAAATACTATGGTATGGATCTTTTACAGTCTTCTGGAAGCACTTCACACTGTGTGTGAGAGAAAGAAAACATGATTAAAAAAATATTTGTAGACACTTGTTGAACATTATGTATTCAAAGACAATACAGGTATACTCTTCAAAAGAGTAACAACATTTTATAGGCCTGTTTCATATGAAACATTTGGTGTTTCAACAAACAGCACTATCAAAATAACTGCCTATCTTACCTCTTCTTTAACTTTTTCAGGAAGAATTATTAAAACAAGAAATGAAGTAGAATCATAAAATCACTAATTTTTCTATTTAAAGTAACAAAAGAAACCTTACAATTAATTTCAGTAGGCAGTTTTACTTTAAAAGCTACATAACTTTTTTTGGTTCAGTGACAGAATGAAACAAGAATATGGTATAAAAAGGTGCATGCATTTTTCAAGTACAAAGCTTTTGATTCAAACACCACAGTGTCATCGTTTACCTTATCTCAGAGTATTAAGAGAGCCACTGTTGGACTTTGTTTATGAATACAAATTCCTGCACAGAATTGTATCCTTCACAACATAATTATGTATTTTTGCTATTCTTTTTAAAGATCTGATAAAACTCTGTAGATTATGTCACTTTTAAAATGCTAGGCCTTAACATTCAGCTGATATTTAGAAAGCCTTGTATTTTTGGAGAACGTAACTATATATCCCATGTAATGCAGCTGCCTTGAAGTCACTCTTTTTTGGTTCCTCAGGCACTCAAAAGGCTGTCAGGAAAGTTTTAGGATACAGTTCTGAACAGTGGATTTGCAGACTTGGCTAAAACAGACTGAAGAAAAAAATCAAGTGTTTTTGCATGCCTTATAAGGACAGATGCCCTAACTAGCACGTAGTTAAACAGAAATTTTTACTTTCTTTCTCAAATCCCCATCTTATGTACTATCACTTTCCCTCTACACTGTCTTCATCTAGATTCTGATGGTATTTCATTACTAAGATGTACGTATCCAACTCCTTGAGAAGCTGTAAAATCACAAGAATTGCTGTAGACACATTTAACAAAAACAATGTCTGAACTGCCTAGCGTTTCTGGTCTTCCCTTTCCCCCACAGAAAACCTACAGTTAGATGTCACTGGAAATAGCAACGTAGTTTGATTTAGTTTCAGGGTTTTTTTTGTCTTTCTTCTATGATCAGTTGCATTAGTATTAAAAATAATGTCTATGGCTATGTCACACCAAACACCACACCAGTGGCACTATCAATGCAAGGTGGGCAGACTTTTTTCTAAAAGAGTTTAAGTGTAATAATTAAACACTTGAAATACAAGTAAACTAGGGATAACTTGTGGAAAGATACAGAAAAGTCCTCCATTACCATTGTCTGTGATGAGAAAAATTAATTTTTCTTGATAATAATCATGTTTTTAATGTCCACAATGTGTTTACTTCCCCTAGAAGCTTCACACATTGAAAATCTTCATAGTTTTGTCCTTTCAGAACAGTGGCCCATTGTACTGCTGTAGGCTGGGCTAGAAACCATCACCTGTAGAGCTAAAATCGTTTGCAGCCCAATTTACTTGTTCAAAAACATGTTGGAAAACATCACATATTCTGCCATAAGCAGCTGTCCCACAATGTCACTTCTTCTATTTCCAATGCTGATTTACATACTTTTTTGCCTCTTTTTCCTTCAACAGTAGGCAAAGAAGAAGCAAAAGAACCAGATCCACCACCACAGGATTTGCTACAGCTCATTACTTTTAAATGGGACACACACAGCCATTCAAGAAAGAGTTAAAGAAGAGAAATACCAACTTCATCCATGGTGAACAGAACCCAGAATGTTTACTTTCAGAACCAGTGAGACTTCTCCCTAATCTATTTGTTTTACATGAAAGCATGAAATCGCTTACTAAAACCAAAATACTTGCTCCATGTGGTTTCATATTAAAAAGCTTCTCACAAGTGGGGGATATAGTATGAACAAACATTCCTTCCCATTTAACCTACTGAAAATCAAAATAAAATACACTATCATTCATGGAACTTCACGCATACATCTACAGAACCCCTTCAAGCAGTCATAAGTATTTTAGAAGTACATAATTCAAGACCCACAAACACAAACTACTGTGACAAAACTGTCATACACAACAGCCCAGCTGCATCTCCTTTAAGTGTTTCATTGTTGAAACACTGGCTGTGCCTGCTGCCACAGAGGTAAGAACCTCTGCAACTGAGCAAGAAGAAAGCAGAGAGTATCAACTTCAGAAAATTAATTTATCATAAACCTAGACATTATTTTAAGATACTTGGGCTTGTATTTTAAGAGAGTTGGGCTTGTTCAGCCTGGAGAAGAGAAGACTCTGGGGAGACCTTAGAGCAACCTTCCAGTACCTGAAGGGGGCCTAAAAGAAATCTGGAGAGGGACTTTTTACAAGGGCATGGAGTGACAGGACAAGGGGGAATGGCTTTAACCTGCCAGAGGGGAGGTTTACATTAGATATGAGGAAGAAGCTTTTCACTGTGAGGATGGTGAGACACTGGCACAGGTTGCCCAGGGGAGCTGTGGCTGTCCCATCCCCGGCAGTGCTCAAGGCCAGGTTGGATGGGGCTTTGAGCAACCTGGTCTAGTGGAAAGTGTCCCTGCCTATGGCAGGGAGGTTGGAACTAGATAGTCTTTAAGATCCCTTCCAACTGTTATGTACTTATCCAAAACCACGTAATACAGAACTTTATGCAAATAATGCTAAATGTTTAATATTTAGGATTATAGTTTCATGTACAAAAAGAAAGAACATAGCAGGAGGTAATGAAATGCATGCATTGCAAAAATTTTGTAGGACTTGAGGCCTCTAATGCTGAGAACAATGTTGCTGATGAGTTTCGATATGACACAGAACTAAAGCCTTCCTCTCCTCACTTCTACAGAGTCTTTGTGAACTACAAAAGTTAAGAGATGTTCAGATACCTCTAGTACTGACTTGCAAGGAGGCCTTAGAATATTGCGTTACAACTGGTTTGAATTTGACTTTTATTCAAGAGGACACACTGACTGTTTTGGAAACATAAACAGGTTCACAGTTCAAGCATTTTAACAGCAAAGAGGGAAGCAGTTGCTTCTCCATATTTTCTTTTCAAATGTTTAAGATAAAAGACTAGCAAATTAGAAAATTATATATTAGAAAATACATACTGTCATTGCAGACTCCAAATTTGAAGAATGTCATGCAGTAGCAGCTACTACTTGTGAGTTTCCAAAACTAGAATATTTTTCCAAAAAAGTCCACCAACAACAATATCAGTGATTAACACAAAGTATCTTAACTTACCATTTTTTAGGCTTTGTTAGCGGTTTGTACTTGTTGAATTTTACCCGCCACTCCAAGATACCTTTGCAATGCTGACACACTCCGTCATGAAGCTTAGCATTTATTTTCTGAATAAATAAAAAGATATAAAAATGAGAATTATTTTAAAAATTCCTACTTTCATGAATATAATCTTCCTTAGAAAGCATTTCCACCCATCATGCGATTAAAATGGCATTTAGAAAGACACTTGTTTCATATTAACATAAGCATTTCATATTCTGTTACTGTTAGTAATTTTCTTCAGTGGAAAGAGTACTGAGATAACCTTTTACCTTAAAGTAGCCTTCATTATTTTTATCATAATTTTAGTACCTATTTATGTAATTATATTGTTGGTAATAGATAATTATAGAGATTTTATTATTATTTTTTCAGTTCTAGAGATTTTATAGAAATGAGCCCTGAAATACACAGGTTACACCCGAAGAAATAAACTTGCAAAACTTAACATTTAATTTATATTGCTCAAGCTACTATTATGCTACCTACTTTAAGTAAAAAGTGTCAGGATTTTTTTCTCAGAACACAATGGAGTAAAATACACATTATTTGCAGTCAAATCATTTAATGTCTCTCTCATCATAAACTTCATTTATGAAAAAGCAACCCATTTTTGCACTCAAGTATCTAAGATAAAATCCGCAAAATGGTCATTTAAACTATGATATATTTGCAAGACAATGTGAACAACATTTTCTTGAACATTTTGTATTAAGTTTTCTCAGGTATACAAAATGTCAACTGGCCAGTATATTTGCACAAGAAAGGTTATTCTGAGATGGGAAGCAGTACCAAACCACACTGTTATTATAAATAACAAGCAACACATACTTACACGTTCAACCTACTTTTACTTCTTCTCCACCTAAAAATGCCAGCAGTAACTATCTATCATATGGGTGTGTGTGTCCATTCAGACCTCTAAAAATAGAAATTTTGCCACTATACAGTACATATATATTAAAAAAATAATCTATTGTGCCTTTCTTGAAACAGCTTTAAAATGGCTACTGCACCAAAGTTAGATTGTTGACGTTAGATTGTTGACATTAGATTATTAACACTAAAACACATCTATTTCTTAGAATACCTAAAAGTTTGCTGGAACAGATACTGCATTAATTGGCATTAGAGTTCATGTCATTCTGAAGTAATTTTTTGGGTTTATGACACATAAGAACTTCTTACTACCCCACAAAGTTCTACTTTAACATACCAGACAAAGGAACAAGCATAGCTTTAAAAATAGAGTATCTTACTCTGTTTCAAAAAATATATGTATGCTGTTTATAAGTGGGACTATACTATGGAGCTTGTTTTCTACTGTTTTCATTTGCAATAAACTTCAACCATTTGGTAAGAGTTTTCCCACAGTGTGGTTAACTGAAGTTGTGGCACTTTTTGGCTGGTTCAGTTAAAAGACAGTAAACTTCTTTTCAAATTATCAAATACTTGGCATGTTAAGAAAGAAAGTAACACAAGGTTTTGAAGAATGTTTGAATATCGAATACCGAAAGCTGTGGTTCTGATGTCAGTCATGCATTATGAATTAAATTTTTATGTGTATTCGGTCTGGCTGAGACGGAGTTTCCCCAGAGCAGTCCTCATAGGGCTGTGCTGTGTATTAGCAGCTAGGAAGATGTTGATAACACATCAGTGTTTTGGCTACTGCTGAGCAGTGTTCACACAGCATCAAGGCCGTCTCTCCAACATTTGCCCTCACCAGCAGGCTGGGGTGGGCAAGATCTGGGATAGGACACAGCCAAGACAGCTGACCCAAACTGACCAGAGGGATATTCCATATCATATTATATCTGCCCAGCAATAAAATCTAAGACTTAGGAGGAGGGGGATGACAGTCATTACTTTTACATTTGCCTTCCAGAGCAAACACTACATCTCTGTGTTGTGGCTGGACATCACCTGTTACTGAAATAGGACCTGAGGTGGCCAGTCCCTGGGTGACATAGTGTGTGGAAAGATTTGGGCAGGTTCCTAGGGTGTTTATCAACTCCCATAACCTGGGACTTCACACCTGATCAGGCAAGCAACCCTGGGAAACTGACGCACCACCTGATAGGAGGGTGCCTTGCCTACCCCAGTGAAAACCAGCAGCTTCTAGCATTGTACTGGGGCCTGGCCTGTGCCCGTTTGGTACTCTCAGAGAAAGTTCACAGAATCATAGAGTCATAAAATCAACTAGGTTGGAAAAGACCTTTAAGATTATCCAGTCCAACCTGTATCACAGGACTGCCAAATCCACCACTAAACCATGTACCTAAGGGCCTCATCATCTATAAATTTTTTGAACACTTCCAGGGAATGTCATTCCACAACTATTCCAATGCCTGACCACCATTTCAGTGAAGAAATTGTTGCTAATATCCAATCTTAACCTCCCCTGGTGCAGCTTGTCCTATCACTTGTTCCTTGGGAAAAGAGTAACAAGTTACTCTCAAATTGCATTTGAAGACATCACGGTTGAGATAGGGACCCAAACAACTATAGTATCTGCCCCAGTAGTGAAAAAGAAACAGTGGGTAACAACAATGGGCCCATATCACCAATTAGTAAGGGAGGAGAAGAAGAAAGTCAGTCCTTTGACAAAGAAATTGCAGGAAGGAGTGGGAAAATTTAGACAGGAAGTGGACATACCTAGTCCCTGACCTCATCAGAACTTCAAGACACACAGATAGCTTACAGTCACCAGCCAGGTGAGCAGATTGCTGCCTGGCTGCTCTGATGCTGGGGTAATGGGGGTGACAGTCAACAACTGGAAGGTAAGGAAGTCCAACAACTGGGATACCATAATAGAAACCAGGGAATTTAAAGAGGAATTGGAAAAGAGGCAGCAATTTGTTGTCTTTGGAGACAGCTCCTCTCAAGTATGAGGTAAATATACCCATTCAAGGAAGCTCTTGTGAAGTCCTCAGGAAAACAGACTACTGCAAACGATGACAGCGAGTAACAGAGAGAACTAGCGGTGCTAGAACTCATCTACAGTGATTTAGAGGATGATGATGACTCCAAAGATCCCAAGGACGTCATGTGCACTTGGGCCATGTGGAAGAAGGTGATTCAAAGTGCTCAAGCATCACACTTTAACAGCTTGGCAGCAAATTACTGCTCAGATATGGATACACCAACTGTGGAAAGCCTCTTTTTTGCTCAAAAACTTGCAAGAAAACTTCTGTACCTCCTCAACCCCATGGGCTAGTACCTTGGCTATTAGGGGCATCCCAAGAAATCAGTCATCTCCTGCACTGGTCAGAGGGAAAGTAAGCCCCAGGAGCATGCCATGTGGTGCACTCTGGTTCTCAGGTTCTTCTTGTAAGGCCGGAGGGACGACATGAGGAAGTGGGACGGTGCACTCACCTTTAAGCTGGAAGCCCATGTACATGAATTGAAAGGGAAGACTGCTGTCAAGAAGGGGTCACCCAAGAAGGCTGTCAGCATAGCTGCTGTAGAGACACAAGAAGGCAATCAGCGGTCTCCCAGATATAGAACTGAAATCACCTCCCTTGATCCTGGTAAGGGGTACTTCTGGTCTAACATTGCAAGGGTCAAACAGTGAACACTCTGATGAGGAACAAGAATATTGTTCCTTGCCGAGGAAGAGGAAAGGGATGACCATGTATACTGGACTGTATAGATTTGATGGCCTGGCATATCAGACCCACAGAAGTAGAAGGTTCTAGTAGACACTGGAGCACAGCGTACACTGGTGCCCTCAAGGTATAGGGGCACACAAGCCACCTAGATCTCTGCAGTGACATTGGAGTGCTGAGAATTGTCTGTATCAGAAGCTGAGGTGAGCTTAACAGGGGACAAGTGGAATCACCTAAGGAACACGCACAAGTCCATGGGACCTGATAAGATTCATCCATGGGTCCTGAGGGAACTGGTGGAAGAATTTGATAAGCCATTGTCCATCATATTTGAAAAATCACAGCAGTCAGGCAAAATTCACAACACTGGAAAAAGGGAAATAAACGGCCCATTTTTAAAAAGGGGGAAATGGAAAACCTGGGAAACTGCAGACCAGTCAGTCTCACCTCTATGCCTGGCAGAACCATGGAGAAGATTCTCCCAGAAACCATGCTAAGGCATATGAAAAATAACAAGGTGGCTGGTGACAGCCAACATTGCTTCACTAAGAGGAAATCCTGCCTGGCCAATTTGGTGGCCTTCTTTGATAGGGCTACAGAACTGACTGACAGGGGTAGAGCAGTTGATGTCATCTACCTGGACTTGTGCAAAGTGTTTGACACTGTCATCCTTGTCTCTATACTGGAGAGAGATAAATTTGATGGATGGACCACCCAATGGATAAAGAACTGGCTGGCTGGCTGCATGCAGAATTGCAGCCAACAACTCAATGTCCAAGTGGAGACCGGTAACAAGTAGTGTCCCTCAGGGTCAGCGCTGGGACTGATCTTGTTTAACACCTTTGTCAGCAACATGGACAGTGGGATTGAGTGTGCCCTCAGCAAGTTTGAGGATGACACCAAGCTGTGTGGTTCGGTTGATACGCTGGAGGGAAGGAATGCCATCCAGAGGGACCTTGACATGCTTGTGAGGTGGGCTCATGCCAACCTTATGAAGTTTAACCATGCCAAGTGCAAGATCCTACACCTGGTCTGGGGCAATCCCAGGCACAGCTACAGGTTGGGCAGAGAAGAGATTCAGAGCAGGACCTGGAAGTGTTGGTCGATGAAAAACTGAACACGAGCCAGCTTCAGTGTGCGCTCGCAGCCCAGAAAGCCAACCGTATCCTGGGCTGCATCAAAAGGAGTGTGACCAGCAGGTCAAAGGAGGTGATCCTGCCCCTCTACTCTGCTCTCGTGAGACCTCACTTGGAGTACTGTGTGCAGTTCTAGTGTCCTCAACATAAGAAGGGCATGGAACTGTTGGATGAAATCCAGAGGAGAGCCACAAGGATGATAAGGGGGCTGGAGCACCTCCTGTATGAAGACAGGCTGAGAAAGCTGGGGCTGTTCAGCCTGGAGAAGAGAAGGTTGCATTGAGACCTCATAGCAGCCTTCCAGTAACTGAAGGGGACCTACAAGGATGCTGAAGAGAGACTCTTCATCAGGGATTGTAGTGATAGGACAAGGGGTAATGGCTTTAAACTTAGAGATCTAGGTTGGCTATAAGGAAGAAATTCTTTACTGTGAGAGGCACTGGAACAAGCTGCCCAAGGAAGTGGTGAACGCTCCATCCCCAGCAGTGTTCAAGGACAGAGCCTTAAGCAACCGGTTGCTCAAGGTGAGGTGTCCCTGCCCATGGCAGGGGGGTTGGAACTAGATGATCTGAAGGTCCTTTCCAACCCTATGATTCTAAGTGTCAAAAGCACTCCACCGTGACTAGCCTAGTGGTCTCTTGCATCATTGGCATGAAATACCTCAGGAGAAAGTACTTCATGTACCCAAAGGGGAACTGGTGGGCTTTTGGTGTAGCCACTGTGAACACACAGATCAAACAGCTATCTACCCTGTTCAGCTTCTTGGAAGGTCCTTTGCTGTGGAACTGCTCTCAGTTGAAGAACAGCAGGTGCCAACTGCTACCAGGACAAGCAGCAGTGGCATATATTCCACAAACTGAGACTCCCTGGCTCCTATCCATGAGCTGATTCATCAGCTGGAGAGCCAAGGAGTCATAAGCAAGACTCGCTCACCTTTGAATAGTTTCATATGGCCAATGCAAAAGTCTGATGAAGGGCGGAGGTTAACAGTAGATTGCTGTGGCCTGAAAGAAGTGATGCAGTGAGTACTGCTGTTGATGTTGTCAACAAGATAGCAATTATGTCTCCACCAGCTAACAAGAAGGAAACACCAGTTTTCCTTGCAGGGAACCCCTTTGTGGGGTTCTAGAGAAAGCATATTTCATGTTACAGTCAGCTTGTGAGCCCTCTTAAGTAACCCAAAAGAAGAACTGTTTTGAATGGGGCTTTGAGCAACAACAGGACTTTGAGCATATCAAACAGGAAACAGCTTGTGTGGTAGCTCTTGGGCCTGGCTGAACATGCAAAATATACTCTACACTGCAGCTGGCGAACACAGTCTCACCTGGAGCCCGTGGCAGAAAACATCAGGAGAAAACAGATTGACCACTAGGTTTTTGGAGCCCTGGGTGAGGATCAGAAGCCCACTACACCCCAACTGAAAAAAAGATACTAGCAGCATAAGAGGGGGTTCACGCTGCTTCAGAGGTTGTTGGTACAGGAGCTTATCTCCTCTCAGCACTTCAACTGCCTGTGCTATATTGGATGTTCAAAAGAAACATCCCCTCACACAACCAGGACTACACAGAGTAAGCAGGTAGCGTCAATCACACAATAAGCTCAACTGCCCAGGAATCCTGGAAGATATCATGGACTGTCCACAAGGCAGAGGTTTTGGAACACTGCCTGTGGAGGTGGCTCATACCCAAGAGGCACCACCATATAATGAGTTAGCTGAAGATGAAAGGTGTTAGGCTTTGTTTACTGATGGATCCTGGCAGCTAATGAGGAAACTTTATGAGAGAATAAAATCATTGCAAATTCCCAGCAGATATCTGTTAAGGGCTGGCAATTCAAACTGCTGTCAAAACTGACTGTGTTCATTCTTTCAAAATTCTTGCAATTTGAAGATAAGCCTTCTTTTCAGCACAAAGTAAGGCTCCAAGTAATGTAGCCTGAATAAGCTTCTAATAACCTGCAAATTAGCCTGAACTTCCCAGTTCTTTCACACTCCTGATTTGCATTAATTAGTAATGCATGAGGGGAGAAAGACACAAACACTGTAATTTTTATTTCCAGGTGTTCTTTATCATGATCAACTATTTTTAGTATAGCTAAGGTAGAACCCAATAAAGATTGCAATAGTTTAAGTTGAAGACAGCTTGTTGCTCTTCCAGAGGGAGTTAGCTTCCTTGCTGAAAACCACCTTGCTTCCCATAATACATCCTGACACCACAACTGTTGAATGGAAGCCCTGTTACTAAGTGATGCAGGGATAGGCTCAGCAATGCGTAACACACTTGGAATGCAAGAGACCATGCTTAGGACTGCATGTGGTATAAACAGTGCAAAACAACATACTACGAACTACTTTCACCTCTCATCTAAAGTTTGTCATATAGGCTGCCTATTACAAATTCTGCTAAATATTTGCTATGGAACAAGCAAATATGCATAGTTATTATTAATGGAGCTTTATAAAGCTCTTCCCCCTTCCAATATGCGTATCATCTGCCTCCAGAATACACAACAACCATATGGCGGTGAATTTGTTTTTAATTTTTGTTTTTTTAGCAGACAAACTAGAATGCAGGCCATCCCAAATTCCAAAGATGCCTTTTAATTTTACTCATTCTGTAGATCTTTGCATGAAAACACTACCTCATAGTAGTAGTAGACCTAGAGACTAGTCATGCAGCATATAAAGACTATATTATTGGGACCTCTTCACCCTTGTTCCAACAACAAATCCCTACAACTCATCTGATGATTAGTTCTACCTCTATATTAACACATTGCTTCACAACTGAAAAAGGTCTTCAGAAGACAATACAAGAAGCTCTAAAGTAAAGTAAAATAAAGTTAATGTATTGAACGGCACAGCAATAATCACATTATCCATAGTCAATGAATCTCTGAGATTGTCTGTCTATTTAGATTCCTTCTACACAGTCACATTTGAACTGCTCTGTTTTATTGATACAATCAGCAACACTTCAAATATCCAGTGCAAAGATTAAGAACATTGATGAAAATGCTGCCTAGGAGTCCTTTTGACAGCAAATTAGATTTTTAATTAGACTGTAGATATGAAGATCACATTTAAGATCCTGATCCACGAATAAAGATGACTGGACTTTTCAACCTAGTCACCTGTAAGACTACAAATCTTACACAGCAGCTCAAAAAAATCACATGGTATATCTGCTCAGAAAGCAACAACTGGAAGATAGACAACTTTTAAGTTCTAATTTCCTCCTTCTAAGAGGTATATACAGCACAACCTCTTCCTCCCCTTCAGCAATTTCCTGCATTTTTTACTCAATGTTGTCACTTCAAGTACGGGGAGATGTAGTTAATCACTGGCTCAGTACATCTGAATAGGAGAGAGACTATGACTCTACAATCCTTCTACCAGCCCGATGATTTAGAAAGTCAATAAAGAATGATGGATTTATGTCAAGCAAGCAAGCTTACAGAGTTTAACTTTGGCTTGTGCTTGCCCTCTAATTTTATTCTGGTCAGAAAAAAAATCCCTGATGTTTAAATGATACTATTACTAAAACAAGTTGATAGTTTACTGTTATTTTCTATACTAAATGCAACACTTCATTTGGTTTAAAAAAAAAAAAAAGTAGAGTATCACTTTAAAAAGCTATGCCTACTTGAAGAAGTGAAGAAAGATATCCCGAATTAAAGATCTGGATAAACTATTTTTTCATGTTTTTGAAATCATCAAAGAACATGCGAGAGTAAATTACTCTAACAAACTGGAAGAGAAACTTTCCTGGTATTTCAGCTCTCAGAAAGAATAGGAAAGTTATTTGTTAAATCAAAGAAATCCCTTTGCTGATTACTTTTCCTATTAAAACTTATTTTTCAATATATGTTTTGTACATTGTTTAAACTTTCATATATTCATATTTTCTTCCTTTTGCCCATTTAATAGCTTGCTTTCTTTACAAAAATCCCAACAACTCACACAAAGGCCTCAACAAAGCTTAGGAACTTCATTATTCCTTTCTAAATTTTCTAGCTAGCTTTTACACAGGTTGTTAGCTCTCATACACAAAGAGGTGGTACTGCTTACGGTCTGAAATGGACTTCTTGATGTGAGAACTACTCTGACAGTTCAGATTCTGTTTCTGTCACAGCAGACTATTTATTTACTTTTTTCTTTTGTTGTTTTTTTTTTTTTTTTTTTTTTAATGCTCATTTCCCTGTTTTAGTCAATAGGTCTTCCCTCCTTTTGATTTTTTTTGGTTGGTTAGTTGGGAGGTTTTTTGCTATACTTCCCTCCAAGGACAAGTGCAACTCATCCAGTGCTTACAGTATGTCTATATATTCTCTGAATAAATTATAGTTCTGCAATACAGACATGATAAACAGTCTTGAAGCATACAGTCATTAAATATTCCATGTGTATATTATATACACACTGTCAGGAACAAAACAGACAAACACTAACAAAACAGCAACCTCTGTATGCTCACGTAACCCAATATTAAATCATGTAACAACCCGCCAAAAGCAGTTCAGAATGCATTAAACACATGCACCTACGCCTACTAACTTGATACACAAAATAATCCCTAGCTTAAGCTAGCATTAAAGCATTCACAAGCAAGATGTAATGATGGGGTTTCAAAAAAGCCTCACTGTCTGTTTGGAAGTTTCTAATTATGTGAGAACCTATGGGTATTTTGAGTTAGTCTACTGAAAGCAGACTCCTACTACTGTGAACACACCAGTGTTCTACTCTTCTGTAAAGGAATGCAATGTCAATGCCATTCATTAACTTCCTTGTCAAAAGCACAGGTGATAAAAAGCACAGGTGATACTGCTTCAATCAAAAAGGCTTAATAACTACACTTCTCAAAAACAAAATTCCACAGGATCTCCTGTGAATGACTACATAGCAGAGTAGATCAGCAGAGACTAACAAGCGTGAAACAATGATACAAGACATCAGATCTTCAGGGTTCTACTACACATTTCACAAGTAAGTTATCCAAAGAGCTTCACTTACTTACATATTGTATCAGTATTACTTTAAATTCCATTTTCTACACAGGTATTTTTTAATCTTTTTTTCTTAAGAGAAGGACATCTAACATTTTAATCAAAGACCTAAGTCTTCTTTGTATCAGTAATGGTTATGTACAGTTAGCTAGCATTTAAGGTCCTTTTGTGCTTTACTGCTATGGACTTTAAAACACATGAAATAAAAAGCTTTCTCTAAGCCCAATTCCAAATGGCCATCTTGGAGATCAAGATGTTTGGCTTTTTTTCAGATCTGTGCCCATGATTCTGAAAACATGCATGCAACTAGCAAGAGAATATACACACTTGAAGAACCGACAGCCAACTCCCATCCTCTTCCCCACAAAGAACTCAACACATGCATGGTCTCACCCTCACCATGAGTTAGGTTAGAGTTCAGAATAGATCACAGAATCCTAGAACAGTCTGGGTTGGAAGAGACCTTAAAGATCATCCGGTTCCAACCCCCTGCCACAGGCAGGGACACCTTCTACTAAACCACCTTGCTCAAAGCCCCGTCCAATCCGGCCTTGAACACTTCCAGTGATGGGGCAGACAGCTTCTCTGGGCAAACTCTTCTGATGTCTCACCATGCTCACAGTAAAAAGCTTGTTCCTTGTGTCTAATCTAAATCTCCCCTCTTTCGTCTTAAAGCCATTCCCCCTTGTCCTCCACTAGTTGGTAAAAAGTCCCTCCTCAGCTTTCTCACAGGTCCCCCTTTAGGTACTAGGAGGCTGCTTTAAGATCCCCCTGGACTGTTCAACTCAGGTTGAACAAGGCCAACTCTCTCTGCCCATCTTCATTAGGGAGATGCTCCAGCCCTCTGACCATCTTCATGGCCCTTTTCTGGGCTCAATCCAAGAGGTCCATGTTGGGGGCCCCAGATGTTATGCTTGCTCCTCTTCTCCATACATGAAAGGCTATAACCCAGGCCTGAATGTAATTCTAAATCCATAATAATGGGTGGCTAGAAAGCAGACTTTAGCCTACCAAGCTACGCTATGTCGCATCAGGAACAGGAAGTAACCAAACTCCGATACCGTTAATCTGATAATTCCAGCTGGCTACTGCTTGTGCTGGGTTTGCATGACAAGGTTTTGGTAGCAGAAGGGATACAGTGCATGGCCTCTGTGAGAAGCTACCAGAAGTTTCCACCATGTCCAAAAAGAGCCATTGCCAGCCAGCTCCAAGACAAACCCGCTGCTGGCCAAGGCCAAACCCATAGTGATGGTGTTTGTGCCCCTGGGATAACACACTTAAGAAGGAGAAAAAGTTACTGCACAGGAGAAAATTCAGCCAAAGGAGTGAGAATATGACAGAATCAGCTCTGCAGGCACCAACATGAATGCAGAAGGAGGGGAGGAGGTGCTCCAGGCACTGGAGTGGAGATTCCCCTGCAGCCCACAATGAAGCCCCTGGTGAGGCAGGCTGTCCTCCTGCAGCCCATGGAGGTCCATGGTGGAGTAGATTCCACCTGCAGCCCATGGAGAAGCCCATGCTGGAGCAGGGAAAGCTTGTACTGGAGCAGGCTCCTGCAGGACCTGTGACCCCATGGAGAGAGGAGTCCACACTGCAGCAGTTTGTGAAGAACTGCAGCCCATGAGAAGGATTCACGTTGGAGAGTTAATGGAAGACTGTCTTCCATGGGAGGACCCCCATGCTGCAGCAGAGGGAAAGTGTGAGGAGTCCTCCCATGAGGATGAAGGAGTGGCAGAGACAGCATGTGATGAACTGACTGCAACCCCCATTCCCCTGTCCTTCTGTGCTGTTGGTGGGGAGGAGGTAGAAAATTCAGAAGTAAAGTTAAGCCCAAGAAGAAAGGAGTGGTCGGAGAGAAGGTGTTTTTAAAATCTGGTTTTATTTCTCATTAACCTACTCTGATTTGACTGGTAATAAACTTATTTAAACCACGACACCAAGTTAAGTCTGTTTTGCCTGTGACGGTTATTGGTGAATAACTGTCTTTATCTCGATCCACAAGGCTTTTGTTATATTTTGTCTCCCCTGTCCAGTTAGGGAGTGGGAGTGATAGAGCAGCTTTTGTAGGCATCTGGCAACCAGCAAAGGTCAACCCACCACACTGGTTTATCTATAGCTCCTCTCTGAGCTTCAACTTACTATGACTGAGCATTTAAGATCTGAGTCCCTGCGCAACCTGGTCTAGAGGAAGGTGTCCCTGCCAATGGAGGGGCTTTGGAACTAGATGATCTTTAAGATCCCTTCCAACCCAAACCATTATATGATTCTGTAATTCTGTAATCTATATTCACTTGTTCTGTTCCTAGTGCCATCTTGCAGTCTTGACCAACAAAACAAATTATCCATACAGCCAGCTGAACAAGTAGCTGACATAAACACTATGATAAAGCTAAGGTTCAGAGTTAATAACCTCTGAAATTTAGGGAAATGTGGATTATCATCTGGGGCGTACTTAATGAGAGGAAAGAAATGGAGAAACAGATCAGTCATTTGGGTGTAAATATGAATCACTTTGTGGTTTACCATCTGATTACAATAGAGTTCTAAATGTTCTCATTGAATGCTATTTGCTTTCATCTCTAGAACTTCTCCAGCTTCCATGCTGACTTATGTAATATACTTTACATAAAATGTATATTCATAAAATATACTGTATATTCCTCAGCTGAGTACCACAAACAGCTCTCCTGGAATATACTATGTAAACCAAACACTCATAAACAAATTCCAAGATTCAGTAACTAACAACACAATGTGTCAGGGTTTACCCTGTCCTGGCTTTTTCCTTCTTCAGCTCCTCCTAAATGGAGGCTCTCCCAGCACTGTTGTAGCCAGTTGTCCAAAACAAGTAGAGAGGCAGTGTACTTTGTTGCAAGAGCGTTTCACCTCAACTAGCCTATCCTAGAGTAATGCTGTAGTAAAGACTGATCATTAGAGGAAAGACAGATGGAACTTTCATCACATTTTGCAAGCAATCAAATATATAGTCTTTAAGATTAGAAAATGGATGCCAAGTTCAGTGTCAGACTCAAAACTCTTCAAAAAGAAAAACCCTGGAAGAACTGGATAACAACTGCCAGTAGACCACTACATCCATTTCCTCTGCAGATACTGCTTCTCTGAGAGAAGCAGCAATAACACTGCAAACAACAACTGAACTCCACCTGCAGTGCAACCTGAAGCTACTGTAGTCAATATTCAACATTGCTAGTGCAGTGCACAAATGCAGCAGGATAAAATTTTTGAACTATAAAGCATTCTGCAGCCTTTCAAGGTAGTATTACATAGGACAGTGTAGAACAGTAGTCAAAGATAAGCCAAATCCCTAAAATTAAAAAAGAAAAAAAGTTTAGCCGTGATTTACAGGAGACCGACCTTCTTTCAGCAGCTCAGCAGCTCTGAGTGTTCTGACCTACTGAGCTAGTGAAGAGGGGAAAGAAAGAATGACACATTACCACTCCCTGTGATCAAACTGCTACTATTACATCCTTTCCCTCATCACACCTTGAACTGGTGCATCTGATCATTCCGGGGTAGACAAGGCAGCGATGCAAAACTGTGATAATTCAGCATAGTCTGTAACTAAACTATGACATTAATCACCTAATCTTTGTTAGCCTAACTAAATTTCTCAAATAGCAGAATCAGGTCTAGTCATCAATATAAAGACTCCTCTGTTCCCCTTAACACTAGAATCTGTACATGACAATATGCCAAAAGAAAAATTACTTTATCACACACTATCTAACCTCCATAACAGGAAGCACCTTCTTCAACAAGCTTCTTCCCTGTGTTCAGCAATCTCCATATGAACTGGCAGGTACAGACAGAAAAGAAATCAGAAAGGAAATAGACACAGTCCCATATCACAGGCAATGCCTGCAGTGAACCTTGGCTGCATTCAACAGGTTTAAAAAAAAATTATTTTTGTGCATGGTACTGTGCAGTTGTTTCTACATGATGCAAAATATTTAAAAAGAGAATGAAAACAGCCATCTGCGTATTAAAGTGATTGATTTAGTTACAGAAATTATGTCAGAATTCAGTTTCTCTTTGAAGACTTTTCTGACAGATCAACTCTCTAGGATATTTTTGTCTGTGTTTAGGCCAGACAGGAAAATACTCTTCTATTGGGGATCATGCAGTGACTCACTCAACAAATAGCACTGGTGCTGCTTAGAGTCCCATTTAAGCAGCCTGTTCAACTTGCAGAACCAGTCCTATTTTCTACCAGTCCTCTTGTCTCAGTTATTTCTGACAACCCAGTCAGGTTCAGCTAAAGGGATACTGACATAACAGCAATAGCAAGAGATAAGTTTCTTCTAGGATGCTCATCTTGTGTTTTGTTTTACTCATCCCTTTCCATTTAAGCCTGTAAGATAAAACATCCCACTTTCCTGTTGTTACTGGTCAGGCATGCCACTTGGCCTTCATCCTCTCCAGCACTGCTATTTTGTTACCACAACTACAAGCACAGAAAATGTCCCAAGAATATATTGTAAAACATTTCCTTTTCCATGCTTAGAAACAACAGCAATGGTCTTTTTAAACAAGTGTGACCATATCAAACCATGATGCTGTAGGTAGCAAAAGCACTGATAAAACATCTAACGACGCTTTTCTATGTAACTACTCGGAAAAGCCCCGTAAGATTTTTTAAAGCCTTAAAGCCAACATGAATCTTTTTTTGAAGTTGTCTCAAAAGAATGAGAAGTGCAACCTGGTATTTACGTGGATGATGGGATGTCCTGCTCAAACTATGACATGGCGGAGCTGTTCAAAATAAATTCTCAAAACCAGGTGTTTGAAATAAAACCACATAGTCGCAAGCTCTGAGAAGACCAAATACCTTCCAAGAAGTCCCATGGATGACAACACTGCAGGGAACATTTACTTACTGCACTAAAGTAAATGCTTTATTTCAGTCCTTCTCTTAATAATTCTTTGGCTTAACAAGGGCCTGTCATGTCATGAATATGGGTCAAGTATCACACAAAATGCATTTGTTTACACAGCTGCCTCAGACCGGGGTCAGGTGACAGCTGGCTTAAATGGCTTGTTATGTATTACGCCCTTGACGCTGCAGTGAACCTTTTGGGCAGACCGTGATGAGAGGTTTCTCCACTGTCAAAATGAAGATGCTCCTCGCCTTGCACTGCTGCATGGCTTTGTTTGTGGTCCTGAGGCTCCTCAACATCTTCTGGCCGAAGGCCGCACCGGAGCAGGCCATCGACTCAAGGGCACCCTGCACCCAGCAGGCCGCACAGGCTCCTACCTACGGTTTCGACATCAAACCCCTTCCGCCGCTCCGCCCCGCAGCTGCTCCGCGGGGTCGCTCCGCCCTGCTGCCGCTCGGCGGAGTCACGCTGCTCGCGCCGCTCCCGTGCCTGCGGGCAGCGAGCTACGCGACCCGGCCGGCGCCCTGCCGCGAGGGGTTCAGAGCGGAGCGCGGACCGCCCCGTGACGGTCCGCCCGCGCCTACCTTGCGCCGGGCGCTGGTGTCGTACTTGTCGTTCCTGAAGGCGTGCGTGTTCTGGTACCGCTGGGGCCGCGTGCGCGACACGTTCCCCCTTTCCGAGCTCATTCTCCTAGCAACCGCCACTGCCCGCACCTCCTGCCCCGGAACCGCTCCGCACCTCCCCCGGCCCTTCCGCCTCCCCATTGGCCCGCAGCCTCGTCTCTCTAACCCCTCCACCCACCACTGTTCGCTGCCTCCCGGCTGCTTCCCTCCCACCCGCCCCTAGGCGGAGCCTCAGCGGCAGGCACGGCGCTGCGGGCTGCGCTCCCATTGGTGCACTGCGACCGGCTCCCGCCCGTCGCCCCCTTGGCCGCTTAGGTAGCCGCTCGGTCCGATGCAGTCTCTCGGAGAGGTGAGGCGGGTGCAGGGCTTGTAGGCCGCGCGGAGAGGAGCTTCCCGGGGGACGCGTGTTCACTACCGCGGAGCGCGGCTGCAGAGCTGCGGGAGCCGGTCGGGGAGCTGATAGCTGCCTGCCGTTACTCAGCACAACCGGCACCCATCCCCCCGCTGGCCGGGGCTTGAGCAGCGGAGGTTGGGGAAGCGTGGGGCCGCCGCCTCCCACAGGAGCGCCAGGTGCAGGTACGGGCTGTGCCCCCTCCTCCCACCTCCGGCAGCAGCGGCACCAGGACCGGGGTCTGCGCGGATTGGCACCTTGCCGTAAAGGGGTGGTGGGGAACAACCAGCGGGGGCCCAGCTCGGCGCTGGTGGTGGTGTTGCGGTTCGAGGATCCGCTCCCGAGGTGTGGCGGCGAGCCGGCCCCTCGGCAGGTCCGGCCGCTTCTCTGCTCTCCTCTCCTGTTCGCAGTACTTCGCCGCTGTCTGAGGCAGGCGTGCGGCGGCTCCCCTGTGGAGCTGTGGCATGGGGCAGGAGGAAGGGCCGCGGTAGTCAACGGCTTCCCCTCAGGGAGGGAGGCAGGCGGCGGTACGGGTCTCGGGCCCGAACCGGACGTGGGGGTTGGGCCTCGGGGCAGGCTCGGGGGCCTCTGCCCTGCCGGCCTCGGTGCTCCCAGCGAGGGGGTGTCGCCTGCTCAGAGGGTCGGGGGTGAGCGGCCTGACCCGGGGCTCCCGGCTCCGTGGTATTGCCGTGGCCGCCTTTGTTGGGGAAACAGGCGCGCTGACTTCTTAAACGCATGTTAAATACTGGCGTTTAGCGGGTTTAAATAGTGCCTCCTCGTAAGCGATGTTGACTTCTGCAGAGTTCTTAGATACAGACACCTGAAGAGTTCATTTAGTTTTTACGAGCCCGATTTAATGTATTTCTTCAGCTTCTGCTGTTTGAGGTGGGAGTGGCGCTGGCCTTAAAATTGCTCTGTGGTATTACTATTTTAAAAGTTTAAAGTATTTGGCCAGAAGGTAACTAGAAGAATACACGACTGGAGAAACCAAAATAGTAGCATATGAACAGAGGCTTTAAAAGCATAGCTGCTTCTTAGTGATTGACCGGCTGGTGCAGTGAAGCACCAGATTGATGTGTTTGAAATACAAGAGGGGGCTTCAACGCCCGTCAGGCTACAGATGGCTTTAGCAGAGAAGTTCCATGGTGCAGAGTCTTGCTTGGAGGATGCAGAACATTATGTAATCTGACTTAATCACACAGCTGTCTGGCTGGGCTCTTTAGAGGGTTGGCTTGTTCTTTAAGTGAGAAGGAATGGCTAGATTTTTCATGTGTTTGCTGTATTCCCTTTCACTTCTCAACTTTGCTATTAGGTTTTGGGTATACAAAGTAAGCAGGAGGTCTCTATATATGCAAGTTAAACTTTATAATATTGCTAGAATTTATAAGCATAGTAAAGCAGTTTATTTGTTTAAAAGCAGACTAGCCAAAATGAAGGTTTGAACCTATCAGACTTCTCTGGTTTTATGTAGGTCACTTTGCTCTTTGAAAACTGCCTCAAAAAGTTGCTTCACCATATTTCTTGGTATGGCTTTTTCGTTATTGAATAGATGTCCTTTGTGTTCTTTTCCAGACTTCCTGTGTATTCTTTCTTAATAATTACTTTAATCCTTTTATGTAATACTTAATCAGACACTGATTTTTATCTTTGTTTCCCCCCACTAAATATTCTGTTACTTTTGCTGTTGAAGTAGTTGGAGGATATTCATACCCTTCTATTCCATTTTTAGTGTAATGCAGGTGTTGAAATAAATATGGGTACTTCAGTAACGGCTTGAACTCAAGTTTTCATTGCTTTGTGTTCAGCGAAAGGGTGAGTGTCTTTTATTCCTTAGTTTCTTAATTCAGCAGTATATAATGAAACATTATGATTAAAACCCAAAACAAAACCAACAAAAAAAGAACAAAACCAAACGAAAAACCCCAACAATTTGAATACTGTGCTTTTGTTACAGTTAGAGCACCACTAAACTTTACAAACCAGGAGCTATATTTACAAGTCTGACTTTGCTCTTTTGAATAGTTCCTATGAAATAAGTAATTTAATTTCGATTTACAATTAGAATAATTTATATTTAATGTAAATACAAGATTTCTAGATAAATGTTTTCAAGGGCTGGCTTTTGAGGCTAATACATAGTGAAGTACTTGAAGATGTGAATAGTGGGAGCCACTTTCTTGTTGTGATTTGCAGAAGGAGGAAGACAGGAATAATTGCTTACATGAAAGAGCTACATTTGTGTTATCCTAAGAATCACAAAATAAATATTTGAGGTGTTCATTCAGGTTATATAGACTTCCCCCTCTTCTGTCAGCCTTAATGAAAAGGTTAATTGCTGAAGAATGAATTGAAATTACTGCCTGTGGATGCATTTATCATTTTCTATGTTACTTTTTTATTCACAAGAGAGTTAGAGATAAATTTGATAAAGTAATCTGGCCTTCCTTTTAAAAGCTATCCCAGAGTGGGTGGGTGATAACACTTGCGTTCTGTTTTATTTTTTAGCTTTTCTTTGTGTAATAGTAGAAGTTCCACTTTTCCACAGTTTCTTCCAGAGAATTTTCCCATTTAAAATTAAAGTACATTTTCCATAGAAATTAAAGGATAGATGTATATATTATATATTTTTGTGTGTATGTGTGTTTTGGTGTTTTTCATTTTTGGGGTTGTTTTGTTTGTTTATTTGTTTTTTTGTTACCAATTTTGCCAGCATTAGGAACTGTGTTTGCAATGCAAAACAGCGCTGGCTGCTTTATTAGTACTGAAATGATAAATAGAAGGTGAAATAGTTATGTTGTTGGGATGTGTTGATCTCTGTGATGCTACTGTAATGAGCACAGAGATTTACATCGTACATGCTCAGAAGGTGTTAAGACTATAACTTAAGTATTCACAAGATATCTTAGGCAAATTTAAAGTTACTCCTCTGTACTTGTGGAACTGTATCATTAAGGTAATTTGTGGTCAGTATTGTTTTTGCCAGGCTTCAGTAGGAGTCCAGCTAAATCAAGCCCATTTGTTATTAGAGTGCTTTTTAATGCAATTCACTTTATGATACCTTGCTCACTTTCCATAAGTTATATTTTGGACTAAATAAAATAATCAATCTCTTAAGACTGTTGATCGCCAGAACTTTTACCAAGATTAGGTGATGCTAAATGAAGAGGGTTTCGTGACTTTTTACTGGAATAATTTTTGGCAGGATGAATCGTTAGCAAATCATGGTATGTTTTTTTCTAACATTAAGAACATTAAAAAAAAAAAACAACACTTTTGGGGGTAACATTCATTTTAATCCCTCATTGAACAGTATACTTTTTGAGGAAAGATTATGCCTGTTTAGTTGAAGTGAAATTATGACATCTGGTGGATAACTACTACGCTGAAATGCTGATTCAGTTGAGCTTTTAAACAGTGATACCTGAATTACTGTATACACTTTGGGGACTCTCGCATCCTGGTTCCATTACCGATCTGGAGGTTAAGAACACACTCGTGTGAATTCAGTGAATGACAAACCAGCTCCAGCATAATGGAAACGTTGTTTGCGTTTAGTTGAAGATATTCTCCTGAGGAAGTTCAATAGGTGTTTTGTGTTAGACTTGTTCAATTAACGATACTAGAGATCTGCTGTTTTTCTTGGGTCTTCTGAGAGAAGAAAGTAGCAAGTATTTGTTTTAAAGAAACGGGATGTTGCTAGCTGTGATTTAGATGGAGAATGACTCTGGAATCAGGATCTGCAATTTCAGTAGACAGTTTCCACTGAATTAAATGGACATTATGTGAAGTCTGCATTACTGTGTAGCATAGGGAAGAAATAATACTTAAGTCATGGTCTTCAGCATAAGTCATTTGCCACATGTGGCAACAGCCCATTTTTAGCACATTTAAGCTATCCTGGGGGCACAGTACCACCTCAGCTGATTAACTGTGGTTACTGCAGTACTGCCCTGTGTGTGAATTCCACAGGCCAGTTTCCAGTCTTCTGAAATTACTTTGACAAATAGCAAACAATTTCTCAGTGAGATAATGTTTGTAGTGTTGCTGGGTTGTTTATAGTTATAAATAATGCAAACTCCTGTTTTAGTTTTAGTTTTTTCTGACAAGTGAATCGGGAAGCAAGTAAGAAATCCTGCAGCTATTGTTATATGCTGGAATAGAACGCAATCTGTTGTTCCTGGGCAGAACAGGCTATTTATACCTCACTTCTGGAGGTACATATTTTTCCAAATTGTTTGCATAAAATAATATTCCCCCTCTTCCCCTCGAATAAATTGTAGTATCTAGCTTTAGCCTTCAGCTTTTCTGAAAGGTGGGAAATTTACTTGGAACAGATGGGTTTAATCGTTTCTGATAGAAATAGAAGTGTGGTTGAATAGTAGGTCTTGCAGAAAAAGCCTGTTGAGGCATCAAAGCAGTTTTTATGTGAATGTGAACTTTCTTAGTAGAGGTGAAAGAAGTGTCTCCTTTGGTGCCCACAGCTGTAAGAGAAATAAAGAAGGAAAAATAGATTGTTTCCTGTGCATAAGGTAGACCAAGCCTTTTGTCAATCCTTAGACCTCTTCCACTTGTCCTGACTTGTACATTAAAATTAAACTTGAATCTCGCCTGAAAGGGATCAGGTGAGCTATTTCAAATTTGAATAACTACTTGTGATGATTACATAAATACATGAGGTTGTTGTTTCTTTAGCTGGCAGAAATATGGTCATTTAGGTCTTAATTTAAGAGATCATCTTTTTATGGGAGGTGATCAGTACACCCTTCCTGCCATCTCTAAATTGGTAGTGTTGGTGACCCGTAGCTAAGGGTCTGTGATTTTTCCCTCTGTTTTGAAGAAAACTGGAGACTTTGGGTGAAAGCACTTGGCTGTAGTAGCCTTTGCAAAAAAAAAAACGGGTTTGTGCCCTACAAAAAGGAGTAGTATTCCAAGAATGCTTATGCTGTTTATCAGATTGTCTTGTTTACTACTTTACAAGTATACTCTGTGTAGCTCTGTATGCAGTATGCATTCAGACTCTACCAGAAGGAAGAGATCATTCACATGTCCAAAATACAGAGTTGATCTGTAATCTATATTCAGCAATTCTTACAGCAGTGTTCTTGAGGCTTTTCTATGAAGAAATTTGTACAGGCACGAAAAATGTGCAAGTTGGAGGACAAACTGAAATATGATCTAAATACCATCAAGCATTATACTCAGCAGTAAGATTTTGTTATTGGGTTACCAAAGTATACCTGAAAAAAACATGGGACTGTGGACATAAGAAATCAGCTTATGTAGTTCCCATTTGTAAACTTGTATCTAGCATTCAAAGCTTATACATGAAACTGTTTCTGTTTGCAGTGACCTGGCAAAAACTGAGCTTGAGACCTGTGGATAGACCTGGAATGGAAAAGTTAAAATTGAGATGAAGTGTCAGATGCCTTAACACTAGAAAAGTAGTGTAAATACCTGTCTTAGGTGTGCTGGTTTCCAGCATGGCTCTTGGCAGATTCTACCACTCTTCCTACCCCTGAGAAAAAGTACTGTCTCAACAAAGAATTTCCTTCCTCCTTCCCTCCCCTCTTCTTCCTGCTGTAAATTAAGAGGACACAATGTCTGCTTTTTGGGGCGAGTGTATCTTGTATACCTAGCTTGTTTTAGGTATATGTGTGTTTACGTTTTCTTTTTCTCCTCTTCCTCTGTTAGCCAATGCTTTGAACTGGCAGTATAGGTTGTAATGCTTTGACAAATACCTGTAATAGAGCATTTGGTTTGGGATGGTATTGTTAAAGCATGGAATAAAAATAGTCATGTTATTAATATAATCTGAATTCCTAAGTGCAATATGGGAAACCTTAGCTAATAATTTCTTTGAAGGGTTTGGAAACATTTATGTCAGCCAGTATGTGCAGCAAGGAGGAGGTCATGGGTGGATTTTAGTGTAGTGAGGGTCTATAGTGTTTGCTAAGCCAGTAGAAGCATCTTGTTTTGTCTTCTGAGTTTTGACTTTCATGCACCTTTCATATTTATGATACTGCTTACAGGAGCTTATAAGTCATGATTGCACTACATTCTCTGTATTTAGGAAATGCTGTAGTGTTTTTTGGCTGCAGAAACCTGTATAGCCATAGTATGCTGCAAACACTCCAAAATATTTTTATTGTTCTTTATAAGATACATATTTGTCAAGGGAAGCACATTTCTCTTTATGGCTTTAAGATTAGGAACTTCATTTCCTCCAAAGAAACTCTGAAATTTAAGCTTGTTCTCTCCTGGATAATCGTATTTTAGTTTTAATATCTGACAGCTTTTAGAGTTATCACCCTTCTTTAATAATATGCTCATTCTAAAGTAGCTGATGATATAAAAATAAGCTATTGTGTAGAAATTTATATGTGTATATTTAAATCTGTGTTTTGTTAAATATTTCCACTAAAATTATGTATTCTGGAGGGGTTATGTTCACATTCTGCATGAGTTTTCTTTTTTTTATATATATAGAATTGTAACTAGAAACTGATACCATTCTCTCTTCCTGTTTCAGCCAAGAAGATGAATAATCTTTCGTTTAGTGAACTGTGTTGCCTGTTCTGTTGTCCACCATGCCCCGGGAAAATTGCCTCCAAACTGGCATTCTTGCCTCCTGATCCTACATACACACTGATGTGTGATGAGAGTGGTAGTCGCTGGACTTTACATCTCTCAGAGCGAGCAGACTGGCAATATTCTTCTAGAGAAAAAGATGCCATTGAGTGCTTCATGACTAGAACAAGTAAAGGTAACAGGATTGCCTGTATGTTTGTGCGTTGCTCACCTAACGCCAAGTATACCTTACTCTTCTCACATGGGAATGCTGTTGACCTGGGTCAGATGAGCAGCTTTTACATAGGACTGGGTTCACGAATTAATTGCAACATATTCTCATATGATTATTCTGGATATGGTGCAAGTTCTGGGAAGCCAACAGAGAAGAATCTGTATGCTGACATTGATGCTGCTTGGGTGGCCCTCAGGACAAGGTAAGACATTAGTTGCTATTTTTCTTTTACAGCATGCTCTTCAAATGGTTGTACTTAATCTGCATTTGTAGTTTAAACAGAAATGCTGTATTTTAGGATTAAAGCTGATTGGTAGTGCCATATGCTGAAGTTGTTGTTAGTACTGTGAAGGATTAGTATATAGTATTGGAATACTAGAAAAATTAAAACTGAATGAAATTTGTTAAGGTATGTTTCAGTCTTGACTAGAAGATTATGTGTCACAATTTGGGATCTTCTCAGCTGTAAATATCAAAAGATGAAAAAAACCTGTAATAATCAGTTCCACGCTAACTAAACCACTGTTGTGATGTGGGAGAGGGAGAATGCGTGTTGTTTTTTCAGACAATTCCATCACCTACTGTTTTTTGTAGAGAAGGACTGTGGAAAAGCTGTTATGAGAGAACTTGGTGAAGCTCTGGATTACTGTATAGTGTTCATACCACCTTTGTTCCAGAATTCACACAGCGTTTCTAAAGATAGGTTTCTATATTAAAAAAAAAAGTTTTTTATCTTGGCAAAATACTGCATGGGAGAGGTCATAATTGAGCCATGTAAATACATTATAGTGGGAATAAAATCCAGGTATTTTAATTGGTGGTGTAAGCTGAAATAGGTTAAAACTGGACAAAGAAGAAGGTGTAAATTGGAAGGATATTATTTCATCAATTTCTGGATTCTAAACCTATGGTTTTAGGGAGATAAAATAGTAATATGTAACACTCTGGAGGCATTCTCTCATATGGGTAAGAATCATAGGCACCACATAAATACACTATGAAGTACCCAGTTCTGAAGTTTGAGAGCATTTTTCAGTATGTTTTTTTCCATTTAGAGCAATATTCTTCTTGTGTTACAAATTACAAAGATTTATTTAAAATACTATGCAATAATAAGAATAGATGTTCATCAAAAAAGTCCCATCATATTGTGTATTTAGCACCAAAAAGCTGTGAAAATCTGAATTTAATGTGGAGCAGGATGTTATGGTTTGATCATTATAACTTCAGCATTTTGTTTAATTATATAATATCAGGGATGTGATGTAGTGCAAGGGCATGCATAAAAACTTTAAATTCTGGAGCTTGGTAGTTGTTGCAGTGAATTTAGAGCTTGATCAATATAATATTAGCTATTTTCCTATTGCTTTGGAGTGGATTATCACTTTTCAGTGTTTTAAACACACATGTTGTCTTGCAATTTTTTTTTTTTTTGCATTATGACAAATGTGTGATACCTCTTTGAAGTATCTTTTATTCACATATTAAACTAGGAAGAATACTTATTATCATAAACCTCATACAACCACAGGGGACGTGTTCACCCTCATATTCAAAAACATGTACTGTATTGTTAGATTAGGTTTAGGCATATGTTTGAATGCGGTGGAAAGTTGAGATATAACTAGATCCAGTCTGTAAACCAAGAGCTGCAGCAGGTGCATGAGTGACCATGGTTTGTAGTTGATAGGTGATCTGAAAGATAGCCACTTCTTGAAATACCCAGTAACACTGACCAAAACCATAATACCATTTTGAGCAATGTGGATGATGTTCTGAATTGCTTAAATGTACCAGAAAATTGAAGAGAACTAGATGGTGAGACTTAATTATTTGTTTGTCAGTTTACAGGCTCTTTTTATGAACTAATTTGTAATTATTGTCTCTTCCTCTCCTTAACAAATTTCTGATTGAAAACTTAATAGAAAATGTGATTGCAACTTGAATTCTTGCCTCCATTCTTGAACTGTACATAGTGTACTTTCACTAATTAAATAAGGTTGTTCATTATAATACCCTGTCTGAACATCCCCTTTGCTGAACAGACATTGTTGTGGGGGAATGACTAAATACCTTCTACATCTGTCTGCTTGTTCCTCTTCACTCAGGAGTGACCTCACCTCACTTCTATTTGCTGCTTTCATAAAAATGTGTCAAAACCTCCTTCAGAAATATATAATTCTGTAGAGTGTATAGAGCTTGGATTGATCTACCCAACTTCTGGATTTTGCAAAGATTAACTGATGTTTTTTTTCCCATGCTTAAAAAGTGATTGGTGTTACTAGTTTCTACTATGGCACTTTCAGCAACTTCCGAATTGGCAGACCTAGTCTTGTCCTTCCATCTGAACGCTGAAGGTACTGAAGTTCTCCCTGCTACATGACTCTGGATATGCTGGCTTACAGAGTTTGGTTACCAGTCTATGCTACTCTCTCGAGCCCTGAGACAGTGTTCAGCTGTGTTTAAATACTTGCTGAATATCTAGACCAGAATGCATCTTTTGAGCATTTGATGCAGCATTGATTCACCTTTCTAGTATAGCCTGTTCTGTCAGTGTTACCCTGGCACCATCTTTAGTGTTTTATAATGCAAGTGTTCTGCAAAAACAAATTTATTCAGTGGCTTGTTTGCAGGACATATATAGGTATACCTGTAACTCCTTTGAAATTCATGTTGATGGGATGAAAGAAGAAAGGGATCATAGACTTTTAAAGTGTACCTCACAGATTGTGATGGGATGAAGAACGGAATGGAGAAATTACCTTTGTGGAACGAAGGTTGATCACAGCCACCCACAGTTCCCTGCATTCCCTGTTCTGCAAAATGGGATCATAGATCCTAGTCTTAAAAGGTGTTTCTGGGTAACTAAAATGCTGATGAGGACTTCATTGTATAGTCAACACATGTGCTTTTGTTGGACATACGTTAGTGTGTTAAATTTTGTATCTTGAAGGAAAGTCCAGATGGCCATCTGTAAATGGGTACCTGTCCAGTGGAGACTAGGCACCTAGGGTGAAATAGTCTGGAATACTAGTATTGAGGGTGTTAGTGAAATTTGTCCAACGCCACTTTGCTGTAAGGGCATGTGAATATTATAATTCATATAAATTAATATGGAAAGATAACTTGGCAGCAGATGAGAAGAGGTAAACGGCAGATGCAGATTCTGAATTGTAGCCCTATTCTTCACTTGTTTTGAGTATTTTAATAGGAAGCAGTAGCTATGCCTGAGGATGCTGACTGCAAGAAGGCAAGGTGATTCACTGCCATCATGTTTGGGAAAGTTGTGCATCATTGCATATTCATGTGCATCGGACTATATAGAAGCTGCAAGTGAGGACATTCTTTTTCTGACTGTCATAGGTACGAAGTGTTGAAATGCCAGGAGTCATTTTGGTGTACGCCTATTTCCTGCTGTCCTAGTCTCTGAAGGCCTTTGATGACACCCTGGGAAGGGTGGAAAAGTTTAACCAGCCCCAGGCAAATGCAGGGCAGGTGGCACTCCTTCAGAAACTTGAAGACTTGTTGGAGTTACTTAGTGATCAGATTTACCTTTAAGAATCTAAATAATGCTTTTTTTTGTTGTTGTTTAGCATGAACAATAGAATAGTTGAAAAATTGAAAGGTAAATCTCACCATCAGACTGGTGTGTCAAAGTAGACAGAATGTCTGCAGTTTGAACAGTTAAATACTGGAATAAAAAAACTAAATCTGGATGTTAGCTAGAAGTGTGAAAAATATATACCTCCAGAAGTGAGGTAGAAATGACCTGTTCTGTCCAGGAACAACAGATTGCGCTGTTGAAGGGAATTCACAAATTCTGTTGTGAGTCTTTTTTGGTTTTTGGTTTGGTTTGGTTTGGTTTATTATTTTTTTTTTTTAATTCAAAAGTAGGGTGGGAGTTTTTGCTAGAAAATAAGTTACCTTAATTTTGAATAATTGGAGAGAAATCAAGCTTTTGTTTAAATTGAGCTTTTATTTAAATTGATAAAGTAGCTCAATTTGTAGTGAAATCTTGCCATTAAGACAAATGTACCAGCAGCATGGTAAGGTTCAGAAAAGGGCAAACCATCATGAGAGAGGCAGAGGAGGTGCAGTTTCTTTATTCTACCCAAGTGATCAATGGGCTTGCCTCTCATAAGGCATAATTCCTGTTTCTGCTAGCATTGTTTTGTCTTGCATAAAAGAGGAATCTGCATCTGAGTTGAGGAAGAGCTGTATGTTCCCAAATCTTATTATGGCCTGGAATGTTGATAGTTAAAGGTGTGGAGATTGTTCATGCCCTTTGTGTTCTGCAATTTGCAGATGCAATTTTGTGTGTTATGTGCATGATGACAAAAGGTCCTGAAATGTGAGTTGAAAATTCCCTAAGGATGTTCCCCCTTGTTCCAAGAGCCTCAAGCACTGCTGTCAGTTGGCTAAATGTGTTGCACTAGCTTCACAAACAGTAGCCTCTCTGGGGCATCTATAGCTCTTCATTAGCGTGAATCTGAACTATTGAAAATGTACCCTTCTGTCGCTGATTTTTACAGATGCTTTATTATTGTAAAGTGAGCAAGTCTTCTAGATTAACAGTAGTTCAGAAGTAAAAAGATGAATTGCTTTCTGTCTCCCTTAAATATATCAAGGGCAAAACAGCAGGTACTCTTTAAGAGCCTGTAAGTGTAGTATGGTAATTTCGGCTGGCATTTGGCTGTTGAATGTAACTTAAGTTTAAAAAAGACCAAAACAAAAAACCACTTGTTACAACCAGACATTCATTTTTGAAGTTTGCATATTGCAAACTAATAATGTGATGTATATCCAATGAAAGTATATAATATGGTGAATATCCAGTGTAAGTGATGTGTGATGAATATCCAATTAAAGCGTTCAAGGTAGTGTCGGACGGCACTTTGAGCAACCTCATTGGACTAGATCATCTTCCAACCCAAACTGTTCTATGATTCTGTGAAAACAAAAGAGGAGAGAGGGGTTGAGAAGGATGGACAGCCACTAATGCAATTAAAGTGCAGAAAAGGTCTTGTTAGAAAGACAGAAATATAAAGGAAATGGTGAAAGAGTTTCTGCTGCAGAATGTTGTGAAGTCTGTCACAAAGGAGAAAAAGAAATTTATTTCATTGGTGTTTTCCTGGAGAAGCAGAAAAGATCAGTTTAGTGTGTTTAGGATTTCCTATTTTACAAGAGACCATCTAGGTCTGATCAGCATATGTAGGCTTGCAGAAGAGGATACTGCCTTCATTATTCACCCTATGTTCACTTCGGCCTTGACTATACGGAGTGCTCTGATGCTATAGTTACAACAATCTACTGGCTTGCTCATTCCTTTCACCCACCAATAGCATGTCATTTCTTGCTTGGCCCTTAAGACAGCCAGCACAAAGGAGCAGAAAAGTAGTTGCTCCTATACTCCCAAAAGAGATTAATTTGGTTTCCTAAAAGAGCTGGTGAAGCTCAATGGCAGCATGTGACTGAGGATGCAAACAGGAAAGTGTTTCCCTTCTGTTTGGCAATAGCTTAGTTTCCTAGGGATACTAACCTTTTCCTTTAGCATGATGACAGGGCAGAAGTTTGAGTGTTCAGACATTCTGTGTGGAGGTTGGCAAGTTTATGTCAATGGAGGTACATCTAGTTATATTAAAAATCTGCTTTTCAAATTCCATATGCTTTGCAGGCAGGTAGCCTGTAGGTGCATGAACATAAAGGATGAATGAAGTCTTGGTCAAAAAAGATCTGAAAAGAATTTAAAAGAATTGAAACCTCAGTTGCTGTGGAGAAAAATATTGTGGGCAGCCTTTAAGCTGCAGAAAATACCTATGTGAATTTTATGCCAGATTCAGTCCAGAATAGCTTGTCCCCGAGGAAGAGCACCTTCCCTGAGAAGGTACATATTTGCACAGGTGCTTTTAAGATCTTTGTACCAAGGTCCTTTCTGGTGATTATGGCTTAAAAAAAAAAACCCAACAAAAAAACACCCTCATCCCCCCCCAAAAAAAACCATAAGAAAACCACAGCATACAAATCCCCACTATTACAAACAACAAACTGAACTTAACGTCTCTTCTGACACAAGTTATCTAAGATTAGAGTAGACAATAGTGTTTATGTTACCTCTATGATCCACATAATGAGCTTTCAAAGATGTCATCGGTTTTTATAGCATTTGAGCTTTTGTTATCAGAGCAGCTACTAACAGCATATGGCTCTTAAAGAAGAGAATACATGCTGCAAAATATACTTTTAAGTTTTGGTTTAAATTCCTGTGCAATGGCCTGCATCTTGTAAAACTCAATACACAAGGAAATATCAGAGCGATAATTTGCAAGGTTTTTTGAAAACTATGTTATGCTATAACATGCTAAGCAATTTCCATGTTATACTAATGATGCAAATTGTCAGGTACTAATGAGTTTTGTTCAGATCCTATAAAAGGGATAGAAAGCCATACTGTATTTTCAGAATGGATAAATGTGATTTGAATTATTTTCAGTTGGGAAATTAAAGGATAGATGCTAGGCTGTTCTTGGGTGTTTCAGAAGAGTTACAGAAATAGCGAAGACCTTACATCAAAGTTTTAATTTATTGTATTTTTGTGTGTTGGAGTTGTGAAGAAAATATTTGTAAATCAATGTTGTTTTATTCTCTGAGAACTGTTGTGAGGTAGAGGGCTTGCCTGTAGTTCCCGGCTGCTGATTGAGCTTTAGTGTTTTACATCTCTTGATTATGATCCTAGAAACTTTCTACAAAACACTGATAGTAATTACATAGTCCTAATACATTTATAGAATGTATCTGTATCCGTGCTAATACTTCTACAGCTTCTATGTTTCACTCTAGCAGAGCACAATTTAAATAAATATTTAAGTAGACAATGTTAGCTGTGAACAGTGGATTTTAGCGCAAATTTAGGAAGCTTATTGGGGTGCTCAGTGAGTTCTGCTAGTGATATTTATATTTTAGTAATACTTAAATGTGATTGTTGTTCTTGAAACCTTCCTAGATGTTTAATGTTTGTTACATATCGATGTAACATGCCGGATATATTTTCTGGCTTACTGGAAAATACTTGTGAATTTTTGGGTTTTGTTGGCTGGTAATTTGAATGTCTTGATACATGTGAAACATGTTTTTTTCCTAATGCTCCTGATTTCAAGACTTTTAGACTTCACTGACTTTTAGTGTTTGGTGACCTACACAGCATATAATTAGCTATATTTGTAAGATACTGAACAATATTTCATGATCTCCATCATGAAAAGCACATGTAATAAAGTGGTCCACTTGCCTCAGTGACATATACTTCCTGTAGGGAAACCTTTCCTTCACAGCTGACAAGAGCCACCTCCAGTGATTGAGGATTCATTTCCCTTTTGCAATTGCTATGTCAATTCCCCCTTCTCTAGTGAGTGATCCCAGCTGCTTGGCTTCCTTACCCTTTAGTTTGTGACTGTTGGCCCCATTGTCCCAGCATCAGGATATCCAGGTGATGGTATGCTCACCTATAGGACAGCTGAAATCTTTTCTTATATTCCACAGCTCTGTCAAGGACAGGGAGTGAGAACTTACCTTTTCATCTTCCTCTGTTTCTTGTACTAATTCCTCTTGTTCAGGTGTTGCCCCCTCTGGTTCTGACATTGAGCCTTCTTCATCTTCCTTCACTACATGAGTTGCATCTCTTCTTGCTTATAGTGGCAATTGATACTGTCATAGATTGGTACTTAGGATCAGCTGCAGTGCCTGCTACTGGTGTTGGGGGGGCTGCTGAGCTTGTTGCTGGGGATGAAATAGCCCTGTTGTCTGTTGCTTTGCCATCAGGTCCAGAGATGCTTTCCCTTTGACGGTACTGGATAGAGTTGAGCAGGGCTCTGTAGGTGTAGGCCAAGCCCCCCAGTACGTTGTAGTTATTTGTCCCAGTCTGGTATTGCCAGGACAACAGCATACCTTGCCTATGTGTTTCACCAGCTTTTCTGGATTTTACGTTTGTTCAGTGGTGAAGTTCCAAAGCACTGGAAAGGCCCACACTGGCCTAAGTACTTGCCTATACTGTCCCACACACCCTGCCACTCATGATTGTCCAGCCTTGGGAAGGATCTCCAGGTGGTATTCTTATTTAAGGTTAAACAACTATCTTAAGACCTGAACCTTATTCAACAAAGTGATGGCTCCCAGCAAAAGAAGCAGGCTGGTTTCAAGGGTATTCAAAGAATATTGAAAATCTTTAAAATTCTCAAATGCCATTGTAATCAGCCTGGTGGGGGAGTGGAAGGCACAGGAGGATGTCTCCTCCATAGGATGTCCCTCCGAGTGGGGAAAAAAGAGCTGTAATTCTTAATAATTCCCATTATGTGCTTCTCAAAGTATAGAGATGATGGCAGTGCTGAGAACACATACCAGATAAGTTTCATGATCACTAATTCTATTGTATCACAAGTGATTATCGTAAAGTAAACAAAACGAGAACTTTAGCCTAGGCCCCAAAGCAAAAACACCAAAACAGCAAATACTGGCTTCAAGTAAGGTGTGACATAACAAAACTGTGAGACCAAGCACAACAACTCTGAGAGCAAATGAATCAACATTGTGATGAGTGACTGTTACTCTGAAACAATGAATGCTTATCACAGATACGTTTAGACACACTCTGGTCAGATCTGTCGTTATCTCAACCTTTTGTGCCCCATGTTGGGCAGCACAAAGGACTGTCCTGGTTTAGGCCCATCCAGTAACTCAAAACCATGCAGATGCTCACTCACTCTCCCCTTTTTTCACCGCCCCAAGCAAGCAGGATGGGAAGGAGAATCAAAACATAAACTCCACAGGCTGAGATAAGAACAGTCTGGTAACTGCTATTACAAGGGAAATAACAGGGGTAGAGAGTATAACACTAAAAAGGGTAAAAAAACAAAACAAAACAAAAAACAAACCACAAGCGGTGCGCAATGCTCACGACCTGCTGACCGATACCCAGCCCAACCTAACCAGCGATCGGTCCCTTCAGGGTGACTCCCACCCGCCTTGTATACTAGGCATGATGTGCTGCGATGTGGAATACCCCTTTGGCTAGTTTGGATCAGGTGTCCTGTCTGCTTCCTTCCAGCTTCTCCTCCTCCCTGGCAGAGCACGAGAGACTGAAAAAGTCCTTGATCAGGGTAAGGGCTACTGATCAACAACTAAAGCATTGGTGTGTTACCAGCATTGTTCTCAGATTGAAGCTGAAACACAGCACTGCAGCAGCTACTAGGAAGTAAAAAAAAAAAAAAAACGAACAACAAACCAACTGTTACAGCTGAAACCAGGACAATATATTAGATATGACTTGTATAAATGTTAACTAAATATTTCACGACTCTTTTGTTTATCTTGGTTAATTACAGAAAAAAAATAGTGTTTTCATCTTACTAGGAGGCTTTAACTTTAATTTTGTACTGCTTATAGGGCTGTGTTAATTGTGGGTTAGGTGCTAGGTTACATGTCAAATCAACTATGATAAGAAAGAAGCATCTTTGCTACTACATAGAATGTGTACTACTCTGGGCATTATCTGGGCATGATTTAAGTCCCACTAAATTGCTGACCAGTATTAGCAGCTTGCAGGTTTTATTGGGTATTAGAAGAGTAAAGCCAACCAAATTTTTGTATACTTGATTATGCTCTGCTTGATAATAACCATAGAGTTAACAAAGCTCTAATCGGTTTTCTGTTGTAGGTCCACTAGGGTTAGCAGTAAAGGCTTTCAAGAGGAAGCCACAAATGCATTCACAAATCCGCATTTAAAAAAAACAAACAACAAAACAAACCATATTTCAGTATCATTGAGGCATAAGGTAAAAATGTTACTGGAACTACAGAGTAAATAATTGTGTCTTTAAGTCAGGAATGTGCTTGAATATACCTGCTTGTTCTTCTACCAGCTCCTGTTTCATAGTTTGTCACCTTCAGGAAATATTAATCTTCAGAAATGCTTATTTTGCATAATTGTGTAGTTGCAGTTTTGTCTGTTTCAATTTATATGACACTTTGGTTAACATTTTTAAATTTCTAGGTACGGAATCCGCCCTGAAAATGTGATTATATATGGCCAGAGTATAGGAACAGTACCATCTGTGGATCTTGCTGCTAGGTATGAAAGTGCTGCTGTAATTCTTCATTCTCCATTGACCTCAGGAATGCGAGTAGCTTTTCCTGATACGAAGAAGACCTATTGCTTTGATGCATTCCCAAAGTAAGTTTTAGGATTTTTTTTTTTTTTAATTTATTCTGTATGCATCCTTATTATAGAAGTTTTAGACTAAGAAATTAGTAATATGGCAAATTCTATGAAATTTTTTTTCGGAGGTTTAAAAAACCATTGAAGGAAAGAGTGAATAACATCAATGAAGAACATTTGATTTAAAGGAGTTTACAGAACTTTGTAATCTAGGTTTTTCACATCTCTAATAATTTCAGTGGGTGTCTGTTAAAGAAGTGTTTAGTTTCCTATATAACCCCTAATACCATTAAATGTAACAAAGCAGTTTTAGTCAAGTGTATTATTAATCTTGGTAACTATGAACAGTCTTTTGCATGTTTCTATAAGCAGCAAAGACTCAAAAGCTATCTAGACCTTAACTGAAGAAAATTCCTGTTATGTGTTTCAGAACTAATGCCACTACTGGCCATTACAAAGTTGTATGCTTGACTCAAACAACTACTTGTATTTTTAAGCATCTAACTTCAAAGACATTTTTCCCCATAAGTGGTCAAACTTTAAGTGCTAAGATTTTTTCACTTCTGACAAGCGCTTTTTTACTGGAAGACTCTGAACTAATGTTTTCATCAGTCCTGTGGCTTTTTTTGTTTTTAATGTAACATGGTAACAAATATCCCTTCTAGATGGATTGCTCTGTTATTCGATCCTAATAGTTTCCAGTAGTGTTTTTCCTTTCTGTGTGGCTTTACACGTGCTTCTGTAGTGGCTTCCAGGGTGTTGTTAAGATCTAATCTTCTAATGATTTAAACAACTTCAGAATTAAATTGTTAAAACTACAGTGTGTAATTGAAAAGTTAAGTCAACCATCTGGTCCTTCAAAAAGATCTAATAAAGCTCACTGTGTTCATAGATGTAATCTTTTTCTTACAGCATTGATAAAATTTCTAAAATAACATCTCCTGTGCTAATAATCCATGGGACTGAAGATGAAGTAATTGACTTTTCACATGGCCTAGCATTGTTTGAGCGTTGCCAGAGACCTGTAGAACCACTGTGGGTAGAAGGAGCAGGCCATAATGACGTGGAACTCTATGGACAGTACCTTGAAAGATTAAAACAGTTTGTGTCACATGAACTGGTGAACTTATAATTTTCTTTGTAGATTTACATGCTTTTTCATTTCATTGCAGAACTGCATGCCTTAATAAATATATAACATAAAACCTGAAGGTTGTGTTTTCAAATCATCTTGGTTGCCTTCATTAAATGTACAGGTAATGATTTGTCAACATAATTAATGAAGGTTTTAATGCCAGTACTATAAACTGGAATTACATGATCATGGAGTCAAGCTTGGCAGTTCATGTTACTGTGTGAGGTTTTGTCTTCTTAGATGTACAAAAAAAAAAAAATCACAAGGAGTACTGTATGAAATTTTAATTATAGAAATCAGATGCTGTAAAGGTGTTGCCAAATGCTTTAGCATATCAAAACCAAGTTTAAAAATATTTTTTAAACATCTCAAAATGTACTGTGACTTTACTGTGTTGCACAGGTGTAAATTAAAAACCAGACTTCTAAGCAGTTGTTCTATAAAAATGTAATAACCATGGAATTTAAGCAAATACTTATGTATGTAATAAGAATAGAGAGTCACTGGGGATAACCAATGCCCTGTTATAGGGGAGGTGGTCAAAATAGCTCTCTCTTTCCATATTTTTATCTTTTGTGCTTAGTTGTACTTTAGTTGTTTTGTTCTTGTATTGTCCCTTACCTTTCACATTAAACAGATTTACCTACTCATCTTCTCAGCAGTCCTAATCTTGCCAAAATAATGCTGCAAGTTATCATTGTTGTAATGCAAATATCATTCACATGACGGCTACTGAGGTCACTGAGTACTTTGAAACCAGTAAGACTTTTAGAACCTGGAAGTCTTTGTGGACCTTGTAGTTTTAAACATTGTTTGTGTAGAGGTGCAATATTTCATTATAAAGAACCTGGATGCTTATCCAACTTTGTAATAAACAATTTGCTAATATGCAGTTGTCTGATCAGGCTTACTTTTGGATATTCAGTGTAAAAGCTTATTGTTTTCTGAGTGTTGTATGGAAACTTTTACTAATTGGCTGGGTGGAGGGCAAGAAGAGAATGTTGACTTTTTTCTATTAACATAGTAAAATAAACAACTAACTTTGTAAGTTGCCTTTCCCTTGAATGCATTTTACGTGAATAAAACTATGAAAAAGAAACTTAGTTATATGTAGCTGATTTGTAAACAAAATAATATTCCAACAATACACTGTGCTTCTGATTTCAAGGCCTTATGTAGTTTAATTGTTCTGCTTGGTTTTTGTGATTGCAACTATTGTATACTTAAATGTAACTTCAAGTATTGTGAAAATTTTGGATAAGATGTGTTGGTTAACAGTAAACAATATTACACACTTGCTGTTTTCCTCTTTAATTTTTTTTTTGAGTGTAAGAAATAGCAACAGTTGCTTGCAATATCAAAAATAATAAGCAACTTCCCCATTTAGTCTAGGAAATCTGAGAACTAAAGCAGAAACCCATTGTTACAAACTGTTGGCACATTTCTTTATCAGCAGCTGCTATTGTGATCACCCTCCCATCCCCATGCCTCTTCATGCTATTTTCTGCTCTTCAGCATACAGTTTTTCTGCTGCAGAACTACTCATAAATGTTCCTCTGTAATGAATTCAAATTTAGCTTTATTTGAATTCACCAGTGACTTTGTCCTGTGTCCTTTGGTTTGTTAATTGAATGGAAAGAAATTTTAATTTGTTCTAAAGCAACAGCGTTCTTGCTAGTCTTTTCTGATCATGTATGCTTCAGTGTGTTCTGAAGTTCAGAGTAGTATTCAGGCTGTTATTAGACTTAAACATTTTCATCCTAATCCAAGATTTTACAGTTAGAGTGCTTAAACAGATATGTAACTTGGCTTTATTACATCATACCTTATACACAGAACTGCAAGGGTAAGTGATCCAGATTGGCTGATAGTACTGCAAATTGTAGGCAAATGATCTAGTGTCATCACAAGAACTATTCCATTGTGCTAGCAAATATTATGGCACTCTGCAGTTGAAAAGAGAGAAAAGATGGCATAGCAGTTTTACTGCTTTTGTTTCTGTGTTTTGTTGAAGCAGAACAAAAGGCCTGACTCACACTTTTTTTAATTCAGTGATGCAGCTGTTCTGGACTATGGTGCTGGGTAGAGCTTCAGGTCTCTTTGGGCCCACTTCTGCTTGGTTAATTCTTGCCAGTTTGATCTGATTTTTATTTTATACCTAGATTTTTTTCATCTGAGTTGTTTATTGAAGGAATTAAAGTTGGGGTTTTTTAGGCACAGCCTAGTTCGTATTGAGAATCGTATTATGGCAATAAACTTGTTAGCAACATAAAGTGATTCTGAGCTGTTGCAGCTAGGAGGAAAACACTTGGCATCATGATTGTCTTGTTAAACCATAGTTTTGCTGGAATTGACAGTGGGCTGTTGTTTTAAGTTATAAATGCAATTGTCTCATGATAAATAGATAAATAATAGTTTATTCAGCATTCATTAACAAGACAATGTCTGTATTTTAGGGAAAAAGAAAAGAGTATTTTTGTGAACCACAGTCTTTTTTTCTTTTTTTTTTTTTTTTTCTCGGAGACAAATATTTGACAGTAAACTTGTCTTTGTTAGTTCTAGAAAGCTTGGCAAAACAACTTCAAAACCAGCTTCATTTATTGTAAAATATGAGATTAGCTTCTAAAGGTGGGGTATTTTGGGGCATGTTTTGCTGTCTCACATTCCCAACTATACATAAAAAAAAAAATAATTAAAAAACCTCCCCTATTTACAGTCTGCTTCTGGCAGCAAAGAATTCCAGTGAATATTCAGTTAGCTGCTCGTAATATTATCTGCACTAATTATTTATTAGAGGGGGAAAAAGAAATCAAATATTTACTTTTGGGCTCTTTAATTGAATGACATTGTTCACAGCTAGCTACTTGGTACCTTTCACTATGGAATATTCTAAGTTGTACAGATACACATTTTTCTTGTTATATTGTAGGCATTGTTAATATCTTAAAGCTGAAAATAAGGAAAGTTGTGTTTGACAACCTGAGGAAAAAGCATCCTGTGTAAGGAGGAGCTGCTTGCTTGAAGTCAGCTTTGCAGAAAAGCTGATTCCCACCATAGCTGGGGACTGGTGAGCAACACCAAGCCAACCATGAGCCGGCAGTGCACCCTTACACCAAAGACGACAACATCCTGGGATGCATTAGCCAGACACTTGCCAGCAGTTTAAGGGAGGTGATCCTTTGCTCCTCACTGTGGGTGAAGACATGGAGTGGTGGGCTAAGTTCTGTGCCTCCCCAGTTTGAGGAGGATATGATGTACCGGAGCAAACCCACTGCAGGGTCACAGCTATGACTGAAAGACTGTAGATCCTGTCATAGGAAGAGACATAGAGAGAGCTGGAGCTCTCTTAGCATCTCAGCCTGGAGAAGACAAGGTTTGTGAGGGCTATAATTGTGTGTGAGTATCTGAGGGAGGGGAGAGAGCTCTGGTTTCCCCAGTATTCCCACAGAGAGGACAAGGGGCAATGACCACACACTGAAAAAAACAGGAAATCCAATCTTAGTACCAGAAAACAAGATTCTTTTTTTCTGGGAGGGTGGTCAAGACACTGGAACCAGTGGTGGAGATCTCATCTTTACAGATGCTCAGAACCTGCCTGAGCCCAGCCCTGGGAAACCTGTTCTGGCTGACCCTGCTCTCCACATAGGAGTTGCACTGCATGATATCAAGTGCTCCCTTCCAACTTTAGCCATTCTGTGGTTTTGTGAAGTACGGCCTGCAAATCCTTTCGATGGTTGGTGCTACACCCATTTGTGTGCCACAAGTGAAGACTGCTTAGTTACAAGTATTATCTTCACTTCGTGCTGCCTACTTTTGACATTTTTTCAGCAACAGAAAACAATAAAAAGACTGCTGTGGAAAAAGCCCATTCTGTCTAAATCCTGAGACCATCACTGTTAGGTGTGCTGTGGCTGAGATTGACTCTAATACCAAAATTGATACCACAGTGCTATCGAAGATCACATTGTTAGCCTACTACAAAGCGAAGATTGAAAAGCTAGATGTAAAGCATAGGCATGCTATCCTGAAAAAATCAAAAGTGTTCAAAAGGTCTTAAACATTCTCAAAGGTGGGAATGTGTAATTCACAACTACTGTTATCCTGGGTACTGTTATGCTGGCTGCTTGGCAAACAGCAGAGGGGACTGAACAGATACAAGGTTGTTTGAGGCTGTTTCAATAAAGTTAGTTAAAAAGCTGTTCTACTTGAATAGTCTTTGTAAGACAAAAGAAGTTCTTTATATTCTCATTGGAGGAAAAAAAAAAAAGGGTTTTCATGTGTTGCTGTGTGTCAGGCTTGATGCGCTTCTGACAACACTTGACTTTTTCCAGTCATTGAAAGTTGAGCTTAAGTATCACTAGATTGAAATTTCAGCATGAAGTAGCCTTAAAACTTTTAACATATGAAACTTCTTAACCAATTTACATTGGGAAAATATTAATTGTAAAACACCATAGAAATAATGTTTCCCAGGGAAGAAATTCCATTTTCTCGTGACAATGAATTCTACCTACTCCTTCTCCCTTTTTTATAAATCTTTTTGTTTCTCAGGCAAGACTACTTTCTCTTTCTTTCTGTGAAAGGAAGTAAAAATATAGCATATTTCTTGTACAATGTCAAGGAAAATGGTTTAAGAAAGAGAATAGTGTAAAAGAGTGCTTAGAATCTGATTACTCTTGTTAGCAAGGAAGGGGGCAACCTTAAAGAAGAATCTCAGCATCAGCTTTTCCCTAGAGGTATTAGTAAGATGTCTTAATTTTTTAATTTTTTCAAAATAATTAGAAAACCTCAAAAGGGTTTTTGTTGCCTAGAAGAGGTTTTATGGTTGGTAAATGAGGTATCATACACATCGTTGTAAATTTAATGTTTTATTTTCAGTTTCTTTTGCTTACAGTGGGCAAACAGTTCTCTAACCTTCAGCACTGAAGAGAAGACATGAAAGAGATTATTGAAGATGAGAAAATCAATTTGCCTTGCTATTATGCTAGAAGCTATGCACATCTCAAGTGTGTAGCTGTGCCCTGTCTCCTAGAACCTAAGGTATATCCATACAAATGGAGCCATTTGTGTGGACATATATAAATGAAAAAAGGCTTTCATATTGTCATATTGAGACTTTTTTTTCTCCACAAAGCCACAGATATTTTGCCCCAAAATTTCTGGAGTCAGGTAGATAGTGGATTTACTATTTTTTTCCAGAACAGAATTATACAAAAGACCCAAATAAGTCTTAAGCTAGAACAGTATTTGATCAGTAACTCACCTAGTACCTTAAAGACAAATAACAGCAGTGCAGGTCTTTCTCAAGCATCCTAAGCATTGCAAAGGTCCTTGGTGGGGCAAGTCATCTGCTTTTAAAGATCTTGTAGCCTAAATATACTTTAAATGTGAAAGGGCTGTAATCCATCCGAAGGCAAGCGTGGACTCAAAATCACCAGCAGCTTTGTCAGAGCATTGCTCATTTTGAGGTGCATCTGATGTGCAGTGATCTTGCCTCAAATCTTGGTTAAAATAAGTTTGTTAGGTCCATTTGGTAGATGCTGCACGCTATTCAGAAAGGTAGCAGAACTGTGCTAGTCACTGGTTTGAAATGGCCCCGCAGGATGGTGCTATTTTGTTATGTTAATGATGGTGGTTTAATTCGTTAAAAACACATTCACAAAAGATTTGGGAGACATAAGAGCTGGCAAAAGGCATTGTGGTTTTCAGACCTTTCTGCCGCCAGAGATGGTATGTAATGGTACTAAATATATAGTTTAATTATTTATTTGGTATTTAGCCAACTCTTTTATAGTGTGCTGCATAGAGAAGGGCAACGTATTGCATGATTTACTTAACAGAATTGTTTGTGTTGAGTATCGTTTATAGTTAGCAACAAGCGTGAATAAAAGTCACAACCTGTCAGAAGTTTTGGGGCAGTTCAAGTAGTGTAACACAGGAATTATACTTGGAGCCAGAACAGGTGGACAGGCAAAGAATAGGCTTGAAAAAGTCAGAGAATCCAGCATTCTCTCAGTTCGCCTATCATAGCAAGTGTGTGATAGATAACCTGTCATTCTGTTCAGGATTCCTGAACAAAAATAGTTGGAGGCATTCAGTTAGGATAATACATACACTGTATTTCATGTGTTTTTCTGTAGTTACAAAGGCTAGAAGGTTCTGTTTTAAGGAAAAGTTGAGATTTACTTGTCAGTAGCTAGTCTTTCAGAGGTATGAGATAGAAGGTGTGATAAAACCATTATAAGGACTGGCAAATGTGAATATGCAGTCCTGGAGGCACATCCAGAAAAATGCAGATGTTAACTCCAAGCTGTCATGATAGATTTTCACTTAGTGATATTAAGGAGGTGCATCTTATGCAACGCATTGTTCATGGATAACAAAATCACATTGTATTTGTCCATGGCTCTCTGATCTGTGACATTTACGCTTGCTTTCTACAAAAATTTGCATAAATAGATTTGTTTACATGGATGTTTGGGGAATACCTACTCTAAAAAAATTATCGTATACGAAACAAGTGTTAATGTGTGAACAAAGTATTATGACTTATGTCTGATTATTGCTTCATCAGTGCTCAACAGCTTTCTTTTCTGGGCCAAGCTGTCTCTCTTTTTCTGGGTCTGGTATGCAAGGACTTGGCCACCCATGAGAATGTATGTGTTTAATAGTAATTTTGTTGTTCTTTTATTTAACTTTGTCACTTGTTCTGAATTGTAATCAGTGACTTCAGTGAACACCTGGATTTTGTAAGTAACCAGTAATAACTAAGGTATAGATACGTGTTTGTGTATTTTATTAATAATTTAAAATATACATATTTCCATTCATCAGTCAATGCACAGAAGACTTTTAGATATATAGTTGTTGTATAGTTTCATTGGAGTTATTAGTGCGATCGCTTATGATAGCCAAGGATTTGATGCTTCTTCACAGTGAATGATTTAACTGAGTACTGTGTTTTTCTGTGTTTACCTTTACGGTTCATAGGATTTCATTTTTCCTGTTATGTAGGTCTAATTAAAGAAGCAATTTGTTTTGATGATGGGAGCTGATCTGCTCTGTTAGGCTTCCATGAAACGTGCAGACATCTGTTTCTACATCTACATTTCATATTATTGTAGCTTTTTGCACTAAGTAGGCTGCATGCACAGCAACAGATATGAGGACACAATAGTTTTTACTTAAGCAAACATATGAATTTCTTACGTGTCAGTTTTTTCTGTAATAACTCTGTGACCTTACCCACAATAAACACAAGATTTCTTTTATTGTATTACACTTACACAGGGGTCAGAAAATGCAAACAGATTAGCTATTAATGCACAGTAAATGCATTAAATCATTAAATTCTCTTTAAAACTGCCCTAGCATGCAGATAAGTTGTCCATCTGTCCCAGTATTCTGTCTGCAACTGTGATAGTCGGAGATGCTATTTAGGAATAGTTTGCAGACCTGGGTGCCCTCTGTTGTCAGATCTTCTCATACTCCACTGGCATCCTAAACTGCAGAACTAGAAATGTTAAAGGTACGTCCAAACCTAACCACTTGAACAGTTTTTGTATGTGAATTTGTTTATCCCTGTCTTGAACTTCTTGATACTGTTGTTCCATGGTTAGAAATCCAAGAATTTCATTACTCATTCTGAAGGAAATGTTTTCTTTTATCTGTTTTAAATCCATCACCTAGCAATTTAACTCCTAAATGAGTGTTCTCCATTTTGCCTTTGCAGGATTTGGTGAACAGTTCTGCCGTCATCTTACACAACTTACCCCTAGCAGATTTCACTCCATTTTTCTTTGTAAAGCAAGTGCTCCTCCTCTTTAATCATTTTAGTTGTCTTCTGCTATGTCCTTTTTGAGAACCAGTAAGTGGAGTGCAGAAAGAAATGGCATTACTGAAAATATGTGCACCTATGATAGACACAAGTGTATAAATATAGAGTTTAGCACTTGTTATACATTATGGGTCAATACTTTGATAGACATATTTTTATTAACTTTTGAAACCATTAGTGTAGAAAAGGAATGACATTTATGTAATGTGGGGGCTGATGCTGTTTCTGCAATAGAATCACTCAGAAAAAAAATGTTGTTGAAAGGAAGCATGATAAAAAAGGAAAAAAAATTCTCCAAAGCACTTACATTTTTCTTTAACACAATTAAAGCAGTAAAACGGTGTATCGTTTTGAAGACTAATTTAAGTACTCATCTTTAATGTGTTAGTAAAGTTACCTGCTAACGTACTATAATACTTTGATGTGATATTTTTGACCAAGTGTGTGCATATACATTGATAATTTCTGTAGTGAAGCTTTCTTTTAACTCAGGGAATTTTTCTAAGTTAAAGAAAAACAACTGCCTTAGTAGCTACATTAATATTTTTGGGCTTACACTTCACTGTAGCTGATAATTCTTCATGTCATTGTGTGTGTTGAAATACCTACAATACTGACTTCTTGAAAATTGCAGCAGCAGTGAAACAACTAATAAATAATCTTAGACTTCAAAGGCTTTTGACCACTAAGTCGCATGCTGCCAGACTGCTTATTGCAATGATTGCTGCTGTAACAATACTCTAATTAATATGCTTTGGCATGTAACTGGCACCTGCAGATACAGGAAGTCTCTACTGGAGTTTAGACTGCCTTATTCTTTAGCTACAGCTTCCAGATGAACACAACCCCTGTTTTTCACTGCAGATTCTCACCTGCTCCCTTTTTTCACCCTTACACTATGTTTAGCTGTTCCTATGCCAGACTCAGAGTCCTATAAGGCAGCACATCCTCCCAGAAATCTTCCAACCTGCTGCCAGAAGTGGATGAGGCTTCACTGGCTGCATGCCATATTCTGCATGTCAGCAGCACAGAGGACCTTGGACAGGAAGGAACTTGTTGCAGCAAATGGTCAGCTATTCCTGCTTTCGTAAGGGGAGATTTGTTGCCAAGGGAAAAGGTAGCAGGAAGGCTAGAGGAAACAGAACACTACAAAGGCATGTCTCTACTCCAAAGTATTTCTCTTCCATTTTGTTATGGGAAAAGAAAATAACAGGAAAGAGAGGACATGGAAAATATAAAGCCCCACCAGGGAAAAAGAAAAAAGGTTAAGCAGGGGAGGGAGAGGAAATAGGCAATGGGAAGGCCCAAAGATGGGTCTGCAAATCAGATAAAAGGGGCTTGTGGTTAGTTAAAGGGCAGAAAAAAAAAAAAAAGCAGAGTGAAACAGAAAAAGGAGAGATGCTGGAAATACTGAGAAATTGTGACAGAATTAGACAAAATGAGAGAAAAAAATGAGAAGAAAAAGACAAAAGGAGCTGAGAGCCTTTGGCTTTATAAAAGAAAACATTTCTGAAAGAAAAATGTAACTAATCCAAATGGGATCGGAGGAATTAATAGATGGAAAAGTGCCAAATATAATGAAAAGCAGAGGGGAAGAAAATGGGAAAATAAAAGGAAGCGGAAAGGAGAGGAGGGGGGAAACCTGACAAATTGACTTCTTTTTTTCCAATTCCTGTGTTTTGTCATATGTCTTTGAGGAGTCAGTTTATTCTGATAAAACAATTTAACTGTAATGATGGCACATCCTTTACTTTTATTCATTGATACCATTACTGTACTAGGTTTAGACCAGTGGTCTCCAAACATTGTTGGTCACACTCCTCTATCAGTAAAACATCTTTGAGCATGCACCCCTGATAAATGTATATTTATTTATGTATAAATTATATATGTGTACTATTGTACTAACATATACATTATAAAATATATACAAAAATAGAAATTAAAAAAAAAGTTATAAAGATGAAACAAACACTATTAAAAAAAAAAAAGTTATTAAGGGTAACATATTCCTGCACCCCAGTGGACTGTCTTGCATACAACCTGGGATGTACTCATTCCCCCACACGTACTTTGCAGGTCACTGGGCTAGGCCCTAATGCGATGTCTAAAGCTTTATGATGAGCTCTCTCTGAATCTATTGCTGACATTTCTGATACCTTGGTGATACCACAAGCTGCAGAGCTGTCTCGTCTCTTTGTGGCAGTGGAATCTGTTTCCAGTATTGTGCAGGAACAAATCGTGATACAGATAGTTAGCACAGTCAAAATAGAATACATTATCATTCAGTCTGACCACACTTGACATTCTCTAGGGTCTTTTCATCTTACTTTTACCAGCTGCAAGGATGAAAATAACAGTTTTTATAAAACACGCATATCTTACCAAAGGCAGCGGCCATGACTTTAGAAGTTTCTAGTCCTGGTGCAACCAAATTAGACCTAAAAGTGTTTGCTAAAGACTGAGAATTTTCTTCTATTTAAAGTCTCCTGTACTTTTCCAAGAGTCTTCTTGAAGCAGCAGCAGCAAATTGGAGTTGTGTAAGTCCTTTGAATTAGACCTGCAATCGTGCTTTCAGTTGCACAGATAAGAATAGATTAACTGCTTCAGGGATAATGTTACAGTTTTCTGTGTTTATTCTTAATTTTGAATATATTTATTTTAACACATTTATGTGACAGTCAAAACTTCAGTAATAAATCAGACCAGGCTTGCTTGAGAAGGGTAAGTCTGCAGATACCTGCCTTCATTTTGTCATCTTCCCATGTGCTTTCTTGTGGAAATTCATACAGCAAAAGTTATGAAAAGGTAACAAGTGTAAGATGAGCATAGGTGTCTATTTAAAGAATATTTTTCTATCTCTGTTTAACACAATTTATATTTAATATTTATAAAATTCATGTTCTTATGCCTAGTAGCAGCAATTTGAAGCAGCGGACAAAAGGCAAATATTGATGGTGAAACAGAAGTATGCTAAAACAATGGATTATTTAAATGTATTTTTAGGTTAGATTACAACTGAAAACTTTATAACTTGCTTTTTTCCCTTTGCTGACATAAATCTGAATCACCAGACATTAAGACATGTAACATGCTGAGCTGAAGAATGTGTTACAAGCAGTTTAGCTGATAGAGTCTTCAGTTCAGTGGAAAGGCTCTAGGTTTGAGTGCTGTAGGAATGTAGGAATTTATGCCAGCATGAACAGTGGCAAATATTAGACTCTTTAAATTAATTTATATTTCAAATACACACTTGCAGGTTAGTGTTTCCTTCTGACTTCCTTATAATTTTACATGTTTTCTTTGAAAGAGTTCATCAATGGTATTGACTGTCCTTGTTGATGACTGAAGCAGAGTGGGTAGATCCCCAAAAGATCTGTGATGTGTTTAATCTTCCTGATCATGACCTTTCTGCTCAGAATATCAAATAAGACAATAATTGTTACAAAACTACCATTGGTTTGCATAGATTGGATTGAGAAGATTGCTTGTCTTCAGTATTCTTCCCCATGGTGGCATCAGACAGTTCCTCTGTGCTTTGTTTTTAACTCACTTTATAAACAGAAATCCATCATGGTTTTCATCTGCTGGCATAGTGGTTGAAGTTGACTCAAAAGATAAAAGGTTCTGTATCCTGTCAGCTGTCTGCTACCCTTTAAGTAGTATTTAATGACTGTACTGTTTGTGAGACAATACTGGCAGAATGATAGGAAGACAATACTGCATTGTGAAATAGAAATGATATTATCAATGAGATAATAAAGTTTCCTATAGAGCTGTGTGTAGATAGTGTGTCTGGAATTTAGTTACAAACAGAATGCATTCTGCAAAGTTTTATAAGAGATCTATTTCCCTGAGGATGTTTATGAGTCTTTTCAACAAGGAAGAACTAGTGAACTCAAGCCCAGCCCAATCCGGTATCTTAAAAACATATGCTGGACCACAGAAAGTCGTGAGTTTATCCCTCAAGACAAACTAACCCAAGCCTGGGTTGTTTTTTTCTTTTTTCTTTAACTCCTGTGTTTTGAACCTGCAGAGGACTCAAAATTCACATTGCCAAGCATTAGCTTCAAAACAGGTGCTAAAAATACGTCATTTTTAAATGAAATCTTAGATTGTGATGTAGCTGTAGCATTCTACAGAGAATAGAATGTCTAGAGACTGTAAGACAAATATTTAATTAAACTTCAAGCTAATGAAAGCAGCATGGGAGCTGTCAGCATCAAATGTGCTTGAGTTTGCACTTTTCCTTATGCGCTGCTACTTGCAGGACCAATTCTGATATTCCACATGCTGGGGCTCAAATGGCCAAGAACAGGTGCCCAAGGCCGCAACTGAGAGGCACCTTTGGGTATGTGACAGGGAAGATCATAGCTTTGTAACTCCATGACTTCTCTGAGTTTAAGCCATTTGTAATCCAGAGATTTCAGCACTGTAACTGGAAAATCAGATATGTTGCTAAGTGTCAGCCACATATCAAGTGGGGCAGTCTCATGCTTTAGATTTGCCCGGTCCATAGAAAGATGCAGTTTTTCCGTTGCCATTATCTGAATATTTAGAAGAGCCTTAAGCTATGAGGAATTTCATCCTAAGCTTCTGTTCCCTCCAGTTCCTGCGCAAGGCTTACAAATCATCATTTTTTCAAGGGCTTTCTTATTCCTAGGCCATATTCACGTACAAGGGAAATAAAAATGGGAAACAAAAATGGCCTTCACCTGACAGTTCCATTCAGATCTTAAATACTTCTCTAACTTGATTTCTTTCTTCCAAAGACAGGAACAAGCCTTCTGTGAAGATGTCAACTGCATATGAAAAAGTCAGCATTTTACTGACTAAGTAAGAAAGAGAAAGCTTGTAGCTCCTCTGCTTTCCTCATTGAGAAAGTGTTTGAAGATTTGGCTAGTGAAAGGGACATCATGTATACTAGGATAGAAATTCTTTAAAAGGAGGGAGAAACCTCATTCTCCAGGCAGGCAGTGCCAGATAGCAAGTATCTGTTCCACCCCAAATCTGGATTGGAATATGGCAAAAACCAACAGTGATGGGGAGTCATCAGCCATAGTAACTTCTTTTTTTTCCAGTCAGAAATAAAGTAATTACTAATATTTCACTTTAAAATCTGATTACTCAGCTTCAGCATTAGCACCCATGAGACACATGAGAGCTATTTTACATCTCATGTATTTTGTTGTACCAGTCAGTGGACTCTGTCATTGAGTTGATATGCAGTCCCTATTTTGAAAATTAATTGTAGAGCTGCAGGCTTTCTAAGGCAGATATTAACATTTCCTGAATATATTCATGTGGTATTTTGCAAGAAACCTAAGAAACTGAATTGTAAATACAACAACAAAAAAAAAATAGGATCTTTTTGGTGTTTTACAGAAAAAAGTGCTCACAGTGGGTGAGTCTCTGTTAAGGGGCACTGAGGCACCCATCCTCCAGCCTGACAGGGAGTCACAAGAGGTATGCTGCCTTCCAGAGCTAATGTCTGAGATGTTGCCAAGACTGCCACAACTTGTCAAGAGCACAGGCTACCCACTGCTATGCTTTTGTACTGGCACAAATGACACAAGCCAGAACTTGGCCAGAATAGAGGAAGACTATAAAGCCCTGGGGGTGCGAGTGAAAAATACTGATGCACAGGTTACCTTTTCTTCCAGCTAGAGGAAAGGGTTCAGCCAGATATAGGTGCACATTGCAGATAAAGTTCTGGCCTCATGGCTAGTGCTGTTGTGAGGAATTCGGCTTTAATGACCTCATAGTTTAGGGCTCTGGAAGCCAAGGGTGTCCAAGAGAATCAATTAACATGCAAGCATCTCTTCCTCCAAGCTCAAGGTCAGTGCATCCCTATGAGTGAGAAATCAAGCAAAAGGGGCAGAAAATCTGCATGGATAAGCAAGGAGCTTCTGGCAAAACTCGAACAGGAGAAGGACATTTATGGAACATGGTAAAAGGGACAGGCCACTTGGGAAGAATATAGGAACAGTGTCAGAGTATGTAGGGATGCAACAAGGAAGGCTAAGTTCCATATGGAATAGGGATGTCAAGTACAACAAGAAGGGTTTCTTCAAGTCCATCAGTAGCAAAAAGAAGACTAGGGAAACTGTGGACACGCTGCTGAATGAGACAGATGCCCTTGTGAAGAAAGATACAGAGAAGGTCAAGTTACAGAATGCCTTCTTTGCTTCAGTTTTTACTGCTAAGGTCAGCGCTCAAGAATCCCTGGAGGCAAGAGGGGAAATCTGGACAAAGGAAGACCTTCTCTTGGTCAAGGAGGATCACGTTAGAGATCATTTACTCAAACTCGACACCCACAGATCCATGGGTCCCATTGGGATACAACCATGCATGCTGAGGGAACTGGCAGATGTTACTGCTAATCAACTCACCATAATTTTTAAATATAATAGGCAACAGGAGAGGTGTCTGAGGACTTAAGGAAAGCCAATGTCACTCCAGCCTTCAAAAGGGTGAGAAGGAGGACCCAGAACACTGCCAGCTGGTCAGCCTCACCTCCATCCCTGAAAGGTGATGGAACACCTCATCCTGGATGTCACCCCTAAATATGTGGAGGAAAAAAAGATTAGCAAGAGTAGTCACCATGGATTCACCAAGGGAAAGTCATGCTTAATGAATCTAATAGTCTTTTGCGACAAAATGACTAGCTGGGTAGATGAGGGGAGAGCAGTGGATGTTACGTACCTTGACTTCAGCAAGGCTTTTGACACTGTCTCCCATAACATCCTCACAGGTAAGCTCAAGAAGTGTGTGTTAGAAAAGTGGACAGCGAAGCGGATTGAGAACTGGCTGGATGGCAGAGCTCAGAGGGCTGTGATCAGTGGTGTAGAGTCTAGTTGGAGGCCTCTAGCCAGTGTTGTACCCCAGGGGTCAGTACTGAGTGCAGTCTTGCTCAATTAATTCATCCATGATCCAGATGAAGGAACAGCAACTGGGAGGATTTGGGAAGGATACAAAACTGGGTGGAGTGACTGTTACACCAGGATGCTGTGCTGCCATTCAGTGAGATCTGGATAGGCAAGAGAGTTGGGCAGAGAGGAACCTTTTGGAATTCAATAAAAACAAGTGCAGAGGTCTTTCAATTAAATTGAAATTCTTTCAATTAAAACGACATGCCACAAAGATGAAGCTACTACGTAATTGTGGTGGATTGACCTTGCCTGGCCACCAGGTACCCACCCACCTACTCTCCCACACCCCCTCCTTAACAGGACAAGGGGGAAAAAATACAATGAAAGGCTCATGGGTCAAGATAAGGACAGGGAGAGATCGTTCACCAGTCACCCTCATGGGCAAAACTGACTCAACTTGGAGAAATTAGTTTCATTTATTGCCAATCAGAGTAGGATAATGAGAAATAAAAAAAAAAATAATTCTTAAACAATCTTCCCTTCACCCCTCCCTTCTTCCCAGGCTCAGCTTCACTCCTGGATTTTCTGCCTGCTCCCCCTGAGCTTTCAGGGGTATAGGAAATGGGAGCTGTGGCCAGTTCATCACATGTTTTTTTCTGCCATTTCTTCCTCCTCACACTTTTCCCCTGCTCCAGAATGGGATCCCTCCCATGGAAGACAGTCCTCCATGAACTTTTCCAGTGTGGGTCCTTCCCATGGTCCGCAGTTCTTCACAGACTGCTACAGTATGGGTCCTTTCCATGGGGTGCTGTCCTTAAGGAACAGACCAGTCTGTCCTGCCAGAAACCTGCTCCAGTACAGTCTTCCCATGGCATCACAGCCTCCTTTGGGCATCTGCCTGCTCCAGCATGGGGTCATCCATGGGCTGCAGGTGGAATCTGCTCCACCATGGACCTCCATGGGCTGGAGGGGGACAGCCTCACCATGGTCTGCACTGCTGGCTGTAGGGGAGTCTCTGCTCCTGTTCATGGAGCACCTCCTCCCCGCTCCTGCACTGAGCCTCGTGTCTGCAGAGCTGATTCTCTCACATACTCTCACTCCTCTCTTCTGACTGCTGTTGTGCAGCAGTTTTTTCCCCTTCTTTAATAATCACAGAGGCACTACAAACCATCACTGATGGGCTTGGCCTTGGCCAGAGGTGGGTCTTTCTTGGAGCCAGCTGGCATTGGCTCTATCAGACATGGTTCTGGCATCTTCTCACAGAAACCACCCCTGCAGCCCCGCCACTACTAAAATCTTCCCATGCAAAACCAGTACAGTAATTCACATGTAGGCTTCGGTTTTTATATCCTGAAACGTGTATGAGTTGAAACAGTAACGTCAAAAGTGTTAGACTTTAGATAACTGAAATGAAGTATAATAACAAACATCCTGCTAATATCTATAACTGTGTAATAACCGCTTGTGCATAGAAAAGAGTTGACCTGAAAGTATCCATAGCTTTGGGAAACAACAGTATCCCCAACTTTGCCTTTTTATTAGCAGGACTGTGAATGTCTTAAGGGCTTATATTGCAATTGCTGAGTGCTTCAAGGAGAGGACACAAATCTTCTGACTAGTCCTGCTGAAAACCACTTCCTTTTCTGAAAGTATAAGTGGTTCTCATCATACACATTAAGTTTTTATTTACCAAATTCAACGGCGCCTTTGTTCTTATTTTGTTAGGATTACAGCATGAATCTGGTTCATGTACAGGTAGAGGTTTAGCCTAAAACTTCCATGAAGCTCATCCCTGCAGCAAAAGTCAATGAGAAGCTGCTGCATTGCTTAGGCCTTGTCTGAACTCATGGAAAGGTTTGATCATTGCATTAGCTCAGCACCATTGGTCATTTCTTATGCTTGTAAACAGTGTAAATATATGGTAGCAAAACAGCATGCTTAGTGAAAAACACTGTCCAAACAATTCTTGTAGGCAGGCTGTGTGATACATAAAACCAGCAGGACCTTTTCTGTTCAATATCTGTTCCTGTGCAGTCATTACCTCTGATTCTTTAAATGCTTGGTTGTGTGGGGCTTTTTTGTACACCCTCAACTGTAGCATTGTTTTTCTCATGGTTTAGCTTAAATTACAGTAAGTTTTTCACCCCCATAAAGTGTGTGCTGTAATTCAGAAATAGAGAAAATTGCTTTGACAGGTATTATTCTACCTGTATGCTTAGCTTGAAGTTTCAGCTGAGAATTCATTGTCTAAAAAATCTTTGCTGTCTGAGTTTTGGATGTATTATGTACAAATATGAGGTATCTTCCCAGCTGTAGGTTTTTGGTTTTAATTTTGGTTTTTTTCCCTTTTTTTGGGGGGGGGGGGTGGTGGTGTTGGGTTTTTTGTTTGGTTGGTTGATTGTGGGGTTTTATTGTTTTGTTTTGGGGGGGTGTTGTTTTTTTTTGTTTGTGTTTTTGGTTTGGGGGGGTTTTATTTTTTGGGGGTTTTTTGTCCTCTTGCTCCATGTAGCTTGCTTCATTGAATTCTGTGGAGGTAGGACTTAGCTATAAAATTTTGGTGTCAGTCCAACATGTACATCTGGCTTCCTTAGTAAATGTACTTCTGCTGCCATAAAATAGGCAATAGGGGAAGGGAGTGGGACCAAAAAGTAAGAGAGAAACAACAGGTTGGCAGCAAGAGAACTTGAAGGAAAATTAAGGGGTCAGCAGAAAAAACCTTCCTGATCTAGTGGTATCAAGCCTTAAGCGTATAAAGAATGTCAAGCTTGCACTGATCTTGTCTTGAGCATGTTACATACTTTATTAGATATTTTTCCTGTTGTTTCGGTTGTTTTTTTTCCCCTCATTGTTTATCTAAAATTAAATGACAGTGTTTGAGGGGACAACAGGGAATTGAAGTTCTGCTTTCGTAAAAGGGCTGGTGTGTTGCAAAGGTTATCATTTTTGCATTGTTCCTATTTTGTAACAGACACAGAAAAGGAACATGCAATTAGTCTGAAGGGTAGCTCCTTCTTAGAAGCATATTGATCTGATTGTGGTAGCATATGGTATTTAAAAGCTATTGGGAAATCTTGAATAAAGTTTATTTAAGATATTTTTTTTTAAAGTTTATTTAAGCTTTTAAGTTTATTTAAATAAAAGTTTATTTAAGATTTATTTAAGATTTATTTAAGATTGAAGAGAACATTTACACGTTCTAAAGCGTTAACTCTTCAGAAATAAGGTCTTGGCATTAAATGAATACTACTATGTGAACAGCTCAACTGTTCAGAGGTGGCCAAGAAAGCAAGAAAACTTTAGGATGATTTTGGGAGAGACAAGAGTAACAAGAAAGCAGATTTTTTTAATCCAAGGTGCCTACATTCTGTAGCCCACTGCAGTTCTGGTTCAGTTGTCTTGTAAAAAAGGTACAGCAAAACTGGCAAAAGAGCAATAAGGATGGTGAGATATAAAACAGCTTCCATGTAAGCGACAAAAAGGCATATTTTGTTACTATGTTTAGATTGGAGAAGAGATAAATATGGGAGAATGTGACGGAATTACATGTAGAATCATAGAATCAACAAGGTTGTAGAAGACCTTTAAGATCATCAGAAGGTAAATAATGAATGGCTGTTCCTTTTAACATAAGAATCATGGGGTATCATATCAAACAAGTAAGTAAAATCTCCATGGCTAACAGAAAGAGGTGTTTCTTCCTACAAGAAGCAGTTATACTGCAGAACTCCTTGTCACAGGATGTCATGGATGCTAGGAACTTATGTGAGTTCAGAATGCAACAGATTATTTTAAAAGGAATTGTTAAAAAAGAAGTATATCAGTGGTGACCCAAAGCTGCAAATCATTGGAAGATGGGGAAGTAGTCTGCCATCTGTTGATGGATGTTACTTAACTTTTTTCATACTGTTGTCATCTCTTGGCATCAGCTGATGTTGGAAACAGGCTACTTTGCTAGATGAACCTCTGCTCTGGTGTAGGGAGTTCTGTTTTCAGATCACTTTATTTTTGTTTCAAGAAAGAGATCTGCAAAGCCAGTAATGGTCATTGTGCTGTCACCTCAAGCTCTCATTTTAGGAATTGACTTTAAAAGTGGCATGATTTTTAGGATTATTGAATATCGCAACCTGAACTTCCAGTTGTTCAAAGTGATACATGTTCTGCAACACTGCAAATACACCTCTGAGAATCAAAGGATTCACTTCTGATGGGCAAACAAATACTTCTTGTTTTTACATTTGGCTGTCATTCATATGAGACACTTCAATTCCAGTTTTCTGTAAAAAACAAAAGGTCAGGATGATATCCTACACAGGGGACCCAACAGATAACTTTTCCTGTAACAATGATTAGCCTTTGTATTGTTCTTTCCCAAAAGGAAAAAGGTTCAGTCAACTATTTGCTGACATACTGTATTGACAGAAAAACGAGAACTTACTGGAAACAAACCCCTTCAGTTTTATGTGTGCATATGACTGATTTGGTACAAAACAAGGTAAGCAACAAAACTGACTTATTTTACAATATTACTTTAAAGTGTGTCAAATGTTTTTTCACTGAATTTTAGAGAAGTTTTTATCAGAGTGTAACTTTGAGGTCTGTGGTCTGGATGCGTATTACAGTTGCAAGCCAAAAGCTTTGTACAAAGATTTGCAGTAGCAAATCACCTTGTGCAAGAAATCTGTCTTGCAGTTTTTGATGGAAAGTTCTGTTCCAAACTTGGATTTAATGCTATAGAAATGAATGTTACTATGGAGTCCAGCATTGCAATTTATGTGTTGCATTTTCAAAGACACGAAAAGTATTTCTATCGGCATATGTTCATTCTAGGAGGAAGCATTACCAGCAGCTACAGGTTTTCAGAAATTTTCACATCTGTTTTGGCCAACAATCTAGAAGCAATATAGCTTGGGTTTGGGGTGGTTTTTTTTTTTCAGAGGTATTTATTAATGTTTTTTAATTATGTCATATTCCTGAGCATTTCTACTTGCACAAATATTTATATTGTCTCTTCAATTAGGTAGGTAATAAATGCCCATAAAGGCAAAGTGCTTAAAATGTATTTCTCTACAGTGGAAGTCAGACTCCACTTTCTCCATCTTTCTCAAAGATTAAAATCCAGCAATTTTGTCATGTATCTGGCTTACTTGTATATACCTGCTAATGTGACTGCAGATTTGAAATCTGTAGTTTAAGCTCTGATCTTTTTCTTGTAAATTTCACAGAGTCTTAACCAATTTCAATCTCTGTTAAGATAAAAATAAAGAGCAAAAAATTCAGGTCAGAAATGTATTACATAGAAATATTATGTGCATACTTTAAAAGCAATTATATCAAGCAGGTAAGATCAAATACAGATGATCAGAGATCAAATCGTCTTAACTAAAGTCTGGCAAACAATTTGTAGGAAATTATGTGTATAACAATTTTAAGTCTGTTTCATGGACTATGAAATGTCTCATAATCTGTTGCATATAAAATATTTCTGACATGTGTAAAGGTCCCCAGACTGCAGCTCTTGACTTATGAGCATAGCACTCCAAACTTGGCTCTCATGGGACTGACTAGTCCAACAGTTTATGTTATATGTTTCTTGACCAAACAAGCAAATAGGACCAATAGTCCTTACAGTTATGCTTCTGGCAACCTATTTAGCAATCAGTTTCCATCAGTATTTCCCTTACATACAAACCAAATTGATTATTACAGTTTGCTAGCAAAATTTGCATAAATGTCATATTAAAATAAATATTAAACTGACTTGGAAGGTGGACACCCTTCAAAGCAGCCTTCCCAAGGAAGAAGTGTTTAAGTACAGAAGACAATCACATTTTTATTAACACTAAACAAAAAATGTAAGCACAATGAGAAATAGTGTCTGTGTTTCTTAGTGTGAATGAATGGATTGACTTGGTAGGGAATTGTGACTTTTATTCAGATTATAGTAAAAATTAATGAAATATTAATATCTTGTATATTGTCTTTCATCAAACTGCATTTTAGGAGAAGTAAAAAAGGCAAAATACAGCTTCCTTATTTGAGTTGTGGGGGAGTTTTAATTTTTTTTTTAATTTTTCCTTTTGTCTCAATTATCTGCTCTCCTTCATGTATTCCATTTACATGTATCTGGTTCCTCACACTTACCCCATTCAAATTTCTTTTTATATTTATTTTCAACTACTTTTTTTAAAAGCCAACTTACGAATCCTCTTCTTGACTTTCAGTGCAGCCTATGCTCCTTGCATTAATAGGAATTTTGAAATTCTTTTGCCGATTCACTGTCAGTATCTTATTACAGAGGAGAAAATTAAGAAGACATTAAAAATTTATCAGGTTTTCTTGTCAGGTTTCAATGATTTCTCGTCTTTATAAGACCCAGAATATTGAAATTCTGACGTTTCCCCATTGTAAAATTTTTGGTTACCGCCAAAGTGAAGGGGGTGACTATGAAAGGTATGATTCAGGCAGAACTCAGTAATGGGTCCTTAGGGAAAGCTTTAGGGAAGTTGCTGAAATTCTTGAAGCACCCAGAGCAGATAATGCATTCTTGAGGCCGTGTCTCTGGTCAGCATCACTACTGAGAGGGAAAGTCATTGTCACCAATTTAAAAGACTTTTCACATAAAGACTAAATCCAGACTTCCAAACTCCTGGGTGAATGTGTTTGCTGCATAACACAGGGTTTTACTGTTGGCTTTTAATCTTATTAATTTTAGTAATAATAAATGAATTTTCTACTAACTTTCCCCACACTTTTTTTGTAGACCTGCAAAAAGCAAAAGAATTGTACATGGGTTTCTTCCGACATACATAAAGAAAAAAGGCATGATCCTTCACTGGGCCAGGGAAGATGGTGCACTGAAACTGTTCCTTACTAAAACCTGGTTACTAATTGATTCTACATTCCCCCCAGTATGCATTCTGAACACCTGAGCCGTTGTTGTATTTTGTTAACTGCTGTTAGCTTTGGTTGAAGCACAGTATGTTAAAGTAGGAACATGCTTTTACCAAGGGGTAAAAGTGAGCTCTTGTGAGACCTCACTTGGAGTATTGTGTGCAGTTCTGGTGTCCTCAACATAAAAAGGACATGGAACTGTTGGAACAAGTCCAGAGGAGGGCCACGAGGATGATCAGGGGACTGGAGCACCTCCCATATGAAGACAGGATGAGAAAGTTGGGGCTGTTCAGCCTGGAGAAGAGAAGGCTGCATGGAGACCTCAGAGCAGCCTTTCAGTGTCTGAAGGGGGCCTATAGGGATGCTGTGGAGGGACTCTTCACTAGGGACTGTAGTGACAGGACAAGGGGTAACAGGTTCAAACTTAAACAGGGGAAGTTTAGATTGGATATAAGGAGGAAATTCTTTCCTGTTAGGGCGGTGAGGCACTGGAATAGGTTGCCCAGGGAGGCTGTGAATGCTCCATTCCTGGGAGTGTTCAAGACCAGGCTGGACGAGGCCTTGGGTGATATGGTTTAGTGTGAGGTGTCCCTGCCCATGGCAGGAGGGTTGGAACTAAATGATCTTAAGGTCCTTTCCAACCCTAACTATTCTATGATTCTATGATTCTAAGAGCAAACCTCCCCTCAGCCTAGACAGCCTTCATATTATGTCAGGAATTTAACTTGGGTTTTCCACCTGATGTGTTAGACTCCCAAAGAGGTAATTAAAAATCCATGTGTTTAGTGTGATAATTTAAAACACAGCTACTATATGGAAAAGGTATTACCACAGAGTACCTGGGACATATGCCAGAAAGGCTTAAATGAGGAAAAGAAATATGCATGTTTCCTCTCTTATCTCAGTAGACCATCAGTGAGGTTTTCTGAATTGAAATTCAGAAAATATGACGTGATTTTAACTAGTTACTGGGTATACTTACCACTGCTCCCCCACCTCCTAGTACCTCTTTTTGTTCAAAAGGACAAAAGTTGGTTTTCTTTGTGCTTATTTTGAAATCATCAGACTTCAATGAAGTAGTGACTGCATCAATGACTTCTTTTAAGCCTATCTTTTGCTACTTTTAAGCTTCAGGTTATACACTTGGCCAAGGTTTTGTCTCTTTAAACCCAAAGCATTGTAATGACAGAAGTCATATCAGATGGAGATGTAATGCTTTAGTGTGCCATTTGGATTTGATATAGGGATTTCTAATACTCAGGTAACCTTGAAGTCCAATCTTTCACATACTTAGAGAGTTTAGGCATTGTTCTATTCAAATGTACAACTCTTAAAAATTGTATCTGTAATGTGGTAATTTCATTCTATAAGAGGTCAAGTGTTCTTATAGCTGGCAGGTATTTCAGTTTTGCCTAAGACTGACAAGTACGTATTGTGTGTGTTTCCTAAGATACACAACCAGACACATATATAATGCAATATATTTAACTTCATACTTAAGGTATGTAGAAGTGGTTCTACTTTATGCCCCCATACAGTAGTCTTAGCAAACAGCTACCCAGGTATCACTGAAATGAGCTCTTAGCAGGCTTACGACTGGAAATGCTGATCAGCAGTCTGTGTTTCTTCATTCTGTATACAAATATATGAAGCGTATACTTTCTGTCCTGGACTCCTAACTTTCAAGTGGATAAGCAGCGCTTCATGTTAATGAAAAACAAAAGCTTCTGGAGAGTAATACTTTTGAAGTGTTCAATTCTATAACTAGTGAGAACAGAAAACTGGGCTTTTTTGGTGTTTTGTTTTGTTTTTTTAATTGGTCATTTTTTTTCAGTGGAAATGTTTGACGTTCACATTGAACAAAGGTGAGCTACCTTTGATTTTATTTCAGCCAAAGTCACTGGCAAATATAAAATGTACAGCGTTTGAATGTGCATTTGTCTAAATGAGGCAAAGATTTACAATCACACATGTTAGAAGGATTGTCCTCAGGTGCACTGAAAAAAGAAAAAGAAAAAAAAAAGAAGAAAGAACAGAAACACGGAGACATGATCAAAGTGAAGATGAAAGTGCTTTATTTATGCACCTAAGGGCTTCCTTCGCCGCGGTTTGAGGAGAAGGGTAAGTTAGGAACAGTCTCAACCCCTTTTGTGCATATATAGACAGGTCTGTTCCAATAAAGCATTACTCCACAGTTTCAGCCCCCAAAGCTATGTCCTGAAGCTGGAGCTGTGCTGTGGGGCTGACTCCTCTCGAACCTCAGCTCCCGCTCGAGCCAGGGCTGCTCCTTCCATCACGGTCCCTGCTGCAGCTGCGGCGCAGTGTTAAGAGTTGTGCCACCCTGAACGCCGCAGTCCCAAAGACATTCTGCAAGAGAAAGATGCGAGCAGGACCTCCAGGACTCGAGACGGACGGAAACTGATTTGCAGTTTATTACTTAGTCACTAGATGTCTCCATATGCTGTAAGCAAACGCAGGCTGTGCTTACTGGTAAACAATGAAGAAATCGCTAGAACCAGTTACGTGGGGCACCGTTTACAGAAATAGAAATGTTATCACTTCGTTTCCAGCTGTCTGGAATTTCCCCAAGGAAATAATTATTTTGGAAAACTCTGACTGTATTTCCCGAAGCACTTCATTGAAAAGTCTGATCGGGAAGACTTTTTTTCCTCTTTTTTTATTTATAATGAGTTTGGCCCAACCTCGACGCACTGGAAAAGGTGGGAGGTCCCAAATTTAAGAGAAGCCCGTTGTCAGATCTGCATCAAAGCTGACAGGCTCGGAGGCTGAAGTGCAACAGTGAAGTCCACAGCAAAGGTAAAGTCCTGGAGCGCCACCGTCCCTCCGAGTTTCTAAGCCAGACTGATGTTCTTTTCTGTGGAACAGCTGCAGCCACTGGTCCCTTCAAATTCAGAACATTTTTGAGGTTAGTTTGATTTTACTCCAAATCAGACTTAGGGGGAAAAAAAAAATTGAAAAAAAAAAATTAAAAAAAAAAAAAAATTACAGCGGAAACAGATTTTCCAGCCAGCTGTTTTTCCCAGGTCAGAGGCTGTCCTGGCTCCTGGCTACGCGTATCACTACGACTCTTATAAGTAACAGTAATCTCTTTCCTTTCAGCCCAGCAAGCCTAGGTATGACAACCGTCTCGCGCCTTACTGCTTTCTGCTGGGGTTGCCTCTGACTTACTCCCTGCTGTCGGTACAGGGAAGGCACGCCGTGTTTCTTGGCTGTCCCCCTGCTTCTTTGCCTGCTCTCTCACTGCGCGGGCCCTCTACGCCTCCCCTAGCAGCACCTGTGCGCTTTACATGTGGACTCTTAGCTACATGGGCACCTAAGCCCGTATTTAGTATTTCAGGAGCCATTTAACTGTTTTCCAAGCCGCCCGGGAAGACCCCGGGTCAGGGCAGCGGTGCGAACTGCCCCCTTAGCCTTCCTGCTGCCCACCCCCCTTCCCCTGTCCCCCGCCCCGGAGGCAGCACCCGGCCCCTTCCCGGGGATTGGCAGCACAGGGTTGCCGAAGTCCCGCCGGGCAGGGGGTGACCGGGCACCTTCAAGGACAAGCCGGTCAGTCCGGCCCCAGGAGAAGCGCAGCGGCCCCGGTCGCACTGGGGCGGGCGGTCCCTGTTCGGCTCTGGGCGGGCGGTGCGGCGCGGCTCGGCTCCTCCCCCAGCTCTGAGGCGGAGCCCCGGAGGCGGGGAGCAGCCGCCTCCTTTCGGGGCCGGGGATCGTCGCCCCGCGGGTGTTGCGGCCGCTGCCAATTGCGTAAGGGCGGCAGCCGGGGCGGGGAGCGGCGGGAGGTGGCGAGCAGCCGGGCGGCCTCCCGCCGTGTCCGGGGCGGGAAGTGCCATGCCGCCGCCCTGAGCGTGTCGCCGCGCCGCGCCGGGCCCAGGTGAGAGCTCGCCCGGCCGGGAAAGGGAACGGGGCTGGCGGTGGGGCCGGGGAGTGCCGGGGCGCTGCGGCGGGGCAGGACGGGACGGCGCTGCCGGCGTGGGAGAGGCTCCAGGGCCCGGGCCGGCCTGCCGCGGCTGCCCCGCCGTCCGCCCGCTGCCGCACCGGCCTCTTTTGTTCCCGGGGCCGGCGGGAGGGGAGAGGAGGAAGGAGGGGTGAGGAGGGAGCGTGGTGGCGGCGGCAGCCGGCGCTGGGCGGGGAGGGCCGGCGGCGGGCGCAGCCGCCGCCGTGCGGAGGAGCAGCCTGCTCCTACCGGGGCCGTGCAGGCGCGTCCGGGGCTCTGGGCGTGGAGTCGGCGGAGTGTGTCCCGGCGGCAGGTGAGGGCTCTGCGCCGTCCCATGGCAGGTGGCGCGGTGGGGTCGCGTTGGCAGATTTCGTCGCTCCTGGGAGCGCTGCTGGTGAGACGCTCCCGAGAACACGCTAGGAAGCACGGCGAGCGAGGCTCAGGCTCAGTACCTCCGCTAGGACCTTTCGTGGCAGGCATTCCGGAGTGCCTGTGTTATTATGGACTGCCTTTCCTGTGCCCGATAACCGTCAGCCTACTTTACTTGCACAGAGGCATGGAAGAAACGGCGTAGGAGTTACGTATCTCAGCTCGTCTAGTAATAGAGGGCGTGCGGTGATGAATGCACTACGTTTGTGCTACATCG